>NC_057855.1:11279500-11914000 GCF_015237465.2 Chelonia mydas
ACTTGTCTAATAACAACTGGCCCAACCCCACCAACCCACTGCACATAGGCTGAAAAGACAGCCAACAGAAAGTAGCAACCTTTAATCACTAACAATCTGGGCTAGATTAAAACAGATGATCTAGAGGAGAGACTAACCCATTACCAACTCCCTGGCTAGCCAATTCTCTCAACAATCCTTTTCCTTAAAAATCATTTTCACAGCAGTCTAATATGGATCACCCAATAACTCCACTACAACCAGCGATTCTTTAACATTTCCCATTTCAACCCTTGATTCTGAGGGAATTCTATGGATCCAAACACAATGCTAAACTTTTTCAGAATGCACCGAAAAATAACTTATCTGTTCTTAAAGAGAAATCAAACCGAACAACCTCAAGCCACGGAGGTGTGTGACACCAAACCATGCTGAAGTTCAATAACGCCCAAGACACTGACAAGTGGCCACCATCCATAAGGCTAAACAGTTTAAACACACAGTGTCTCTAGGTAACTCCAGAAATGTTATGCTCCAGTTCCCGAAAGCAGCTAAAATATCCAGCATATATCAACATAGGTGTGGAGAAGGTAAGTCATCCCATTTGGAGCCTGTAACGATGCATTTCAATCAGCCACCAGAGGGCACTGGAGGATGGCTTACTCCAGTGGTTCTCAACCAGAGGTACAGGTACTCCTGGGGGTACACAGTGTTCTTGCAGGGGGTACATCAACTCATCTAGATATTTGCCTAGTTTTACAACAGGCTACACAAAAAGCACTAGCGAAGTCAGTACAAATTAAAATTTCATACAATGACTTGTTTATACTGCTTTATATACTGAAATGTAGTACAATAGTTATATTCCAATTGATTTATAATTATGTGATAAAAATGAGAAAGTCAGCAAATTTTTAAGTAAGAGTGTACTGTGATATTTCTGTATTTTTGTCTGATTTTGTAAGCAAATAGTTTTTAAGTGAGGTGAAACTTGGGATACGCAAGACAAATCAGACTCCTGAAAGGGATACAGTAGTCTGGAAAGGTTGAGAGCCACTGGCTTACTCTGACCATTGCCAATACCTTTAGACATCTGTAAAGACCTTTGATACTTTTTATTTCTTCACTTTACAGACATTAAGGATGATCAGCTGGTCTAGCATTAATGATCTGCTATATACAAATAGCAATGGCATGGCTCTTCTGGGTGTAAGAACCAGACTGACACCACCACTCCTAGCAGCTCATTTTGACCAAGCCCAATAACATTGACCTGACCTGGATTTGAACCGGTGACCTAGAGATGAAAGATTCCGTATCCCATTAGCAATCAATCCCTTGACGATGAGGGTAATGACGCACTTAAGAGTATCCCACCATTTTAGCTACAGTGAAGAAGGGGAAAAGGGGAAGTTTAATTTATCTTTTAAGGCTTCATGCCATTCAGATTGCTACAAGACCAGGAAATTACGTTCTCTCCGTACAATCGCCTCAGAAGCCTGACATACTGACTTCAAGGCAGCATGACAAAAAAAGACATACACTGTTCCATCAGTGCTAGCGAAAGAATGAATATTTAATTCGTGGTTTTTTGAAAAGGGACTATGCAAAATCAGCACCATCTCACTCAACACTTCTGCTCCATGTGGCCAAGATTTGCAAAACTGACTAGCCATTCTGGGTGCCTAACACCTTAAAGGGACCTGATTTTCAGAGGGTGAGTTCTCAGCACTTTAAGCCGGGCCTTTCTAAAAGGGGTCACTTGAGCATCTCAAAATACTAGCCACTTTGGAAAACCCTGGCCTGTGCATGTTCAGAGATATTTAGTTCAGTGATAAAAATAAATTCTCCTTCCTTTTTATTTCCAATAACCCTGCAGAGCCAAAAAAGCTGAGAGACGGTGAGTTCGTATCTGATCAACAGAGCTATTAACTATGTTCTATTATGAGAGAACAGGGCTACCCTGGAGTAACTGCAGGCAGAATTTGCCTTCCACAATTGTTACTGGGGATTATGTGTGAGCAGGGAAGAACCCACTTGAATTTCAAAACTTAGGTTAGATTTGCCTAGCCAGCAATTAGGGGAAAAATCTATTTTTACTTGTAAATCGAGCAAATTTTATTTAGAAATCAATGTAACTTGAGTAGCAAGGAATGCTGGGAAGCCACTTTCCCACACAATCCCTTCCCAGGTGAAGGCAGCACTTCAAGATGCCTGAATTCCATGAGCCCAGGAATCCCTGTGTAGTAATGGGTTTACTTTAGCTCTGAGGTCTCACACAGGCACCAGACAACTGGTGTACAGCAATTCTGAAAGGCTGCTACATTGATGCTGAACCCACACAGGGCAATGTATTTCCCTTCTAAGGGACCAGGAGCTTTATGAGGCTGTCATAGGCACAATTAAACATTGTGGTCATCAAAACAGAGCACCCACGGGTCACAAAGAGCGTGCTGAGGGAGAGGACGAAAGGGAAGGCAAAATAACCAATGCTCTAAGTGGAGGCCAGGCTGGGATTGTTATTTTGGGCAAGCAGTCAGCAGGGTAAATTTACTCAGCTATCATCTGGCCCAGCTCATAAGCATCACTCTAGTGATAGCGAGAAGTGCACTGCTGCTGGCTGACTGAAAACAGCAGCTGAGTGGGCTGTTGGTGGCAGAGAGTGCCATAAACTAAGCCACTAGAGGGAAAAGAAGGGAGAAACACTTGACTGGACATGCCCAGATTAGATTTAGATGAGTTACCAACTGAACGCACTAATAATAGTGGCATAATTAGATCCCAGGCAGGACCCCCAAACAGGATGTCCACCGTGTGCGTGGTGATGCCTGTGTGTGAGACAGAGAGCTCCCTCATAACACAGATCAATGAGTTTGCAACCGATATTGAGGCTCTACAAAGGGGTCTTGAAAATCAAGTCTTATTTAGGGCTCAATCCAGATCCCATTGCCTTGAATGGCAGAGGCTCAAGCCCTTGAACTTCAAATCATTCCTTCCAGCTGCCCCCAAATTATCATGAATGCAGCATCTGTCTATTCAGATAAGCGAGCCATTTGGAACAAGGATTCGTCTTCAGACATGTCTGTAAAGCACCAAGCTCACTAGCAAAGCTATAAAAGAAACAGATAAATAATAAATATACTCTACAGCCATTTCATCCTGTTTGGTGAAAGGAAACCAAACTGCAGCACAACTGAGACTTTACAATGCTTCTCACTAGGATCCACTAAATCACTAACTATAAACTGGATAATATTTGCACAGTGCTTTGAAGATGTAAAGCATTAAGTTCTATTTTTTACTATGGGGTATTTACCTCAGTTTAACACCATAGCGGTTAATATAATCATTATTTCCACTCCCACTGTACTATGGATTTTCTTCAAAATTACAAGTTAAGTAGGCAAAGAAAACTAAGCTAACAAAATTAAAATCCTAGTTGTATTCCTAATAATGTTAGGGTTAGTTATACTGATTTTATGTAAGTATGGTTGTTAATATGTTTTGTAGTCAGGGCTCCTACTTCCTATGGCTCTATCTAAAACAACAAATTATTAAAACTGCAATATTTGTAAACTCTTATTTTCTTTTCACTATATATGCTGTCTGTCCACCTTTCTGAATTTCACTTAAGTTTGGGTAATGAAACTCGAAGGTGACAATTTCACTCACTTCTTAGCCCATTTCGCTTCTGGCTCTCATGTGCTGGCACACCTCTATTGTATTTAGGTTCACTAAGCTACAGGGGAATGTTTAAATCCTCAAATCACCATTTCTATTCATAGAATAGTGTCTGTATTTTGTACAAGCACACTTACATGAACACAAAATCTAAATATTAAGCCACAAGCTAGATGACTGAACCCTTTTAAGAAGGTGGTAACATTGCAAAATAAATAGACAAGTTAAAGATATCCTTACTGAAAACAGGGCTCAAGCACATTTTGCCTGCAAGGTGCTTATGGTCTGGAAGACTAGCCATGTTGGCTCCAAATGAGTTCACCGAAGCAATTAACCAGATGTCATCAGGGAAAGTTTGAGACGTTCACACACAAAGTTCACATAAGGACATTTTTGCAAACTCACAAATAAAAGATTCTCTATTCCCTTCTTAGGCTAATTTTTGTTTCTAACTCAGACAATTGGCAGCACACCCTCTACCCTGGCTCTTTTCAGTGTTTCGGGAAGGAGAATCTCAATGGTTTGATCCTACACTTTTTTCAGATTTCTTCATTTCCATTCTATTCTCATGATAGCAGCAGTTCTGGAAGCCATTCTATGAGAATTTTAAAGATGTGTTTCTAATAGAGGAGACTGGAAGGGGTTTAATAGCCTTAATAGCCGTATATCAAAGAGGATTATAACTAGCAGAGTAACAGGTGCCCAAACTAGCCTGACTGTACAGAAAGCCGGCTTCACTGGGGCTGCTAGGAATCACTCAGATCAAGACACCCAAAACCTATCTCAGAAGGTCACTTGATCATCTATTGCAGCCCCACTACCTGTGTGAGCCCAGACTGGCTAGGTAATCACTGCCAGTTTGGTGTCAGCCTCTATCATGGAATGAGCAAGCAAAAGCAGTACTTAAAGTTCTGTTAAGATGGAACACCTGGCAACTCAACACCAGCTACGAGAAAGCATCTAGAGGCAGCATGGGCCTAGTGGCTAGGGGACCAGACGTGGAGTCAGGAGATCTGGGTTCTCTTACCATCTCTGCTACTGACTCCTTGTGCAACCTCATGCAATTCACTTAACCCCTCAGTGCTTTAGTTCTCCCATTTGTGAATGGGGATAATCATATTTATTTACTCACCTTTACATCCATAGATCTCAAAGCACTTTACAAAGGGCTATACAGGTGCTAACCACTGCTGTAAAAACACCACTTAAAGGATTAAAATGAGACAGTGTCAAGAGAATTTCAGTTCATCCCCAAGCAGCAACAGCTGTGCAGAGGACTATGAAGGAGCACACCGCCCAGAGGAGAGCAGAATCTCCACAGATGTCTCAGATCCATAAGGTCCTGGGGTAAACAGTGACAAGTCAATGGACCAAATTCATCACTGGTATAACTCCCCTGCCTTCAAGGATTAATTGGAACCAAGGCTGTTGGAACCTCTGGAACAGCTCTAACAGCATAGGAGCAGAATAGTCAGATGCAAGGGCACAATTTAAAGAGCAGAAACAAACCCCTCTTCTAGCAACAAACGGCAGAGGAGCAATGGTGCATCACTGACCCTCTCTAAGCCATATAAAATGCATATGCAGTAAATTAGCAATAACAAAATTTGGTTCTGTGTTTCTATGAGCCTTTTTTGTGTGCATCTCATTCACATTTGCATTACTAACACTGCAAGGCAGCCCTGCTTGGCAGTCTGCTTTCTTTCGGAAGCTTATGCAGCCACTCTGTAATCGTTTAGTGATAATTGAAAATTATTCTGAATATGAAATGCTAGCAACTGGCATTTAAACCAGTGCCTGCCAACTCCTCATTAACAGCCCCTTTCTCTTGGGGGGGGGGGGGGGGGAGGAGAGAAGAGAACTTCACTTGTTTACTCTCCTCTCACTAACTTCCCCTTTCTTTTCTTTTCTCCAGGCGCCTTTTTCAGAACTTACTCCTGCCATTAAAATGACTGAATCCATCACAATCCTCTCAGCAACACATTCCACAGACCAAAGCAACTCCAGTGGGATGCCAAGCTATTGTTCCCCCTTCCACTATCAGAAAGCTGGCTTTTGCTATGAAAACATTTAACCCCTTCACCTCAGGAAGAATTACTTAGCTACTTTCAGTAGTGACTATGGCTTCTATTCTCTCTCCACCCCATGAAAGGCATGAAAAGGAAAAAAAATACACAGAAAATGCACCCAAAAAGCCCCAGAAGTGGGTAGAGTGGAGCTGGTACTGTAGGGTCCCAATGAAGGAGTTTATGGGGTCCTAAGATTTCTTGGCTGATGCATAAATCAACTGATATCTAGGAAAATTAGGGTTTGATAGAAAGATGATTAGAGGCAGATGAAGGAAACTCATTGGGGGTTTCCCTTGCTTTCCCTCACTTCCTTGCTTTGCGTACATCGGGGAGACATGTCAAGCAGATAGAATTGTGTAAGCGTTATTAAAAGACGTTCAGTATACATGTACAGTTACATTTACTTTGGACCAGAATGGGGACCCCTTACCCACACTCATAAGCAGTTACAAATAGTTCCACAGAAGTTAATGGGACTACTCCTGAGAGCAACTGCTCACAAGCAGGAATCGGGGATCCCCAGACTGGCCCTATATAAGCAGTTAGTCCAAATTCACATTTTATAAAAGCAATATATTATTGTGATGGCACACATGTAAGTAGACAGACAGGTGTCTAACAAACCCTAAGCAGTTTGAGAATATTTGTGAGGCTGTTTTGGGATGATCATTAATAATTTTTTTTAAAAGGAAGACACTTACAAATTTGTAATCTTTCTACTTTGAACAGTTTTAAAAACAAAACAAAATAAGGCAGACATGCTGGAGTGGCAGGTGTACCCAAATGCACATGCACTGGGGTTAGACACAAGGACTGTGTGAGAGCAGCTATCTACAATACCTAAAAATAGCACTGCATTCCTCCTTTTTGGTAAAGCTCCACCAGATGCGCCTGGTACCTTCTGGAAAGAAAAAAAGAAAATATACAGTTAAAAATCTAACCTGTGAACCTGAAATAAGCAAACAATAGCCTCATGCCGGAGCTTCCCCTGACAGGTAGAGGGGTCAGTGTGCGTTCGGCATGTTTTCGGGGGAGGGATGCACAGGTACAAATTTAGTACTGGTAAAAGGTGCCAGACTGACATCCCTGAACAACAAAGTCCTCTATTTAACCATAGAACACCTACAGCAGGGGCAGCAGAAGCATACGCTTCCTTCATATCCCTCGCCAATGGGACTCGACCCTGATCCAGTGGGACCACCTTTGGAAGTCAGAGTAGTTTATTCTATATGTCCAATTACTCCCCTCTGCCAGCAGACCGATTGTGATAGCACTGGTAATGACACACACACATACCCTAAGAACTGGACGGGACCATCACGTAATTTCACACCTACTCCCACACCATCAGATGTCAACAGTGCTTAATGACTGGACGCAGACTGGACATGATGACCCAGAGAAGAAAGACTCTGCCTCCCATTACCAAACCAGGTGGGCCACCAGGGCCTTCTTGGGTGTTATAACAGACTGTTATCTAAAGTAAATAATCTAAAATAAATGCCTCCTCAATGAGGGCCTGAGCCTGCTCCCACTGAAGTGAATGAAAGTGACCACAGTGGTCTGTAAGCGTTAGGTGCTATGCAGAAAACCTATCTAGGCAGCCTGGTTTAGTTTTAAGATGGCAAAAACCTATGAGCAGAGCAGAGCAGAGCACAGCTGTGTGACAGGTATTCCAGCGATAGAGCTAATTTCAATTTCAGGTAGTGCTTTTGCCAATTCAAAGTGCTTTACAAAGCAATGGGAAGAACACCGGCAGCACCATGAGCATAAAAGCAAATGCAAGCACAACTCTTTCTAAGCTATTCAGAACCATGCACTGTTAAAACGTCTTTAGTGATTAGTTTTTTGTGGCTATTGTGCCAGCAGCGTATCTTTTACAGCATGTAACATAATGTCATGCTACTTTAAGTTTGTTGCTTTTTTATTATTTTTTTTAAATAGTAAAATTAGGATACAACAGGTGGAAAGAGACAGGCCCAGAATCTGTCAACCTAGGAAGAGTTCATGTGTTTGTCTCTGCTGACAAGGAGGCGAAGAGTTCACATATTTTGGGTGATTCTTTCTGCCATGTAAATAAAGCTTCGGCCAAAGAGATTGGCTAGAATCATCAACAAGCTTTCACACCCCATAGAAAAGTTTTCCATTATCAGAAAGAACAGACACCAACTAATGTTTCTCGGCTACACTTATCAAAACAACAAAACCTACCGTTCAGATTTATCATACTGATTTTTTATTTATTCACCCTGTAGGCAAGGGGAATGGCCACTAGTATTAAAAACTAGCTCATTTTCTCAATGCAATGTAAGTGACAACCAGAAAAGAAACATATTTTCTCACTCTTAAAAAAAATCCCAGATCTACTACAATAAGCAGCAACATACAGAACAGATGGTTGCCTCCTCCCCTCACCCCACACACCCCAAATTATCTCAGTGGTTCAACCACCACACTGGAAAGCTGGGATTGAACTCCCACCACTCCATGTGAGACCTGGAGCAAGACATTAAGACCAACATTTTCGAGAGTTGACCACTCACTTTGGGTGCCTCCATTTTTGGCTCCCTACCTTTAAATATCTCAGCCTGATTTTCAGAGGTGCCAAACACCTGCCACTCCCACTGGCTTCAACTGAAGTGGTGGACGCTCAGCACTTCTGAAGAAGCAGGCCCAGGGAGTTTGGGCCTTGCTTTGCCAATCTGTAAGCCGGAGGTGATAACTTTCCTCCCTCACAGGCTGTTACAAGCATTAATTCATATTTGTAAAGCATTTTAAGATCCTCCAACAAAAGGCAGAGTCAGGGTGAAGTAGTAATAGCAGTGCTATGTCGGTCTCCCCATGTTACTTGTACTAAGTGTCAGGAACCTTATTTGGCAGCTCTATGAATCGCAGATCTGTGTAATGAACCTCCATGTTATCTATGTTCTCGCAAGAGGGCCCATCGCTATCTAGTATCTGAGCACCTGCCACGTGTTACCCTTCCCAATGCAGCGCAATGGTTTCAAAAGTCACGGGGTCTAAGGCGGAGAGAGCATCCCACTGAACACTGCCTGTGCTATATCTCTGCTGTGCACAGTACTGGCAACACAGCCATTGAGGCTGCAGAAGAGTAACTGGTTTTTAAAGCTCAGAAAAAAAATAACTATGCAAAAATTCAATGTGGTGAGTCAACCGATGCTGCTACCATAGGGGTGCTGCACAGCTTGCAGTGCCAGCGACATACGTTTCCCATTGATTCTATGAAAGATGACCTGGGAACAGATCCTTCACTATGATAAGCTGCCATAGCTCCACTGAAACCAATGGAACTACGACAATTTACACAAGTGGAGGACCTGCCCCTGGCTCTTCTGTAAAGCTGTGCCAGGACACACATACTCATCCCAGACACTTCAGGAAGTGACGAAGACTTCCGCATTCTGCAGGGATGATACCAAGGCAATGAGAGACAGGAATAGCAACCTGGTCACATCCATCCAATGTCACTGCACACAGTGCCGCATGGCTTCTCTGTCTCATACAGCCCTAGTGCTTAGTAAGCATCCGAGAACCTGTGCTGGGTCCTTCATGAAGCTGTCAAGACGGTGAACTTCATTAGAGGCAGTCTAACGGGTTCTCAACATTTGGCATTGTTTTGCTACGACATGGGGCCCATCACTAGCAATTCCACGAGAGGGAAGTGGCTCCCACAAGGTAGCAATATCCCAACAAGCTGTTTTAAGAGTAGAGAAGTACAGGTCCTCACAAAGGATCGCAAGTTTCTCCTTAATGATGCCTTCAATCATCCAGTATGGGTGGGAGGCTTAGCCAACCTTGCTGATATCTCTGGGTACCTGAATGACCTGAACTACTCTTTCCAGGAGCAACACACAAACGCCTGTCCATCTGCACCAGGGTACAAGCACTCATCAGGAAACATGGACATTGGTTTTCCTGAACGTAGACAAAATGTGGGGTCATTTCAGACTTCGAGACAACACATTTGCAAACTTGTGTGGATCATAGACCCATTCAATTATATTTTTATAGTTCCAATTAACTCATTTAATTAATGTTAATGTCCTAAGGCCGAACATCTAGTACGGTAACATGAAGACATGTATGAATTTATGATGTTGTCCAGCAAAAGTGAAGCAGAGAAGTAGTTTTCATTTTTGCCCCACTGTATCTAAACACATGTACATATACACACACACAATTAACATAGGGGCATTGTGCTAGACATCCCTTGTTTCTCAGAGAAATAGTAATATTATCGAATTGTGAGTTTATAGGTCCCCTCTCATTCAGAAAAATCCCAATGTGGGTTACAAACTCTGGAAGTTATGGATATTCAGCCACCTGTGGGGTGGAACGCTGCAGCCATTAACATTACATAACAGGCTCTAGATGGACAGAAGAGTACTGCCTAATCAATTACCACTGTATCATCCACTCGCCAAGTACTGCCCCAATCTTGCTGAACCTGGCAGGTGAGTTCTCCCAATGTCCCACCAAGATGCAACCCACAAAGAAGCCCCAAGATTCCTCAGTAGCCGAAGAGTGTCTTTGTAGTGATCTAGCCGCTTATGTTTACTTTGACACTGAGGTGAACATCAGCGTACTTGCTTTCCATCTCTAGAGATCTTGGTTCAAATCCTTGTCAACACAACAGGCAAAGGGATTTTGGAGATCCCATTTTAACCCCAATTTGGCTTTATACTGAAACCTCCCACATACTTTGGCAAGACTAGCAGACTCTCTCACGACAAGAATAACAAGTATCAGAGGGGTAGCCGTGTTAGTCTGGATCTGTAAAAGCGGCAGAGTGCCCTGTGGCACCTTATAGACTAACAGACGTATCGGAGCATAAGCATGCATCCGACAAAGTGGGTAGTCACCCATGAAAGCTTATGTTCCAATACGTCTGTAAGAAAAACAAGGACATTGGAGGCTTGGGGTGATACTCATGTGTAAGCCTGAATAGGACTTCTGCCCACCTGGCTCTAGTCAGTGCAATTACCTTTCACAAGCACTAAATCCACTCACCAAAAGAACATTTGCTAGAACCTGCCCGGTCTACCACAAGTTTACAGTAACAGTGTGATGGAAATGTAGCTATTTCCCAACTGCCCAGGGACATGGAATCTTCTGCAAGAGGATTTCCCTAATTTTTAGCATACACCGACTCACCCGAACTTGCAGCCACCACTCTTCTGATAAAGTAAGAATGGACAGGATCCTTTTCGAAGTTCAAGGGAGATCCTTTATCATCCAAAGAGACCACTGCTGTAGAACAACAGGAAGCACTCTTTGTCCCACCCTAAGTAACTATCTCAGTCCCAGTAATTCACCCAAGGATTCAAAGCTACATTGGAAAGTAAACTGAGTGGCACATCAAACCAAACCACACCTTCTACTCTGTTTGGGTCAGAGTTCATTAACAGCCCATTGTATGAGAATACAAACACCAAACAAATATATGCATGTGCGCACACAAACATAGTTGGCCTTAACATTTTATATCAATAGTAAACCCAGTAACAGTAGGGACGTATAACTAATAGGAAGCTTGTCTGTATTATAAAAGATTGATCTGGGAAGCAGTGTTTGGATCTAGGGTCCATTTCAGGCTAGATTTTGGATTACAGTGCAAATGAGGACTAAGGTTCACTCTTCTGAGTAAATTTCTGCCAGTTTGAGCCAAAATCTCATGAAAACCCTCGTTCTCAGAAGATTCCAAATATATCTGAACCAGAACCAGTGTACAGGCCTCTTGGTCCAGATTTGTAAAGCTACTTAGGCACCTAAAGATGAGCATAGGTGCCCAGTAAAATCAATGGGAATTAGACACCTAGGTGCTTTTTTTTTTTCCTTTGGGGGGGGAGGGGGGATGATGGGAAATCACCATATGCACCAATATGCATCTTTAGGTAACTAAATACCTTTAAAAATCTGGCCCCTGGTGGTTTGAATAAAAATTGCACAGTTGAGTTTGAACCCAAGGATCTAAATCTGACCACTACCCAGCCCAAATTTCAAAGGGAGTCAGATTTGATATTTCAGGTTTGGCCCATCTCCCAGATACTTTATCTGAACTTGCATATGAGGTATAAGAACCATCTGAATAGCTGGTCTGGAAGCTAGAAATCTCACCTCTATCACATGTCGTTTCAGATGCATATATACACTCTGTCCTGTTTTTCGATAGTGCCTTTCAACATGTTCCCTTCCAAATCCCAGAAACGTGTTCATGCACACATAGAGACCTCCTTCTGAATCCTGAAAGGAATAATAGAAAACAGTTACTATACAGAAGGAACTGAATGGGACAGAAAGACACCAGCAAGCAGAGACAGTTAGGAACCGCAACCTTTTGCACCTTCCCCTTATCACATTAGCACATCACACGCTTACATATTAGGTTATAGAGCAAAGAGAATTGTCTTCCTTTTAAGAATCTTCCACACCATGTGACAATGTATACTAGCAGCTGATTGGACCACAGTGACTGCACCACTAAGGAGTTTACAGCGGTGCAGCTGCACCGGTGCAGCTGTAAGCTCTCTAATGGAGCCACTCTAAGCTGACAGGAGAGAGCTCTCCCATTGACTTAATTACTCCACCCCAAACAAGCAGCAGCAGCCACCTCAGCGGGAGAAGTTCTCCGGCCGATATAGCGCTGTCCACACCAACAGTTAGGTTGGTGTAACTTTTGTTGCTCGGGGGGGATGGCTTATTCACACCCCTAAGCGGTGTAAGTTATACCAACGTAAGTGGTAGTGTAGACATAGCCTAAGTGTGTCAAGACCTGATGTCTAGTAGCAGGCCTTGAAAAATCCATTTAACTATTCATCCTTTGCAAGAGGAAGGTATCCCTTGGAGAATGTGAGCCCTTTGGGGGATGGGGGAGGCTACTAAGCCATCAATACCAGCAGAATCTAAGCTTTCATTTTAAATAATAACATGTCTAGCCCTATGGCTACAAAGATAACGTTCTGAATGGGAACTGGTGTAGAGCTGTCCTCCTAAGGGTGAAAACTGGCTGACCACTTCAGTGCTTCTTCTCTTGCTCATTGCTTTCCCAAGCTGTAAAAGAGTCACTAACAAGATTCTGGTCTGCTTCACAAGCAGAACCTGTCTAGAACCCACTGGGCAAAGTGAAATTGGTAAGAATCATCTCAGTTTTGCTCTGCTTCTGTTTGAGACATCTATGAACAGAGGCAGGCACAGGCACTGGCCCTAATCATAAAGTAAGGAAACTTAAAGCAAGTATAGCAGAGAAGAATCATGAGTTACACCCTCTTGAAATTGTTTAGAAAGACTAAACCCCAAGGGAGGTCCAGGTAAAGCAACCCAGTAGGAGTCCCAGCACCTTTCCCTTTCCCAGTAGCTGGGTGTTGAGGATGGCTCACTGACCAGGGAATTGCCCCAGAATCCCACTGCCACCAGCTCCGTCCCAAATCATTCAAACTGTGCTGCTAACAGGTCTGGTCACCTGGTTAGTAGGCGTCAGACACATTTTTTAAGCCCTTTCTAGTAGTCTATTGTTCCATGTAGGTGGTGCACAACAAAGGGCGGTCTTTTAAAAGCACTTTGATCTTGCTTGCATTCTGAACTGCAGGATGGCAAAACATCTCACTTCTGATCTCTGGAAACACCACTAGCTGAAGTCACCCATAGCTAGCTTAGATACTGCTAGTGTATCAAGCAACAAGAGTCACCAATGGCTTCAAAATGTTACACATAAGGAACATGCACTTAATTCTTGATCATAAATTGTTACAGGGATAGGTATGTTCTTGTATCTCTTGTATGTGAAAAACCCAGACATCAAAACTATAGACAGGAAACAGGACTAAATGTACGCTCCCAAATTTGGAGTTATTGTTTTATCCAAAGTCACCTGAGGTGCTGGAAGAACACTCTGAAGGGCTGATGGTGCTAAACCTGCCTGTGTTATTTAGTGCCTGATACCAGATCTGCTGTATCAGGCACTAAATAACTGGCAATAAATGGGGATAAGAGAAATCTATTTCTACCATAAAGTTTATTAAAGCATTAGAAACTCCAGCCTCGATGGCCTTCCTTAGGATTTATAAATTTATAAATTGGTTAGTCTCTAAGGTGCCACTAGTACTCCTTTTCTTTTTGTGACTACAGACTAACACGGCTGCTACTCTGAAACTTAGGATTTATGGGGCCCTATGCAGTATTATTAAACTGGTGCCCCTATGCCGGCACAACTGGTACCCTTACACCAGCGCATTCGGCTCTGTGAATACTGGTGCCCCTATACTGCCTCGAGACTGGTGCCCCTATGCTGGTGCATTCGGCTCTGTGAATATGGCCCCTGCCTTCCGCCTAGGCAGACGACTGCAGAGCGCGCTGGGTGTGCAAGAGCCGACCCGCTCTTACCTGCTGTCTCGGTCATAGGTGCGGACTCCGTGGGTGGGTGCTCTGGGGCGAGAGCACTCACAGGGAAAATTTAGTGGGTGTGGAGCACCCACCAATGCCAAGTTCCCCTCCTCTGCCCCCCTCGCCTCTCAAGCGCCGGTGGCCATGCACTTACCAACTCTTCCCCCTCACTCCCAGCGCTTCCAGAGCGCCACAAACAGCTGGTTTGCAGGGTTCAAGCTCCGGAATGGAGAGGGAGGATCGGGGATGGGGCGCACTTGGGGGAAGAGGTGGGGAAGAGGCAGGGCAGGGGTGGAGCAGGGGTAGGATCTTTAGTATGCGAAACATGGAAGCCACCTCACATATGCAGTCATTCCTTGTCCTTTTTCTTTTACATCCTTTATTATCTCCACAGCTAAAGCATTCTCACAAAAACTTAGGCTGCATCCCAGTTAAAAGAAGCCTGTGGATGCTCAGCCTAAATAAAAATATATCCCATTGTCAATGAATAGGTGTTTCGGGAACTTTGTTTACAATTCTGCTTTCTCTGAGACACTTCGTTCTCTTTTTTCCCCGGAGCGACTCCATGAGAGCACTCAGCTCTTTTGCTAAGAAGGCTATGGCAACTATTTGACATTTTCAGGACATATGCTAAATGTGGAAGCTGCGTAAGTTAGCTGGTGGTTACTAACAGGAGAGTTATTTCTCCTAGAAAAAGCAGGCAGGCTGTTCTCTCACACAACCTGAACAGAAGAAGACACTGTGTTCAAAAGTCTAACACAGTCATGGTAAAGCAGTGTTAGTGGTAAGGACTAGAGCTCTTGGATATATGAAATTCACCCCTGTGCAGACAGCCAGGGCCTTGCTCCACTTAATGCCCATTCAAGCCCTATTCTGAGGGCCTAGGCCTTGTGCTGGTGAATTTCACTTATAGGGAATACCATATGTCCTGGAGGTAGGCAACATTCATCTTAGATTTCTAAGTGGCTATGGTGTAAAATCTTTTTCACTGATTTTTTTTTAATGTGAGTGCATTTTTGTTTTGGTGAAAGGTGCTAGAGACTCAAGCACACTATCTGTCTGCAAACAAGAACAATATACTGTTCCCAGGGACTAGGAGCTCTCTACAAACAAAACCATGAAGGTTCAGTAGTGAGGTGCATAAAGAGGAGTTTTATTGATCATGCCCGCTACTGTAGTATCCTCTCAGCCTGAACTAAACAACCAAAGTCCTGTCCCAACATGCACTGGGATCAGTGTAAACTCTGGGATGGAGCATCTGAAGACAGTGTTTTCTTTTACTTTTCCAAAGTCCTAAGCAGGGCCGACCCACAACATTTTGGCACCTGAGGAGGGGAGCTCAAATGACGCCCCCCATGCCCCCTCGCTTGGGCCAAAATTCTGAAACTCTGGGTCCTAGTGGTGCCCCCCCACAGTCTGGCACCTGAGGCAGCCGCCTCAGTTTGCCTCACGGTAAGGCCAGCCCTGGTTCTAAGACAGTGCTAAGGTGGAAGCTTCTACCCACTGCTCTGACAATGGGCCTTGATCCTGACCTAGAAGGACCTTCTAGTAAGAGACTAGTGCAGCCTTCTCACAAGCAGAATCTTCCCTTAAAGATTCAGGGAAGGATTGTAACAACATGCACCCGCAAAGTGGGAGTAAATGGAAGTTTTCCTTACAACACTGCTTACTGTTCTTCATCATTTACATTGCAGGAGTGACCACAGTGTGCTAAGTGCTTTCCAAACTCAGAGGAAGGCAGGGTCCCTGCTCCAAAAAGCAGACAGTCTAGAAAGATTATCTTATATCATCATTTAGACAGTACTTTGTGTTAAAATAAAGGCTGGAAGAGGCTTTCACAGAAGGGAATCCATGGAGATATAAAGTCAAAGCATGATAGGGTCCACCTCCTTTCAAACCTTGGGGAGAGAGAAGGGAGATGGAGCAAGAACACTGGTGATGGGAGGGCTGGGGAACACAAACACTAATCCACAAGGAACCAGCATGAGATCACCATCTCATTTCAAGCACACAGGATACCAACAGCTATCGGATGCTAATGGCTTTCAGTCCCTACCAACCTGCTTCGGATTTGAACCCGTGACCTGTATCCTATTACCAATCCCTGAGCCATCCAGTCCCCTAGGGAAATCTACGGTTTAACATTTTCATTTCCTGACATGACTAGGATAATAATGTATAAGGACATGTGGCTGTTACAGAGCCGCTAACATGGTGAACAGTCACATAGTAAAACATACCAGTACGTATCACAGGAAAGAGGAAAAAGGATACATTAATACTCACGATCCCCAATAATTACCTCAAATGTTACGAGATAGTAGTTACCAGGGGATTATCCACCAACAACTAATCTCTAATTGAGATTTCTTGCATTAAGGGACAAATCCTAAAGCCACTGGAATCAATGGGAGTTTTGCCATAGTCTTCAATGGAACTCAGATTTATCCCTACAGAAATGATGGGCCAGTGGAACATTTTAGGGTCCTCCTGAGAGAGAGAGAGAGAGAGATCATCTGTGATCTCCATTACAAGTCTGGTTGTGGCCAACCAAAAATCTCCTGCTGTAAAAGAGTACAGCTATAATACAATCTTTACTGTATTTGGAAGGGTTAAAAGAGCGGTTCTATAATATCCAGAATGTAGGATCCTGACAATAGCTTAATGAAGTGATAGCCTTCTTGTTTCATAAATGTTTAAAAGGTCAAAAGATAGCAGAAGCTTCAGCATTTAATAATCATCTGAACAATACATAATAGCTTACAATGGGGAACAAAAAGAAAGCAGGTGTCTCATATTCTCCATTGCTACTGACAGTGGAACAATAGAAGCAAATCACGTCAAAGCGAATGAATACAGCGGCACATGAAGATTGCCCCTGGCACAATTAAAAAAACACGCATCCCAGCCCCCCAGTATACCAGACACAGTGACTTGCATTAATTTACCAGTATTTAAACTGTACATTGGGTGCTGGAATCTCGTCAAAGTGCTATTGGGAAAGAACACAGACACAAGCCTGCCACTTGATTAATCAAGATGCAGACACAAACAAATGAAGTAGTAAAGAACAACACACACAAGTTAGGGATGAAAGTAAAAACATATGGAAATGCAGAGTGAGGAGAAAACAAGCAAACTACAGGAGTGGGGGGCAGGAAAAAAGAGATAAAAATAAAAGGCAGGACAAGAGGGACACAAGAACAAATGAGTGGGGAAGGGGAAGATGAAAGACAGGAGAAGACTAAGAGCAAGGCTACTAGAAACTGGACTAGTCCAAACTAGAACTTCCCACCTGCTTTTTTTAAACAGAGTCACTATTTTATTTTAGGTTTCAGAGTAGCAGCCATGTTAGTCTGTATTCGCAAAAAGAAAAGGAGTACTAGTGGCACCTTAGCGACAAACCAATTTATTTGAGCATAAGCTTTTGTGAGCTACAGCTCACTTCATCGGATGCATTCAGTGGAAAATACAGTGAGGAGATTTATATACACCACAGAACATTTTATTATATCTTGTGATCAGTGTATACAAAATAACAAATGTTGGAGAGAAGGGAGATCAGGAACTTCTGTTCATCAGGTCTTATAACACAGAAGCAAGAAGACATTCAACTCTTTGAAAGGTGGCAAATTTAAAGCTGTTAAAAGGAAATACATTCCCACTCACAATACAGTTAGCCTGGGGAACTCATTGCCACAAAAGATCTTTGAGATTAAGACTTTAGCAGGATTCAACAAAGGATCAGACATTTCTATTGATAAGAATATCTAGTTAAATGGTACATATTGCTAACATAAACAAGAGGTCTGGAAAGGGTATAAACCCTTATGTTTCCAGCTTAAATCAACTTTTAGGTATTATGGGTTAGGAAGAAACTTTCCCTTCGGACAGATTACCCCATAACTGCCTATTGAGGGTTTCTTGCACCACCTCTGATGTACCTGGTACTGGCCACCATTGGAGACATGATACTGGGCTAGATGGACAGTGGGTCAGATCCAGCGTGGAAATTCCTATGTTCCATTTGATAGAGGGCATTTACACAGAGACATTGAAATGAAACCGAACCACCATTCTAAAGATTGCTCGTTTCTATAAGTCAAAGCAGTTCCTCTCACGGAACTAGAGAACTCACCATTCTGAGGCAATTTGTTTAGGCATGTTCACAAGCAGGAGCTATGGCCTCTATATTATTGGGTAGTTCTGATGGCAAGACAAAGGAGGCTCATGGGGCACACATGACTTGTGACACAGGAACAGAAATTATATTCTGCCATGGGATCCAGCAGATATTAGTCCTCCTAAGGCAATGGTGCCCAAACTTTTCCTCTTGCACTTCCCCACCCCCCCTTACCAGTAATGGAATGTGTCCACGCTCCCTTGGGCCCAGAACCGGGGCTGGGGGCTGGGAGTAGAGCCAGGGGCTGGAGCCAAAGCCAGCGGTCAGGAGTGAGGCCGCAGCCGGGGGCCTGGAGCAGAGCTGGGGCCACAGCTGCAGCCAGAGGCTGGGGCAGGGCCGGAGCAGAGCTTGGGGCAGAGTAGGGCTGGGTAGCGCTCCCGCCCCACCCCCCATGTGGGGTTGGCCTGGGCCCTGCCACGCCCTGCTAGGGGGGCACACCCCACAATTTGGGGACCACTGTCCAAAGGACATTTGAAGGCCTTTGAATAACCACATGGTACATGAAGCTCACTTGCAGTTCAATCAATAATAATGATGGTGTTGATGGCTGGTAATACCCAGATTTACACCGCTGCCTGTGTTTATAATGTCCTTGTGTAACTATGTAAGGAAAACCCCAGCCTGGTGGATAGCCAAAGCAGCATGGCTGTTTCTCTTATGGGAGCTGCTGCGTGCGTCATCCCTGCAAATTCTACTCATACTTGGCTATTTTAGAGACTTGGTGTAGCAGTGACCATCTGGTTAGCTTTAGTATCAAAGTGCACTGCCAGGCAGCAAAGAACTCATCCATCAGACAGGTGTAAGCTACAATATCTTCCTAGAGCGCAATGAAAATAAAAATGTGGTCCCTGATGTGCCCCACCACCTAACTAAAGACCTTCAGCCATACCTAAACGAGGTTCGCTGCTCATACTTTGCAATCTGACACATGCAACCAAGCAATGCACCACATCAGTAATTCCAGCACAGGAAAAAGAAGCCACCTTGCAGCTCAACCAAAATCATCTGTCTGGAGCAATGTCCAGATTTATTAAATTCTTGTCACCTTTTGCTCTGCTTTACTGCCCCCCAACATTAAAAATAGACAACGGTTTTCATATCTGTGTTGAGATACTTTGACCTAAGGGACAGCCAGTGACTAGAAAAACAGTTACTACTAGAAAGTTACATGCAACAGGATCACTGATGCCACTTACACACCCACTAAAAGACTTCAGTCTGCATTGTACTGTCCGATAAACAACAAAGCATAGGGCAGTCTAGCCCTTTGGGAATTTTCCTAATATAGCCATTACCAAAACCAAGTCAGCGAGATCTACATTAGAAGCTGTCATCAGCAGCAAGATTTTCCAGCTGCAATGAGGCTGAGCTTTGTGCTGCTAAAACAAATCCCTTTCTGCAACCAGTGGAAGTGAGCTATAGAACCAAACTAATAACCTATGTCAGACGGGTAGCTTGCACTGCAGTTACAATACTTCACATGCAAAGATCTAATGTTCAGAGCAGATATGTCTAAGATATGCAAAATCTGAACATAACACACTGACACTCCACTTTCCACCCTTCTTTTGGATGTCGTCTCTCCCTGTGTCATGTTTTGCCTATCCAAGTTTGCAAGTTCTTCAGGGCAGGGATCCTGTCTTTTATGCAGTGCACAAGACATACCTATAGCTCTGTATCAGTGGTTTTCACACTTTTTGTACTGGTGACTCTTTTCACACAGCAAGCATCTCAATGTGACCTCCCCCTTATAAGTTAAAAATGGGGGGTAATTTAATTTAATGGGAGCTTGGGGCTGTCAGCCCCACAGAGCTGACAGCTCACAACACCCATGAAACCACCTTGCAGCCCCCTGAGGGGGCATGACCCCCAGTTTGAGAACCCCTGCTCTATATAAATAACACTGTTAACCTTTTTTACCCGAATGGCTAATCAAAGTTCAGCGCTCTGTGGGTGATCCAGTTGGGAACAGAAATTGGTGGCAGCCAGATTCTTCTTTGATGCAATCTTGTTTGTTTACAAAGAATGTACAAAGTCCTGTGCCTCTGAATGCAGAAGAAACCAAGAACAAAAAGAAGTTTCTTGCTTACAAGCCCCCAAGCCCTTTTAGCCAACACCAGAACCAATGGCTCTCTCTAGCTTTTTCCAGGGTCACAATTGTGCTCACAGGCGGAGGCTACTGCTTGGCTTTCTTGCTTTTTCCCTACTCCCAGACAGTCTTATCTCTTCCCAGTTTCTTTCTGTGTGTTCTCTCACACATCTACACCCAGTCCCAGGGTGGTCACAAAAGCCAGTCGAACCCTCCACCCCCGCAGGTCCTACAGCTAGTTTCTGGGCAGACTCTGTTAGGCTTGGTCTACCCTAGCAACTTATGTTGGTACAACTATGTTGCTCAAGGGCGTGGAAAATCCACACCCCTGAGCAACAGTTATACCAACCTAAATCCTGGTGTTGGCAGCACCATATCAATGGAAGGGCTTTTCCCATTGACATAGGTACCACCTCTTGGGAAGGTGGAGTACCTACCCTGATGTGAGAAGCCTTCCCCTCGGTGTACGTATCACCTTCACCTAAGCACAACGGTGGCGCCACTGCAGCCTTTTAAGTGTAGACAAGCCCTTGGGTTTTGTTTTGGTGTGGTCCCATAACTGTCTCTTATAGCTATCTTAAATGGAGAACTCATTCACACATCAGCTTGAACCAGGTTTTAACCTAACCCATAGCAAGGCTTCTCCCAGCTTATAACAATACTTATGTAGAGAGAAAAAGTAATATCTTTATTGGACCAACTTTTGTTGGTGAAAGAAACTAGCTTCCAAGCCTACACAGAGTTCTTCTTCAGGTCTAGGAAAGGTACTCTGAGTATTACAACTAGAAAAGGAGTACTTGTGGCACCTTAGAGACTAACCAATTTATTTGAGCATAAGCTTTCGTGAGCTACAGCTAAGGTAAAACAGATTGTTAAGGATAAAGAGTTAACACATGTTGCAAGAGAGCATTCAAGTTTAAGTGGGCAATACTTCTGTAGCCATAGGGCAAAGAAGGTTTGTTGTCATGAGCCGTAAATCCAGTGTCTTTATTGAGTCCATGATTTTTAGTGTCTAGCAAAATTATGAATTTAAGCTCCCAGGCAGGCCTTTTGAAGGAGTTGTGCAGGTTTCCTTTCAGGATGAGCACCGAGAAGTCAGATACGGAGTGATTGACAACTCATGACTCCTGATACGGGGGGGGGGCACAATGTATAGGGGAGGATATGTGACCACCCCACGCGTCTGCTTTGGGAAGAACTTCCAGCCCCACTTCCCTGGGTCAGGGCAGAAAATCCCACCAGCTCCTGGGGTGGGGGGGGGGTGGAGGCTGGAGCCAGGATCAGGGAGCCTCTGGGTCCGGCTGGGGCCATCTGTGGCTGAGCAGAGGCCAAGGAACCTGCTCCCAGAACTTTCCCCAGAAACCCCCCACCCTGTGCCCAGGCCAGAGACTGCTGTGCTCTCCCCACCCCACCAGCTACCTGTGGGGAGGGGGAGACTCTGTCCTTCTGCTCCACCTTGCCCCACAGCATGTTCAGACCCTGTCCCCTGGCAGCCAGGTCCGGATGGGGAGAAGGAAAGAGCCGCTTCTCATGCAACTGAAGGTGGCTGTCTGAGAGAACTCGGCTGGGGAGCTCCCCTCCTGGCTTCCACTCCCCACCTGGCTCGGTTCAGGGGCTGAGTGAGCCGGAAACGTGCCATGGGGAGAGGGGACTCCAGCTCGCTCGCTCGGTCCCTGTCTCTGGCAGCCAGGCCCGGGTGGGGAGTGGAAGCCCCCGCCTCCTCACTTGGGCTCTTGCAGGCAGCCACCACACTGCACAGAGCAGGGACCGGAGCAGCCAGCATGCGAAGCGACTGGTCCCACCCCATTCGCTCCCCACCCGGCTGCCAGGGACAGGGGCTAAACATGCCGGGGGGGGCAGGCACAGCAGGAGAAGGACAGAGCCCTTCTCCCTCTCCTCCAGCAAGCCAAGCAGAAATCTGTTGGGGGGGGGTCACTTGACCCCACATGTCCCCCTTATGCATGAAAACTGTTTGCTCATGGGTGATATGGTGTTTTTGTCTTTTATCATTTTTATGAGTGTTCACCTGAGCATGTAGTGATTGTCTCATTTCACCCACATAGTTATTACTGGGGCATTTAGTGCATGGGATGAGGTTCACTACATGTTGTGATAGGCATGTGAAGGACTCATAGATCTTGAAAGGTGTATTGTGAGGGATATTGATCATCATAGCAGTGGAATATGACTGCAGGTTTTGCATCTGTTGGTTATGGCAGGGTCTGGTGCCTCACTGGACGTGCTGCAGAGAATTAAAGATTATTTAAATATAGCTTTTCCTCCTCCCCTAAATAATGCAGTATCAAGTTCAGCTCCCAACAAAGGAAGAGAAGTCACAACTGACAAATTGATGGACGTAGGAAACCTAACATAACACAGCACAGCTGCACGCATACAGAGACCACAGTCATTAGAGTGGACTCAACATCAGACCTTGAGAATGAAAACTGCAGCCTGCTACTGTTTGGGCTACAACAAAGCAGTAGGCTATTATACTTGCCAGGGCCAGCCACTAGAGGGAGACATGATCACACATACTCACACTAGGCAACTAGCATTTTGTAGACAGCATGCCTTTCCTTAAGAATTCCAGTGAAAAGAATGAAAGGCAAAGCATCAGAGGTGGATTTGCCAAGGCAAAGCAGAAGTTTGTTAGCAGATAAAAATTAGTTAAAAAATAAGACATGACAAGGGTCATTTTCTATTCAGTTATCTTGAGAGCAGCCAGTGATTTCTTTTGCAGCTAACGTGCCCTGAGAATGTCACCATGGCTGTCAAAAATGCAGAAATGTTTCTTCAGTTCTAACGTAGCAGGTTTTGTTGGAATGTGATCCTGCTTTAAGGAAGAAGATTGTAGACAGGACCGGCTCCAGGCACCAGCAAAGCAAGCACGTGCTTGGGGCAACACAATTCCAGGGGCGGCATTCCGGCCGTCCTTTTTTTTTTTGCTTGGGCGGCATTCCAGCCACCCTCTTGTTTTTTTTCGCTTGGGCAGTTGCGCCCTCGGAGCTTGGGGCAGCAAAAAGCCTAGGGCCGGCCCTGATTGTAGATTTCAGACCCCAGAGCTGTTTAACAGAACCACTGAATCCTATCTGATCACCCCCCCTGAAAACGTCATGCGTATGACAAATTGTTTGATTAGGGTTAATACTGCATGGGAAAATATCTTAAATGTCCCCTTGGATCTTTCATATGCTCACACCTCTGAAATCACGAAAGAAACGGCACTCTTTGTAAAATAATAAAAAAAAATAACTATGCTCAGATTTTCACCACAGAAAATCAGACTAAAAACTAGAAAAGAGAATGAGGCTCCATATTTCTTGAGAGTGTTAGCAAAACTTACTGCTGTTTCCAATAATTAACCAGTGTCCTGTCTCCACTAGAATAATACTTTCTACCTTCTAGAGCTCATGGTGCTTTGCAGACTTCAGCAGGTTAATCCTCAGATCATCCCCTGTGAAGTTTGGCAATATTATTTCAATTTTACAAATGGGGAAACAGAGTCAGAGAGTTATGTGACTTGCCCAACATCACGCAGCACGTCTGTGGCAGAGCTGCTACTTCCTGGCTCCCAGTCCTGAGCTTCAACCATTAGACCAGTGGTTCCCAAACTTTAACAACCTGTGAACCCCTTTCACGAAAATGTCAAGTCTCGCGAACCCCCTCCTAAAAATGAATATTTCCAGGGATTTTCTCCTTTACCGGAGTATAAATTATAAAAGCAGTGATCTTGGAAATATAAAATTTGTTTTTATGATACACTTATTACACACTATTTATTATTAATATTTATCATTACAGTATTTTAATTACATTATCTTCCAAGATCTCACTTTCATAGCTTGTATCGCTTTGAATAAGCCCGTTATAAGACAAGGCTCCTATGTCTCATCCAGGAGTATCAAATGTGAAACAGCATGAAGGTATTTAAGAAGCCAACTCAAAGAGTTCCCCCTACACAAGCATTCAGGTCTTGAGCAGTCCAGGCAAACAACGCACGTTACAACAAAGCTTAAACTTGTTCTTCATAATAATTTTAAAAACAATACTAGCTGCCTATTTAATTTTAAAAACAGCAAAAAATATCTACCTCCCTTTCCATTTCTTATAAGGAGTCTTGAAGTTGAAATTTGCCCAGTGTGATAGATATGCTTGCTTTGATCTGCTTAGCTCTTGGACGTCCCCAAGGCTCCAGGCTGCTGGTCCCGTGCTGCCCGGGATCTGTAGGGACAGCTCTGTCTGCCATTAGGGAATTTTTTTCCAGAGAACCCCTTGTAATACTTCACGAACCCCCAGACGTTCACAAACCCCAGTTTGGGAACCACTGCATTAGACCATTCTTATTCCCAGTGACAGAAACCATGAATAAATTGACAGCAAGACAAGGTCCCAAAATATCCAGGAAATTTTCTTTCTTGGGAAAGAAAAAATCCAGGGTGCAGTTTATGAGTGACAGTTTTATGGTGACAATGAGACAAACCCTGGGAATGAAATCTTGTACTGAAGAAAAGTGCCAGAACAAGGAATCTTACAAAAGAGCTGATTCCACATAGAACGTGTGTGAATTGTTGAACAGTTACAAATGGAGCAAATGGAGTTAGAAAAAATGCAAGGACATGTGGGAATATTAACTGGGATTGAAAATCATAGGGGAAAATAGTTGTCTCTTGGGTTGCAAATGTAACCAGTAGCAAAAATGCCAGCAGGTAACACAAGTAATAGGGATATTTTGTTAATGTTTATCTTTTTTTAATACTACAGAAGCAACCCTACATTCTTCTTTCTAAGCTAGATATACACATCAACAAAAAGCTGGACGTCTGGAGTTTATACATTCCCACACACAAAAACAAGTTAGCAAACCAACCCAACACAAAGCACACCATGGCAAATGTCTTCCATTAACCAAGACAATGACCTGTTTGTACACTGAGCTACAATTACTGCCTACACTCCTATTTCAAAAAGGAAACAGGGAGAATGAAGTTTTATCATTTTCAAAGTTTGTAAGTGACTATTTGGGTTGCTTTATCTCTCACAGTATCTTCATTAGTTGTCTTAGAAATTACACCCAGTTAGCATCATGCTAGTCATTTTACGGGTAAGGCATAGGATTCTGAAATAAATCTTCTACCCAAAGAAGTCTGAGGACTGGTATGATTTGAAAGGGTTTCCAGAACTTTTGGAACATTGGACAACAGGTACTGGGCTTGATTCTTCAATCACTGGGGTTGCCTGCATGCAGACAATGACAGAATTTGGCCCACTGGATACCAACAAACTTGTTTAAACAAGGAGTCTTGTAATGGTATCAGGTGAAATTTTCAAAAGCATGGGCCTAACTCTGTTCCCACTGTCAATGGGAGTGCAGCACCTTTGTAAATCCTTCCTGTAGGTGATAATTAAATATTTTTGCTCTGCAATATTAGGTTGCATTTGAATTTTCCATTTAATTTATAATGATATTTGCCAGGTTTTCTCATTTAACAGAAACTTCTTATAAGCAATAATGTCCCAGAGGTTCAACGTTAGTTAGATACTAGCTCAAGCAGTAAATTTTAAGGGGAATAGTGTGACACATTGGTTTTGTGTCTCTCTCCCCCTCACTCCATCCCAATGACCATATAATATTTAATATCTTTGTTGTAGAGTCTGATTTGGCCCTTTAAGCAGTACACATCCCAGCACAGAGAAGGCTGCTGGGTGACACTTGAGATCTGAAGTATGTGAGTAAAAATAACCTGCCTCCCACTAGACATGATGAACACCAGACAGCTGAGTCACCTTTGAAGCCCCTTTTGATTTTCCAAATTAAAAAGAAATATCAAAGAGAGAAGGATTAAACATCCAAAAATCAGAGCAGCACAAACTGAAAACCCTGCAGTTCAGATTCCATATGTCCTTTAGATTTCTCTCTCTCTCTCATCATAGGCTGCAACTTTATTTCAATATCTAGTACTCACTCCATCTATGGGTAATGACATTTAAAGGGACACAGTCAACTTGAATTTATTTTTTATATCAGACAATTTCAAAAAAGTTTCGTTTCAAATACAGCGTATACTGAGAATTAAGGGATTTTCTGCTCCACTGTTAATGTTTATAAGGATATTTTTCAACAAGGGAGAAAGGTCAGATCCTTAAAAGGTATTTAGATACCTATTTCCCATTGAAATCTATGGGTGTTAGACCCCTAAATATATTTGGGGATATCGGCCAAAATGATTAAGGATCCCATCCTGCAATTGAACAATTGCACCTTTGAGAGTCTGGTGCTCTGCAAGGGCTCAAGTCATCACCTGCATGGATCCAGCTGCAGGATTAGGGCCTGACTAACACACGGTAAAGAGGGAAAGTGACCATACACCCAGTGTTCATTTGACACCAAATGAAACCAGCTGGGGACGGGAGGGACACTTTACTAACTTCTTTCAGTTTCAGTGATTTTAGATTAATTGCAACTATTGGCGGTAAACAAGTTTCAGGCCAAATTGTGATTTTCAAGTTGACTGGGACCCTTTACATTGAGGGGATCTTAAAGATGACCTAAACAATAGAATAAGTAGAGATCCAGCAGGAAAACAGTGCCATCCACGTGCATTTGCCAACTAACATATGTGAATAAGAACATTCGTTGCCCCTTTCATTATCTGTGTGAAAGCTAAAACAACTCCGCAAAGAGCACATAGACCCTAGGAAATTGTTGAGGGCCTCAAAGTTTAAGGCCAGAAAGAAACACTAGATCATCTGTCTGACTTCCTGTATATCACAGGCCACCAACACCCCCCAGCACTGACACACTAAGCCCAACAACAAAAATTAGACCAAAGTATTTCAGCCCAGAGAAGATTAAATGATTGTGTGCTACAGGTTATGAATAGGAAGGACCGAAGTACAATAAAGCCTGCGGCCCCTACAATAGCAGGGAATTGATTACATGAGATGTACCCAGATAACCCCTGCAAGTGACCTGCACAGACTGGGTTATCCAGAAAATAGCAAAATCGCCCAGGAAAAAAAAAAATCTGGGTCTAATCAATTACGTCAAATTCCCTTTGGGGGGAAGGGAAGGAAATTCTAGCACCACACACAATCTGCCACTGATTTGTGCTGAAGGATCTATTCAGCTGCAACAGACCAGTTATAAATCAGGAGAGGCCTGTGATTGGAAAATAAAACAAACCCCAGCCTGGGAAGCACAAGGACTAAGGGAAGCTGGATTGCAAAGAAGGAAGCCCACATTCAGTAGCCAGAAACCCTTGTCTGGAAAAAGAGATGGTTAAAACTAATTTTCTACTTAAAATAATATATGCATCTCAAAGCCCCTTGCACTTTGCAATGCCTCTGAAATCATAGTGGGGAGACCCGAGTTGGCACCTTCCCATCTATTCCCCACCCACCCTCACAATTCAAATGTTGGTGAGCTCAGCTGCTCCCAAGACAGACAACCCCATCCCTCCTCCCACCCCTCCAGGCAGTTGGGAAGCAGATTTGCACTTGGGGTCGAGGAGGAAGTTAACAGCCCAAGGGGGTGGCTAAGAGCCAGGATTACAGCACTGGAGGCCTGGGGGACTACCCAAGGGGCTTGCAGTCGAAGAGGGGGAAATGCAGCAGGTGGAGTGGGAGAAGGAGAGGGGGGATGATAGCCATATAACCGTGGGAGGTTTGCTGCCTGGAGTTGGAAAAGTGTGTGTGTGTGGGGGGGTGTTGCAACTGGGAAGGGGGCAAGTTTCCAGCCTAGGGGAAGGTGCAGTAGGGGCTGGCACAGATTTACGGGTGGGGGGAGGGCGGCAGAGGAAGCAGGGAAAAGGGGGAGATTTGCGGGTGGGGTTGAGGCAGTAGGGAGGTTGCAGCAGAAGGGAAATGAAGCAGGGTGGGTGAGTGTGAAAGGGGACGGGGGTTGGAGGAAGGGAATGGGGGAGGTTTGTTGCCTGCCTGGGGCGAGGGGTAGGTCTGTTGCCTGCCTTGGGGGGAGAGGGGAGGTTTGCTGCCTGCCTGCCTGCCTGACGGGGGGTGGGGTGGGGGGGAAGGCGGGAGGTCTGTTGCCTGCCTGGGGTAGGGGGAGGTTTGCTGCCTGCCCGGGAGGAAGGCGGGAGGGGGGAGGTTTGTAGCCTAGGGGAGAAGGCGCGGGGGGGGGGAGGTTTGTTGCCTAGGGGGGAGGTCTGCTGCCTGCCTGGGGTGGGGGGATGCAGTGGGGCGGGTTTGCAGCCGGCGGGGCTGCTGCACTCACCGGGGACTCGTAGGAGAAGGCACATTCCGTCTTGTAGACCCGGTCCCCTGACTTGGGCACGCGGATCGTGGGCATGTAGGGGACCAGCAGCTCCCCCAGGTCCCCCGCAGCCATCGGCGCATCCCTGCCGCTCCCGAACAGCGCGGCCCGCTGCATGCTCCCGCGCCGGCCGGCCGCACCGCGAGCGAGCGAGGCGAAGGCAGAGCGAGCGCAGCCGGGCCCGGGGGAGGAGCGGGGGAAGATGCTATTTTTAATCCAAGGGCAGCAGGAGCGGCCCCAGCTGCAGCCCCGGGGTCCTGGCGAGGAGGGAGCCCGGGGGGGCGGGGGAGAGGAGGAGCCCCGGGGAGGATGGATGGAGGGCTGCGCCAGAAGAGGATGTGAAGGGCGGGGAGGGTGGACAGCAAGGAGGGGAGGGGCATGGGAAGCCGGCTGGGGCAGGGGTTTGGGAATCCCTCAGCTCCCTTCCCCTGAGCTGTTGCACCCTCATTCTGCCGGGAGGGGAAGTTGGGACCATTGGCATTAGATACATAGATATAGATAGAATCTATCTAATCTATCTAATTCTTTCTAGGGGACTTAACTGTCCCCTTGTTACTCCCCAACAGCCAGCCAGGTGGGCTGGCAAATCCTTAGAACATCTCTCCTTGACCCCGGGCCCAGGGAAGCGCTGGTCAGGAATCACAGGACTCTCGGGCCATGTTCCGCAGGAGGTCAGACTAGGTGTTCATTGTGGTGGTCCCTTCTGGCTTTAAACTCTGGGAAAGACAAGGCGATTCCACCCTGTTAGCCGTGCTGTAAAACATCAGCTGCAGTGGAAGGGCTGACTCTGGCAACCAAATATCATCGGTTAAAGAACTTTGAGCTGACCGTTTTTTCAGTTTACTCCCACCTGGGGGTTGGGCCAGACATCCTGCCTCCTCTAGGTCTGACTGTAAGCCCAGGGATGGTCTTCATTTTGTGTCTTGTACAGAGCTGAGCACCCTGTTCTGTGCATGAGGCAGTGCTGATGGAGGCAGTTGCTGGATTTGGCATCAAATATCCTGATTTCTGTTGTTGGCTTGCCACTTAATAAGGAGCAGCTGGCAACAACGGTGAGAACTGAAAACGTCAATCCTGTGTTCTTCAGCCTTCCTCGGTGCCCACATTTCACATCAGTACAATAGAGTTGGGATAAGTGGGGTTCTATGGATCTGCAACTTCGTAGCAAGCTTGATATCACAGTGTCCCCACGGAGGCCGCTAAAGGAGCTGAACCATGGCAGCAGCTGTTGGTAGACAAGTGTCCACATTTTTTGAGCACACTCCGGCACTGTCTATTAATGGTGCCTCACACAGACAGTTTAATACTGAGCTGATTGTAACCTGGAGCTGGAGGCTGCTTGATGGTAATGGCCAGGGACTTGGTTTTATCTGAATTAATAACCAGACCAACGTGCACTGCTTCTTGCCTCACTTGACTGGCCATCAGCTGCAGTGGTTCACTAGACTGAGCCAGCAAGGCAATGTCATTGGCATATTAGAGATCTCAAAGCAGAATGGCATTTAGCTTTACCCCACCAACTGCTGCCTCTTCAAGTTTATCCATCATCCAGTCAGTGCTGATATTGAACGATGAATGATGGGGACAGAACACAACCTTGCCGAACTCCCATGGAGACAGGAAACCATTCGGTGTTTCTGCCATTGATTCAAATGCATCTTTCCATTCCATTATAGAGCTCTCCTATCAATGATGCTGTTGTCCCAGGGACACCAAGTCACCTCACTGGATCCCACAAACTTGCTTGATTTTCTGAATCAAGGGCCTTATGGAAGTCTACAGAAAGTGCTGTGCATGGCTTATTACATTCAGCCATCTTCTCTAAAAGCTGTCTCAAGGTAAAGAGCTGGTTAACAGTGGACTGACCAGATCTAAAGCTGCCCTGAGTATCTTGGGCTTTGCCACAGAATGTATTGTTGAGTTGAGACATTAACGTGGAAGCAAAGACTTTCCCTGGAACGGACAACAGCGTCATACCGCTACAGTTGCTACATTCACCTTATCACTCTTTCTGAACAGAGTAATCCCCTTCTTCCAGTCATTAGGGATGATATTAATACGCCAAATGGCCTAGAAGAGCTTATGGTACAGCAATACTCTCACCTGTCTTCAGCAACTCAAAAGTGATGTAACAAATCCCTGATGCCTTCCCAGACTTCAGCTTATGGACTACAATATGGGATTTCTTCTTGGTTGAAGGAAGGAGGCTGGAGTGGAACTTCCTGACCCTCTTGAGATGGAAGAGGGACTTCAAGGGATGGACAATTGAGGAGCATCATGAAATGACCCTCTCACTAATGCAGCTGATTCTGCTGACTCTGACTGATGCTGCTGTCCTGACTCTTTACTGAACAAGCTGGTGCCACCTACCCTGCAAACACTGCAAAGTTGAATAAAGGGTGCAGAAATCAGGGCTGGACTGTGCCTATATATCAGATCTTACCATCTAAATAGATGAGACAGACAAAGGGTGGGGAAGAGGAAATAGTATGATCTCCATTTGACATAGGGGCAGGTGAGGCACCAAGAATTTAAATGATTTGCCTGAGGTCACGCAGGAAGATCTCCTTGAATCCGAGTCCAGATCCTTAACCACAAGACTGTCCTTCTTCTCTTTCACTTCATTTCTGCTCTTTCTCATTTTGAAAGGGATATTGATGAAGTAGAGAAAGGCAGCAAGGATTCTATGAAGATTGGAGAACAGGAGCAGAAAGATGAGTAGCAGCAAATTGCAGAAAACATTTGAAATAATTAGTTTTTCAAAGTTACACACAATAAACTATTAATTACACCCATCAACAGCAAGAGAAAAGAAACCACTGAGCATCTTCAAGTGAAATCAGAGCATTTAGATCAAAGGATAAAGAAATAGAGCTGTGACATGGTTAGCGTGAGCTCGCTGCTATAGTTTGTATGTGGTCCTTTTTTCAACAAACTATCCAGTGGTGACGTTGGGAAATACTTATGGCAGAATGTGTGCGCAGAATTACTCTAGATTTACAATGAGGTACCTGAAAGCTTGTCTACACTTAAGACACTATAGTGGCACGGCTGCGCTGCTGTAGCTGCACCGCTGTGACCCGTCAGGGTAGACACTATCTACTCCAATGAAAGGGATGCTCCCGTTGGTGTAGGTAATCCACTTCCCTGAAAGGCGGTAGATAGATCAATGGAAGAATTCTTCCGTCAATGTAGCACTGTCTACACAGGGACTTAGGTTGACTTAACTACACCGCTCAGGGGTGTGGATTTTTCACACTCCTGACCAACATAGTTAAACCAACCTAACTTTGCAGTGTAGACCAGGCCTGAAATCAGAATCTGTCTCAAACAATCTTGGAGTTAGAGGAACTGTTGGCCTGGTCTACACTAGAAACCTAGGTTGGCATAACTACATTGCTCAGGGGGATGAAAAATCCACCCCTCTGAGTGGTATAATTAAACTGACCTAAGTCCCTGTGTAGACAGTGCAAGGTTGATGGTAGAATTATTCCATCCACCTAGCCACTGGTGTAGGTAGTGTCTACACTGAAGCACTACAGTGGCACATCTATATGTAGACAAGCCCAATGAATGTTAGAAAAGAAACTGAGGGCAAGTCTACACTACAAAAATAAGTTGACCTAAGTTACGTCGACATACAGCTGCCGCAGTAATTAAATCACTTTTGCATGTCGACACTACGCTCTTTGTGTTCGCAGTGCACAATCTCACTACCAGTGCTTGCAGTGATGCAGAGAGCAGTGTCCCATGAGTAGCTATCCCACTGTGCAACTCACCACCATCAAGCAGCAGGGTGTTTTGGAAAGTGTTTTCAATGCCTGATAGGGGCAATCAAGTCACGCGGGGTGACTGGGAACATGGTTTCAATGTCCCATGATGCAGTTTTCTGCATCCCATAATTTCATCTACATCCCACAATGTTTCATGCCTCTTTTCAAAAGCCCTACAAACCCGCACATCTGCCATCTCTGTGAGAAGCATGGGTCCTGCACAGTTCTGCACTATTGTGATTAACATTGCAAGCACAACACACCTGATGCTGCAACAGTACCTGCCTCTGCCTAACTGTACTTGTTTATTTCACTATCTCTTCATGATTAAAAAGACTAAATGATTAAAAAAGAGCAAATGAACAGATGTCTTTAATTACACCTGCAATGTCAAAGCAAACTGCATACTTACCAGAGGTTCCTTCCCCTGCATCAGGCTGTCCCTGGGCTGGACTGTAGGGACTGGCTCGACTGCTCTAGAGTCAAGAACAGGTCCTGGCTTGCTGTGCCATTGGATGCCTCAGTCTCCTGGCCCCCGTATTCCTCCTCCTCTTCCTTGTCCAACACCTACTCCTCACTGTTCACTGTGGGGGCCTATGACTCCAGCTCCCCCAAAGTATCCACAGGACTCTTGGGGGTGATCATGGGGTCTACGCCAAGGATGGCATACAGCTGTTTATAAAAGTGGCATGTCTGTGGCTCTGCACCAGAGTGACTGTTAGTCTCCCTGGCCTTCTGGTATGCCTGCCACAGCTCCTTAGCTTTCACACGGCACCGCTGCATGTCCCTCTTGTAGTCCTTCTCCGCCGTGCCACAAACGATCTTCTCAGAAATATCAACATTTCAACGGCTGGATCAGAGCTGTGTCTGCAGAGCCTTTTCTTCTCACAGACCCAGGAGATCCACCACCCCATGTGTATTCGAGGCAGGAGCTTGACCGCAACCTGGAGCCGGCCTGGTCAACTGCGTGGTTGCTAGGTATGCTTGAGAATTGCTAGGTGAGCTCTCCACACTGAACAAACAGGAAATGGAAATTCAAAAATGCAAGGGGCTTTAAAAGGGGAGGGGTGTGTTCCTGCATACCTAGTCATTGGGCAATGGAGTTCAAAACGCTGACCAGAGTGGTCATGGTGAGGCATTGTAGGACACCTCCTTGAGGCCATTAAATTCAACGTAAGTAACGCAATGTTACACTACACTGTGTTGCCCTAACTACGTTGCCCTAAGTGCTACGCCTCTCGAGGAGGTGGAGTTATTAAGTCGGTGCAGCGGGCGAGTTACATCAGTGGGAGCTACATTTTGGTGTAGATGCTTAGCTAGGTCGATGTAAAGCTGCCTTACGTTGACATAACTTCTGTAGTATAGACCAGGCCTCACTCAAAAGCAAGAACAGAGAGACACCATCGATGGATGTGTTTCAAACTAGAAAAGACTTATGCATACAGGGCCTCAGGGGTCAGTCTTAGGACCTCTGTTACTCATAATATAATACATATAAGTGATATGAATGAGGATAAACCTTCTAACCTTTATAACGTACTTTGAGATCTACTGATGACAAGCGCTACATCAGAGCTATGTATTTGAATCATTATTAACCTGAAGGTGATAAAACTGGCAGAGCAAAAAGGGCCTGATCCAAAGGTCCCTAAGCCAATAGGAACCTTTCCAATACTCTGCAAGGATATAAAATAGCAAACAAGGTTGCACTTATCTGGAATATTCTATGCAGTGTTGGTCAGCTGTACATATTCGGGTGGTTATTGTCTCAGGAAGGCTGCAGCCGATGCTGCCAAAGATGATCGGCAGTATGAAAATATAAGACAGGGCTAAGGGACCTGGGCTTACTCTGTTTAGAAAGTGGAGACTTCAGAGTGGCTAATGGCAGATGGCTTCAAGATACCAAAATGAGAGAGAGAGGCACTTTTTAAAAAATCCACTGCTGATAAGGGGTTTAAAAACTAAGGGAATACATATACAGTAGACTAAAATTAATTGGTTAGTCTCTAAGGTGCCACTAGTACTCCTTTTCTTTTTGAGTAGACAAAAATGTGTGGCATCAGATTTTGAGGAAATACCTCCCCCTACTGGCAAGAATAATAGGCAGCAGGGTTTAAAACAAACGTAAGGAAGGAAGTCCTTTACACAACACACAGTCAACCTGTGAAACTCGTTACTTTGGGATGTTGTGAAAAAGTATAACTGATTCTCAAAAAAGAATTAGATAAGTTCATGGAGGATAGGTCCATCAATGGCTATTAACCAAGAGAGTCTAGGACACAGCTCCATGCTCTGGTTCTCCCTAAATCTGTCTGCTAGAAGCTGGGACTGGAGGACAGGGGATGGATAACTCGATAAATTCCTGTTCTGTTTACTTCCTCTGAAGTATCTGGCACCAGCCTTTATCAGAAGACAGGATACTAGCCTAGATGGACCACTGGTCTGATGCAATATGGTCGCTTTTACATTGTGTTCTTAAAGAAAACTATTGTTCTTCTTCAGCCATTCCCATTTAATGTTGAAATTTATACCCTCAAATAGCTGCATAATCAGACAGTTGAAGACAATCAATTCTTTTGACATTGATTCAATGAACTGATGTTTATCAATACAGTTCTTTTTACCTTGTTTCTTGGTCTTCGGGCATTTATTTAAAAAGCTTTCATTAACCAATTGTCTACTTTTCTCTTTCACCTACCAAGTGTTTGATAGAATCAGAAAGCTTCTCCCTTTTGAGAACAGAATGTTAATACTTAATTTTTTCCATTAATAAATGCTGAATTATATATCAGTTGTGCGTAAATTAAGTTTTTAATATTTGTCCATTCAAGTCCCTCCCATGCATGAAAAAAAATATATAGTTCCATGATAGAGCATAAGCCTGCCATCTAGAAACTTTGGGGGAGATTTTCAAAAGCACAGATGGGATAGGAGCACGAGCCCCAGGACTTATGTTCCTAAATCCTTTAGATGCTTTTGAAAGCCTTCCCCTTTGAGATCTGAACTCTCTCCCCTCACCCCCCAAAAGTTAGGATTGTTGAAAGAGGAGACAGGAATGACGGTGTGTATGTGATCAGTAATGAATAATACATCATGGTTAACACGTTTGTCATTCTTGGAAATACAATTAGCGCCCATGGCCAACTCCACAAGGTGGAAGAAAGAATTGGGAAGGTAGATGGAGCCTGAGACCGGCAAATATCTGGAAAAATATGAGATTCACACACAAACCAAGATAAACTTAGACAATGCCATTGTGATACCAACACTGTTATATGCCTCTGAAACTTCGTAAATGCTAGAAAACCACAACGGGAAACTTAAGGTATTTCATCAGAGATGCTTGCAGAGAGTAATTGGTGTCTGCTGGTGTGATAAAGTAAACAACGCTGATCTGTTAAGAAGGACTGAACAGCATACTGTACAGACAATGATTCAAGAAAGAAGGCTGAAGTGGTTTGGACATGTATGGATGTCAAAAAACTGTGCTCCTAGTCAAGTTCTTGACTGGATACTACCTTGTGGAAGATGGAAAAGAGGAGGATAACAGATGACATATAACAAAACCAATGAGGAAAAATACTGCTGTCGTGGAAAAAGACTAAAATGGAGCAAGAAATGTGGCACTAGACAGATGGAAGTGGAAGGACTGAGTTGCCTCGTGTCACAAGGCAAAAGAGCATCTAATAAATAATACAAATAATATGTAGCCTGTTAATACTGTAAATTCTGTGGATTTGGGCAAGTCACCCAACTTCTACCTTAATTACACCATCTGTAAAACATGGATAATATGTAACTCCCCAGGATTAGTGAGAGGATTAGCTGGGTTTAAAATCACTTTGAAGACAAAAAGTATTAGTTGTGTGTTATACTGAGTTACCTGAAACTATAACCTTATCTACCCCAGATATTTTTCATTTTAAAAGGATCATTCTGTAATAGGAGTTTCTTAAATATGAATGCATTTATTGAGCACCGACAGTGTCTTCAGCCCTGTATGGATGAAGACACTCCCTGCCCCAATGGAGCTTACAGTCTGATTCAGATAAATTATAGTAAAGAACATAACAGAGGTTGCAGATTTTTTTAAACGCTGCTTAAAGAAAAAAAAGCCTCACAGCATTGTTGAAAAGCATTGTGGAAGGAGTATCTTTCAGAGGAACTGGCTTTACAGGGAGGGCGCCCAAAGCTCAGAAGGTGGTTAGACACAAGGGGAAGAAAGAGATAAAAGGGGCATTTAGAAAGACCATAGGTGATATGGAAATGGTTGGAGATTGGAGGAAATAAGGGCAGACTGTCACTGAGTTATGCAGAGCCTTAAAGACGATGGTGGGAGGTTTGAAACGGAGGAGGAAGGCAAGAAGCTAATTAAGATATTCATAGAGGAGAGTAGCATGGACTGAGTGGTGAGGAAGGTTATTTGTAGGGATGTAGAGGAAGCAATGAAAGGCTATGGCCACAGTTTGGATATGAAATGAGTGTGAAGATTATAACGAGGTTGTGAGCCTGACTGGCAGGGAAGATAGTGGAGTTGTCTATAGTGGTGGAGATGGGGCTTTTGGATCTGAGATGTTCCAAAGAACTGAAGATCTAATAATAAAAAAAAACAAAACACCACTTAATTTACATTCTATGAAATATTTCACATATTAAAAAGTGCTTTGACTTCCATTTCATTTATTACTATCCATAAAAAATAAACTTATGATTTATTTTCTCATACAATTCATTTAAAGTTAGGTATGGGAATATATGAGAGATGGTTTGGTAATGGAATAGAGTCTTTCACCTCTCAGATACTTGTTCCAATCTAGCTCAGGTCAGTCTGGCTGTTTGATAACCTGTGTGAAATGAGCTGGTGACCACCATCCTCGTGGAGTGGGGGGGAGGAACATGTTACAAAACCAGTATTACCTACTGACACCCTTGGGAAACAGACAAACTATTAGCAACTGACATGAGAGCCATTCTCTCCACCTGTACACATTTTAAAGCTGTACATGATTAGCAACAAGTTTGTCCATTTAAAAACTTACTAGAATCAACACTGAAAAATACTGAAATAGAAACTTTTATTTAAGTCAGCAAGTAACAACAGGATACACATTACATTATTCAGTCGCTATTTGTGGGTGCCCTTCTGAAACAGTGTATTAACTACTTAATTGTCAGGAGTTGCTTTAGCAGAATAATCAATAAGATTTTTATCAGGGGTCTCATAGTGATACCAGGGCCCATCTCCCCTCTCTCTCATTAGTCGACGTGCCTCCAATTCCTTCAGCCTATAAGAAATGGAAAATGAAAGTCAAATTCAGCATGTAATTTATCATCTTCCATGGGCCACACTAAACACTGATATCAAAGGAGTCATCGCCTCTTACATCAGCATTTCATTTGGTCCTATATATTCTACGACGACCATGGGAACAAGACTACAAATATGAAGATTTATCCATGGTCTTAAATATTCCATCATTGTGTTTCATTATATTTACTTGGTTTTTCAGTAAACTAGCTGAAGAAATAATAAAATAATAATAATAAAAATAAAAAACCTGATGAGATTTCTAAACATAGACAGTAATCTCCTTCATAATCATGAACTGAAAACTTTACCAGATACCTTCCAGTCAGAAATAACCAGGAAAGATGAAGGTGAGAGGGGCTCCACCAAGAAAGTCTAGGAGCAACATTCCAAGAAGCTTAGCACCTCCTCTGTTAGTGCTCAGTTTACCCAAGCAACAGCAGCATGAGACTAACATGATACTGGACAATGTCACTGGTGCCCATGGTTTTCTGGACAGCAGCAACAAACCAGACCAAATCTACAAGCATTAGCAGAGGCACAGCAATTGTCCGTCTCCTGACTCAGGAAGATAAAACTGCATTGGTTTATACTTGGTTTGTGTTTGAAGAGTTATCATTACAATTATTTTTTTTTTAAACTTAAGTTACATTCTGTAGAAATGGATGGTTTAGAACCAATATTTGCCAGGAAAAGCTTCTCACTCACAAAGGGCCAGAGGATTTTTCAAGCCCTGATCAGATGTCCAATCGAAGAGAAAAATTCGACTATTGTATCATAATTGAAATGGTTTAGTACAGTACATATTGGCTTTTAAAAGCTTCAGCAAACCCATCCTATCTTTACCTTAGGTCAGCTTTTTTAGCTTCACTATCAACTATGGCCAACATTTTTTCATATTCCTTTTCAGGAGAGTCAAGGAGATAACGAGCAATCCACCTAGTTATAGGATGCTGGAAGAGATGAAAATAAGACTATTAGATTATTCATATAAATTTCCACGCAAGAAACCCCCACAAATAATAATGACAGGGAAATTTGACCACACTTTTAAATATTCTTTCTAGTCCCATTTACCATGATAACGTGTAATTAAAAATTATGTTAAGCTCTATACCCCTAATTCTGCAAACGCTTATGTACTTAACTTCACTATCATGAGTACCACTAATTTAAACAGGATTACTCACAGTTAATACAGTTTAGCACATGAGTAAATGTTTGCAGAATGGGGGCCTATCAAAAAAAGTTACCCATTTGCCATTTTTGACATTATCCAAGATAACACACAATAGAATAGGTTGTTGTGGAATAAAAAAAAAGAGGACAGTTAAAATGAGGGAAAATCTGTGTTTCATATTTTAAGAACAAAGACAGACAATTGCTGAAATAGAGTTAATCAAAAACTGCTACCATAATCTCCATAAAATGGACTCCAAACCTATCACTGTAAAGATTCAGTAATCTTTATACTAAGTGCTGCTTGCACATGGAAACTTTTGTCTAATCTTTCAAACCCCGTGCAAACTGAACTAGTCAGATAGAGGTCTGTGTATTGCTATGTACAATCATTAGCCAGTTAAAAACAAAAATAAAAATATAGCTACATCAAAAAATCAGTGACAATTGTAAAGTAACATCTCATGAGCCACTAGGGCTGAGATTCTCAGCTTTCTGATGGCATAAAAAAAATCTTTGTTTTTAACTCTGAAAAGTTGTGAGATATTGGACTTTGATTCACTGCTGACAAATACTATAAAATAGGGCTGTCAAGTGATTAAAAAAATTAATCATGATTAATCGTGAGATTAAAAAAATAATAGCGATTAACTGCAGTTTTAATCGCACTGTTAATAATAGAATATCAGATTTATTTAAATATTTGTGGGCGTTTTCTACATTTTCAAATATATTGATTTCAGTTACAATACAGAATACAAAGTGTACAGTGCTCACTTTTTTATTACAAATATTTGCACTGTAAAACAGATGAAATAGTATTTCAATTTACCTCATACAAATACTGTAGTGCAATTTCTTTATCATGAAAGTTTAACTTACAAATGCAGAATTACAGGCATTATTATTATTATTTTGATAATAACTACACTCAAAAATAAAACAATGTAAAACTTTATAGCCTACAAGTCCACTCAGTCCTTGCCGAGGATAGGGAAAGATTTTACCTCAGCATTTTAGCATTCAGTAGGGGAGTGCAGTTGTTGTGCAGGAGGCTTTTTTTCCTGCTGCTGCTAGGTTAGCCTGTATCATGTGTCTCCTTTAGCAGCATCTTGGCTTACTGAAGGGGTAAGATTTTTTTTATCTCAGAAAGTCAGTATTGTGGAGATGGGAGGGGTGTGAGTTGTGCAGGAGAAGGGTGAATTCTTGATGCTGCTCCTGTTGGGTTGGGTTTTTGAGCTTGCCAGGCTTGCTCCCTGTCCAAACAGGAAGAGAGTTTCATCTTAGAAATCTGCATTCATTGTTGGAGGAGGATGGGTGATGGGGGGGAGGAGGGGAGAGAAGCAATAACTTGTGCAGGAGGAGGTTCTGGGAGGACAGGGAGTGACGATGTGGGGGGGGGGGGGGGGGAGCAAGCAATGACTTGTGCAGGAGGAGGGGGTGTCTTGCTACTGCTTCTGGAACGGTGGTTTCTGGTACTGGGCTCACCAGGCTCACCTCTTTTTACTGAGCGAGGTGGGCTCCCTTCAGCTGAGTGAGCCCTTGTTTGCAAGAGAGGGTGTATTTTACCACAGGGACTCGGCATGCAACATGGGAGGAGAGGCTAGTGCAGGGAGGCTGAGCTCAGCAGGCCCCGTTCTCTATGGGGTACCCTGCAGAGTGAGGTGCCATCTCGGAGCAATGGGGCATGGCACAGGGGGGAGGGTGTCGGTCTCCAGAGCAAGGGGCCAGCTGGGGGCATTGGGGCACAGCATGGGGAAAAAGCGGGGGGAGAGGGGATCGGTCCCTGAAGCGAGGGGCCAGCTGGAGGCAATGGAGCACAGTGTGTGGGGGAGGTTGGTCCCTGGAGTGAAGGGCTTGCTAGAGGCATTGGGACACAGTGTATGGAGGGGCAGGCTCATCTCCGGAGCAAGGGGCCAGCTGGGAGCACTGGGGCACGGCAGGATCAGGATCCCTATCTCTCCACTGGAGCCGGGATGGGAGCCACTTCCTATCCTCTCCTCTTCCCCCCGCCCCCCCGGGAGGCGGATTGGCGTTACTGTGCCTGACCGGACACTGTCAGGTCCCTTCACAGCTGATGCCTCCCTCCCCAACCAGATGTATGCGATTAATGCCATTTAAAAAATTTATGCATTAATTTTGTTTTCAGTTAATAACAGGTATTCACTGCGACTGACAGTCCTACTATAAAAGTATGAATTTCCTGCTATTCATTGAAAGGCATTCAGATGGGATAAACAATGTAATTTTAAAGTGTAGTATCTCAAGACCTGGAGCTCAGGGGAATGTTTAAAAAAACAAAACAAAAAAACAAAAACAAAAAAAACTAACCCCGATGGACTGGTGACCAGAAAAGAGATTTAGATCTTGACTTGGTAAGAGTGCTTTTGTTATTTACGGATTTTATGTTCACAACTTCACGTACAGTGCTCTTACTATTTACCCAGCTATGTACATTACAGGTCAGTTGCATCTGCTACTGTTAGAATATCAAAAACAAAGATCTAATAAAATAACATGTATTTAATTTGAAAACTGTATATTTGCATGAAGATCCAATCACATAAAGTAGCAGATATCCTCATTAATATATCCAACACATTTTAAATATTTTCCTCCCAAGATTGATGTATGATGAGGAGGAGTGTACTGGAAATGCCATATCCCTTTCATAGTTTTGTACTCACTTTGTAATATTCCCAGTGCTCTGGAACATAACCTTCCGGAATCTCTGCAAGTTCAGCTTCACCTGACAAGAGAAAATGGAGGGATGTTCAATACTATTGACATTTTAGAAACACACTTTCCTTTCCTTATACAAATAAAGACCAATTAAAGAGCATTTCACAAAGTATTTAAAGAGACACTATCAATTTGATTCTATTTGGTTTCAATAAAGTGAGCTGGAACAGTCTGGAAGTAGTTTCAGATACTATACCTGCTTCTGAGTCCTCCCGCCAATTCTGTCCTACAGATACACATGCCTATATTTTAACCCACACAACAAAAAGAAATGACTGACTATACAGAGGAAAGAGTGAAACTGACTGTACCCAAAGTGCTATCACAAGGTAAACAAGCTTGAAAAAAAATTAAATACATTTTTCTCTGATCTTTCAATTAACGCAGTCTGAGGTTAATTACATTGTAGGGTTAAAAGAAAAGTCAGGAAGAATTTTGATTTTAAATTGGCAGTGTCCTGTTAAATGTATATTCTGTACACTTATCTTGGAATATGCACAAGTTATACGTTTAAATCCAGACAGAAAACATTATCCTCTTCATTATATGTGCAGCTCTGCTGTGCACATACATAAACATCACTGATGCAAATCTGATTTCTACAAGAATATCAAATGGAGAATAGACACACGTATAACTGCTGATCAATTCTCCGAAGCTTCCCTACATTTTATAGAACAGCTAGAGAAGGAAGAGATGTTAGGTCAGCTACTGGATTCTCCCCTTCAGTATATTTTTACATAACATGACTAACGCTACGTTTCAGTCATGGGTATTTTTAGTAAAAGTCATGGACAGGTCACAGCCAGTAAACAAAAATTCACGGCCTGGAACCCCTGCTGGTGCTGGGGAGCAGGGGGTTGGCAGGGCTGGCAAGCTCCCTACCCGGCTCCCCGAAAGCAGCCAGCATGTCCTTGCAGCTCCTAGGGAGAGGGAAGGCCAGGGGGGTTTCCGCACGGACTGCCCCCATCACGAGCACCGGCTCTGCAGCTCCCATTGGCCAGGAACCACAGCCAATGGGAGCTGTGAGGGTGGTGCCTGCAGGCAGGGGCAGCACGCAGAGCCCCCGGCCCCTCCACCTAGGAACTGCAGGGACATGCTGGCTGCACCCCAATACCCTGCCCCAGCCCTAGCCCTGAGCCACCTCCCACACCCAAACTACTGCTGCTGCGGGGAAGACGGGGAGAGAGAGAGGGCGCAGTGGCCAGAGACTGCCCCAGCAGAGGCTGGTGTGGCTGGCTCAGGGGCTGCCAGAGCCAACTGCACCAGCCGCTGCAGAAGTCACTGAGGTCACAGAAAAAAATCACAGAATCCGTGATTTCCATGACAGACATGCAGCCTTAAACCATGACCCATAGTTACCAAGCCAGTTTTAGAGATAAGGGTCTTCCAAGCAATCCTTTGAAGAAATTCAATTTACTATCTGACCTATTTCATTTTCTTTATCCAACTTTAACAATGTAGCTTAGTTAAACATCACAGAAGTGCTTACCAATGAAGATGTTGACATACGTTATAAGTACTGCTATTGGTATCCCAGGCAATAATATATAGAATCTCTATTTAGCAGGGGGAGAGAAAAAGACACCAGATCAGTCTGACAGAAAAATAAACCACTTCTTCTGCAAATCTCAGTTACTCTTACAATTATCTCTCCTGTATTAGAACACCAAAATCTGAACTTCCACAATAGTTCTTCTGTATAACATCAAATATGATTTATTATTGCAACTGGAATACTAGTGTTTCCAGCTAAGGATCTCAAAGCATTTCAGAAAACAGTAAACATGCCTCAAAACCCAGGTGATACATGTATTAATCCCATCTTTACAACATAGCAAATTGAGCCACAGAGAAAATAAGTGACTTGACAACGTTATAAATTTGAATCAGTTTCAGAGTTGGGAATGCAACATATAAATTCTCCACCCCAGTCTCTTGTTCTAACTACTAGGCAATACTGTTGCTAGGTAAAACAATATTACTCAAAACCTGGAGCTGATTAACTATAATGAAGCACTAAAAACTACCTTTGACTGAACTTGAGTCAAAATGCAATTTTTAAAAAACCCATTGCAAGCTGAGAATCAATATTTTATATAAAATCTGTTAAAAAGATACAATGATCAGTGATTGCAGGGCATAAGTGAGGTCATATAGACCCCTGCCCTCACTCCATGGAGTCCCACCTGACTGACTATTTCCCCCACATACTGGATCTGATCCTTTCATTGACTTAAACGGGCTTTGGATCAGGGCTACAGAGCCTAAATCTCCGGTGTGGGTGGACTGGATGGAAGGAGGTACACTTATTATGGGGTAGTAATGGGGGGCTCCTGGACTGGGAGAAGTTTTACAAGACTTAAAACAGCCAAGAGCTAAAATATTACTAAACCTGGAAAACAGATGACAGTTAAAATTAAAAAAGACAACAGGAAAGGATTTAAAGCAGTAACAATAAAAAAGTAGCAGTTAACTAACAATAGCTTAAAAGGGGGCAATTGAAGATAGTTAATTTACATACACTACACATACAATTTAAAAAAGAAAAAAGGTCACTAACATAACAGATGTCAATCACCATCCTGACTACTTGGCTGGTATGACATATCCCTTTGCCCCATCTGTCTTTCTCTTTATAAATGGCAAGTTCTTCATGATAGGGACTAGGAAATCTTGTTTGTGTGGCTAGTGCCTGATATGTTTGGGATGCTACTGCATTGTAAATAATAGGAATGAGTGTATTAATGCCTTAAACACAGTCCATCATTTACAAATTCTTTAAGTTACATTAAGAGTTGCAACAACAAAAAATTAACTTACCAGCAAGCTCAGAAATCGTTTATCATAGAAATCTGTTGGCGTGATGACAAACATTCTTTTCCCATGGCTTCCATGTCGTACTGGAGCTGCAAAATTAAACCAGGGTATTATTTAGTCCTTTTCCTATCTGCAGTGATTATGTACAGGAGAAGCTCTGCAATGCAGGCAAAAAAAAAGTACTAAAACATTCAGTAAGGGGTGGGTAACTGCAGGCTAGTAAGGGTATTTATTGTTTTGCCTAGGACAGCAGGACTCCTACAGCTAACCCCAATTGCATGCTACAGAAGTGGTGGTATTCCAAGATAAAACTCTCTCTATGGAGCAAGTCATAGAGGGAAAATAGATGAGTTGAAGAAAATTTCATTTGCACAAGAATCTTCCATATAAAAATCTCTACAGTAAGTTCACACACTAGCATGCTACTAGGTTTTGGCTGGTAAATTTTTGGCAAAATTTTGACCCCCAAGGTCAATTGTGGAACAGGAGTGGAGGTGACATACTGACTCTTAAGTGGACACCTGTGCCTATGACTACAAGCTCTCTCAGTTTGGCACTGCATTATGAACAGAAATGAAATCAGCAGGTAGACGCAAGGACTAAGATACTGAAAAGGAAGTTTATATATCTGGCTGTACTACACTTTAAGTGTGGGGGCCTGCTGGACATTTAGGCTCCAACCTTGCCACTAGCTCAGCATGAGCAGATCTCTGCACCAGCAAAGAATCCCAGCGGGTTCAATGTGGCTCAGTGCAAGGACGTTCTCATCCATTAACCACTGGACACTCACAGAAATACCAGGTTCGCTATCCCCAAGAGGACAGTTTGACTTAACTGAAAGTCAGCTCCTATATAACATCTTAGCACTGAGATATATTTACAGTGAAAACAATCATAAGTTTATTATCAAAGGCTAAGATTTAAGCGATAGCAAGTAAAGACAATGGAAACAGAAAAGTTACATATAAAACAAAATCATAACACACTTTAGAGATTACACTTAATTTAACAGGCTACCCTCCTGTCTAAAGCAGTCTATTCGCAACCAAAGCCTTCTTTCAGCATCTCCAACCAACAAGGCTGGGATCCCTCTTTCATAAATGCCAAAAGCAGTGCCCTTTTCCTTCCTCGGTGAAGGATTTTTCTGCCTTCTACTCACAGTCCCAAATTTCACTGTCTTTGCACATGGCCAGGCTAAGCCTTATGGCTTGTTTTCTTTTCTTGTATGCACCTTTCCTATTGATTCCATATGTAAACAGAGCTTTTATTGTTTTGCTTTACAGTGCTTAATCTACATGGCCAACAGAGAGACACGTAAAAAGAAAAGGAATACTTGTGGCACCTTAGAGACTAACCAATTTATTTGAGCATTCTCTTTGAGCCTCTAAGGTGCCACAAGTACTCCTTTTCTTTTTGTGAATACAGACTAACACGGCTGCTACTCTGAAAAGAGAGACATGTGAATCCCAATCAATGTCCTTTGTCTGACCCAAAACCTGTTTGTCAGCATTGCCTTGGACAGACCTTAAAACATTTTCATTACACATACGTAACCTTTTATGTAGTGTTTGTACATTTCACAATGATATTAATGATCAGCATGATCCTGGCTTTCATTTAAAGCCTCACATGAAAGTCTTCATAGACAAATACTATGAAAGCAGTGTATTAGGTGCAGTGAGTTTATCAGGCCTGATAGGAGTGGAACCCTTTGCCAGCTGGTACCCATGGGCCTGGGTCTCACAGTCAGTCACACAACTCGAGTGGCAGAATCAGGAATAAAACCCAGGTCCTCCAGACTGATGGTCTAACCACTAGAAAGAGGAACCCCCCTCCCTACTGAGGAAACCCCACTCTCTCCTCACAGGCCCCCCTCGCCCCTCCTCAAAGGAGACCCCACCACCATCAGAGGGATCCCCCCTCTCTAGAGGAGCCCCTCTTCCTACAGTATCCTCTTCTCCAGAGGAAACCCAATTACCCAACCCCCCGCGCTCCCCGCAGACACACCGGTCCCCAGAGCCCCCACCCCGCTCCCCAAGGTCACCCCACTACAGAGGACACCGAGCTCCCCCCGCCCGGGGGCTCCATACCGATGATGCCGGAGGACACGACATTTCTGCCCAGCAAGGAGGCGCGTCCCCCGCCTGCCGCCCTTAACAGGACCTTGCGAGTCCCCAGAGCGGCCGCGGCCCGGAGCAGGAGGCTCATGGCGGCCATGTGTGAAACTGGCAAGGGGCGGGGCCGCTGGCCATTTACCCCCAATGAGATCGAAGCCGTGGCGCCACCATCTTGGAATCGGGCACGTTGTCCTGTAATTGTACCCGTAAAGCCCTCTCCTTCCGGTCTCGCAGCCGGAAGTGGCCTGTGGCGCAAGGCATTGTGGGCATCATGGCAGCTACCCTTTGCCGGCGCTTCTTCAGCGCTTTGAGGGTCTCGGGAGTGTTACAGGCCCCGCCAGCTATCTGCTTTCCCGGGTAGGGGCCCGTTGAGCGGGGTAACTGGTTCCCGTGGGGCGGGGAGGTGAGCTGGCCTGGGAAGGGGGTGTGGAGCATGTGGTGACCCCCGGCCGTGGCAGGGGGGCTGCGTTGGGCGGGCGTTTTGGGTTGTTGAGTTGGGGGGCCCTGGGGTTGGCCCGGTCCGCGCACTGTCTGAGGGCCGGGGGCGGTAGTGGCCGTTGAACAGCTGAGGAAAAGGGGCCGTTGGCCTTTGGTAGGCTGACGGGCCTGTTGGGCCAAAGTGTGTTCATTGGAAATAGAAAAGGAGGACTTGTGGCACCTTACAGACGAACAAATTTATTTGAGCATAAGCTTTCACGAGCTACAGCTCACTTCCTCGGATGCATCCAATGGAAAATACAGTAGGGGGATTTTATATACACAGAGAACATGAAACAATGGGTGTTACCATACACACTGTAAGGAGAGTGATCAGGTAAGGTGAGCTATTTACCAGCAGGAGAGAAAAAAAAACCTTTTGTAGTGATAATCAAGGTGGGTCATTTCCAGCAGTTGACAAGAACATCTGAGGAACAGTGAGGTGAGGGGGGGAGGGGAATAAACAAGGGGAAATAGTTTTAGTTTGTGTAATGACACATCCACTCCCAGTCTTTATTCAAGCCTCAGTTAATGGTGTCCAGTTTGCAAATTAATTCCAATTCAGCAATCTCTCGTTGGAGTCTGTTTTTGAAGTTTTTTTTGTTGAAGAATTGCGACTTTTATGTCTGTAATCGAGTGATCAGACAGATTGAAGTGTTCTCTGACTGGTTTTTGAATGTTATAATTCTTGACGTCTGATTTGTGTCCATTTATTCTTTTATGTAGAGACTGTCCAGTTTGGCCAATGTACATGGCAGAGGGGCATTGCTGGCACATGATGGCATGTATCACATTGGTAGATGTGCAGGTGAATGAGCCTCTTATGATGTGGCTGATGTGATTAGGCCCTATGATGGTGTCCCCTGAATAGATATGTGGACACAGTTGGCAACGGGCTTTGTTGCAAGGATGCGTTCCTGGGTTAGTGTTTTTGTTGTGTGGTGTGAGGTTGCTGGTGAGTATTTGCTTCAGGTTTGGGGGCTGTCTGTAGACAAGGACTGGCCTGTCTCCCAAGATCTGTGAGAGTGATGGGTTGTCCTTCAGGATAGGTTTAGATCCTTGATGATGCGCTGGAGAGGTTTTAGTTGGGGGCTGAAGGTGACAGCTAGTGGCGTTCTGTTATTTTCTTTGTTGGGCCTGTCCTGTAGTAGGTAACTTCTGGGTACTCTTCTGGCTCTGTCAATCTGTTTCTTCACTTCAGCAGGTGGGTATTGTAGTTGTAAGAACGCTTGATAGAGATCTTGTAGGTGTTTGTCTCTGGCTGAGGGGTTGGAGCAAATTCGGTTGTATCATAGAGCTGGGCTGTAGACAATGGATCGTGTGGTGTGGTCTGGATGAAAGCTGGAGGCACGTAGGTAAGTATAGCGGTCAGTAGGTTTCCGGTATAGGGTGGTGTTTATGTGACCATCGCTTATTAGCACCGTAGTGTCCAGGAAGTGGATCTCGTGTGGACTGGTCCAGGCTGAGGTTGATGGTGGGATGCAAATTGTTGAAATCACGGTGGAATTCCTCAAGGACTTCTTTTCCATGCGTCCATATGATGAAGATGTCATCAATGTCGTGCAAGTAGCATAGGGGCATTAGGGGACGGGAGCTGAGGAAGCATTGTTCTAAGTCAGCCATAAAAATGTTGGCATACTGTGGGGCCATGCGGGTAACCATAGCAGTGCCGCTGATTTGAAGGTATACATTGTCCCCAAATGTGAAATAGTTATGGGTGAGGACAAAGTCACAAAGTTCAGCCACCAGGTTTGCTGTGACATTATCGGGGATACTGTTCCTGACGGCTTGTAGTCCGTCTTTGTGTGGAATGTTGGTGTAGAGGGCTTCCGCATCCATAGTGGCTAGGAAGTTGTTTTCAGGAAGATCACGGATGGATTGTAGTTTCCTCAGGAAGTCAGTGGTGTCTCGAAGATAGCTAGGAGTGCTGGTAGCATAGGGCCTGAGGAGGGAGTCTATATAGCCAGACAATCCTGCTGTCAGGGTGCCAATGCCTGAGATGATGGGGCGTCCAGGATTTCCAGGTTTATGGATCTTGGGTAGCAGATAGAATACCCCTGTTTGAGGTTCTAGGGGTGTGTCTGTGCGGATTTACTGTTGTGCTTTTTCAGGGAGTTCCTTGGCCAGATGGTGTAGTTTCTTTTGGTAACCCTCAGTGGGATCAGAGGGTAATGGCTTGTAGAATGTGGTGTTGGAGAGCTGCCTAGCAGCCTCTTGTTCATATTCTGACCTATTCATGATAACATCCGATGAAGTGAGCAGTAGCTCACGAAAGCTTATGCTCAAATAAATTTTTTAGTCTCTAAGGTGCCAAAAGTACTCCTTTTCTTTTTGTGGATACAGACTAACGCGGCTGCTACTCTGAAACTGTTCATTGGAAACAGCTATGCTTTGTGGCAGACCTAGGGCCATTCTGATGTAGCCTGCCAGCAATGTTCTGCACGCAGAGCCTGCAGTGAATGGGATTATGGCCCTTACAATGGGGTAAGCCTAGCAGCCCTAGGGCAGTTCATTCCCCAAAATCCAGCCCAAAACAGTGGTGCCCCAGATTGATGCTGGATATTGTGCTTTGGCCTCTCTGAAATGAATTGGCAACTAGAATCCAGCCCTAATGGACCGCCTCTAAAAACCACTGTCAAAATAACAGCAAAATCTTCAGTCTATTTGTTTGCAAAGAGCTTTACTATATTCTGTTCAGGTCCTTACGGTACCTATCCCCATAATATTTCAACATCTAGTTTATCAGCTATGTAATGAAGGAATAGTTTCACCAAGTGCTAATGAAATTCATTCTCCTCCTGGGGACAATCAGGCGTGAAACTGCCATTGGGAAAAGTCCTCCTCTTGAATAATAATTTATACAGTCTTTAATATACACATGCAGCAAGCAAGACTATGTATGCATTCATTCTTTTGGATAATTTGTCCCTCTCTTTAGAAGGATGAAGCTCTGACTAAACCCAGATTGGTACTTAGTGAGATTTCACAATAATTAATATCTGAGAAACATTCATCTGTTTCTCAAAACAATGTATTGAAATTTCACATTTAGATTTTAGTACAGCTGGTTGTAATGGAATCCGAGTTATGCTACAGAAAACTGTGGAATGTGTCTCAGCTGTACCTTGTCAGAAGGGATTACGTTAATTTTTTGACCCGCACTTACTTCCATCCCACACAAAATAGGTGTTCTCTTTATTATTGTAAACTGACATCAGAAATAACAAATCTTGAAAATTGACATTATATTAACAAAAAAATACAGGCTAAAGAAATTAATCTGCCAATATATGGGACTCCCTGATTTGCTATTGATGTCTGCTAATTTGGGGTTTTGCAGCCCAGTGCACATTTGGGCATGTAAATTAAAAGCTTGCATTTCAAGATAATGAAGTTTGTAACAAACATTTTCTCCATGCTAGTAGCCAGAGGCATTACTTTATTGTTCAGCCGATAAAATCAGAAAGGTCTAGTTTCTTTACTACAGTTGCTGCTGAGAAAGCCAACAAGAGTGCCAGCTGTGATGGAACTTGCTCACTAGAACTAGACATATTACCAACTCATTTCACAAAGACCCTAAATTGATATTCAGGGGCATTATCAAATTTAGTCACTACGAGAAGGATAACTTGATAGTCTAAACCAGTGGTTCTCAAACATTTCTTTTGTGGACCACTTGAAAATTGCTGAGGGTCTTGGCGGACCACTTAAGGAGCTTTCCAAACATTGTTTGTACCACTAGCTAACTATTGTAAAGCACTTTGGATAAAAATACTATATAAAAAAAACCTTAATAATTGTTTTTTTGTTCTATAAATAAAAGCACACAACTCATATTTTAATATCAGTAGTCTTACCTTTCTAATGTGATGGATGTGCCCTCTCTCCCCCGCTGCAGCAGGCCCTGAGCTGGGGCTGGAAAGCAGGGGGTCTCTCCCTCTTTCCCCTGCGGCGGCAGCGCCCGAGCTGGGGCTGAAAAGGAGGGCCGTCTTTCCCTGGCAGCTGCAGCTCTGGAGCTGGGGAGAGTCGCCTCTTTCTCTGGCCGCTGCAGCCCTGCACATCCCAAATTCCTCCCCACCCCCTTTTCTCACCCCACTGCCCCCTCTCACATGTGTGTCTTCTCCAGGGTCCAGGCACCTAATTAGTGGAGCCATGCTTGCGCGGCTCCAGTAATTAGGTGGGTGGCCCTTCATTCTCTAAGGTGCGCACCTTAGAGGGAACTATCCGCAGACCACCTGAATGGAGCTCGCAGACCACAGCTTGAGAACCTCTGGTCTAAACATTAGGTTTGCAGTAGCTATACTCCCTTGAAAAATAGGTTCTTGACAGAGTTTGAAGTAGTTATTTCCAGGTAATATTAGAGTTTCCACAGGTGATACCTTAAAGACAGAAGCTCCATGTCGATGTTAAAGGTCCTTCAGCATTTTTTGTAATAACGGCGTCTTCCTGCACATAATATTAGTGTTATGAAACACAGTACTTGCTTTGTTTCTGCATGTCATTCTTGTTTTTTGTAAATGCTGTTTTTACCAGTTATTTATTATTTGTTTCGTAGTAGTGCCTAGAAGTCTCAACCATGATCCGGGCCTCTTTGTGCTCAGTACTACTCAAATGCGTAAGAGACAATCCCTTGCTCAGGAAGCTTATAAACAAATGAGAACAAGACACACACAGACTGAGAGGGGAAATGAAAATAGAGATGATGTGTCTGACATTGACAGAGCCAGGAACTGACCCATGTCTTTTGACTCTCTCTCCATTGGACCCTGCAGCCTCCAGTGTTGGAGAACCTGCAAACAGAAAACTTGTTACAATCAGAATAGGAAGGTGTCCATGAGAATGGAAAGGAGGGCAAAGTTCGTATTTAGCAGATTTCTTTCTTTTTCCTAATCAAATGTATATTTTTCTTTACCTTTGTTGCAGATTAACCTTGAATCTGCTCCATAAGAACACTACTAAAGTAGAGCCCATCTATCAGTGTAAGTTTCTCCATACTACTTTATCACGGAAAGGACTGGAGGAGTTTTTTGATGACCCAAAAAACTGGGGAGAAACTGTAGTTAAATCTGGTGAGTTATTTTTAACCTTTTGGGTTTGGTGTCTTTGATATACTTCTGCTATTAAAAATATGCAAATTAATATGCAGGATTTTAGAAGGTATTTGATGGCAATATGTCATGCCACTACTTGTATACTCATTTGCTTTTTCTATTTTAATTCTGTGTTAATACAAGTGGAACATTTATTATGCAGAGCAGAGACAAAATGTCTAAGCCCTGTAGCCCAGCATATAGTCTTCAACCATGTTGTCATGTGACGTGAGATCACAGAAAGGGTTGCACTTCTAACTCTGAACAAGGAACTTTATTCGAATAAGGAAAACAGTAATATCCCTAAAGCTACTTTTGTCTCTCTCTCTCTCTGCTTCTGCCTACAACTTTCCCTAGCTCTGAATGCCTGCTACAGGTATTAGGGAACAGTACAGTTTCTTTCACATTTGAGCATGGTCTTGTTTTCTAAGCAAGGTTGGGTCTGGTCAGTATTTCAATGTCATCTACAAGGAAAAAGCTGCAAAAATTGGTGTTTGTAATTTGACATTCTTTCCAGGGAATCAACGTGGTGTGCAGGTGGAAATATTTTTTTAGAAAATGGATCATTTTTAGATTAAATCACTGTTTTTTGTTGCTGTTGTTTTTACAGGGGATGAGTGGCATGCAAAACATCTAAGAAACAAGAGTAATGAAGATTTGCACAAACTTTGGTAAGTGTTTTAGTGCAGTGTTTCCTATCCTTTTGGGGCAGTTGTGCCAGTTTTCATATAAAAGACATGGCTGTATTAGCCAGTGAACTCAGTTTTCCACTCAGTTGTGCACACTCTAACCTGCACTGGGGTTCTAATTCTGGTTAGAGTATGTACAGTGTATTGCAGGTAGAAGTGGTGAATTAGGCTCCAGTGCAGAAGAGTCCAACGTGGCCCATCAGGTTAAGGATGTTTTTTAAAAGGTTTATATAAAAATGTGTGGTCTCATGGACAGAGGATGGGTCTAGGGGTTAAGACACAGGGGGTTCTAATTCCTGCCTTTGCCACTGACTTTGTGAGCTTGGGATAAATGACTTTAGTCCTGTGTCCCTCAGTTTCTCCAACTGTAAAAACAGGAAATGATGGTGTTTACCCATCCTTTGTAAAGTGCTGTGAAATCACAGAGGAAAAAGCCCTGCTAAAAGTAAATCAGATGGTTAGCATTGCAAGATCTTTAGCAATACAACTTAAGTAACATAGGCAAGGAATTTAGAAAAACAAAACAAAAAAACCCAGACTTTTTAACTTGACGTTGGAGCCCAGAGTACCAGACACAAAATCGTGTAATCCCAGCGGTTGAGAATCACTATTTAAGTGAATAATTTAAAGCATGTTAGCACTAAAACTTAACTCTAATTTCTGACCGTATTGTACTGTTATGTTCTTTGATCCAGGTATGTCCTACTGAAAGAGAAAAATATGCTTTTAACTTTAGAGCAAGAAGCAAAGCGACAGAGTTTACCTATGCCAAGTCCGGAACGATTAGAAAAGGTAACTTTTTCATATAAGCTAAAAACATCACTGCAGGTAAACTTTTTGTGTGAAAGATGCAATGTTTGCAAACCTGTAAAAGACAGTTCCCAGAATTATGTTCCTGATTCATTTTGCTTAGGGTAGCAATGTAAAAGTTAACTTGTTCCAAAGCCTTTCTCACCTCCTATACCTCCTAATTGTCAAGGTGGTTAAGCACTGGAATAAATTGCCTAGGGATGTTGTGGAATCTCCATCATTGGAGGTTTTTAAGAGCAGGCTAGACAAGCGCCTGTCAAGGATGGTCTAGATAATACTTAGTCCTGCCATGAGGGCAGGGGACTGGACTAGATGACCTCTCGAGGTTCCTTCCACTCCTATGAGTCTATGTTAAAACATATTCATATTAAATCACCTCTTTCATTCCACTGAAACTGATTTCACAGTCATTTCTGGTATCTTTTCCTGGCCCAAGTTGCAGCCCACCCATATTCTTATTCTTGAACTTTCTGCCTTCAACTCCTTCGTTTTCTATCTTCCCTGGGCTTCTATGAACCTGTGACCTCTTGGTTCTTTTCTCATTTCTCTCACTCTTTCAGTGTCTCCTTCTCTAACATTTGCCTTCAGTTTTCTGACCTTGTTTGCCTACACATTTCTCTCCCTACCTTAACTTTACAGACTTCATCTACTCACACGTGAATCATGGTAACAAGGTTTCTAGCTGGAAAAGTGTTGAGAAGCTTCTGGTCAAATGTTATAGTTTGGCCATTGCTGCTCTCTGATCATCTAATAGGAACCGAGTCTCTAACCAGACCCCAAGTTGCCAACCAGCTTGACAAACCATTTCCATGAACTCTGTCAGAAATGCAGATAAAATCTGCATATTTTCAGTTTTCCACAACCTACCAGCATCAACTCATTGTCTGGATTGAGCCTTAGCCAGCTGGCACCTAAACTAAAAGTTCCTCAGTTTAAGCACAGATCAGAAGCCAACATTGTGGCTTCAGTGTCATGTTGAAATGGTTATTCTGTTTTCAGGTGGAAAAGTCTATGGGAAGAATAGACTTAGTTATTAAAGAAAGAGAAGTTGCTCTGCGGCTGTTACAAACAGGCCACGAAAACCCACGACCTGGCGAGTGGAGAAATGACTTCTTAGGACGCACCTACTGGTATGGGAAAGAGGATTACTGTTCTATATGTGCAGAGCTGTAGGAGGTATCAGTACTATCAAAAACAGAAACATCTTACAGAAAAAGAGTCAGATAACATGTCTATTGTGGAAAAAGCATCTTTTTAACCTTATCAAGAACAAGCAATATTTACTAAACAACATTAATACCTTTGGGGATGTGTTTCATCACTGGCAACTTTGCTAAGCCGTTAGCTGGGGTGGTGGTAACCACTCTCTCGCAATTCCATGGATAAATCACGGGATAAACAGCAAACAGAGCTTAGTCTCATTTATATTCCAAGTTTTACAGTATTGGGGGTCCTGGTTACAATATGGTAATCCCCTGACGTGGCTGAAATATGGTTCAGTCTTGCTGTGCCGATGAGTTAAAAGTGTTTCCAAGTTATGCTATAGACCTGGACTTTTCTCAGCTGCATTGCAAGACTACTGTATTAAGTAGGGTTGCCAATTTTGTATTATTTAAAAAACGGACACTCCAGCAGGAGCGTTGGAACCTCCCGTGCCCCTTGTTCGCTCCTCTTCCCCCGTTGCTTGCTCCGCCTCCCACCTCTTGTCCGGGTCAGGAGGGACTTTTCTGCAGAGCCAGGGCTGGGAGCTGCAGCCACCTGACACAGGTAGGAGGCATCCGTGGCTGAGTAGGACGCCTCCCCCGCCCTTTGTAACCAGAAACCGTAAAGTCCCCTTTTTTGACCAGACTTTTCAGTTGAAAACTGGACCTGGCCAATGGCCACCCTCGTGTTCAGGGGCAACTATGTAACCTAGTCTTCCAAAAACTATAGGACTTGCAGTGTAGGTGGGACTACATGTAGATGGATTCGGGATCTCCTATCATTGTTAACAGGTATTTTAAATTGTTGTTTGTAAACTCTGTAAATTAAAGTAGACTATATCCAATAAACTCCAGTAAACTTAGATTCAGGGTGAAATCCTGGCCCTATCAAAGTCAATGGCAAAATTCCCACTAACTTTAACACGGCCAGGATTTTACCTTCAGTGTAATAGCATTTTGAGAAAGTTTCTGTATTCTGCACTGGAGTGACAGGAGTTTGAGGAGATAGAGAAAGAACCTCCCTCCGCCTTCTTTGAGTTATAATTTTTGGTTGCACACCCCTGCCCCCAAACTCAGATAGCTGGGTGGCATGCTGAGGTGAGTCAGGGGGTGGAGGTGGTGCTCTCTCCCCGGGCCCTGCTGTGCAGAGCTGGCCCCCTAAAATGGAAGTCAAACTAGGCTTATGGAGGGCCACCGGCACCCCATGGAGCAGGAGCCTAGTGCCCCAGCTCCCCCACGCCCGGCGGCTGAAGTCTGGAGCCTTGAGACACCCCCTGCCACTGTGGAGCTTTTCTAGCAGGTTGCGGGGGGCCTCAAAGAAAAAGGTTGAGAACCCCTGGACTAGACAACAGTACCTACCCACTTGAACAAAAAAGAGCAGCTTTGTTACAATCCATTAACTGAGATGCAGCAATCTAAATGCTGGATAATACTGTAATCAATTTGTATGTCATTGGCAGGTACAATTCCAAAGAGTGGCCAATACCTTGGTACCTAAACAAAAAATACAACAGGAGGAAATTCTTCTACTTGCCACATGTGAAACATTTCATCAGGTAATTTGAAATGGAAAGGAAAATTCTCTGACCCTGTTTGTTGTGTACTAGTCTAGGTCTTCCAACCTTGTAAAGGACAGTCTTATTGCTTTTTCTAGTTTGTGGATTGTTTTTTTCCTTTACAGGGTGGGGAAGAGGTGACACTGAACAAAAACTGTTAAAGATCCTGATTCTGCAAGCACTTAGGCATGTGCTTAATTTTAGGCATGTGAGTAGTCCCCTTGAAACCAATGGGATTACTTATCTGTTTAAAGCTAAGCTCGTCTGTAAGAGGTCCCAGTTCTGTGAACACAGTCATTAAGTCACGTTCCTAGTGTATAATTGGTTCTGGGTACAGCTGAATAACTGTTGGAGATGACATGATGTCTTATACTGTATCCCAGCTTCTTTGAAGTTGTCACCATTTATCTTCTGGGTCTGACTTTGCTTAAAGAAATTTTGGCTGGTAATATTTTACAGAGCACTTTTAATCCCAGAAGACTTTTACCAATAATATGAATGAATCCCTTCCAGGTGTGTAGCACACTAACTGTGTGAAGGTAAAATCTGAGCCATGTATACCAGGCCATATCTTTATTCTTTTGAAAGTGCCCTGGCTCTTTAATATACACAGAGCAGAGATAAGACCAATTTCAAAGACCGCCCACATAGCATACTACATGGAACTCAAGCTTACTTCTCTCGGAAAGATGAAGGAATGAGTCAACCCTGCCTGCATTCTAATTTATAGTTTCATGCAGTGTTAGAATTCCAAAGATGATGATTTGCACAAAGCACCCGCCCTACATTTGGTGCTATGCATATTAATTATGATAAAACGCTTAAGACCATTCCTCTAGTCTAATAAATTTAGTCTGGCCATAGCTTATATAACTCTGAATCTGATTGCTTCTAAATGTTGTACAGCTTCTTTCATACAAACTAAGTTGTATGGTATTTTGGTTGATTTCAGTGGTACTCTTCCCATCTCAGCCTGCCATGCTGACCCAGAATTGTATATAATATTCTGAATGTTATCTTATTTATTATTATCTGCCTAACAGTTCCACAACACCAGCTGCTTAATTATGGTCAGCATCTCTGGTAAAATCCTGAGATCATTTGCCTTTTTACTGCTGCCAGATATTATGCAGATGGTTCTGATGCGTAATCACTCCTATGTCACACACTCATCTGTAATTAGGATGGTTTGCATGTAGATTACAAAATGTTTTTTCCTTGTTATACTTCTGCAGATTGAGCTGCATGGGCTACTTAGCCATTTATAAGCCTCATCTATCCGTCATTCTGAATTATAGCTTGCTCTACTCCTTTCTGATCCCATTTTCTGTCAAATTTATCCACCTGCAAAATTGTTCTGTACTCCAAAGTTATTTTATGTGCAAAGCAACCAAGGTTTTTTCTCCTATGAACACCCCCCACACTTGTTACCTCTAGGATTCAGAGTGGAGGAAAAAACTGTGCTACTGTACCCACGATTGCTGACTATTTCTGCTAACAGCAGTGAAAGTTAATACTGTTATTGCTCTCGCTAATGTAACCAGTGGCCTCTTTCTGACCATGTATTATGAGGGCTTGATCCATCCTATTTTTCTGCTCCTTTTGCCACTGTCACCCAACCCCTCCTCCTCACTTCTCTCCTCTATGCTTTCTTGACTAGTTCTTTAGCAGCTCGCTTGGTGGCTTCATCTCCTCTCCTTTTCACTCTTACATTACTCCAGAGTTCCATTCTTGGTCCCTTCTCTTCTCCCTCAACCTTATGCCATCTTCATCCCAATCTCTGCCCCTCTAGTCAAGCTTGCAACTATCTGACAAACTCAGGATGGCAAAGACTGAACTTCCTCTGCACCATTTCTTTTTCATGGTCAATTCTTTGGTCCTTCCCAAGCACCAGCCTATCAACCTCAGTTTCACTGGACTTCTAACTCTCTTGCATTCAGGCTAATACTAAATCCTTTCACTTCCTATACAGCATTCTGTCTTGATGACCCTATCCATTCTCCATACCTTGATAATCCTCCAGTCTGGACTTTCCTAGTATCCATCTAAACATGCTCTAGTCTAGTCACTAGAAAAGATCTCATATTGCACACTACCACAAAGCAACTTAACCCAGTTCCTGCTTATTATTTTGACCTGGGACTATATCTCTACTGGCAACCTCTTTTCCTAAAACAACTTTTAACTCCTTTCACTGTTGCTACTTCATCTTGAACTGTTAATCTGTTGTATTTACAGTATCAAGCGCTTGTTTGAAATCAGTTATGTCCACTGTTTCATTATTAAATACCATGTAGGGAATGTACTCCAGTTACTGAAAACCACTGTCAGGAACTAGTATGTTTCCTGGTTTAGAGGGGTGATTAACTGGAGAAACATCTTCTCTGCAGCTTCTGTAAACTAAAAACAACTTCAGGTATTTTCCCCTGGGAGCCTGTTTTCTCCTTTTATTTTTCATTGCTGCTCTCTTAATTTGTTCACTTCAGACATTTATACTTCATACATATACCATGCATCTTATATTACTGTAAAGCATTCGATACAATTTGCATGAAATATACTTTTCATGTTGGAGCTATGGCAGAACTGCCCTTTCCCTGTGACTAGCAGGGGAAAAGCATGAATAAAAGGTGAGTTCATAAGACTTGGAGCAGTGGGGACCTGGCCTAGCTCATTATTGCTAATATAAAGTAGGGGCCTTTTCTCCTCTTTATTTCCAGCTTCTACCCATCATAGCAACTGTTATCAGTATTGGCCGGGCCCAGGTCTTGAAGCCAGCACAAGCCTCTGATATAAATTCTTGATATTGATTGCTGAACTTGAGTCTCCAAGTGAACTCTTGTTAATGGAAGCTAGCTTACCCAGTTAAATTAATTGCCCAGTTTGAAAGTTATGAAAGTCTTAGGAAATTCAATAAAGTGATACAAAAAAATCTTCAAAATTTAGGCATAAGTGATATGACTGGGAGAAATGTGTTGGACTATAATGAAATTTAACAATTAATGCTTATTTTTCTTCATTACAGACTCAGAATAGAACAACACTTGAAAAAACAAGCAAGGATGAAAAGCTTAGAAAAAAAGAAACAGCTCCTTTTACAAAAGAAATTCCCTCACCTTGCTGCACAATCACAGAATTAATATCAAGCTGGAAGAGTGATGCAAGTAATAGTTTTACTGCAGTAGTCTTAAGATGCTACATGTGCCTGGCAGGTAGTGTGAACATTTTCAGTGGGCAGCAGATAAAGAACAGGGCTGCCTGTGAGGGTTTTTTGTTCTTTGATTTTTTTTTTCCCTGCCCAAATAAAGCTCCTCAACCTGAAAAATAAAATTCATATCTGGGTTGTGAGACCTTCAGAGCGAAACAATATAAACTTGTGCTGAGTCATTTAACTGATTTCTGGAAAAGTAATATTTTATCAAACAGGTGATGAAAATTAATGCTTTGATATTGTGTCATTTACTATAAAGCTGACCTGTATGCTTAACAGTAAAAAAGCATATGCAAGACAGATTGCAATCAAGGCAGTTGTAGACATGTGTCTGCTTTAGCTTTTAATGAAGGTCTTCTCTCCCTTTATTTTTGCACTTAACACTTAATGTAGCATATTATACAAGCTATAGCAGCTGTCCAATGCACTCGACTGTCCTATTTAAGTACAACAAAACAAATGCATTAGGCAGAAAATTACAGTAAAATCAAGTAGGTTAGGAAAGGAATAAAAAGCTCAAGAGCAACATTCTACAGAAAGTAATGATAAGTTTGAGAAGTTCTCTATCAAATTAATTTTAAATCTGGCTTGATAACTGTGTCCAAGTTTCCTTAGTAAGGAGGGAGTAGCTTGAGGATAGCATAGGCTAGATTCCTGGTTATCTTTGGTAGATTCAGTGGAAATGTTCGCATTTTCTAACAGCCTTATACTTATTTTTGTAAGTTACTGGCTCTTTGCTTTATCACATCAGAGCCTGCAGCCTAACTCTGCTCCTGACAGGGGAAAGCTTTCAAATGTTCTTCAGAAATAAATATTAGTAGCACAACACTTGACACCTAAGTAACAAGTTAAGGACAACATTGCTAATTAAAGCTTAGGTAGTTTTAGATGTACATAGCAATACCCAGCTCTTCCTGATTAATAAAGATATTTAGAAAAGTGAAATATTTTCATATAGTTGTAGCAGAAGCATTTGTTAGCTGTTAATTAATTAATTGAGTACACCTGGTACAGGGATCTACTATGGAGACTTAATTGACAGGGGACAAATTAATTCTACAGCATTGAAAATGTGTATGTAACTTGAGCTGCCTAAAATCTGTATCTGTACAGAAGGCAATTATTCCCTTACAAAAAAGACTTTCACTTGTAGAACACTTTTGGTCTTCCAGAATGTTTAGTTAAGAAATAAATCAAAAATTAAGAGTGCAGTTAGTAGTACCTGTTTGAAAGAAGTAGCTTCGAAGGAAAGGACAAATGTGGCTAGATTCAACCATGCTATACGCAGCTACAACCACCTTAGATTCAATTAATTGTCCTAGTCAAGGCAGAAGAGAACTTATTCCTGTCTTTAAGTGAAACTCTACTTTTACCTAGAAAGAGTAGGTCAGACACGAGCTTATTTATCTTTAGTACTCTATTTCATAGTGAACAGCAGTTGAATTGCATACCAATAACCACTCATTAAATCTTTTACAAAATTAAAGCAGAATCACTGTTTACAAACATGATAACCTTCCACAAAACTAGCTACATTTAACACCACCACCTGCAAAAGTAATGGAATAAAATAGGATGGGCTGTGATGGAATCAAATACCTGAGAAAAAATTAGCCTTCCGAAATACTCCCTGCAGCATAAAGGATGAACAGCAAAAAATGCAGGGAGTGGTTTGTTTTTAAGGAGGTGAATTGTTTTTGCTTTGAGAAAGCCACGAGGTAACTGTTCACAGATGAGTGATTTTTTTAATTATACTATAATTTTTTTTCTGTCCTTAGAAAGTACACAGTGTGCTTTCCCTCACTCTATAATTGATTGAGGGGAATAAATTATTCCATTATTTACACACAACAAACAGGCTCTGGCATTCTGCCTCAGTGTTTTCCTCCTTAAGTTTAGGAGGTAATAATAAGTCAACTTCATCTTGCCTTTTTGCCAGCATACGTCCAATACATCCTGACATTTCACTAATGGCACTTGAATGTGGTTGTACAGTTATAAGAGTCTTATTTACTTTCACCATTTAACTTTCTCCTAGTCAGTTTGTTTCTCCTACCCTGACTGCCAGAATGATCTCCCCTCTCTGTATGCCATACTGCAGTTGCAGTCAGAGGTACTTGAGTTGGATCCTGCCTTGTTTTGAGAGAGGGCAGTGCTAGCAGTGTTCTCCACCAGCCCTGAGAATCTGGAACTTGGTCTCTCCCTTTGATCCAAAATAGCCCAACTGATGACCATCAAGGCATGCTGTTAAAGTCATTTACTTGATGAGGCATGCAAGGAGGTTAAGGGGTCTGTTCCTGGGAGATGAAGGAGCATTTCGATTAAGTTATGGGCTAGTTGTGTTCATTTTTTTCCTGTATGACTATTTTATGGTATTGGTGTATCATTATGAGATTGTAAACCTAATCATTAGAGTGTCAAGAGCTTTCATATGGCTATTTTTAATTGTTTAAAGAACAAAATGGTACAGTGATTTTCAAATGGGAATTTTAAAATTCAGAACCAAAAACTTCATTATGGCAGAGGTGGAGGCGAAATACAGAACAGAGCCAGGTGGTCTCAAGTTGTAGACCAAGCTTTGACACAAATTTCCTTTGTGTTCTCTGCCTTAGGTTCCCCGTCTCTAAAATGAGGACACTACTTACCTAGATCACACACGTTGTCCAAGCTAAGTACATTCTCATACCTCTGAAGGTGGAAAGCACTGTAAATGCCAAATATTCACTGAAATGAAATCACTTCTATTCATAGTAGTTTTAGAACCAAATTTATACACAGCCTATATTCTAGGCCTTAACTACTTCATAGTACAGCATGAAAGAGGAAAGTATCAAGAGAACATTTTCCGCTACAAGACTAGTGCTGTTGCAACAGCTTCACAATTTATGTTGAACTGGGCTGCTTAAGATAAATTTCAGTATAAAAAATAGTTTTCCATCTGGATTGTTTATTAATTACAGAAGAGTATGAATGCTTGCTGAAAAACAGTGTTGCTCAAAATGTGAAAACAGGACCATTTTATTTTTTTTAAAAGAAATTAGAGTAATTTGTTAAGGACAGCATATCAACAGGGAAGACTAATCTGTAAAAGTAGACAAGATTTTTTTTTTTTTTTAAATAAATTTGATGCAAGGGCATTTCAAAGTATTGCATCTACCAGCTAACCTGTAAAGCTACCCACAGGAAAAGATTTTTAGAGAAAATAGACATTTATACAAAATTATAAAATACTTATAAGAGTTATTGCATTTCAAGGGATAAAACATCCATTTTCTGTGACAGAACCAGTTAAGCCTTTTAAACAATATCTAAGGTTTGTAAAAATGGATCTTGAAGTATGCAAAAAACCAAAACTGTGTAAACTTTCTACAAAAGATTCCATCCCATTCCTGAGTACACTAAAGCTATGAAACATAAGGAGCACTGGGAAGGCAACAGTTTCTCACAGTGTGAGGTCTATGGGCATTTCCTTTCTACACACTGCTTCCCTCCTTCTTCATACTCTTGTTTAGAGATCCACATCTGTTGAAAGGTACCCTGCAAAACAGGAAAAAACAACAACTCACTGCTGTACCTAGGGTATCATTAGCTCTGACCGCATGAAAAGCAAACCAGCCTTTATATTTTTCAGGATGCAGCACAGGACCATGGCTCCAGCTATCTAAATGTATCTTTAAATTGGGTTTTGCATGTTAAGCAACTAGGGAAGATTGTCACACGAACTGTTGCTTCCACGCCCTCTCTGGATATTACTAAACTACTCCCTGCTAGCCTTGTCTCGTGTGCTCAGCAACTTGCTTTTTAGATGTATTTTTGGGCCTGATCCTTCAAGTTTAGTACTTTTAGAATGCTCTAGATGGCATGTAGTTTTCTAAAGATCCAGCAAGAGAATACCTCAGGAGCCCCACTTCCTTCCCCTCTGGAGGCAAGGAAAGGAACTTAATTAAAATTCTTTAGGTTTATGCACAGAGTATTCATTATTTTATCATCAGGTTTCTCCCCTCCCACAGCTGCTATGAAACTCAAATCACTAACAACAGGTTTCAGAGTAGCAGCCGTGTTAGTCTGTATCCGCAAAAAGAAAAGGAGGACTTGTGGCACCTTAGAGACTAACCAACTTATTTGAGCATAAGCTTTTGTGAGCTACAGCTCACTTCATCACTAATAAGACTCCTGTGGAATTAGGTTTTCAGCTAAAGATGCTGCTCAGCATCCCTTCCCAAAGCTATGTATGTTTACTGACCAGAGAAGCCAAAATGGAACCACCAATCCATGAACTGAACCTCCGCTCCACTGTTGTGTTGTTTGCTATCAACTTCAGCCGCATACTCTGAACAGAGAAAAAAATACACATTAGCAAGGTCAAACTGATAGGTAGCTCAACTGAAGGTTCAAAACTTTTCCCCTGAAGGGGATGGGGAGGAAGAGGTCTTAGGACTGCATTACAGACAAATATTCAAAGTGTTTAATTCATTTGTTGACACACAGGTCAAAGATACTACTCTATATACTCGTTCATAAGCCAAATATTTTTGGTAAAAAAGTGACGCATCAAAGAGTGGGGGTTGGCTTATAAACAAGTCTACACTAAAATTTGATGATTTTAAACTCTATGAAATCATTGAATTGAATATCTGATACACTGTCGTTTTGTTTACCTGGAGCGTCTGCAGGCATGGAGCCCCTAAGTTCCCTGTGGCTGCAGTTTGCCGTTCCCAGCTAATGGTAGCTGTGGGACACGCCTCCCGCAGCTCCCATTGGCTGGGAACGGCGAACCGTGGCCACAGGGAACTGAGGGGCTCCATGCCTGAAGATGCTCCAGGTAAACAAAACGTCCCAACCCACCAGTGGCTTACGCTGACGGGCCAGGAGTCAAAGTTTGCCAACTCCTGAAATATAGGGTTGGCTTATGAAAGGGTCACACAGCTTTTACTATTTTTAACCTATCCATCTTGGGGAGTCGGCTTATAAACTAATGAGCTAATGAACGAGTATATATGGTAATTCTATTACATTTTCTCTAATGTGGAGCTTGTCTGATTTGCACTTTGGAGTCCAGTGCTCCAAAAATTACAGGTTAAATAAAGTAGCATGTTGCTGTTTATTGGTAGTCTGTGACTTGTGTGTGCAATCCACAGAGAACAAAATCTTCTATGTTAATATGAGCTCAAACTGAATCAGTGAAATATCCTTGGAAATGGGTTAGCAGCAACACAACAGAAGCGAGAGATGATTAGGGGAAATTATCATGGCTTCGGAATAGTTACACAGCCCAGAATAGCCAGAATCGTTATCTGAAAGTAGAGATAGACATGCAGTATTTTAAAACTAGGTAAGGATTTGCTGAAGTCTGCTTTATGCTGTTACTCGTTTTCAAATTGCACTGAGTTTCTTTGAAACAGGATACATTTTTTCAACAGTCTGCAACTTGTGGCCCCGCTTTAGTCATTAAAGCTAAAAAGGGGCTGGGTCAAACAGTCTGAGCACAAGACTGGATTGCCTGCAAGCCCCAATGTTCCAATCCTGACGATTATACCGATTACTTTTGTAGCCTTCATAATTGTGACATCTGACCTTCAGTTGTCCCAATACACACTAATTGGATAATACTACCTATTTACCAGATTAGTTACATTTGCAAAAAAACTGAGGATTAGAAACACAATGGAGGTGCTAACACTTCAGTGAATCTCTCGCTTCTGCCTTTTACAAAAAAAAAAAAAAGCATTCCATGGCCACTGCATAATCCTAATGAAATCAAAGCTGCAATACAGCAGTCAGTGCCTGTATAGGCATGCGTGACAGGCTGTGCATACCCCACACCGGACAATAGAAGGTTAACTCCACATTAAGGGCAGCAGAAGTCCCGCCTCTCAGACCGTGCTGGGCATGCTCTAACGGCTGCCTCAGTATAAAAGGGAGCAGCCCAGCTCGTTCTAGACCGACCACTGAGGGGAGAAGATGCTTGATAGAGGCTCCAGGCTAGGAGCTGCTACAGCCAGAGACTGTGGGAACCGGAGAACCCAGGGACCAGACTGGTTGACTGCTATCTCCAGCGGATCCCCAGGAGTTGGACTTCCAGGGAGTTACCCCCACCAGGGAACCTGAAGACCCAGGCACTGTATGGATTGCTACCCATGGGAGATGCGGTAGGAAATGGCCCAGGAAGGTGGAGGGAGTGGTATCTAACAACCGAGCAAGGTCAGTGTGTTGCAGTAGGATTCCCTGCTGACTGGGTGATGGCCACTCCTGTCACCAACAGGGCCCTGGGTTGGGAACCAGTGGAAAGGAAGGGCTTGGATCCCCCTACCTGGCTGCCACCCACCCTTAGGTGGTGGCCCACTTCCCTGACTCTGGCCACTAGGCCATGCAGTCCTGTATTCGAGGGCTGCCATAATGACTCTGGCCTCTGCGCCGTGCTGCTCTCAGCCTAAGGACTGTCACCGCGGTGGTATCACTACCCCAACCTACCCTAAGGAGGACAGGGTGTGCATACCATGCAACAGCATGTACAAGGAAAAAAAACAGACCAAAAAATGACCCAAAGCAGCAATTTAATAAGCTGTCTTACTGGTGGAGTTTTCTGAGAGAGTTCTCTGTTCAGTCTGTCTGTAAAACTCTGTATTAAAGTGTTTCCTCCTGCTACAATCACACTGCCATAGAGGCCCTGGAAAGAGAAAAATGTGACACACAGAGTTCATTCTGAATGTATTTTGGAAACGTTTGTTTTCATAATATGCCATGAGTATATATGATCAGCAGTAAAAGTACACCTGACATCTAGACAAAGTTACACCATTATTAGTACAATCAGTTTTCTACCATGTAAAAAATACTTTTAAAAGATACATTGGGGGAAAAGGCAGTTTGATGACTGATTCTAAATGGCTTTTATTTACTGTTTTAACCTTTAGTACTTCTAGATCAGCTTGTTTTCATATTCCCCATGTTCTTCTGCGTGCACCTCCCCCTTCTCTCCCCCCCCACACACTGAGATATAAGAATGCACAACTAGATGTACCATCCACAAAGAACACACGAAGGAAGGATTTTTTCCCCCATTAGAAAAAAAGTGTCAATATTCTATTTCCATTCATTAATATGACAGTTGCCAAAGATGGAACACAGCCTACCCAGCCAGCTTGACTTTGCAATTAAGGAAGTGCAATGGATGGACCAACCCATGAGCAGCCAACATCAGAACTGCACACAGCCGAATGTTGCATGCTCTTCAACAGATGGTGTTGGTGGAAGCAAAAACGGAGAAGTTTAATTTTATGCTCTCTTTTTCCACCTGCACCATACAGTGAGTTAATATCAGAAACTATTTAATCTTCAGATATTTGGGGATGAATAATCACAAAAAGCTATACACATGACAGTTTGAAGCTACTCACTGCACATTGTAGAGTCATCAAACTCTGGATATTTAACATGCCATTTTATCTATCTGTTTCGTTATACCAGTGCGAAACAAGAGTAACTCAGGATTTCAATGGAGTCTCTGCATTTCCATCAGTGCAACAGAAGTGAGAATCTGACTTAGTGTTTCTCAAACCATGGGAACAGCTATCTTCATATATGTTTTATGAGCATATTCCCTTAATAGCTACACAACATGTAGATGATAATGTATAGGCACCTCAGAATAACCTCAAGAGGTCAAGATTTCCATTTTAACTGATGGCAAGTGTCCATGCCTCTTCAGTAAATTTCATAGCTAAAATATATTGTAACCACACAACAATTATTTTAAGCATAGATATTTTTCTGTCTGACTAACACTTACTGGTCTGATGTCTATATCACACATTCCAACGCTTGTGGTGACAACATGGCTAACACCCAGCATTGTGTTGCCAGATAAGCCCTGGAACAAAATTAGTAAATCACAAATCAGTGCTTCAAAACAGCAAGGCACATTAAAGCAGTGAATGAACAAGGGTCTAAAAAGTTCTGCAGACAAATCTTTTAATTTATCTAAATTTTTATTTCACACCCATCACCATGATCTCAGCACCACATGAGTTTTATTTAAAGAAAACCACATATCTTGAATTGCATTTCTACGACCGCACCCCAACATAGGTAGCCCTGGAGAGCATACAGTGTAAATACAAACATAGCTTTATAGTTTCATGCTTTTGCCATCATAACATACTGTGACCACATATAAAGGGAAAGGCTGCATAGAAGGGCTTCATAATAAAGTATATGTCTGCAAATTTTAATGTACTACTTTCATGGTTTTACCTTTACATTGGAAGGGTCAAACAGTCCTTCAGGAATTTTTAGACGCTCTGCACCAAAGTCACAATTATAACCATTGGGGAATTCATAGTGAACGGTCGGCATCTGTGCAGCTACCCTGGAGGTTGATATTGATCAGAACATTGGTCAGAAAGTAAAGATGCTAAATCACAATGCAGTGAATAGTCTAAACAGCATCATAAACAAAGAATTCTAAAGAATAAATTTTAATATGACTGTGCTTTTGGCAATCTTTCTGATTGTTATTAGAATTTATGCACATTGGCATGGCAAGTGTAATCTCTAATCCAGATATTCACAGTATTCCTAACTCCAAAAGTAAATGATTTTGTGTAACATCATACTTTTGCAATAAGCCTTACAATAGAAACCATGGACTCCTACTCTGATAAATACATTTGACATACACATACTGCTAGTTTTACAAAGATACAATGACCTACTGTTCATCATAGGTTGAATCTGACACTTGGAGGACAGAGGCTTGGAAATCCTGAATTACACACTATGGAGAGAAGAATAAAAAGAAAAGGTGTTATTAGGATTCCAGTTCAGAATTCAGTACTATGTTAGAATTATATAAATGTGAAACTGGACAAAAGCCTTAAACAATAAGTAAACTTGGAATCAAAACACTGAGTGCACAAAATATGTGCAAAGCTTCTTTAAAAAGCCATGAATGCATTTCAGTACATAGGTAATTTGCTGTACTAAATCCTTAGAAACTAAGGATTGTTCACAATCATAAGAGGTATTGTTTCAAGAACAATAGGTTTTAAAGAAGTCAGAATCTAGGGCACCTCCCATAATGACAGCGGAATATTTCCCCTCAGGAATTTTTAATGAAGGCTGGACTTGATCACAGCTATCATGGATTTTCATTGGCGATGTCTGTCTGAGAATATGATTGGATGATAAAAGCCTAATTGAGAGCTGAAGATTTAACTAGTGGAGAACCAAGAGCTCAGCAATATCACTGCAACAACACAAAAGACCAGACCTGCAAACTATCAAGACAGAGCTTCAGTTTTCCCACAAAGGAATTGTGGGAGGAGAAATCTGATTTAGGATTACAAAGGTGCACCCCAGTATGGTAACTCCTTAGTTAGGAACTTATCCCATCACATGCAATGATCTTCTGTATTGCATTAAAAAATGGAACACTAAAGGCGATGGCAAGTATGAGTGCCCAAGATTTGATACATACATACATGCTCCATGCTTTTACCCTTGTAACTATTTTATTGTGACACACTAAAATTAAAAAAAAAAAAAATCAGATCTAACTGTAAACATCAGCACGAACTAAAACCACTCCTACAAGCCTATCCAGGAAGTAAAGCACTAATGCCCTAGAATTTTCAGGGTTCGCAAGTTTTAAACAGGAGACAAAGAAGATTATCCGATGGAATTATATTCTAAAGATGAAAGAGCAGCTGAACTGATTTTAAAAAATTTATCCTCTCTCTACCCCCAAAAAGAAGAAAAATGTCCTCTCCTATTTTTTAGGCAGAAAGTTTTCTAATTTTCTCACACAAAAAGCTTCCTGGAATATACAGTAGCAAATGGGATCTCTTGTGGGCCAGGGGAGAAGAAAGGATTTACTTACATTACACATATAGTTGTGCCAAGATCTCGTGACCGGAGGTAACTTCTCTTTTCTCTTCCAATTTGCTGGTGATCCTTCACGAACTGCTTCCTGTGATTGTAGAAAAGTACACAGTCAGTCAACAATCTACACTCTGAAAAATGAACACTTTTAAAATCCAGTTAACTTTCCCACCTTTGATGCAATCATATATGGAGGGATTAGCTCTATGTTCATTTCCTGAAACAGTTCTCTGCACTGCATAGTAATAAAGTCTCCAGCAAGGGGTGATTTTACAATGCCTACAAAATATAAATAGAATTTTGGACTACGTTCAAATCCTTACAGAACAAGATGTCTGCAATAAATTGTTCATTTGAAACAAAAATAGCCCCTCTCCCACCTTCCACAAACACAAGCTTCTCCCTTTTCAAAGATACCACATTTTCTTTTAATATTAGTAATAAAACGCATTTCTTAATGCGATGATCACAGTATATAAATTATTACATCTGTGAAACTTTTTACCTTGTTGAAGTACATATCCATCATGCACTGGAATAGCAGTGGTGTGAGTTGCCCCACTATCCAAAATCAGGCCCGTGGATCGACCATTTGCAAAGCTAATCAAAAGGATTAGGGAGAATGACAGAATTTTTACTTGGGAGAGAGTTTTGTCAAATAGTTAGAGCACAACTAGCAACGAGGACCCTAAAGGTTCTATTCCTAGCCTCACAAGTGACTTGCTATGTTCATCCATTTACCCCTCTACATAAGGGTAATAAGTACCAACCTCGCATACATGTTAGGATTTAATTTATTTATGGTTGCAAACTGATTTTTGAGCTCCTTGGATGAGAAATTACATAAAAATCAAAGAAGTGTTCTGCAGAAAATCTCGAAATAAAATATTTCCCATTTATTTAGATTTTTGAACTGCCTATTAAAATGTACATGTTAGCTTAAGATATTTACATAATGCAGTGTAAAGGTTAATCAGTGATCTCAGAAGATTTCTATTGCAGAAGACAGAAATTACTGCATTTTAGTAATCTGAGCAAAGCCATTTTAGGCATGCTGAGCTCTAACAAATAGCATAGGCTGTAAATATACACTAGAAGAAGTTGTCTCCCAGGACAGGAATCACACCAAGGGGTTTTCAAAGTTGAGAATTAAGGAGAACACACAGAACTGGAAGCTATCCTGTTCACATCAGCCATATGGATGGTTACGGAAATATTCATTTTGGTTAGAAAGAAAAGAGTAACTTATCTTATTCTAATAATACCACATTGAAGAAGCTTGCTTTATTTCTTGGAAAAATACATGGATCAACATTTCAAGGATACGCTGTAAGAACTGCAGTTTTACACAAGAAAAAAGCAGGGATATTGTAATGTTCAAACATCAGTTCTGTCAATTTTTCACGCTTTGCTCTGGTATTCCACTACAAAAGAGAAAAAAAAAATAGGTAAATAGAAATATGTTTACCTCAAGATCCATTATATTTATTACTGTATGCTCACAGGATGCCAGAAAGATATAAAAAGAAAGTTAGGATTATTACAGTTGTAGTTTAAGAGCAGTTGCAAAGTTACATAAAGAAAACAAATATATATATTCTTGGAATTTTATTTCCTTAGATGAGAATTCACTTTTTGTGCAACAAGCATTTCATTGCAGACTCACACACAAACACAGGAGGACTTTCTGAAATTTAAAAGGATGTTTACATGCATTTCCAGGGGGTTCAACTTTAAGCTATTAAAATAATAAATTTCTGTTGTTACTACTTCTAGAACCCCTTCCATACCAGAATCTCAAAGCTCTTTATGAAAGAGCCCAAAACACTCCTGTGAAACAAGTGTTACCCCTGTTTTACATGAGGAAATGTACATGTACACAGATGTAAAGTGGCTTGGCCAAGGGAGAAAACTGAACTCAGATTTCCCAGCTTTCAAAGCATCTTACCACAGCTTTACTGAAGCAAAGGCAAAGACAATGTGCTAAGACACACCTGTGGATTGGAAGTCCCATTTTATTGTGAACTTCTTCTAAGTTAATTGTTAAGTGAGTTTAGCCCTCATGTTAGGAGTCTGACTGAAGACCTTCATTTAGCTATTGAACAGGCAACCCCCATTCAGAGTGCTCCATACTCCATCACTGAACCTCAACCCTTCTAGAGGGATCATGTTTAGGAGTGGGAGGGTAGCATAGTCTCCCTATGCATTTAGTAGCTGCCTTCTTGACAGTTTCAGGTAGATCAACTGTGGTGGTATGTTCTGTTACGTGGACATCTATACACAGAGAACTAGAGTGAAACCAAGAACTCATTTCACAGCCTTCAAAACACCACCAACTTGAATTTAGTACCAGCCTTGGGTGGATTTATTTTTGTTTATACTTCTATAGCATGCATTCCCTGTAATATCCAAGTGCCTCTGAACTGCTAGCTGAAAAGTGAAAGGCGTCCATTCTTAATTCAATCCCCCATACCCTTCCCTACCTGAACCTATCCAGACCCTTTCAAGCCACCACTTTCAATACATTGTGGAAAAATTTTATTTGCAATAATTGTATGTAAAGGAGGCTTCATGTTCATTGTATGCACCCTCTGTGGTTTATATTTGATTCCTGTATTGTGCCTTGTAATCTAGAGCACAGTAAGGTGGGGAACTGCAGTTTACGTGTCTACTTAAATTCTTACTCCTACATTTTTATTTGATCTATGAAGCCACTGAGTAATCCAGAGAACCAAGGTAAAAGCTTTGCCAATATACGTATTCCTCTCCCTGGTTCTGTTTTTGAAGGGCTTGATGTAATGAATGATTTTCAAAAACATCTCTATTTTTAGTTAGTATAATAAAAGATCACCTACAATTTTACATTTCCCCCACCCTCCCCAAGAAACAAGAGAAAGCTATTACAAAACAAAGGCTCTAAGAGGAAATCCAGCTTGAAATATGCAATCTTCATTTGAGCAGAGAGTGGGCAGTATGTACTATATCATAAGAGTGGTTATCATTTCAAGTTACTGACAAAAAAATAAATTAACAAAAAATAAAACACAGAGAATAATCCGGCAGAGTATTTTTAAATTGTTACCTCTGGAGCCCTGCAAATCTGTAGACATCAGATTTATATCCATGTTTGCAGACTGGATGTGGATACAAATTTTGTATCCACACAGGGCTCTAGTTACCACCTCTTAATTTTCTAAAAATTTCCACACTCCTAAGTTACAATTCTGTATAAGGTTTGTACAGACAAGATTAGAACATTCCTAAATCCCAATGACAATTTGTTCATTATGACATTTCAAAACAGGAAATATGCTTTTACTCACTGGTGCTTCAGACATTAGGACAGGGTGCAAACTTGCTTCAGATTTAATATGCATCTTGTATGTGTGATCCAAAATTGCCTGGAAACTATCCCAGTCCTCAACTGTAAAAATGTTAAAGCAGTTGCAGAAGTTTAGACAATGTTACTGCATTTTCAGAAAGACACATTAAGTGAGTCATCTAAAAACATAGATCAACCAATCAATTTTCTACTGAGCAGCAGTCTTAAAAATTCACACACTTCAGCAGCTTCACAAAGTTCTATACTGCTTACTGTACCCATAATATTCATCCCCCTTCTTTTTCCCCACCACCATCATCAGATGGGACCCATTCCAACCCATTACATGGAGGAAAACCTCTAGTTTTTCCTCAGATCAAGCAAATGTTCACAGCCTGATAATTAAAATAACTTTAGAATAAAATGTTTTTCACTTTTACACCAAGAGTATTCATGCAAATGAAATGTTAATATATTTTGCATATGACAGATGTAACTTTGCAGCTGAATATAAAGTTAGTGATCAGATTTTAAGAACAAGAGGAAAAAGACAGAGCACCATACTCATTCCATTTTTTAAGGGTGAAATAGCCTCCATGTTTTCCCTTGGAACTCGCAGTGCATTGGTGTCTATGTAGTAAGTAGGGCCCCCTTGTTTGCCTTTGTCACCATCTATTTCCATCAGGGTACTGCCATCGTCCCTTTCCAGTACCACACCAATAGCAGTGGGAAAGTCAACCTGCAATGTAAAATGTGGGCAGGGTATGGCAATTACACAGTGTGTATTTTACTTACTCAAAGTACTGTTTTTATTTCAGCTATACTTTTTTTAAAAAACATTTTCTACAAACTCAGAACTTGTTTGCTGGCTCATATAATACTTTTTTACATTTTAATCTTATACAATCACAGTGACTCTTACCTTTGGACAGTCCTCACCAGCATAGCCAGCTCTCACTGTATAGGAGCCAATATCAAAAACAAGAGCCCCAACTTCATCTGTAAGAATTATTAGTAAACAGGCAGTCAGTAATTATTACAGTCATATAACAAAAACTAAAATCACTGTGCTTACCAGCCAAAATGTACAAGCCAAGATACTTTTTGTTAAACATGTGTGCAAATCACCACCACAACTTTTAACCAGGATTTAAAATTGGCAAAGAACAGAACATTTTCTATCAGAAATTTAAGTTGCACAAGAGTGATCCAAAAAAGCTACTGTATTTTAACTAAATAATCAATAAAGTACTTTCATTCAAAATAAGCAAAAAAAGCAATTTTTGCAGAGTAAAAAAAATATTGAACCATCTTCTGGAAGAGATTTTCAGAATGTGTTATGATTTACCCACACAGCAAGTTACATGGGCCCCTACTTCCTTGGATTATTAGAAATTAATCAGAAAAAAAGTTAAAACTAGATGTAACAGTCTATAGACACTGATGTTTAAATTAAGAAATACATTCATTCTTTCAAGCACTGATCCCCAAAGAGGCTCTGTATAGGCTCAACAAGATTGGGGTCCAGGTTGGCAAAATTAAATCTTTAATCTTGTAGCGCTGGGTACAGGAGATGCTCCGGTGCAAGACTATAATACTTTGGCTTCCAAATAAATCTTTATTCTTGTAGTGCTAACCTGAATTTCCCACCAGCAACGTAACAGCACCAAATGTTGCCTGACACCACTAATCTGGCTGTCTGACAGTTCTAACAAGTAGGAAAAGCTTTAATGAAATTTACCAAAGACAGAAACTAAGGCCTTCAAACTAGTTAGACTTTCCATTTTAATGAAAACTTTCAAGGTATATTGAAGCGTTGTGCATTTCCGTAGCAGAGAAAGCTGAATGGAGTTATAGCTGTGATGGGAAGAACTATGTGGGGAAAACTAAGTTTTATACAGGAGAGCTGTAACAGAGAGAGAGGTGTTCATGGGTGGAGCAATACAGCTGTACTTCAGCTGAGAGAACTGCTTAGAGCAAAGCTGTCACTTTATGCACCAGAGCAGCAGCAAATAACTGGGAAGGGGAAGAGCTGCAGGAAATGGGGAGCTGCAGCAGAACGACTACAAGGAGGCTCATGGTTTGGGAAACTACAGCAGCATTAAGTGGGGAAGAGCTGCAGGGGAAGTGTGGAACAGAAAAATTCATGGATGCGGGGGAAGCTGCAGACAGCCCAAACCTTTGTGGGAAGTGACAGCAAATGTAACGGACAAACTAGAACACAGGCTTGGGGGTGCAGCAGGCTGGGGCTCAGAGGGGGACCAGCAGGAGACAGAGGCTCAGAGGAGGACAGAAGAAGGCTCATGGGGAACAGCCCTGGGGGTGCAGCAGCTCAGAAGGGGGCCTGGGGAGGCTCATAGGGTACAGCTCTGGGGTGCAGCAGACAGTGGCTTGGAGGGGGACCTGGGGAAGCAGCAAGAGGCAGGGGCTCGTGGGGAACAGCCCTGCAGGTGCAGCAGCAGGAGGCAGGGGCTCGGAGGGGGGCGGGCAGAGGCTCGTGGGGAACAGCCCTGGGGAGCAGCAGCAGGAGGCAGGGGCTCGGAGGGGGGCGGGCGGAGGCTTGTGGGGAACAGCCCTGTGGGTCCAGCAGCAGGAGGCAGGGGCTCGGAGGGGGGCGGGCAGAGGCTTGTGGGGAACAGCCCTGGGGGTCCAGCAGCAGGAGGCAGGGGCTCGGAGGGGGGCGGGCGGAGGCTCGTGGGGAACAGCCCTGGGGGAGCAGGAGGCAGGGGCTCGGACGGGGGCGGGCGGAGGCTTGTGGGGAACAGCCCTGGGGGTCCAGCAGCAGGAGGCAGGGGCTCGGAGGGGGGCGGAAGGAGGCTCATGGGGAACAGCCCTGGGGGAGCAGCAGCAGGAGGCAGGGGCTCGGAGGGGGGCGGGCGGAGGCTTGTGGGGAACAGCCCTGGGGGTCCAGCAGCAGGAGGCAGGGGCTCGGAGGGGGGCGGGCAGGGGCTCGTGGGGAACAGCCCTGGGGGTCCAGCAGCAGGAGGCAGGGGCTCGGAGGGGGGCGGGCGGAGGCTCGTGGGGAACAGCCCTGGGGGTGCAGCAGCAGGAGGCAGGGGCTCGGAGGGGGGCGGGCGGAGGCTCGTGGGGAACAGCCCTGGGGGTGTAGCAGGAGGCAGGGGCTCGGAGGGGGGCGGGCGGAGGCTCGTGGGGAACAGCCCTGGGGGTCCAGCAGCAGGAGGCAGGGGCTCGGAGGGGGGCGGGCGGAGGCTCGTGGGGAACAGCCCTGGGGAGCAGCAGCAGGAGGCAGGGGCTCGGAGGGGGGCGGAAGGAGGCTCATGGGGAACAGCCCTGGGGAGCAGCAGCAGGAGGCAGGGGCTCGGACGGGGGCGGGCGGAGGCTCGTGGGGAACAGCCCTGGGGGTGTAGCAGGAGGCAGGGGCTCGGAGGGGGGCGGGCGGAGGCTCGTGGGAAACAGCCCTGGGGAGCAGCAGCAGGAGGCAGGGGCTCGGAGGGGGGCGGGCGGAGGCTCGTGGGGAACAGCCCTGGGGGTCCAGCAGCAGCAGGCAGGGGCTCGGAGGGGGGCGGGCGGAGGCTTGTGGGGAACAGCCCTAGGGAGCAGCAGCAGGAGGCAGGGGCTCGGAGGGGGGCGGGCGGAGGCTTGTGGGGAACAGCCCTGTGGGTCCAGCAGCAGGAGGCAGGGGCTCGGAGGGGGGCGGAAGGAGGCTCATGGGGAACAGCCCTGGGGGAGCAGCAGCAGGAGGCAGGGGCTCGGAGGGGGGCGGGCGGAGGCTCGTGGGGAACAGCCCTGGGGGTCCAGCAGCAGGAGGCAGGGGCTCGGAGGGGGGCGGGCGGAGGCTCGTGGGGAACAGCCCTGGGGAGCAGCAGCAGGAGGCAGGGGCTCGGAGGGGGGCGGGCGGAGGCTCGTGGGGAACAGCCCTGGGGGTCCAGCAGCAGGAGGCAGGGGCTCGGAGGGGGGCGGGTGGAGGCTCGTGGGGAACAGCCCTGGGGGAGCAGGAGGCAGGGGCTCGGAGGGGGGCGGGCGGAGGCTCGTGGGGAACAGCCCTGGGGGTCCAGCGGCAGGAGGCAGGGGCTCGGAGGGGGGCGGGCAGGGGCTCGTGGGGAACAGCCCTGGGGGTCCAGCAGCAGGAGGCAGGGGCTCGGAGGGGGGCGGGCGGAGGCTCGTGGGGAACAGCCCTGGGGGTCCAGCAGCAGGAGGCAGGGGCTCGGACGGGGGCGGGCGGAGGCTCGTGGGGAACAGCCCTGGGGAGCAGCAGCAGGAGGCAGGGGCTCGGAGGGGGGCGGGCGGAGGCTCGTGGGGAACAGCCCTGAGGAGCAGCAGCAGCAGGCAGGGGCTCGGAGGGGGACGGGCGGAGGCTTGTGGGGAACAGCCCTAGGGAGCAGCAGCAGGAGGCAGGGGCTCGGAGGGGGGCGGGCGGAGGCTTGTGGGGAACAGCCCTGGGGGAGCAGCAGCAGGAGGCAGGGGCTCGGAGGGGGGCGGGCGGAGGCTCGTGGGGAACAGCCCTGGGGGTCCAGCAGCAGGAGGCAGGGGCTCGGAGGGGGGCGGGCGGAGGCTCGTGGGGAACAGCCCTGGGGGTGCAGCAGCAGGAGGCAGGGGCTCGGAGGGGGGCGGGCGGAGGCTCGTGGGGAACAGCCCTGGGGGTCCAGCAGCAGGAGGCAGGGGCTCGGAGGGGGGCGGGCAGGGGCTCGTGGGGAACAGCCCTGGGGGTCCAGCAGCAGGAGGCAGGGGCTCGGAGGGGGGCGGGCAGGGGCTCGTGGGGAACAGCCCTGGGGAGCAACAGCAGGAGGCAGGGGCTCGGAGGGGGGCGGGCGGAGGCTCGTGGGGAACAGCCCTGGGGGTCCAGCAGCAGCAGGCAGGGGCTCGGAGGGGGGCGGGCGGAGGCTCGTGGGGAACAGCCCTGCAGGTGCAGCAGCAGGAGGCAGGGGCTCGGAGGGGGGCGGGCGGAGGCTCGTGGGGAACAGCCCTGGGGAGCAGCAGCAGGAGGCAGGGGCTCGGAGGGGAGCGGAAAGAGGCTCGTGGGGAACAGCCCTGGGGGTCCAGCAGCAGGAGGCAGGGGCTCGGAGGGGGGCGGGCAGGGGCTCGTGGGGAACAGCCCTGGAGGAGCAGCAGCAGGAGGCAGGGGCTCGGAGGGGGGCGGAAGGAGGCTCATGGGGAACAGCCCTGGGGGTCCAGCAGCAGGAGGCAGGGGCTCGGAGGGGGGCGGGCGGAGGCTCGTGGGGAACAGCCCTGGGGGAGCAGCAGCAGGAGGCAGGGGCTCGGAGGGGGGCGGGCGGAGGCTTGTGGGGAACAGCCCTGGGGGTCCAGCAGCAGGAGGCAGGGGCTCGGAGGGGGGCGGGCAGGGGCTCGTGGGGAACAGCCCTGGGGGTCCAGCAGCAGGAGGCAGGGGCTCGGAGGGGGGCGGGCGGAGGCTCGTGGGGAACAGCCCTGGGGGTGCAGCAGCAGGAGGCAGGGGCTCGGAGGGGGGCGGGCGGAGGCTCGTGGGGAACAGCCCTGGGGGTGTAGCAGGAGGCAGGGGCTCGGAGGGGGGCGGGCGGAGGCTCGTGGGGAACAGCCCTGGGGGTCCAGCAGCAGGAGGCAGGGGCTCGGAGGGGGGCGGGCGGAGGCTCGTGGGGAACAGCCCTGGGGGTCCAGCAGCAGGAGGCAGGGGCTCGGAGGGGGGCGGGCGGAGGCTCGTGGGGAACAGCCCTGGGGAGCAGCAGCAGCAGGCAGGGGCTCGGAGGGGGGCGGGCGGAGGCTCGTGGGGAACAGCCCTGGGGAGCAGCAGCAGGAGGCAGGGGCTCGGAGGGGGGCGGGCGGAGGCTCGTGGGGAACAGCCCTGGGGGAGCAGCAGCAGGAGGCAGGGGCTCGGAGGGGGGCGGGCGGAGGCTCGTGGGGAACAGCCCTGGGGGAGCAGCAGCAGGAGGCAGGGGCTCGGAGGGGAGCGGAAGGAGGCTCGTGGGGAACAGCCCTGGGGAGCAGCAGCAGGAGGCAGGGGCTCGGAGGGGGGCGGGCGGAGGCTCGTGGGGAACAGCCCTGGGGGTGCAGCAGCAGGAGGCAGGGGCTCGGAGGGGGGCGGGCGGAGGCTCGTGGGGAACAGCCCTGGGGGTGCAGCAGCAGGAGGCAGGGGCTCGGAGGGGGGCGGGCGGAGGCTCGTGGGGAACAGCCCTGGGGGTGCAGCAGCAGGAGGCAGGGGCTCGGAGGGGGGCGGGCGGAGGCTCGTGGGGAACAGCCCTGGGGGTCCAGCAGCAGGAGGCAGGGGCTTGGAGGGGGGCGGGCGGAGGCTCGTGGGGAACAGCCCTGGGGAGCAGCAGCAGGAGGCAGGGGCTCGGAGGGGGGCGGGCGGAGGCTCGTGGGGAACAGCCCTGGGGAGCAGCAGCAGGAGGCGCTCGGAGGTGGCGCTCCATGGGCGGGCACTCACCTCCCCCGTACACCCCGCCGCTCATGGCTGCCACTGGGCCTGTCTCTCGCCGCGGTCCTGGCAGCCCCCCGGGAACTAGCTGTTCTGGCAACAATAGCCGAGTGCGCGGCGGGCCCGCGCTCACTCACACCGCCGGCTGAACCGAACCTGCTGCTCTCTCCCCTCCAGCCAACGGAGCGCGCCTGGTCTCCCAAAGCACCTACCACAGCGCCGGCTTGCGAGCTACCCGAGAGTGAGCGACCAATCGTGGCTAGCAAGGGGCGGGCCGAGCGCGCGGGAGGCCTATCCCAGCCAGGAAAAAGCGGGAAGGAAGCAAGAACGGTTGCAGTGTGCGGGTAGGGTCAGCGGAGACACTGGGCGGGGTTTGGGGGTAAAGGGCGGGGATGGAGAGGCGTTGATAAGACAGGGGGGCTGGGGTCAGGCTGATGGGGTGGAGACTGGGCCCAGGGAGGGGGGCTTTGGGGCTGGGGCTGGGGCTGGCTGGGGGCTAGGGAAAGGTATGCTGGAGCTGGGATTTGTGGGCAAGGGAGGGGTGTTTTGGGGATGTAGCTGGGGATTAGGGAGAGGCATTTTGTGGTGGGATGCGTTAGGAGGCTAGGAGGGGTATTTTGGCGCAGGATGGGGTTATGGGGCTAGGGAGGGGTGTTTTGGGGCTGGCTTGAATAAGGAGTTGATAACTGGCCAAACCTGTCCACATCAGGGACGCAAAAGGCCTGAGCAGGAAAAAAAAAAGTGCTTTTGTAGTGTTGTGATGCTCTCTTGGGGTGTCCTGAACAGTAAGCTGCTGCGTTACCCCTCTGCCAAAGAGAGCTTTGCTGGAGCTTAAACAGCATGAGTCAGCTCCTTGCCACAGGAGTCTGTCTGCATCACCAGCAAACTCCTCGAGACTCTGCTTACCTCTCCTTTATCTTGCAGGTAACATTCACTGAAACCCAGTTCTTAAGTTCCCTATTGATGTTTTTGTGCAGCGTGCATTCTCCATTCACAAAAATTACCAAGTTTGCTTTCTTCAAAGTGACGGAATGCACTCAAGCCAGCCTATCGGTGCAGCTGAGGATGCATGCCTTACCTTAATATAACAGTACTGAGATGAATTGATAAAATAAGTTTATTAAGAAGAGATGTAAGTGATAGTAACCAAGAGAAAGAGAGACTGGTATAGCATAGTTACAAGCAAAACAAAATAACATGCTTTCTAGTAAAACCTAACTTTAGCAAGTTACAATCTTTGTCTAAGTAGCTTTCTCACTTACATCAAGCTATCATCTCCAGCTCCTCCGAGTACCTTTCCCAGGTCTGGAGATTAGCTCTGTGTAAGCCTGAAAGAATGTCGTTTTCACCAACTGAAGTTGGTTTAATAGAAGATATTACTTCACCCACCTTGTCTTTCTAATAAAAAGTGCATGACATTTTAAAGAGGTCACTGCCCTCCCCCCAACTAGAAATTAGTATCTCTAGTTTCTCAAGTACCCCTCCCAATCCAGTTTACCTCCCTTACTGAATTTATTTTCTTCTACTGCTTGCTGTTCCCTTTCTCCACCACTTCTGCTCCTGGGACTGTCTGTGCTCCCCCTGGCCTCTTCTCCTGTTCCCGTGTTTCTTTCCCTGTACCACTTTCCCTGCTGTAGTTATTTTTCCCATAAGCCTCCTTTTCCAACTGAGAATAAAATCTGCATAACACTCTGTCAGCTTGCACTTCCCCGCCACCTAAATTCCCCCTAAACTCATTGACTTTGGTGGAAGCTCTGTAAAAATATCTGAGGGTGAAATTTGTCTCATCGTGTTTAAATCCCTCCTTAAAAGTCACTTCCTTTGCAAAGCCTATCAAGGCTATTCCTTCACAGAATGATACTTAATTTATACATTTAAAAAATAATAGTAAGAAAGTGAGAGATCCAAGAAAACAGTAAGCTTTTACTCTTACTTTCTTCAGGAAAGTGAGCCTCAAAGAATGCTGTTGGCTCTTCTTTTGTTTACCCCACCCTCTTAATGTACACGCACTGTCACTTGGTTATGTTTTCTGTCTAATTTTGGATTGTAAGTGCCTTGGGGCAAGGATCTTGGACCTGATTCAAATCTCATTTACATTAGTGTAAATTCAGAGTAACTTCACTCTAGTCAGTAGGGTTACTTAGAAATTACACCGGTGTAACCGAGAACAGGACTTAGCCCATCATCTTTATATTTACCTGTAAAGTGCTGTGTATGTTACTTGCACTGTATAAATAAGTCATAGTTTACTTAGACAGAAATATAACTGTTTAATGTTTTAAAATGCATTTCTTGCCTTTTTGCCCTGAGGAAAACATTAGAGGGTACATGTACACAGAGATAGAAGACCCATGGCACAGCCTACTTAGTATTAAAGCTATCTATCAAAATACATACAAAGTTTTTTTTTTTCTTCAAGTGGCTGCCTGTCCAAACTTTCCCTTAAACCGCTTTATCAGGAATTCTTATTGTATTACAGATGTTCTAATTCAACAAAATGTTGTTTTTAATCAATGAAGCAAGAAAAATAACAAAAAGAATCTAATTGTAATGGGCCAGATTCTCCTTTCACTTACAGCTTTCAAAATTGTATTTCTATTGACTTCAGTAGAGTTACTCCCAATTTATACTAGTGTAAGTCAGAAAAGAAGTACACTAGATGTTTGCATTTTGGACTACAATTCCCAGCCTTCTGCACACTAAGGTGGGCTGATGATTGATGGCCTCAATTTAAGTCTCCTCCTACACCAACGACACTGAAATGCAGAGGAAATATTAAAACCGAGCAGTAGGAGACAACTAGGACGAAAAACAACAACCCACAGTTGCAAGAGAACCAGGAGATGGTTGGATGTATTAGCTTTTAAGGGTAAGTGTTTCCTTTAATTTCATCTAACATGTACTCTGGTTCTCTTTCTCTGTTTCTTTAATAGGGAAAATTATTTCAGAATTTCAGCTTATCCTGTTGTTGTCATTGAGAAGAAATGCATAGTTTATATGTATCACTGTAAAGTTTAACAAAAGTGCAAACTGTACAACATACTGGGATGAGGGAGATAAATGTAAATCCTATTTTGTATTAGATGTAGGATGAAAAGTCAGTTTACCGAGCACCCCTTATGTGTCTTATGAAACCTTTTGTTGATGGTGTATTATCATGATTTCCAGCATGGGGCACTAGTACACAAGAGAGGGTTTTTGGAGGAAGAGATTATTGCAATAAAGAGAATAATTCAGAAAATGTGGAATTGTAATGGCAAAGGATTTATCCTTAGATGTTATATCTTTCCAGGTTATGACTGAAATAATGCTTCGTGGAAAGCATACAATATTTTGGGCCAGATCCTCTTCTGCACAGGAGCTGTTTGTGCTGCTCTGGCAGTGCCAAGCAACTATAACATCAGTTCAGTGATACCCAGATTATTGCTCCATCATAAGGGAATCCTTAGATGGTGAAGAGCCACCAAAATGGCTCCTATGTCACTCACCCCCCCACCCCACCCCCTGCCCCGCAAGCTGAAGAGGTGTGGCAGAAGAGAAAGGCATGTGGCTGGGGTGTGGCTGTGTCCAGCTGATCCCTGGGTGTCGAAATGGCCACTGAGAACTGCTAGCAGTACGGGCATGATAGAACAGATTTAACACTGCTTCTATTTGTCCTGGAGATGAGGCTAGTCCTTGGCAGCCCCAGGATTGGGGGAACACAGATAAAAAGCCTGCAATTTTGGACCTGAATTGAATGCTCTGCAGCCTGCTTGGAATATCCAGCCCTGTATGTGTGTATTTAGATTGTAAATTCTTTAGGTCAGAGTCATAGAGTCTGGTTCTACATTGCCTTGCATTTTGTGTAGTCATTTACACTGGAAAAAGAGTGTAGAGCACTGCCTTTCTGATTTGGTAACATTTTACCCAGATTTGCACTCACTTTACATAATTGTAAATGGCTACACAAAGTACAAGGCAGCTGAGAATCAAGCCACAGGCATCTTATTTGGACGACTTCTGATCTTACATATGCTGGAGTAAATCTGGAGTAACTCCAGTAAATTCACTGGAGTCACTCTGGGTTTACACCAGGATAATTAAGAATGACTCTTTCCCACTAAGGTCTATAAGTCTCAGAGATCTTGATCATTTTCTTGAGGTTTTTATCTACCAATTTCTTAAAACCGCCAATAAGATGCTTTTTTTGTTTCTACTAAAACAAAACCGTGTAGCAAATACTACACTTTATATCTGAACAGCGTGATTAGTTTTTTTGTTTTTGCTGTTCAGCAAACTGCTTTGCCTCACTGGGTCAGTGGTCTTCTGTTCTCCTTGCAACACTACACTAGTGCTGGTAACGTCACTCTACTTCCTCCCCCAGCTAGCACTGCCAGCTTTAAAATTATGGCAGCAGACCAACAGTGACAATGGGTCATTGACAGTGTCTCTCCTCTTCCTCCATCCTAGCCTGTTTCACCACTTTGTGGCATTCAGAAAAGGACTTAGATGTTTACATGAATCAAAATAGTGTCTGTGGTTACACTAACCAATCTAAATGCTTAGTATGTATATAATGCTATCTGTTTATGTAAGGCATTTGTACAGACCCCATCACTCTTTAAAGTATATATCCTCACAACAGCCCTGTGTGGTAAGGAAATACTATTATCTACATTTTGCAAATGGGGAACTGAGGAAAAGTGGCTAAGTGACTTGCACAAGATCATATAGGAAGTCTGTGGCAGAGGAGGAAATTGGACACAGGTATCTCAAATTGTAGGCTATTGCCCCAACCACTGGACCATCCTGCCATTCAGCTGTATGTCTTCACTGCACCATACAAACATTAACCTTCACAAATGCACTATGAAGGTTTGTTATGCCCATTTTACAGAGCGGGAAACACAGATACTGAAATGAAGTGATTTACCCAAGGTCACACAGCAAGATATTGACAAAACAGGGATTACAGCTCAGGAGTTCCTTGTTCTTGGTTTTGTGCTCTCTTCTATAGACTGCTTTATGCCTCATCTAGAGTAGGGGTTCCCAAACTGTGGGCCACGATACACAGGCCCGGGTGGGCCACTGGTGCAGCCATGGGTGGAGTTTGGGGAGGGTATGGGCGGGGAGCATTGTGAAGTGGACAGGGACAGAGTGGCAGCTGGCCATGGCTCCCTCCCAGGGCCGGAGGAGCCCAGCACCCCTGTGGTCGGTGGCAGAGGGCAAAACGGAGGCAGTAGGCAAGGAAAAGAGGCTGGCCCCAAGAGGCTGTGGACCCCAGAGTGGCTGGAGGGTTCACAGCCATTCCTGCTCCGAACTGCCACACGCTGCGATTCGTGGCTGTCAGGCCCCCTTGAGTATCGGCCTCACAGCACCTGCATGGACTGGGGCTTGGTGATGCTGCTCTGTTTCCACCTGGACAATACCCTGATCAGGACTGTCAAAGGTAGCAGTCAGGCCCGGCCTGAGCACCTGCCTCTGCTTGGCACTGGCAGCCCCCAAGCCCATCCTTTGTTCCAGGGCAGGGGTTGCCTATGAGGCATGCCAGGTGTTGACTGGGTGACTGTCAGGTGGGGTAGGACTGTCAGGTGACAAGCTCAAGGCACTCAGGCTGCTGAAGCAGAGGGTGTCAGTGGGGACTGGCTGTGGCACCTGCCTGGCCCCTTTGTCCTTTTGCTGGTCCTGAGCCCTGCTGAGGTCAGGGATTGCACACGCTCCGCGGTGTCCCCTCCCTGACGAATGTGTGGCAGCCTGGGAAGGCCAGGCTACATGCTCAGCAGCCGCTTGCTTGATTTCCCACTTGATCAGCCTGATGGGACGATGGCTCACCTGCTTGGTGGGCAAGGTGGGAGGGCGTACTATCAAACTGTATACGTTGATAGTGTGGGGCAGGTCACAATTTAAAGGTTCAGCCGCCTCCCAAAACAGCATGAGTCACTGCCCACCCTGGGCAGGCTTGCTCTTTCCCCCCACCCCCCCAGTGCCTTGCCCTCAGTCTCCCCTTCCAGAAAGCAGCGGGAAGTGTTAATAGTGGACTGCAGTTCCCATTGCAGTTGCACAGGTGGGCCTCAGGGAAAAAAGTTTGGGAACCCCGATCTAGAAGTTCAATACTTTTTTGTGTGTGTGTGTACACAATTAAGGCCAGATCTTTGCTCCCCTTTTTGTACTGTGGAAAGCTACCTTAAGTGATCTGCTAACGTTTTCAGCCAGCTATGCTTGTTCTACGCTAACCTGGCAAAGACATCAGGTGACTGAATAAGAATGGGCCACTCTGGTGATCAACATCAATGTAAGAATTCTGTGGAATGCAAATTAGAGCAGCACTTTTTTTACTATATTTCAAAATAAAAAGTCGTGAACATTGGCTTCAGTATACAGTAACCTAAGTCTTCTTGTGTCCATGTGGGAAAAGCTCTGCCTCTCTCCACCAGAAGAGAACCTGCTCAAACCTCTATCATTTTTCTATGATCTCTATTTATAGAAGAAAAAGAAACAGAGAACCAGATCTTCACCTCCATTCCCACCTGTTTTATGCCATAATAATAATGACAAAAAGGTAGCTATAAATCTGCCAGATCTGCCCAGATGAGAATTCCCCTGGTGTGGGAGAAATCCTTGGGTGGCAAAGAGTTGATGTAGCTATCTCTCTGTTGCACCCCACATCCTGGCCCCCAGTGTAAAAGATGTTTCTGTGGAGGAAGGAGTGTAGCTGGAGTGTCCCAGCAATCTCCCATTGTTGGAAAAGCCCGTTGATGCTATGGACAGCCATCATACTATTGGCTGTTTTAAATTATGCCAGGGAATGGGGTTGACCCCATGATATGGGAGTTACAGAAGTGGCTTAAAGCCATCTTTCCCCCGCTCACCTTAGCTGCACCAAGCATATTGCAGCCACATCTGAGGATGTGTAGTGCACATTATACAAATCAATCACTGAACATAAATAAGGTGTTTATAATCATATAACAATGGAAAGATTATTCCAAACTTCATAATAAAACTGGGTTAGTAAGGTACCAAGAAGAGTAAATTTGGCCACTTGTGTCTCTGCATCAGCATGGTTGAGAAGAGTCAGCCAAACTGTAAAATCTTGGTTGGTCTTATTGTGTTTCACTTAAGGGCACTTTCCAATGGCCACCATATCCTCCCCCTTACAGTACCAGTTTTCCATTGTGATGACTGTATGCAGGACTACCTCATTGGGCTGCAACAAGAACAGGACAAACTTTTCTTGCTGGATAGAAATTATCCACACTAAGTAAAGCAGGAGACATTAATGTGTACAGGGAAGAATAGAATCAAGCTTTTCTCTGTGAATATTTGTACTCAGAAAATCTATATTCTAGAGCAGTTCCACTACTAGCATTCAGAAGTGCCAGCTGCTAATTTACAGTGGCAGCATAGATCTGTATCAGTATGCACCATATTAAAAGTCTTTGGGGTGTTAGATAAGATCTGTACAATATTTGATACTGCTTATTAAGATAGTTGGTACAAATAGTTTTTTAGTGGCTATGGTGAGAATCTTGATGTACTTAATTATGTAAATTCTTAGTCAGGTGGTCAGTCTGAGTCTATGGTCAGAATCTTGATTATGTAAATTCTTAGTTTTTCCATTGCATAGTTGTGTGCAGAGGGGGTCTGATTCTTCTCTCAAATCAGTTATATAGTTTTGACTTCAACAGAGCTATTCCTGATTTTCACCAGAGTAAATGAGAAGAGCATCAGGCCCACTGAGTTCTGACAATTTCCCCTGAAAGTGAAATTGACAGAAGTTGGTTCTCCCAAATACTGTCAGGGGACTATGTGGTATAATGGAGAAGCTGACAAAATCGGCAGATGGTGAGCTCCTTTTGAGCCATTGACATGTCAACTTATGCCTGTGGGGAAACTTCAATATGTACTACTTGCACTGAGATATAAGTTACGATGAAAATTAGCTATGTGGCACAGGCCTGCTGGCTAAAAACAAGAGGGTGGTGTGGGATGTTATTTTTATCAGAATATAAAAAAAATATAAAAAAGGCAGCAGGCTACAATAATCCTGTTATTTCATGTTTGTTTATTTTTAGGAACTAGCTATTTATTTTTTACTGTAGACAAGCAAAGAGAAACAGTTCATTGCCACCACTAATCTTTATTTTCCTCAAACAGCCAAGAAGCTAATTAGAATTAACAGCTGTGTCTAGCACTGGTGGAAGCACTAGTGTAGGCAGAGGATCAGGGCTTTGGGCCATCATGTCATCTAGATCTGCTTTGGGCAGGGTGGTAAAAACATCTGCTCGTGGTTACATAGGGGTTCCCATAGTTGCTAGCACAAGTGGGAGCTGTGCTGGTGTGAGACCAAAGGTGAGGGGCAAATTACCAGTGCAGAAAAGGCCTTGTCTTTTTTGGCTTCTTATGTGTCTGAAAGCAGAATCTGCCCCTAAAAATTCAATTAAGAATTAAAAGTTAAGACATACTGAATAGAAATGCTGGAATTGTACAAATGATAGAACCCTGTGTTCTTTCCTTGCTAGATCTGGCTCATTGACTTTCACTGCAGCATCTTTCCCACTTGGAAGCTAAAACATGGGAAAGCAAGAGAATGCTAAAAAGCCAATAGTTTCTGATACTGAGGAATGTTATTGTTCCTCATCACCAGTGTCCTTGGCATCAGCCAGTCCAGCTGTAATATTGCTAATGGAGAAGTGAAAGGACACTAATGATGGGTTTGGATTCATTTGACCAGCTGAATATCTGTCCCCTAGAAGGACAGAGAAGGAGAAAGAGGGTTTTTTTCACTTACTCAACAACATATCGCCCCGAATCATGTTTATAGCTGATGAAAGGAAAATTGGCATTTGCCCCTTTCTGTGTTTAAATGAGTCGACAGTCTAACAGCCTATATAGAAAGAGTAATATGTTCTGATAGGTTTCTGAAGTTTACTTCCTGCCACCCTCTGGCACAAAGTGCACAAGGGCTGTGAAGCCCCTTGATACTAGCACTGTCTTCTCCAAATAGAAGTCAGGTCAGGATAGAAAGGCAGAAGATGAAAGACTGAACTTCAAAAGCATGGCAACCCTACATGACTGTCCTTTACACCAGTCAGCACCAGAAAGACATTAAGTCTATTTGGATTTTGCAACATGTAATACTTTTCAGATTTTTAAGAGCCTGATCCTGGAAGATGCTGAATACCTTTAACTGCCAGTGACTTCCATGGGAACTTATCAAGCTCATCTCTTGTTATTAGGCCCTTGGTTCATTTCTCCAGAGTGGCTAATTTTGAATTTGTTTTTCATCCCCAGTGACCCATGAAACATCACTCACCTGCAGGAAAAAACATATTCCTTTTCAGCTGGAGTTGTCTAAGGCCTGGTCTACCTACATGAAGGGTATTCTTCAAAAATGATAATGCAGTGGCATAGAGCAGTGATTCTCAACGAGGGGTATGCAGAGGTCTTCATGGGGATACATCAACTTATCTAGATATTTGCCTAGTTTTACAAGCTACATAAAAAGCACGAGTGAAGTCAGTACAAACTAAAGTTTCATACAGACAAGATGAGAAAGTAAGCAATTTTTCAGTAATAGTGGGTTGTGACACTTTTGTATTTTTCTGTCTGATTTTGTAAGCAAATAATTTTTAATTGAGGTGAAACTTGGGATATGCAAGACAAGTCCGTCCTTGTCAGTACAGTACAGGGGTGCAGTAGTCTGGAAAAGTTGAGAATCACTGGCATACAGAAGAAATGATGAGTCATCCATGAAGATGCAGTTCATATAACAGAGATCAGCCTTTGCAGAATGCTGCCATCCCAAACAGGAGACTTTCTGTGTATTGAATAATACTTTCATTTTACATATACACGTTTATTCTTAAAAGGACAGGTGAATAAGAACATAAGGATGGCCATACTAAGTCTGACCAATGGTCCATCTAGCCCAGTATCCAGTCTTCTGTTGGTGGCCAAAGCCACGTGCTTCAGAGATAGTGAACAGAACAGGGCATTTTATCAGGTGCTTCATCCCCTGTCATCCAGTCCCAACTTCTAGTGCTCAGAGGTTTAGGGACATCTAGAGCATGGGGTTGTGTCCCTTACTATCTTGGCAAATAGCCATTCATGGACCTATCCTCCAGGAACTTACCTAATTCTTTTTTGAACCTGGTTATACTTTTGGCCTTTACAACATCCCTGACAATGAGTTCCAGAGGTTTACTGTGTGTTGTGTGAAGAATTACTTCCTTTTGTTTGTTTTAAACCTACTTCATTCAATGAAATTAATAGGACATTGGTTTGTGTGTTATGTGAAAGAGAAATAAGACTTCCTTATTCACTTTCTCCACACCATTCATGATTTTATAGATCTGTCTTATCCCCCCCTTAATTGTCTCTTTTGCAAGCTGAACAGTCCCAGTCTTTTTAACCTCTCCTTATATGGAAGCTGTTCCATCATTTTGTTGCCCTTCTCTGTACCGTTTCCAATTCTAATATATCTTTTTTGAGATGGGATGACCAGAACTGCATGCAGTATTCAAGGTGTGGACATACCATGGGTTCATTTAATGGCATTATGATATTTTCTGTTTTATTATCCAGCCCTTTCCTAATGGTTCCTAGCATTGTTAACTTTGTTGATTGCAGCTGCACACTGAGCAGATGTTTTCAGAGAACTATCTGTGATGACTCCAAGATCTCTTTCTTGAGTGGTAACAGCTGATTTAGACCCCATCATTTTGTATGTGTAGTTGGAATTTTGTTTTCCAGTGTGCACTATTTTGCATTTGTCAACATTGAATTTCATCTGCCATTTTGTTGCCCAGTCACCCAGTTTTGTGAGATCCCTTTGTAACTCTTTGCAGTCAGCTTTGGACTTAACTATTTTGAGTACTTTAGTATCATCTGCAAACTTTGCCACTTCACTGTTTGCACTTTTTTTTCCAGATCATTTTTGAATATGTTGAACATCAGTGGTCCTAGTACAGATCCTTGGGGGACCGTGCAATTTATCTCTCTCCACTGAAAACTGACTGTTTATTCCAATTGTTTTTCCCGATCTTTTAGCCAGTTAGTGATCCATCAGAGGACATTCCCTCTTATCTCATGATAGCTTACTCTGCTTAAGAGCCTTTGGTGAGGGACCTTGTCAAAAGCTTTCTGAAAGACCAAGTATACTATATCCACCTTTGTCCATGTTTGTTGACACCATTAAAGAATTCTAATAGATTGGTGAGGCTTGATTTCACTTTACAAAAGCTGTGTTGACTCTTTCCCAACACATCATGTTCATCTATGTATCTGATAATTCTGTTCTATACTAAGGGCACCCTCCCTATATTGCCTAGGGAGGTTGTGGAATCTCCATCTTTGGAGGTTTTTAAGAGCAGGTTAGACACCTGGAAGGGATGGTCTAAATCAGGGGTCGGCAACCTATGGCACGTGTGCCAATTTTTAATGGCACGCTGCTGTCTGCCGGACCTGGGCAGACAGCAGCATGCCACTAAAAATCCTGCCTGGCCCGCTCTTTTCCGCCCCCCGCCCACTGCTCTCTCCTTGCAGGGCAGGCAAGCTTCCCCCTCCCCCGGCCTCTTCCCCCAGCATGCTGGGTTCCTGCCCCTCCTTCTCTCCCTCCCTGGGGCCGACCAGCTGACGGCCCTTACTACGGAGGGGGAGAGGTAAAAGCGGAGCCGCAGCATGCTCTCTGCTCTGGGGACCTTGGGGAAGGGGGTGGAATCAGGGCAAATCCCCTCCAGCCCCCTGCCGTGAGCTACTCGGGACTGGGAGCACCCCCACGACCCCAACCCACACTCCCAGCCCTCTGACCTGACCCCTGAACCCTCCTCACACACCCCAGCCCCGTTCCCTGACCCCTGCACCCCCCTCCACAACCCCAGTCCTGATTCCGGCACCCCCCACACATACCCAGCCCCAGCAGCTCCCTGCCCTGACTCCTGTATCCTCCTCACACACCCCCTGCCCTGACTCTTGCACTCCCCACCCCCACCCTGAGCACCAAATGGGAGCTGCCCAGGTAAGCGCTCCACACCCAAACCTCCTGCCCCTACCTTGAGCCCCCTCCCTCATTCTAGCTCCTGGCCAGACCCTGCACCCCAACCCCCAGCTTGCTCCTTCACCCCCAGCCCTGTTCTCAGCACACTCCCACCCTCATCTCAGTGCAGAGAGAGGAAGAAAATGGCTAGAACCAGGGAGAAGGTAGGTACCTACTCTGTGTGGACAGGGCTGGGACTCCGTACTGGCAGCGGGCTTAGCAGGGCTGGCAGCCAGGACCCTGGCTGGCAGGAGCCGGCAGATGGAACCCCAGACCGACAGCAGGCTGAGCGGCAGCGGGCTGAGCCGCTTAGCCCACTGCTAGTCTGGGGTCCCGGCCGCCGGCCCCACTCAGCCCACTGCCAGTCTGGGGTTCTGGCTGCCTGCCCCTTGCCAGCCGGGGTCCCAGCCGCAGGCCCCGCTCAGCCCGCTGCCGGCCTAGGTGAATGGAACCCCAGGCCGGCAACGGGCTGAACAGGCCGGTGGCGTAAGATCAGCATTTTAATTTAATTTTAAATTAAGCTTCTTAAACATTTTGAAAACCTTGTTTACATTCGACAATAGTTTAGTTATATAATGTATAGATTTATAGAGAGAGACCTTCTAAAAAACGTTAAAATGTATTATTGGCATGCAAACCTTAAATTAAAGTGAATAAATGAAGACTCGGCACACCACTTCTGAAAGGTTGCTGACCCATGATCTAAATAATACTTAGACCTGCCTTGAGTGCAGGGGACTGGACTAGGTGACCCTCTTGAGTCCTGTGATTCTATAATTTCAACCAATTTGCCTGTTAGGCAGTTAGGCTTACCGGCCTGTAATTGCCAGGATTGCCTCTGGAGCCTTTTTAAAAAATCAGTGTCACGTTAGCTATCCAACAGTCATCTGGTACAGAAGCTGATTTAAGTGATAAGTTACATACCACAGTTAGTAGTTCTGCAATTTCATATTTGAGTTATTTCAGCACTCTTGGGTGAATACAATCTGGTCCTGGTGACTTATTACTGTTTAATTTATCATTTTGTTCCCAAACCTCTTCTATTGACACCTCAATCTGGGTTGTTGCCTAAAAGGAATGACTCAGGTGTGGGAATCTTCCTCACATCTTCTGCAGCAAAGACTGATTCAGAATTTAGGGAAGTTTAGAGCCAGGTTTTATGTTTGGCCTGTAATCGCGAATGGAGGCCAGCACCAAAGTTTGCGTGTAGATCTAGACTTCTGTAAAGTGGAGTGGTGCTTGATTCTGGAGGCTTGGTTTGGGACCTCAAATTAGGACCTAAGGAGTGCATAGGCCTTGTGCTGGCTGCCTGAACGGGAGTGAATTTTGTGCTCTAGGATTTACACATGCAAAATAATAATCTCCTCCTACTTGTAAAAAAAAGATTTAGTAGCAAATATAATGCTGTAAGAATGCTTCATTTTGCTAAGACCAAATTACTGCTACAAAATACATTACACCAGAACATTTGCTAGTATGGTGTTGTCAGAGTATAGTGTTATAAATAATTAAAAGTGAGCTGTGTTGCCAATAAACAAAGTAAATCTAATGGTGCATTATGCTTTCGTGTATATTATGTTTGTTCATTACTTCCTAAATTGCAAGATTCAGTTATTTGCAAAGACTCAGCAAGACTTATGTGAAAACTAGCCTCATTCAAGTGTATTTATTATTTTATTGAGTTGTTGACTGGGGGTTAATAGTAGATCCTAAAGGCAGTGGATGTAGTTATAATAACATGTAGCCCTTTTCATCGATAGATCTCAAGCACTTTCCAAAGGAGATAAGTATCACTATATCCATTTTACAGATTGGGAAATGGAGGCATTGAGAGAAGTGACTTTCCCAAACTCACCCAGGAAACTAGTGGCAGAACTAGGAGTTGAATGAAGTCTCCTGAATACAATCCCAGTGCCCTACCCACAAGGCCACACTGTTTCATTACCTCTGCTTTAGTCATGCTGTCTGTCTTTAGGATGCACGCTATAGGCTTTGTATGCTGCTAACACTGGTTTTGGATGAGAATGATTGAATAGAGGAGGAGTAAAGGTGTTTGTATTCCATCTATGTGTTCATGTCCCCCTCCAGTTATGGAGCTGGCCAGAGACCATCTAGTCTGCAGCTTAACGTGGAGCAGCCAAAGGGTTGCCCTAATTTATGTTCAGCAGCATGGACTGTTTTGGCTACCAAGAGTAGTAAAGGTGCAGCAGTGCCCCTGCCACGCCCCTGCCACATCCTGACAGTGGTGCCTACAAGAAGGGTTCTGTGTCACCCAGGGAAGCCCCTGTGTTCGGGGTAGTCATTCTCTATTGGCTGGTTAAGCAGGCTTGCCACTTTCTTGATATCTGCTTCACAATTTGGAGAAGTAATGTGTGATGATCTAGGTAAAGGTAGCAGGTCAAATTCAGCCTTCAGATACCTCATTTGATAATGATTTAATAATGGAATTGGACAGGTGAACATGAGGGCGGGACTTAGCTCAATAGGTTTAACATGCTGATTCCTTATGAACCAAAGCTGGACACACAGGGCTTGACACTCTTCTGCCTTCTACCTTGCGTAATTATTTTCTCCTTTACAAAGTGGGTATAAAATTGGGATTCTTTGCTCTGTACACCAGGGGTAATATTTAATGCTCACTTTGCACTTGCTTTGCACAGGATTGCACACTGTTCAAAGTATTGTGTGTCCAGTGGAGCTATGGATCTTGAGGACTTGGCATATTAAATCTGGTGGGCCAAGTTATCTGACCTTATGAAGAAATGTAACACTTTCAAGTTAGATTTTTTTAAAAAACAATGAATAAGGTAATGAACTAGCAAATTGAGATAGTCCAGACCTATAAAGCAGAAACTAACACAAAGAAAGGATGTTTCAAAGAAACATTGGTACTGGTGCTCAAAAATATCAGAAACAATTATTCTGTTCCAGTTTGTTTCCCCTATTTATTTACTCCACCTAGTCCTATGTGAGCTATTCGTGCCTGAATTTCACTAACTTGGAATGATGTGAAATGTAGTCAGAAGTAAGCTTACTGTGATTATTCTCTCTGTGTGTAAATAAATAAAACCCCTAAGTTAGTGGAGCTTCCTTTTGTCTTTTGTTTGCACAGTTCTCTCGGCTGGGTCAGAACTGGACCTTTTCTAGGCAGATAATATCATTCACACCACATATGACTGCTGGTGTTTTTGTTTGCAAGGACATAAATACACCATCCTTTGTCCACTTTACCCCAGATGTATTAGTAATGAAAAAAGAATTTGGAGTGAGAGTTGATATGAATAGGCATATAACAATAAATTATATTAAATAACAAGAAATTGTGGGAAAAAATGCCTGCTCTTTTGTCTGAATTCCAGTTTGAACTATTATATTGGGATTCTTTGACAGAACTGAGAGAAGAGAGCACAAAAGACATAGTTGCCTGCATTATTAATTGAAATCCAGAGAGTCCAAATTGCTGCAATTAAACCCTCAAGGATCCTCCCCACCATCCATTTAAAAAAAAAGTTTCTTATTCACCTCTGCAGGTATCTTCGTAAAATGGAAGCTCCCTTGTGGTTTTTTGAAACCAGTTAGTGCATATAGGAGTGTGGATTCTGAGAATTATCTATAATGCATGGCGCTTTCTGCATTCAATGGCATTTTTCCGACTTTCTTTACGTCACTTGCCATTTGTGAAGGTTGCCAGGGTAATGACCAATCATCTTGGGAGAAGTGCCTGCTAGTGAGGACAATGTAGGCTTTCTTCTTTTCAGTATTCTGCAGTACATATTTAAGAGTCATTATAGGATCAGGATTGTAGATTTCTGTTTAGTTAGCAGAGGGTGAAAGTTTACAGAGTATGAAATAGCGGCTTACAAGCACTGAGGGTAAGTCTGTATTTGTTTGGTTTTATTCAAACACATGGGCACAAATTCATCCCTGAAGTAAGTGGATCCAATCCCAGTGAGCTTCCCCTTTCTTTGATATTTACAACTTGATATTTACTTTTTATCATACATGCATAACTGATCATGAACTAAATAACCAACAGTAAGGAGGTTGAAACTACCCTGAACAAATACTAGTAATTCTGTATAAACATCAACATGTCAGGATGCTATTCTGTTTATAGGTATGAATCTATATACCCTTTCCCACCAACACACATGCACCAAGTATGGCCACTCATCCCAAACATATTTTCAGAACAGTAGATTAAAAACAAAAACCCCCAATGTATTGAAATGCAGATTATGCAGCACTGCATTGTGGTTGCCTCTGAGGTAACTGGGAATTTTTGAATAGTCTTCACTGTACTGTACTATAAGTACACAATGGGCCACATCAGGTGGAAAACCATAGGATGTCCAAAGTTGAGCACTATTCTGTGAGACGTTGAGCACACTCAACTCCACTTCACCAGGGCAGAATTTGGCCTGTACGATAGACTTTTGCAGGATGGAAACCCATGGCTCCAAGGACATTGGAGTTTTCTGTGCTGTATCCTGTGAGGTACTGAGTGCCCTCAGCTCTCTTGAAAGTCAATGGAAGTTGCGGGTGCTCAGAGCCCCAGAGGATGGGACCCAGCTTTAGACCGTCAATGGCTTTTCACATGGGAAGGCATTATCTGGCCAATGTATACAAAAATATAATGAAGACTATTCAGAAGTTCCCAGTTATCTCAGAGGCAGCCATCAAGTTGTCTCTGCATAAGCAGCATTATGACACATTTAATTGGGTTTTTTTTAATTAACTCCTTTGCAAATGTTTTTGGGATGAGTGTGTGTGTTTAGTGGGAAGGGGTATATGGACTCGTACCTATATACAGAATGGAATGCTGATATAGTGCAGTTGCTCAGTAAAATTACTACGGTTTCATAGTCAAATTAGTAACTGACTCATCAATGTTTGGTTATTTATTGCTTAATGTTTTTTAAGCCCACACAGAGCTTTCAAGTGCTTTGGATCACAACCACCTTGCACAACATACAGGCTTCCATGGTAGAGGTTTTCAAGCACATAGAGAGATCTGTTGCACTTCTAGTTTCAGCTGGTCATAAATATACCGAGAACAAGTCAGAAATATAAATGGGTTTTATTCACTTTCTTCCCAAACAGGTGTCTGCAGTCAGGACATTTTATTTAGCATAACAGGTTTCACTTCACACAACTTTTGGATGCTTCTGTATATTAAGGTATGTTTATGGTTGCTTTGCATTACCAGAGTCATACAAAGCAATTGGAGCACACTGGCGAGTCTGGACTGTGTGTGTATGTGTGTGTAGTGTGAGAGAATGAATCACCACTTTAGTCTGAGGTTTTGCTCTTTTTATCATGCTTCAAGGAAAATGTGTTTTACAATAAGCAGATGCATTTCTCTGCTTTTAACAGTTGATAGTGCCATTTTACTTCTCTTTTCTTGATGTCACATGAATGGTTTTGTGTATGCTTAATGGCTCAGTCGTTGCATTTGGGAAAGAAAAGCAGTGATTCCAAATAACAGTTAGGCTGTGCTCAGTTTCTTTATAGTCTTTGATTTACCCTTTTCTTGGTGCTTCAGGAAACAGAGAGTGGGTCATTTTGTATTACTTTAGGTGGGATCCTTAAGACAGAAAAAAAATAATCTGGTGATAACTTGATAAAGTATGTCAGCTAGAACAGGTACACTTGAAAACATCCAAAAGTCCAAATAACCTTGGATTATTCCAGTCCCTCAAGTGAGAGAAGGCAGCAGAAAATACTGGAGGTGAGCCTGGATTACATGACTGGTGTGAAGCAGAAGGCTCTGTGGTTTGTTTTTTTTTTTTTTTTTTTTTTTTTTTTTTGGGGGGGAGCATTGGGCCACACTCTAGTGAGAGAGGGGGGTGTACAAAGTAAGTAATTTTTAGTAAGTAATGAGCAGTTGGGAGGTGATTTTACCTTTGTAGGGTATTAGTGAGACTAAGGGTATGGCTACACTTGCAAATGTAGAGCGCTGAGAGTTAAACCAGCCCTCTGAAAGCTCAGTATGGAAAGTGCTGCAGTGTGTCCGTGCTGCAGTGTGTCCACACTGTCAGATTCAAGCGCACTGGTGTAGCCATATTAGGAGCTCCTGCAACACCACAGAGAGCAGTGCATTGTGGTACCTATCCCAGCATGCAAGTGGCTGCAAAATGCTTTTCAAATGTGGGGGGTGAGGTGGAGTGTGACAGGGAGTGTGTTATGTGTATGTGGGCGGAGAGAGAGTGGGTTTTTGGGGGGCTGAGAGCATGTCGGCATGCTTTCTTGTAAGTTCAGACAGCAGCAGATCCCTCTCCCCACAGCCTCTCTCTCTCTCACACACACACACACTCACAGCAAGCAACATTCCACAGTAATGGCTTGCTTTGTCCTGGAGCAGATAAGCATGTCCGCTGTCAGAAATGGAGCTTTGAAAGGGCATATCCGCATTCCTACAGCCAATTCGAAAACAATGACAAGAGTGGCCACTTGACTTAAGGAGATTATGGGACGTTTCCGGAGGCCGAACAGAGCGCAGTAATGCAACACCTCATTCACGCTGATGCTGCGGCTTTTCAGCCGAGGCACAGCAAGTGTTATGCTTCTCGTGGAGGTGGATTACCAGGAGCGCTCCAGCTGCAGAGTCCAGGCCCTTTAAGTGCCTTGCCAGTGTGGACAGGTCGTGAGTTAGGGCACCTGGGGTTGCTTTAATGTGCTCTAACTTGCAAGTGTAGCCAAGCCCTAGTATTAGAATACTGCATCCAGTTCTGGTGTTAACATTTTTAAAAAAGGATGTTGAAAATTTGAGGAGGGTGCAGAAAAGATACACAAAAGTGATTCAAAGGTTGTAGAAAATGCCTTACAGTGAGAGTCTTAAAGAACTCTGACTATTTAGATTATCAAACAGAAGAATTAGAGGTGACTTCATTACAATGTATATTCACAAGGAGGAAATGCCAGGCACTAAAGGGCTCTTTAATGTAGTGAGGAAAGGCAGAACAAGAACCAAAAATGGCTGGAATCTGAAGCCAGACAAATTCAAATTAGAAGTAAGGCATACATTTTTAACAGTGAGGATGATTAACTACTGGAACAAACTGCCAAGGAAAGTGGTAGATTTCCATCTCTTGATGTCTCCAAACTAAGACTTGGATGGCTTTCTACAAGGCATGCTTTAGTCAAACACAAGTTATTAGGCTCAATACAGAGGTAACTGTGTGAAATTTAGTGGCCTGTGATATATCGGAGGCCATATTAGATGATCTGGCCTTAATAGCTATGAATCTAAGATGCCTGCTACAAAAAATACACTCTCCTGAGCAAATATAATTTTGAAATGGTCCAAAACTAGAACCACATCTTAAAACCCATCCAAATTGGCAAGGAAAATGGTGGGACCAGATTTGAATTCCCAAATTCAAACCTCCTATGTTTTTGGTTCTGTATCAGAACCCAGCCTAGAAGGGACCTACTTTTTATTGCAGGTTTGATTACAGGAGATCTCATGAGAGGAACAGATTACATGATATAATTCCATCATTCATGATCACGAAAAAGGGCAATTTTTTTTGTTAAGGCACAGGATTGGAAGCTAAGAGATCTGGATTCTGTTCCCAACTCTGCCACTGGCTTGCTTTGTGAATTTAAGCCAGTCACTTCACCTGTCTGTGCTGCAGTTTCCTCCTCTACAAAATGGGAATAACAGAAACTTACTAAAATGTTGTGAGGCTACATTCATGACTGTTTGTAAAGTGCTTTGAAATCCTTTGATCATGTGTGTTGTATACATGCTAAGGTTTATACATTTATTTATTACTGAAGTTGGTAAAAATTTCTGAAATCTGCAAACCTCAATTCTAGTCCTGATTTACCAGCCTAAATGAATTCTGATTAGAATACTACCTCCTCAGATAATCTTTTGTATACATGTAATTTAAGTATTCTATTTTTCTTATGATGGGTTAGTGAGCAAGGGTTTCATGCATTTTGTATATCAATTTAGGTATGAAAAATTATCCTTGGAAATGGATGGTGAATCTTTCTGAACAATCCATCTTTGATATTTTGTGCATATACTTTCATGAAACTGCATAATGTAGTAGTTTGGTTACAGGTTGTATCGCATTTGAGGCTACTGAAAACTTCTGCTCAAATCACAGCAGCAGTCGAAAAGGCTAACAGTATGCTAGGAACTATTAGTAAATGGATAAAAATAAGAGAAAATGTCATAATGCCACAATATAAATCCATGGTATGTCCAGACCTTGAAGGATATAGTGGAACTGAAAAAAGTTCAGAAAAGGGCTGTGAAGATGATGAAGAGGTATGGAATGGCTTCCATATGAGAAGAGACAAAAAAGATTAGGTTTGTTCATCTTAGAAAAGGGACTACAATATGATATGATAGAGGTCTATAAAATCATGAATGGTGCAGAAAAAGTGAATGGAGAAGTGCTATTTATACTTTCACACAATACAAAAAATCAGAGGTCACCTAATAAAATTAATAGGCAGCAGGTTTAATATAAAGAAGAGTAAATACCTTTTCACATAATGGACAATTAACCTGCGGAACTCACTGCCATGGGATGTTGTGATGGCCAAAAGTATGACTGGTTTTAAGAAAGAACTGGATAAGTTCATGGAGGAGAGGTTAGCTATTAATCAGTAGCTATTAGCCATGATGGTCAGGGATGCAACCCAATGCTTGGGTGACCCTAAACCTCAGACCAGGTGGTGGGAGTGGAAGAAAGAATTGATCACTCCATAATTTTCCTCTTCTATAGATTCCCTGAAGTTCTGGTACAAGGCACTGTCATACACAAGACACTGGGTAAGATGGACCATATTCTGACCCAGTATGGCAACTCCTATGTTCTAATGTATGTTCTGAGGGGATAATTTAGAAAGAAGATGGTCCTGTGGTTTAAAACGCATGACTTGGAGTCAGGAGATAGGCACTTTGGAAAATACTATCCAAAATCTCTAAGGTCTGGTCTACGCTAAAAAGTTAGGTCGAAGGAAGCCGTCTTAAGTCGACCTGTTAATGTATGTGTCTACACTACCAGGTCCTTTACGCCAACCTAAGTCACCTCTAATGTCGACTTCTCTGATCCACCTCTGTGAGAGGGTTAGCGGTTCATTCGATTTTCATAGGTCGATTGCAAGGTAATGCATACACAGCGTTGTGTAATTTGACTTAATTGGCCTCCAGGTGGTGTCCCACAATGCTCATCTGTGACTGCTCTGGAGATCATTCTCAACTCCGCTGCACTGCAGCCAGGTACACAGGAAACAGCCCCTCCCCTGCTAAAGCCCCAGGAATTTTTGATTTCCCATTTCCTGTTTGATCAGCATTGGGAACATGCCAGCTTGAGCACAGCTGATCATGGAGACTACACGCCCCAAACGCGTTCCAGCCTGGTCTGCACAGGAGGTGGTGGATCTTATCGCTATGTGGGGAGAAGAGTCTGTGCAGGCAGAGCTCCGATCCAGCAGAAGAAATGCTGACATCTATGCAAAGATTGCTTTTGGAATGGGGGAGAAGGGCTACATGAGGGAAACACAGCAGTGCCATGTGAAAATCAAAGAACTTCGCCAAGCATACCAGAAGGCAAGGGAGGCGAACAGTCATTCTGGTGCTGAACCCCTCACATGCTGGTTCTACAACAAGCTGCGTGCAATTCTCAGGGGTGACCCTTACAGCACCCCCACAAGCAATGTGAACAAATCACAGGTGTGTGATTCTAGGGACAAGAAGGAGGATGATATGGTGGAGGAGAACGGATCCACCGCTTGCCTGTCTCCCATTCTCCCCAAGAACCAGGAAAATTTTTTAACCCTGGAGCCCTGTGGGTTGCAGGACATCACAGTAGTTGACTGTGGTGCCGGGGAAGGCACCTCTGGTGTGTATAGAGTTACAATCAAAGTTCAGTTAAACTTTAGCAGGCATACACATTCGGTGGTATTGCATGTTTACTGTGAAGAAAAAGCGAGGTGCTGTGGTTCTCTGCTTACAAGAGGCCGCTCCAGCTACGCAGAGGATGGCCTCTGGAAAAGACTGTTTATGTGGACTGGGATAGCCCGGGAATCCTCCACAGATATCTCTAGGAAACTTCCATGGAGGTACTCTACAATACTTTGCAGAAGGTTTCTGAGCAGGGCAGTCTTATTTCTTCCACCATAGTAGGATACTTTCACACGCAACTTCTGAATTAATTCTGCTGGCATCATTGTGGTACATAGCATAGCAGCATAAGGACTGGGTCTATACCCAGATACTTACAGCATCTCCTTCCATTCAGTCTCTGTTACCCTCAGGAGACTGATATCACATAGGGTCGCCTAGGGGAAACAGAGGAAGTTCTTATTAAAAGTGCTCTGACAAGGAAAAAAAAAAGGGGGGGGGGGCATGTAAACCCACCCCACCGCCACACATTCTGGATTGCCAAACCAAGCAGCCGCTAATGTGCCTTTACTGTGCTCGGCATGGGTTGGCAAGTAGTTCTGCGTGGCTGATAGGGGACTGGGCCCCACGTGAAAGATTCTGCAATTTGGGAGTGAAAACGTTCTTCCCCGCCCCGTTCGTAAACAGCTTCCTGTGGTGCTATGGGGAAGGGCCATTGTTCAACTAACTACCTTTGCTCCTGACATGAGCCTGCCATGAACTTCATTGAAAGTGCAGTCACCCATGATCCGGGGGGGCCTACTCACCATCGCTGGAGCAGCAAATCAGTACAGTGAACAGTTATGGATTCTGATTGTTATGGCTTGCACCTAGTGTAATAAAGAGTGTTTGTTTGTTTTTTTTTAAAATGAAAATGGCCTTGGTATGGAAATATTTTATTCATGTACAATGGCTCCTTTATTTTTGCCCATGACTGACAGGTGGAAATGTGTCCTTCGGTGTGTCATCAACACCTGAAAGCAGACTTTCACCGATTAGAAGGAGGAGAAAGAGAATGCAGGAAGACATGTTCACCGAGATAATGAACACCTCCGGGACAGCTGAGAGCATGGTGGATTTCATTGTCTGAGAAGTTAGACGTGGACATGGAGAGCAGGAAAGCTTCCAATAAGCAGAGTGTGTGGCACAGGATGAGATGCTTCGGATTATCAGAGACCAAACAGACATAGTGAGGCATCTGGTTGAACTGCAGGAACAGAAGCAGGAGGGTAGAGTCCCTCTGCAGACCGTGGTGGACAGCCAGCCAGCATTGCCTGGTGCAGAATCCCCCTCCCCGAAGCGTTCCCTGAGGCATGGGTGAAAAGTCCATCATCCCTTTCACTTAACTCAGAGGGAGGGTACAAGGAACAGAAGGTGCCCATTCACAGACCTTTGATGGTCTGGAATGCAGTATTATGTTACACAACTGAAAATGTTTCTCCCATTCCAACTTTACAACCCCTTTTCCCCAAGGTTACCTTTTTTTTTTTTTTTTTTTTTTTCCTGTTTTCCCTCTTTACTTACGTATGTTAAACAAAGTAAATGGATTTGAGAAATAAATGTTCTTTTATTGAGTAGAAGCAGTGGGCTTAGGTGGAGGGTGGGCTTTACAGGGACAGTGATACAAGGCAGGTGAAGGTTTGGGAAAGCACAGTGCAGAGAAGCATCTCATATTATTGTGACTCATTACTGAAATGGCTTTTCAAAGCCTCGCAGATACGCAGCACCCCTTGCTGTGCTGTTCTTATTGCCCTGATGTGTGGCTGCTCAAAAATGGCTGCCATGCAATTTGCCTCAACTGCTCACCCCTGTGGAAAATTTCCCCCCTCTTTTTCAAAGATATTATGGAGCACACAGCAGGCAGCTATAACCATGGGGATGTTCTCTTCACTAAGGTCCAACCTTGTTAGTAAACTTTTCCAGCGCCCTTTCAAATGATCAAAGGCACATTCACCCACCATTGTGCACTTGCTGAGCCTATAGTTGAACTGTTCCTTACTGCTGTCCAGAGCGCCGATGTATGGCTTCATGAGCCATGGGAGCAAGGGATAGACTGGGTCCCCCAGGATAACTACAGGCATCTCAATGTCGTCAATTTTGTGGTCTGGAAAGTCCTGGATTGCAGCTTTTTGAACAGACCCAAATTCCTAAAGATGCACGCGTCATGAACCTTTCCCAACCATCCTACACTGATGTTGGTGAAACACCTCCTGTGATCCACGAGAACTTGCAACACCATTGAAAAGTATCCCTTTCAGTTTATGTACTCTTTGGCAAGGTGGTCTGGTGCCAAGACGGGGACATGCATGCCATCTATTGCCCCACTGCAATTAGGGAACCCCATCGTGGCAAAACCATCCACTGTGTCCTGCACATTTCCCAGACTCACTACCCTTCGTAGCAGAAGTTGATTAATGGCCCTGCACACTTGGAGAACAGCAGGTCCCATGGTTGATTTACGTACTCCAAATTGATTCCCCACTGACTGGAAGCTTGCAATGCCAGACAGTTACCGAATAGCAATCGCCACTTGCTTCTCCACCGTCAGAGCAGCTCTCATTTTTGTGTTGCTGAACTGCAGAGCAGGAGAAAGCTCTGCACGAAGTTCTTGGAAGGTGGCCTTCCGCATTCAAAAGTTCTGCAGCCACTGTTCGTCATCCCATACCTGCAAAATGATGCAGTCCCGCCAGTCAATGCTTGTTTCGTGGGACCAGAAACGGTGCTCAGCAGAGTGAAGCTTCTCTGACTGCCAGCAGCAACTGTGAATTTTTTTTTTCAGTGGTTTGCAGCAGGGCTGCTTGCAGGACATGGCTATGTTCTGCGCAGTGGACCCTACTTCGGCTCTGGAAATACTGCAGGAGAAGGTGCAAAGTGTTTGAGATGCTCACAGCAAGAGTGCACAACTAAGCATGCTCCATGCTTCTGGGGTTATGGTGTACGCATGGCGATTTTAAGGCACGAAAACCACTGGGTTGTTTGCCATTGAGCACAGTGCATCATGGGATGCTGACGCAATGTTCCCATTCTCCCCTGCGACAATGTTTTGGTCACATGAGGCATTGCACAAACTTCCCAAAACACACTGCAGCAAGTTTTCACTTTAGGATAGCTACCCACGATGCACAGCTTTGTGCATCTATGCAGGCACTGCTAGTGAGGACGCACTCCATTGAGACAATGAGCATGGTGTGGCCACGCACAATCAACTTAATTTGGAGGCTTGAGGTCAAATTAGATAAAGTCTGGTTAATTTTGTAGTGTAGACAAGCTCTAAGTGACCTAGTAGCCTTAGTCCCATTTTCAAAAGTGACTTATAAACCTAAGTAAGTCAATGGGACTTAGGGTCCTGAGACACTTAGGTGCTTTGAAAACATTATACGCTGTTCCAAGATTTGCTAAAGATTTGCACTGTCGTTTTGGAGAAGTCAGTTAACCTCTTTGTGTCACAGTTGTCTCCGTGTGTGAAGTGGGAATTAGTAATACTTACCTCACAAATGTGTTGGTAGGCTTTGTTTAGTCCTTTTTGTGCGTGTGTTTGAGAATGTACGTCAGCTGATTCTGACTGCTACAGATGTAAACGTTGTTTCGAACAACCCACAGAGATGCCCCAGTTCATCTTGTTTTCCATGGTGGTAACATGTTGAAATCTTCCATATGATTATGAAGGCTCCTATAAAGAAGTTTCCTGGAGAGCAACATCTGTTATGTGGTGATAATAGTGATTCAAACAAAGGGGTGGCTTCCTGGAAAGAAACCACAGTCAATCTCATGGAATGAACCACATGACCAAGCAAGCTCATTTGGAAATAGAAACAATATTCTGTAGGTGTCACAAATAGTGCTGGAGACTCACAACATACATTATTTTGTGGTGCTGTGATGGGATGTACAGTTTCAAGCAGCCAGTAATGGAGAAGATTGGCTCTCATTTCCCTTCCCAAAGTCAACCTGTACTATGATATATATCAAAAGCTTTTCTGCTTGGTGGTGAAACTGAGGCAGAGATGGGTGTCGCAGCTGTAATGGTCCCAGAGGACCTGTCACAGATGCACTTTAATTAAATACTCCTAGAGCATGCAATGTGTCCCACACATGTTGAACTCAGTTGTTCACTAACCTCTAATACCTAGAACTGCAGTTCAGGCAGACCTCTCCGGAGGAATATTATTTAGTATTAATTAGCTTGATAGTTTGTGGGCCATATTCATGCGCCATGTCCGCAGACTTTCACCAGAGATTAATTTTGTTTCACTATTTTTTATTACATACAGACACTTTGGGCCACATTCAATATTGGTGTAATATCCTTCACTTTCGTGTGTCAAGCCTGGAAATCACCTTGGTCTTACTGCTTCACCTGTAGATTCCAACTGGCTTCTGTTGTTCTTTATTTAGGATAGAAATCTACCTTACGATTGTTGTGTTTGGAGTAACAGTTATTAGGGGGATGCCAGCATGTTTATTAAGAATAGGAGATAAACTCAATTGAGTTTACCTGAAACTGCACAATCAAGGTGAAGATGGAGAATTCCAGTTCTGTCAAGTTCCACAGACACTTGATATTTAAGTTACAAGCATTTCCACATACACATAAATCCCTGCTTGGATGTTCTGGACACAACAATAATATTGAGCCAAATTCTGCAGTGCTTAATTGAACAAAACTCTCACCTCAATGGGAGTTTTGTTGAATTAGGGGCTGCAGAATTTAGCTCATTGTCTTTGGCTTACATGGCTGCAAATGTTTTGAATGTTATAAAGCTTTCAGTGAACTTTCATGCTTTAGTCCACAAAATGACTGCCTTAGGAAAGGCTTGCTTTGGGGAAAAAAAAAAAATTTATACTCATCTTTCATTAATTTTTTTATTAACATTGCTATGGTACTCCTCTGAGGGTATTTGTATAAAATACATAGTACAATGCAAAAGAGGAAAAGATGCTTGGTCTCAGCAGAGAGAAACTTCAGGTTGAATTTCTGCAAATTAAAATAATTTCTTCCTGCTTTTCTTGTCTAAATGAGGAAGTGAATTTGATTAATTTAAGAGCTCACAAGTCTGATTAGGATGAAACTAAGAAAAGGTAAATTTAGAATTAATATCGGGGGGGGGGGAAAGTAGTTTCCCTTCCCACGGGTAGGAGTGGAAGCCCTATTGCTTCAGACATTTAAAGCTAGACTGGATAAAGCACTGCAGAACTTACTATGGAGAATTATCCTGCATTGGCAGGAGGATGGGCTAGGTGACCTAACAGAGTTTTTGTCTGTAACTTGTATAATATTTATTATTGAGAGCACCAGCTCAAGCAAGAATAACATGAGCAGTTCTAAGTAAACCTCTGCATACAACCAGCCCATCTTTTGTTTCCCCTAGTCCCGCCCCTACACAAGCAGCAGGGATGAGGGTGGGATGCGGGCTCTGCATCACTAGAGAATCCCCCTACAATGGCACAGAGGAAAATCTGGGTCATTGTCTGTAGTTTCCATTGTCTTTTCCAAAAGTACTGAATAAAATCATCCCAGAATGTTTGTGTGTGGATAGGTGGAATTTCTAATTTGAATTTTAAAAATCAACCAACCAACCATATATGCTCTGAAATATAAGGAAAGAATCTTTGAAAAATCATAGAACAAAAGAGGATGGAAGGCACTTGCACCTAGGAAATTTCCTACAGAAAAGCCAGTTGCATTTCAGTTAATATATTCTTAGACAATATGGATTATTTGCCACCAGCAATATCTACAGACAGAATGAGGAAAAATCTGTCTCTCTTTCTCTCTAGATCTGTCTATCAAAAATGCAAGAAATGTGTTCCTGCATTGGAAAATTGATGTATGTAGTGGCTAGAACACTTATATTTATTTAATTCTGTCTTCTTTTACTACAAAGAAATTGAACTGAGAAAATTTTAGCCTGCTTTCACAAAGCAGTTTTTTTTTTTTTTTTTTTTTTTTTTTTTTTTTGCTGTAGAGTGCACAGTATATGTTCTCTGCCAGGGAAAGAAGCAGGCCATTTAAATTCAGGCAGTGTAGCATCTCCAGGCTGAAAAGCTATTTTTATCTTCACTTGTAGCTTAATTTAGAAACTGAGCAGTTGAGGTCCTTTCTTTCCCCCACAGACTGGATTTTTCTTTTATAATGACTTTGGATATCCATGTGTGAGGCTACTGAATAGAATAAAAGTGGTGTATCCTGAGCTTCAAGGTCATGAATGTACAGCTAAATGAAGCAGGTTTATAGAAATACTGTATATATATACATGCACACAGAAATTAAATTACATTGATGTACAATCTTTTGAGCATCAAGGGCTAATTTGCCAGGAGCTTGCAGACTGCACCTAATTTTTTATACATTTATGCAATATGTTATACAGATCAATTTTTTTTTTATGTACAGAGTGCTGTAATTGTATACAACCCTGTACAACACCCAAAGAAAGAAAAAATATGCTCTAAGGGCTTCCAGGAGGAGGAGGAGGAGTATTTATGAGAAGTGTACCTATTCTGTGCACTGATTTTCTGGATCAGCTTCTTGATATTTGGCTTTGTTTATGAGGTGGCCACAGGCATTCAGAAGCTCAGTTCTTCAGAGATGAAGTTCAACACCGAGAAATGCAGATTTGAATCTGTTAGGTGATTGCAATGTTTGAATGCATTCAAATTCTTAATATAAAAAGTCTGCTCATAATTACAAGTAATTCCAAGAAGGCTTGCGTAAAAAGCAGTCATCTTAAAATTGCATGCTCTGTATCACTTAGAGCTCATCTATAGAAATTCAATATTATTCTGTCATAAAACTTGGATTTAGCTAAATTTTAGCCTCCACTTGTTCAAATTTAGCAAAAAATGGGCCTGCAAAGTGCTGTGTTGTGGTGCAATACCGAGGAACACAGAGGAGCATGAATGGTTGCAACAGAAATAATTATATTATTCATAACTTCAAAGTAATATGGAAGAGTAAAGCTGTGTGAACAACTGATTTTTCAGTTTGCTGGCTGTTTAAAAAACATTAAAAACACCAAAAAAAACCATCTTTTGGGTGAATCCTTAACTAATTTTTTTTTTACTTTTTGTGAACTGAAAAGTAAAAAAAAAAAAAAAATGTTTTGGGTCAAATAAAATGTTTTGTCTCAAGCATTTTAAATGTTTTTTAAACAAAATTGAAGGTTATTTCAAAACAAAAACTTATTTCAAATTGAAATGTTTCATTTTGAAATGTCAAAATGTAATGTTTGGACTTAATTTTTTTTCCCCTGACATGACCAATTTAGTAAAATTGACACACACATTTTTGAAATGTTCTGGTGTCTGAATCTGCTTTGTTTTTGTTTTTATCTGGGGTTTTATTGGTCATAAAAAGTTTTGGATGAAAAATATTGCCCAGCCCTAGTTCTGAGTGTAGCGTGGAAAAATTTCAACATTAATTCTTCACATGACCTGCAGCACACAAACAAAATCTCTTTTTAAAGTCTCTGAAGTTTTAACTAACGATTCTTGAATCTTTTGATCCATTCAGCAGAGTGCTGACTTTCACACATGTACTTTTTTGAGATTGCTTGAGTATTTGTTGGAAACCAGGAAAGGTAATTTTGCTGAAGCTGTCTATGAAAAATCTTACAGTTGCAAGTGGAGGCTTCTGCTTCTCTTTGCTATTTCACTATTATGACAGCTGAAAGTAAAGGCTTCCACTCCGCTGCTTTTAAACTTGGGATGAGGAAAGTTTTAAAAAAAAAAACTGGGCATGTTTAGTCTTGAGAAAAGATGGAAGGCAAACCTAATAAGACTTTCAAATATGTTAAAGGTTTTTATGAGGAAGATGGTGATCAATTGTTCTCCATGTTCACTAATGGTAGGACAAAAAGCAATCAGCTTAATCTGCAGCAAGGGAGATTTAGGTTAGATATTAGGGAAAAGTTTCTAACTATAAGGATAGTTAAGCACTGAAGAAGGTTACTGAGGGAGGCTGTAGAGTCCCCGCCACTGGAGGTTTTAAAGGACAGGTTAGACGAAAATCTGTCAGGGATGGTCTAGGTATAGTTGGTCCGGGGGGATGGACTAGATGAGAACATCATCATAATAATGGTATTAGATACAGACATGTCAAGTCTCACTCATTGAGTGTGAGACTCACTCATTACCATGCTATCTCACTCATTTTGAGTAAATATATAAAGATTTAAAATATTTTTAATCAGAGACTGCAAGAGACAACAATACGTCCGGGTCCTGAGGCATGAGACTTAGAGCTTGGAAAGCCAATTGTCAAGCTAGTGTACTGTGGTGATCATGGAAACTACAGGCCTGCATTCTGTGCACGCACAAGAGGAGAAAGGAGGCTACATGGTCAAAAAAAATATATGAGTTCACCCAAAAAATGAGCAGAACTTGATCAAAAGTTTGCGGGTTCTGCAAAATACAGTTCAAAATTTAAACCACAAATTCATGTCCGCAGGGATCTCCAACCATCCAGGTTTTTGTTCCAACCAGCAAATAATTGTTTTTATTTAAATCCACTGGTTTGCATTGCATATAGAATTCTCAGGAGCCCTAGACTTTAGTATGAATTAGGATATGTAAGTGTTTCATATGCAATATTAAACAGTGCACATTTTAAAACAAGCTATTAAGTGCTCATTGGATTAAGAACCTGGACTATTGGATGTCACCAAGGACTAAAGATGAGAATCCCTGGAAAGTCACTCTTTGGGGCTCTAAATCTCACTCTTAAGGACAGCCAACTCTTGGTATCTCTGTAGATAGGTTAAAAAAAGTGATATAAACCCTTTTTTTTTCTTCCAGAGTGTAAGTCAACCACTACCTGACAGAGGTTAGAAAGAAACTTCCCCTGCAGCCAAGTTATGCAAAAATTGTCCACTGTGGATGGGTGGAGATTTTTGCATCATTCTCAGAAGCATTTGGCACTCTGGCTATGTTCCTTTCTTTGGCCACTCACCAACCTATGCTCAGAGGACAGAGTTAGCATAGGAGCTATTATAGTAGTTTTACACTGCCAAAGGATTTCCTTAGGTGTGGAAAATTCTTCATTGGTGATTTACTGGTCAATGAAGAATGTTCAGGGAAATCAGGCTGCTTTTTGTCCCTTACTGGAACAGAGAATCCAACCCAGGAAGTTCAGATTGTGGCCCGAGATTTGGATCTGGTCCTTTTCTAAAAAGGGATATTCCTTATCTGTTTCAGAGATAACATTTCTCTCATCAAAGGCTTTATATGAAGCTGATAGTAGGAGAAATCTTCAGTGCTTATGTCTTCTCATTTTAGGCACAATGGTATGCTGTTGGGAGGCAGGATTCTATTTATTTGTCATTTTAAAAGACACGTTTAAAAAGAAAAAAAAAAGATTAAAAGTCATCCCAGAGGTGCTGTGGAAGTGTCAAGAGAGAAGTGAAATCTTATGGAATTGACGATGACATTTCTGTTCTTAGAGAAACACAGGAGATATTTGAAACAATTGGCTGAATAACTGTAGAGCTTTTCAGCTTAAAATGGTAATTGATCCATTTGGAACTTTATTTCAGTCTTAATAACAGAAAGAGGGTGAGGAGGTGATAGTGACATTCAGATAGAGATTAAGTTAAGGCTAGACTTTGAGATTTGGGTTTGAGGTTGAACCAGGGCAAAGGTTCTGATTCAACAGCACCAAAATATTTTGAATTATTCTTTTGCCATTTGAGGCCAGACTCTTCCCATAAGGTTGGGATTACAACCAAGTCTGAACCTGAACTCAGTAATAGGCTCCTTCTGGTTTCGGATCCAATCTAGAACCAGAACTATAAGGGTGAGTTTGGTCTGGGGAATTGAAATCAAATCTCCCTAAAATTCAAAAGTGATATAGATTTGAATTTCTGGTTTTGGCTCACATAGTGCTGTTTGTAATACAAATGAAGACATTTTAAAAAACACATTGGGCCCAAATCTGTCTCATTTCACCGTTTCACAGTGTTAATCTGTCCTTATTCTGTCTGAGGATTTCTGCAAAACCCCTGCACAGCCACCCACACAGAATACTTGTCCCAGAAGCATGAGTAATCAGAGTAGGCGCTCAGGTACCACACTGATAAGCATGGTATAATGCCTAAATAAGAAGATAGATAGATAGATATTCCAGGGATTTCAAGAGTAGCCAGTCAGGACCTGTTTAGAACACACAAGACTTTTCTCTACTCCTCTTCCTGGGGTTTGGTTATGTCTGAATATGTGTGTATCTACTATGTTGGATGTTGTGGGTGACCTGCCCTGTGTATTTTTGCCTTAGATGTTTGTGTCTTCAGGCTGATACATTTGTATATGCTCAGCTTGGCAGACTCCCTGTCTCTCCTCTGTAGGCTGTCTGCTGTGGAGCTGGGAATTGTTTCTGCAGCTGTTTGCATCTTTTTGACCTCCCTGTCAGATACCGCCATCTGCTCCATAGCGGTGGAAGCCTGGTTACCCAGTGTTTGTGTCTTTTCCCCACTGGGTTGCTACCAGCTGTCATGTATAGGGTCACTCTTGTGACCTTTCTCTCCCTTTTTTCTACCCATATATGGTTATTGTAGTGGACTGTGACTTTAAGAGACTTTGTAGCAGTCCACACTAGGAAGTTCAGGGTGATTTGGAGAAGGTTCATCCAGTGTGATCTCTGAGTAAACTGCAGTAAAGGTCTATTTGTTGGGACCTCCTGGGTTGTGTGTGTTTGTCTGATTCCAAACGGGGGACATTACACCCATGATGCTCTCTTCTCACCTCCACCCTCTGCTGCCTGTGCCCCTCGCCAGTGTTACCATTTCAAGATGGGAGGGATCACATACATGGTGCACTCCAGCCTTCCACATGCACCATTTTAGCACCATTTTTGTGTGTAAAGGTTTCAAGATGATCAAGCCTGTATTTCGTTCAGGGGGCACAACAGATAAACCTGAAAATCCTTTAAAAGAATTCCTATTCAAAATCCTTTTTAGAAAGATTTCTAGGTGTTATTTCAGAACCTGTATCTCAGAAAGGGAACTCCATCAATCCCTTCCCAATCCCTTCCCCATCGAGGAGTGGGAGGAGGACTCACAATGACGGCAGGCAGATTGTTCTTAGAAATATGATATGAATATGTTCAAACTTTGGAAGATGCATTTAACAAAGAGCAACAAATTGCAGGAGGGGATTGAACTGATAGCTAGTTTGTGTATGGGGGACTAATATCTGTATTGTGGCTGTGACGAATAACAAAGGAATAATACTCAACATTTATTTAGGGATTTTCACCCACAGACTTCAAGCATTTTACAAAAGTGCGTAGGAATCTTTATTCCCAAATTAAAGATGGAGAAATTGGGGTACAGGTAGGTTCATTGACATGCTCAAGGTCATGCAGTGAGTTGATGAAAGTCCCTGACTAGTCCTGGGTCCCATGCACTGAGACATGCTGCTGCCTCAAGTTCATGTATCCCTATTAACACAGTGTGGTTCTGTGTTCCCCTGTGGTGGTTGAACAACATAGGACATTTGAGTCTACTACTGTCTTCAGTTAATGCAGGGGTGGCCAACCTGTGGCTCCTGAGCCGCATGCGGCTCTACAGCGGTTAATATGCGGCTCCTTACCTAGGCACTGATTCCGGGGCTGGAGCTATAGATGCTAACTTTCCAATGTGCTGGGGGGTGCTCACTGCTCAACCCTCTGCTCTGCCCCAAGCCCTGCCCCCACTTCACTCCCTTCCCCAAGACCCCTGCTCCTTCCCCTGAGCCTGCCATGCCCTGGCTCCTCCCCGCTCCCTCCCACCTATAGCCTCCTGTGCACCTGAAACAGCTGATTGTGGTGGGTGGGGGAAGAGGGGAGTAGGCACTGATTGGTGGGGGCTGCCGGCAGGCAGGAGGCACTGGGGAGCGGATGGGGGGCTGCTAACGTATTACTGTGGCTCTTTGGCAATGTACATTGATGAATTCTGGCTCCTTCTCAGGCTCAGGTTGGCCACCCCGAATTAATGGTTCTAGCTAGTTAATGGTATCAACTATTGCAATAGGAATGGATATATAACATCTACCAGCCCCTTATCCTCTCATTTTCTTCTCTAATCTTTGCATCATTCTTACCAGTAGGCTTTCATCTGTGGAAGTGCTAGAAGCACTTGGAAAACTTTAGGTTCAGATGGGGCCTTCACAGATGAAGTGCTAAAAGAGCTGTGGGATTTGAGATAACTTATTCTGTGGAAGGGATGAAACGCTAAACAGACTGAGATACTGTTTAAAAAAAAAGAAAAGAAAGAAGAACCACAGAAAAACAAAATAAAACACCTTGAGAGGGAAAAAGGAGAGACGGGGAAGCAATGTGCAGAATGTGTGGTGATAAAAGTGTGATATTTCTGGCTTAAGCAAAACTGTGGTAAACCATAGTAATAGGGTGCAGAAACACAAGGAAAGAGTCATTGCATATACGGTATATACATGCCATGTCACTGCAAAGGCAACTTTATGATTAGTGTTATAAGCCTAATTTTGAAACAGCTCTCTCCTCCTACTCCATGATTCCTAAAAGATATTCATTCTTCCTCAAATTTCCCATATGTTTTGGCCATTTTATGTCCCTTCAGTTTATTTCTTTTCCATAGGGATTAGGCATTTTCTGTGTGTTAGGAAGTCCACAGCTCTCTGACTGCAACACACCTTGTATTTGTGACAAACTATCCCAAGTGGCATATCCCAAGTGTCCCATTTGTGACAACTATCCCAAGGTTCCAGAATCTCTTCCTTCATTACCTCTTCTTAGAGCTGGAAGGTTATTTCTCTGTTTTGGATTGGTCTGTATGAGAAACCCAGACAACAGTATAAAATCACCTTTGTTGTAGTTCAACAAAATGTATTAAGAAATCAGAAGAGGTCAAAATAGAAAGAAATAATATGTGCATGTATCTGTGAAAGCTTGTCAGATGGTCTAGTTGAAAAGCAATTTCAATGAAAAAATGGCTTTTCATCAAAATGGATGAAATTTTGTTTTTTTCAACAAAAACAAACATTTTTAGTAAATGTAACCCCCAAGGAGATTACCTAGATTCCTGGGGCTCTGTCTGCTGGCTGCTCAGGGAGGGGGAGCCAAGGCAAATTCAGAGTCTGCCCGGCAACCAGAGTGAGATGCCCCTCCCAGGGAGTTCAGGAAAGGGGAGAAGCCATTTTTGAGTCAGTCTGGAGCCTGGCTGTGTGGGGAGCTGGTGAGTCCCAGGACTGCATGCAGGGTTCCCCCTGAAAACTGGCCTCTAGGGACCTGAAAGCAAGATCCCTCAGCTGGGCTTTTCCTTCTCCACTGATGATTCCAAGTTTGTAGAGTTTTGCTGGGAAACTTCCCCAGCCAGGCTGAGTTCGCCCTCCAGCTCCCTAGGTGAGACCAGTCACCACATGGTCAGCTCTGCTCCATCTGCTAGTTCAGGGCTGCTGCCTGTTGTGTGTGTGTGTCTGGATGCTAGGCTAGGAGACTACAGTTTGGATTTTAGTACAGTTGTGTAACCTGCACCTTGAGCCCTGCACCCCTTTGTGGTGAGGGGAAATCCTGGGACCGAAGCAGCCTGATTCCTGCTTGAAGAGGATCCCTGCCAGCAGAGATCAGCTCCTCTGCAGTGACTGAGGAGTCCAGAGTCATCTCTGAACCTGAGGATCATTCATGGAGTTTGTGAGTGCACCGTCTTTTAGTTAGAGAATTTGTTTTGGGGACCCCCTATTCCTGAACTGTGTCCTCAAGTCAGGGAGTAAGGGTTTGGGGATCTTATAACCTGCTGCGTATTAAACCTGTGGAGGGATTTACCACCTTCTCCCACTTGTGAGTCCTTTGGGCTGTATTGAACCCAGTCAGCCACATTGCTAAACCACTGCAGAGAAGAATTTTGTGGGCATAGGTCATCAAGGGCCCCAACAAAGTACGCAAAGTACCCAGTGGGTCACTTATCTTACATTTGCTACATCAGGTCCCGTGACTGGGGAAAGTCACAGGTATTATCAGCGTGGGCACCGGTGACCCTAAAAATAGTGTGTTACCCTGTTATGTATATTTGTCTCCTGTTTAATATACTTACTGTGTTGAATATATTGTATGTGTTTGTGTTATTTCTTGGAAGTCTCCAGCTATCTGGCAAGTAAGTGGGGATTACCCTGTGGTTAGAGTTTTCCTCCCAAGCTGCCCTGGTGACCCTGCCAGGAAGGAGTGAGGGGGGTGGAGGCACTGCCAAATAAATTCATAGGAAAAAATAAAGAAGATACACCCTGCTGAGTGGGTGGCGGGATTCAGAAGAACCCAGACCTGTCCATCAAAACCTGTTAGCAGATTGGCATTAAAGAAGGTAACCGGGTGGAGAGGGGGTGCTACATTGGAGGCACCACTGGGATCCCATCTTTTAAACTCAGACCTTATATACACCCCTGCTGTCTTCCTGGGAAATTAAGTAAATTACCAGTATGGATTACCAGAAGAGGCTTATAACTGGGTGTGAGCTGGAGGAAGCTGACCCTGAACGCCACTTCCTGCTCACTAATGTACCCACTGAATGGGAAGTTAGACAAACTGAAGATGAGATTGCCAGTGTTAGAACCTGTGTGGTTCGGAGTCAGATGCAAGCAAAAGAGGAAGCTACTTTATCCCTTCTTGTAGAGAGAAAGATTATATGGTCTACTGTAGGGACTCCCCATGTAATTCTGCCAGATGGAGAGAAGGAAGGATGGAAGGTGACCATACAAGCACAATCACGTTTTCCCTCCCCACCTGCCCCACCATCTGAAACTATCAATTTTCAGTCCAAATTGTGGTACTTCCTTAGGCACGAAGGGAAGACCATGACTGAATTAAGGACCCTTTTGGGAAGTAGTCCTCCCAGTTCTATGGACCAAATAATTTTTGCTATGGGACAAGTAATAGGGGTGTCCATAAAGACAGCTTATGAATCAGGCCCTTACAGAAAGCTGAAGTTCTTTTCAGGCATTAAACCAGTGCCTGTAGGGGAAGATGACTATGACACTTGGAGGCATCAGCTAAATCAGATGATGCAGGAATGGCAATCTAGTGAGGCTGAAAAGAGGAAACAGGTGGCAGAAAGCATGCGAGGACCTGCAGGGAATGTAACAGCGTGTTGCCACTGTTGATGACTCTCTCTCGGCGATGGAGGATGTCTTTGGGAGCCTAGAGACAGGGGAAGACGTCTACTTTCAATTTTGGTCCTGTTACCAACAGCCAGGTGAAAAACTATCTTCCTATCTTCACAAATTGGAACCATCCCTTCAACTGTGCATCCACCGTAAAGGCACTGAGAGGAGCAAGGAACACTGAGTACGACTAGAACAGGTCATACGAGATGCCATTTATGACGACTTTCTAATTATGAAATTGAAACTTGTAGACTGATTGGACAGTCCTCCAGAATTCCATCAATTGCTGCGAGAAGTCCAGGAGGAGGAGGAAAAGAGAACTGTTAGAGAGAGGAATAAGATCTCAGTAAGCAGGACTGTTGCTCCTAACAAACTGAAGGATGACCCTTGTCTGTCCAGCACTGAGGACCTCCATCAACAGCTTAAAACCGTGACAGCACAGCTCATTGAATTTATGACGAGTAAGATGTCTCAGGGGTCACCTAGTGAAATTCTTCCACCAACTTTGACAGAAAGGAAGTACCCTCCTTTTCACCCAGGGAGAGAGGACCCCAACAGAGACCCTGTAAAGAAAACCTTGGCGACCCTCCCAAAGAACAGGAGATTCTGCTACTGATGTGGTGAGGATGGGCACATTTCCACCCAGTGTGACAACCCGAGGAACAAAGAGAAGGTAGCACAATGAAAAAGGAAGCTACAGGGAAACTTCCAAGGATCCCAGTAATGGAGCATACTGGGAGCCATTACAATCAGAGCTCCACTAAGTTGTGTTATGAACAGCCTTCCTGGAGCCCATTCCCAGAGGGATTGATAGGCCCAGCAGCGGTAGTTAATGTGATGGTAGAAGGGATTCCTTGTAGGGCCCTGCTGGACAGTGGATCTCAGGTCACCATCATTACTAGAGAATTCCATCAGCAGTTCCTGCCTCAAGTGAAGATCTATCCTCTAGAGCAGTGGTTCCCAAACTTGTTCTGCCGCTTGTGCAGGGAAAGCCCCAGGCGAGCTGCGCCGGTTTGTTTACCTGCCATGTCTGCAGGTTCGGCCAATCACGGCTCCCAGTGACCGCGGTTCGCTGCTCCAGGCCAATGGGAGCTGCTGGAACCAGGCATTGCACCCTCACCCAACATAAAGCACATCCCAGTATCTCTGAAGAGAGAAACATGTTAGTTTGACTCTCATATCCATGGTATGTTTTCCAAAGTCATTCACTGTTCCAACTGGGGCTTTGGATAAAAAAAATAGATTCTTGTTTTGTCTTTACCCCTTTTATATCTTATGTCCAAATGAGTATCTCCCTACCACTTACTCAGGGCTAGCTGCTCTCTTTCCAGACAGTGCTATGCTTTTGCATGGTAATTGTTCTGGAGGGAAGTGTCAACCTGAACCAAGCTCCTTGTGTGCCTTGCTTCTGAGCTTAAAGAGTGGTTTATATATTCTTATATTTCTCTCAATATTAATTCTCGCCTCTGGTAAATATGAATTATTGACACATTAATGTTGATCTGTCTCAGGTATCCTTCCAGATGAGATTTTGTTGCTGTGGAAAATTTGAAGGTAATCTCTATATACTGTACACTGAAATATAAGTACAATATTTATATTCCAATTGATTTATTTTATAATATGGTAAAAATGAGAAGCAATTTTTCAGTAATAGTCTGCTCTGACACTTTTGTATTTTTATGTCTGATTTTGTAAGCAACTAGTTTTTAAGGGAGATGAAATTTGGGAGTATGCAAGACAAATAGGACTCTTGAAAGGGGTACAGTAGACCAAGAAGTATATGGGCTTGTAAGCAGGACTATCTTCTCACTCCCATGTGTTGAATAGAGCAGAGCAAATAATTTCAAATTATTTTTTTAAATGAAGGAGCTACTAAAAAAACGACCCTAAAATAAAAAATGAGGAATTTAAAATCCTTAAGGATGGCATAACTGAATCATGTTATGTATGTATTCCCTTGAACAGGAGAAGAAGCAGGAAGGCAAGACAAAAATCAGTCTGGTTAAATAGAAAGACTCAAGAGGTCATTCAAGCTAAATGGGCATCCTTTCAGAATGAAATTCAATCCTAGTGAAGCCAAAAGAAAGGAACTGAAATGATATTAAACAGGAAAAATATATTATGAGAATCAGGAGGGCTAAGATAGAATTTGAAGAGCAATTCTCTAAGGAGATAGAAGCAAATAACAAAAAAGTCTTTAAATACATGAAGAAAGGAATTATTGGGTCCACTGGACCACTCAAACATTTGCAGAGAGTGATCATGAAATGGTAGATGAATTAAAATGCATTTTTAAATTTAGGTAAATATTCACAAATTTCCCCATAAATACACATGCTGCGCACTCAGCTGTACTCTTGAGGCACACTGGCAGGTCAGTTGAAGGAAGGATGGATGGCCTGAGCTGGCCCACATGTGCCTGTTCTGTGGATCAAGGACTTCAGTCTCCCATGAACACTGGATTAATCCTCTTAAAAAAAATCTATATTCTTTAAAACAGCTAAATTCTCCTTTTATGCCAAAAATTAATACAAATTCTAATAAATACTCCATTGTTGAGCATTTAATTTGTACTTTCATGCCCTTTCAGCTTTGTTTTGATGCCCTTGTTGACTGTGAAGAAAGCATAACTATAATAATTCCAAACACGTTCCCTAAGCAGAAGCCTTGGTAAGTAGCATGCTTCCACACCCCTAGGCCTACTACTGTGTTCTTCCCTTTATTTTTGGTGCCAGCTATTCCTCTGTACTTGTCTGATGTGGGTGCTCACACATCGGGGCTTGTAGCAAGCCTTTCAGCTATGCTAGACAGACCCTTTAAAATTTGCTCTTTGACATCAATACAGCTTTGGGGAGTATTTGTTATTTTTCATGTGACTGATAACAGGAGGTTTCCTGATATAGCTTCTCAAAGGAGTGGGCAAGAGAAGCACAGCATGACTCTCTAGGGGATATCACCTTTGATAGTTGAAAGAAACCTTTTCATCTTGAAATTGGCCTTAGAGGGATTGTGCGCCATTTTAAGCCCTGAGATACTAAGGGGATACGTAACATCCCTCTGTAGGTTGTTGCCTGTGGAGTTTACTTTCTGAAAGTTTAGAATGAACAAATTGCAAGGTTTCATGTAAACTAAACTCTTTCCCCATGTACAGTTCAGCTCAGCCATTTGTGTATATTTCCTGGTCCTCAAGGCAATAACTTTATTTAAAAAAAAGATAGAGTAGATTGTCAATATATGGATATTTTGTGCCTTTGGCTCATTTCTGTTAATTATGTACAGAAAATCATTTACTGTGGAATCTATCACAATTTTCATACAGCTTTGTCAGTAACGTTGTATGTATTATATTGTAAGCATGTGTGTGTACACTTAAGTATATCTGAATCATATATACTCTATACTGGCACAAACCTGAACGTAAAGAAAGCATATATGCTTTCTTTATTATTTAAAAAAAGACCCCAGTGCACATGAAAAGTGCCAGATTGACACCTTGGAGATTGAAGTCCTCTGTTTATCTACCACAGTTCAGGAACACTACAGTAGTGTACCCTTCCCCACACTGCCTCAGCTATGAATTCCAAGGACCATAGGTGAAATTCTGACCTCACTAAAGAGAATGGCAAAACTCCCATTGACTTCAGTGGGGCCAGAATTTCACCCCTTGTGGGCGAGCAAGTAGCTCAGTTTCCTTTCCTATTCAATCTTTAGCTTCCCCGAGTTTGCTAGCAGGGATGATAGTGCCAGTTGTGATAACTTTTGTTTCTGTATGTGATGTATACACCTAAGAACTGGATTCAAGATCCGCTAACTTATTTCAGATGTTAGCATGTGGCAGTGACTTTCAGTCACTTACCAGCTGAACTAGATTTCGACCAATGACCTAGAATTTGAAAGCCTCTGTATTCAATTATCTTCTTCTTCCCTCCTTCTTCTCCTATTTTTCTCTTTTCCTGTACCAAATAGGATCATCATGGGGAATATCCTGGAGACCATTTTTCCTCTCAAGTTAAAATAATGATCTAAAACTATTCTGAATCATGTCTTCCCTCAAATTCACAACTCTGTAAGTGCAATATTCTCCATATTTTCCTCATGAACTGACATTTCCTTTACATTTGGTCAGCCTGACCATTTATCAAGAGTAGCTGAGGCAAAAGATCACTACAAACTTGGTTTGAACATCATAGAAGACATTTGGGGTTGTATTGTGTTTCACTGAATCTGTCCAGCCTTTGGACTAGAGATGAGTCCAAATCAAAATCCCCAATCTGCAAACCTCCAAACATTTGAAGAGTTCAAATCTGGGCCCAAACTTTGCAGCTTAAATCCATCCCTGCAGAAGTACTAATAGCCATTATGCTTGGAGGTGTTAGATCCGATACAGTTCCCAGTGAAGTCTTTCCATTGACTTTATGGAGTAGTCAATTAATTGAAGAGTTCTGGTACCTCATCTGATTGTTATATTGAATAATATAACAGAGAGGCTGTTCCAGTGTTAACTGGAAGAGGTTGATTATTAAACATTCAGCAATTCCCATAATGGAGAACACAGATGAAAAAGGCTTCTTTGGCAGGCAAAAAGGGCAGATTGGTGTAAGCGCTGCTGAAGCTTATGACCATTATAACAGAGTAGCTTGCCCTGTGGCCTCGGTCAGTGGCTCTCAACCTTTCCAGGCTACTGTACCCCTTTCAAGAGTCTTATTTGTCTTGCATACTCCCAAGTTTCATCACGCTTAAAAACTAGTTGCTTACAAAATCAGACATAAAAATACAAAAGTGTCACCGTAAACAATTACTGAAAAATTGCTTCTCATTTTTACCATATAATTATAAAATAAATCAATTGGAATATTAATATTGTACTTATATTTCAGTGTATAGTATATAGAGCAGCATAAACAAGTCATTGCATGAAAGTTTTCCAACTTCACTAGTGCATTTTATGTAGCCTGTTGTAAAAGTAGGCAAATATTTATATGAGTTGATGTACCCTCAGGAAGACTTCTGCGTACCCCTGGTTGAGAACCACTGGTCTGGAAAGCCTGGGGCAAAGCTAACCCTGATTACAGGCTGGGCGCCACCTGAGAAGAATCAGGTGATTCCTGAATAAAAGGAGGCAGGTTTAAGCACTGACAGAGTTCAGCTGGGGAAAAAGTTGAAAGGAGAGTCAGAAGATGAAAGATCTCCAGGCAGGGAGGTCTGGGGGAGACTTGACTAAACAGGGGGAAGAAATTGGAGGCCCCAGAGAGGAAGCATGAAGCCTTGAGGTAGGAAGTGGCCTAGGAAAAACTGCAGCACAGGTAAAAGGTGCAGATCCAGCTGTTCTGTCTGGGCCCTGGGCTGGAACCTAGAGTCGTGGGTGGGACTGGGTTCCTCTACTGGCTCCAGTGTGAGGGGTTACAGGCTGAGGAATAGCCCCAGAGAGGGCAAAAATATCTTTTCTGTATTAAGACACTTTGGGGACTTTTCAGTTTGGACAGTTGTGACCTTGAAGGGGGTGGATTTCAGAAAGTGACCTAGCTGGCAGTTTGAGTTACTAGCAGAGAAACCAGCACAGCGCTGGACTGATAGTGGGCAGGGAATGCTAGCCCCGCAAAAGAGATGCGATGCTGCCCCTGGCTATGAGGGGGCACCTAGTGGTGAGTGGACTCTGTTATAGCTGTAAAAGCTGAACCCTCACGGTGGCAGAGGAGAAATGAATAAAATATTTTAAAATGTGGAATTGACCGCCACATACGGAGAATATGATGGACAGAGATGTAATTACATGAGCAGTGCAACAGAAGTAACTGCTGTTGGAGAAAGGCAACAAACTGAGGGAAATGGACTATCAATGAGGGGAGGAGGCCATTCTAGAGAAGGCTACGCCAAAAAGAAGCAGGGGAGACAAGGAATGATAGGCCAAGGAAATGGTGTCTGGACCCATTTAAAGTGTGGGCCGCAGAGTTTCCTCAAAGATTTTCTGAAAGTGGGGGCAAGTCACCAAAACCTACGTGTGTTTTGTGAGAGATGATGCTAGGAAATATGTGGCCAATTAGGACTCCACAGTTGTCACTGTGATGATTGGGAACTTCACAGAAGTGGTGGAGATAAAACTCGGGTCTTGCTGCTCCAAAAGTACAAAGGCCTGAAACTTGAGCTAAAAGCAAATATCCATTAGCTGTTAGCAATTCAGGGATGATGATTCACATTTGAACAGTTCTGATTCTGTGTATTAGAGGGAAATGATACACAAGCCCAATCATCAGGGTCACTACAGAACTGTGTGTTTGGAAGCTTAATTTTTTTTTTTTTAAGTTAAAAGTGAGAAGAGGTTTTCAAGGCTAGGAATGCCTGGGCGTGAAGAATATTAAAGGTTGCAGCTGTGCCAAGCTTTAATGGTTTAGACAAGATTGTAATGGTCAATGGAATTGAAAAATTGCAGTGCAAGCAGTAAGTGATGCTACATGCAGACAAACTACTTTCTCAAACATGACCTTAAGGAGGGATGACCCATAAATTAATCAGGTTGTCCTGTTAGGAGGAATCTGTATCATACTCCAGTTTTTTGGTTTGTTTTTTTAAAAACAAACCCTACCTATCTTTCCAAATGAATGTGTCCAAATTTTTGAGGAATCAACAATTCAGTAACGCTAATTGATTTAGTTTCACTTTAGCTTTAGTGTTCCAGACTGTCAGCCATGGAGATTGCAGTCTTCTATTCACACAACAGATGCTGCAAGCCTACATAGGCTACAGCAGAGCAAGCTTACAACACACACACACGCACTACCTCTTGGCTCCCACCCAAATGCCTGGACCAGGCCCTGCAGAAACTCTGCTTCTGAGTGCAAGGACAGGTCAGATTCAGTCCTTGGACTCTCTGCTGAGAACACCAACAAAGATATTGGTTGGGGCTAGTTGTGGTGGTGGGTTTATTTTGTGGTGTGGTTATTTGTCCAAGGGGAATTCAACAGGTGACCACACCCGTGTCACATAAGACACTCAACAGCCAAAAGGATTGTTAGCGTTGTTATTAATCCTATAAGCAGCGTTCAGTAGCCCGAACGGCCAGTTATAATTTTTCAGTACTTGGCTGCAGATAAATTTTAAAAAAAGAGAAATTATTGTGATTTATTTAGTATTTTATAGATTATCCTCTAATTCAACCTTCTAAACTTTGCTGTAGCACTGTCGTTCCCTAACACTGGGATAATGAGCAACCCCACTATGGTGACAGCTGCTTCTGTCTGGTTCTGACTTTGTAGAGCTACATAAGCACGAAGTGCAGTGACATCATGCTCCCTATGGTGTTAATTATTAGCTGCTAAAAATAGCAGCAAACAGAATAGAAAAATCAAATGTCTGTTTAAATCACTGATAGAATGGGAAGGTAAAGAGACAGGAGAGCAGACGGGCTTTTGGTTTAAATCCAAACCCAACAACATCAGGATGCAATCATGATAAACAGAGTTTTAGGATGCAAGAATTAAAAAAAAAAAAATTTAGGGTCAAGTCCAGAATTTTAATGGTATGTGAATGTTTTTTGTGTGTGTTTTTGTGTTGCCAATTGCTTAGGCTGCGTGATTGGAATAGTCTGCTTTATGCGGTTTATTTATGAGGTTATAACTAGGAGACTTATAGAATTATAACAATTTCAGTGTTAATGCCAATATAATAGGGATTCCCTGCAAACAGAACTAAAAATAATGCAAGATCAATGTTGTGAAATCATGTATTCAGATGTTAGGAAACTGGAATTTTAATTATCAAATACAGTACAAACTGGTGCTTTTTATACAGCTTTAAATAGGAGACGGTTCAGTACATACGGTCTCAGGCCATGATTCAGGAAAATGCTTAAACCCATTCCTATGTGCTTTGCTGAATCAGGGCCCTAGATATGTTACGATTTTTAAGTCTGAAAGGGAGAGAGACAAGTTTGAAGAAAATTAAATGAGTAATCTTAACTTTAAATATCTGAGGATTTGAGACAGTCCCAAGTATTAGGTTCTCAAGTTTTAAAACTGTCCCAATTTTATAATGGCCCAAACTAAAGCAACATCAGGTTTGATATGGCCTTTGGTGGTCGAAAATTTCAGATGGCACAATGCTCTAAACTGCTCCAACTTCAATTGATCTGATAAAACAGTGTTTCAACTTGCATACTCAAGGGCATGTCTACGCTTACAACGTTTGTGGTGAAGACTCTATGTTGGAGGGAGAAGCTCTCCCACCAGCAGCACTGTGCACACTAGCACTTACGTTGGCGTAACTTATGTTGCTCAGGGGGTGGAATATTCACATCCCTGAGCGACATAAGATTTGAACATTCCAGCGTATCCCTTTGTGAACTAATGCTCTACAAACTTTGCTGACGCTGCTTTGCTGTGTGGCACTGTCCTTCTCTGACCCTTAGGGTACATCTGTACAGCAAAAAACAAAAAATTATGGCAGTGAGTCTCTGAGCCCGAGTCAACTGACTCAGGCTTTTGGGCTAAAAATAGCAGTGTAGAAGTTCGGACTCAGGCTGGAGCCTGGGCTTCGAGACGCCTCCCTTGGGGTTGCTGGGTTTCTCCAGCCCAAGCAGGAACATCTACAGTGTTATTTTTAGCCCCGTAGTGCAAGCCCAAGTCAGCTGACCTGAGCTCTGAGACCTACTACCATGAGTTGTCTTTTTCTTTTTTTTGCAGCGGAGACATGCCCTTAGTCTCCATCAAAAAAATGATGTAACATTGTAACTAACCCCTTCGCAAATTGTGGCTGTGAGTGCTGTGGGACACCAGTCTCTAGATGTTTGGTAGCATGCTGGGTGTACCACACATGCTGAGGCAGATGTTGCAGATGCTTTGAGGACTAGGCCCTTCAAGGCTCTAGCCCTTGCGGGGCGGGGGGGAAGGAGGAGGGCAGTTCCCACAAACACTCAGTCACAATAACAAAGGATTGCTTTACTGGGGTTGCCCAAAATAGAACAGTTCAATTGCTCTGGTCACAATAACTTAATGTTACAAACAAAAGACAAACCAGCAACTCCTAACCCAGTCCATAAGGGCAAGGCAGAAGTTGGAGCTAGTGCCAAGGATACTCTAGGCCCTGCCTCTTCCAGAGACAGTCACACACTGATGGTTAGATCCTGGATCCTCAGTCCTTTTGTCTGTCTTGTTCAAATCCATCCAGGCAGCCCCCTGTTTGCCGATTGTTCCCAAGTATCCACCTGTCACACAGCTACTGCTGGCTCCCTTGCTAGCAACAGGCTTCATCTCAGCTTGGCTCTCAGCTTTTCAGTCCCAGCCAGACTTCATTCTGCAGCCAGCTCCCAGGCTGCTACCTCAGGGCTGCTGATCCTACTCGTCAGGAGGGAGCCAGAGGCTCTCGTACCTTCAATTTTTTTAAATTTAATGTTCTAGCCCTTATAGTTGCAGATATAACCTTCCAAATGTGAATCAATGCAAGACTCTCTTACTAAGTCTGAAAACAGACCAAGAAAAACGATGGATCAAATTTGTACCCATTGGGGACATTTAGGGTGCAAAGCACATGTTAATATGGGATTTCCTCTCCCTCCCTTTCATGTTTGGGGGTGGGTATTTAGTTTAGGTGAGGAGCTCTGGAAAATAGCTTTTTCCAACCCACTGGCTAGAGGGAACTATGATAGTATGAAAGGGAGGTAGTGGAGAAACGTTTTACAAAATAAGATACACTTGGAGCATATAGCTGGTTTATTTTTTTAGAAAGAGTCCATCTTATGATGGGTTTTTCCTGCTGCATCTCCCTGAAGGCTTCACACTGCTGTCTTCTAGCACACAGCACTGCAGACAATGCAGCAACACCCTTATTCTCTACTAGGCAAAGATTTTTTTCATTACATTGACTAACTACATCATTCGCAAGCTGCAACAATTTCACAGCATCTCATATCTTTATCCTACTTTCAATAAAAAATACTTTCTCACAATTTAGGGGACATTATCAGGGATTAGAACGTGCAGTTATGCAAACAGGTGAGGGTTTTTTGGCTGATTTCTCTGTGGCTGCTTAACACTCTCACTGATGGCTGATACTGGTAATAATGGTAGTAGAACACCATTAGAAGCATTCCTATTCCATTGGAACTCTGGCATAGCGATGGTAATACAGTGTAAATTTATGGCATCACTGGAGCCAGATTCTGTCCCTGGTGCCTGGAATGTTAAAGAGCTGTGGAAAATGCTCTCAACAGGAGATGGAACTATCTGGAACTCGGGCTTTAGTTTTTCTGAACACTTGACACTTTTCCAGTTTTGTGTGTGGAAAACTGGCCCATTTATCAGTGACAGTGAACTTAATTCTAAGCAGAAATTATGTAGAAATTTTAAAGTTTGAAATCTGAATATAGTGATTGGGTGTGAACGTAGTAATTTTCCTGAATTTTGTAGAAAAGCTAAACCTCAGCGGCACAAGTCACCTAAAACCAAATGACAAAAAAACCCTTGAGTTAAATGTTTGTGGAAGAACATTCACTGATTTCACACAGCACTAGTGAGACCACAGTGAAGTTAACAAGTCAACTGACCATCTTTCCAGTAGCATAACAAGATCTAATGGCTGGAAGTTGAAGCTAGACCAACTCAAACTGGGGATAAGGCACAAATATTTAACAATAAGGGTAATGAATCATTGGAACATCTTGCCAAGGAATGTGGTAGATTCTCAATTGCACACAATCGCTAAATCAAGATTGTATGTCTTTCTAAAAGATACGGTCTGGTTCAGCAACAAGTTATTTGGCTTGATTCTGAAACCCCTTAGTGAAAATCTTGTCACTGCTATTTTTTTCATATGATTTTTCAATGTGCTTTAGAAATTAGTCAGGTCTTGGCTCCTTCATTGATACCGGCTGAAACAAAGATTTAACAGGATGAAAAATGTCACTTAAAAAAATCATAGCCAGGATTTGTGGATCAGGATCCTGAAAACCTTAGTTACTGAAGTAGTTCCGTTGTAGTCAGTGAGTGTATGCATGTGAGTAAAGACCCCAGGATTGGATCTACTGCCCTGTGTTGCATCTGGCTTTTATATAAGATGTAAATTGAGTACATTAAATTCCCTAGAATGCAAAGTTAACATTTTCAGACTTTGGTACCAAGCTGAAGTGAGTGGGAGCAGCTGGCACCCAGCAACTCTTGATATTGGGCCACTAGGTATGTTAGGTTTCAGAGTAACAGCCGTGTTAGTCTGTATTCGCAAAAAGAAAAGGAGTACTTGTGGCACCTTAGAGACTAACCAATTTATTTGAGCATAAGCTTTCATGAGCTATAGCTGTAGCTCACAAAAGCTTATGCTCAAATAAATTGGTTAGTCTCTAAGGTGCCATGAGTGCTCCTTTTCTTTTTAGGTATGTTAGGTGCCCTAAACATAGACCTAAGTGCCTAACTCTAGAGACTTGCATTTGAAATGTTGGCCCAAATGTATCCATACAGATATATATAATTCTGGTGTTAGTTTGCCAGAGTTAGCAGTTATTTCAACAGTATGCCAACACCAGCAAAGAAATTAACAATTCTCATATATTTTCAAGAGACACTTTCATTCAGTGTCCTCTGAAAAAGTGTCTACAGCCACAACTACCCGCCTGGCAGGAAAGGGTGTTGCTTTTCTTTTAGTTAACTTAACTTCCTTCCTCTCTAAACTTCCTTTTTGTAAAGATGAAACCTAGCAATGGAGTGTTTGTCTGTAGTCGTCCTCTTTCCTGTAAGCCTGGAGAACCCTGTTAAACAAATAAACTTGTAAGATGCTGATCCTGCAGCTTCATGGCTTCAGTGGGAGTTTTGCTTCGTGTGTAAGGACCAGAGGATCAGGCTCTGAGAGAATATATTGTGAAGCACATAAAGACAAGAAGCAAGTGGGATTTGGACTATTAAAACAAAGCATGTTTTGCTTTCCAAGCTGCACTATTTAAGAACACTGGGACATGTGCATGAGTCTGACAGACTATAGAAGTAATGACTCTGGCTCAAGCCCTGAGTCTGACAAAGAGGAGGCTTGATCCAAGTGAAGGCTTCCTGGAAACTGCCAATTCTCTTGCCTGCCTAGGAGAGGATAATATTTCCTGGGGCACAGGTGAATCGAGTCCTTCATCTTTCAATCTGTTTATAAACATTAACTAACTTCCTTAAAATCCCTGTGAATGAATTTTCCCCTGATTTCAGAGGGGAAACTGAGAAACAGTCATTAAAAAATTTATCATAGGTCACAGACAGTTGTCAGTTCCTGGTTGCCAACCTAGAGGAAGATTCAGATATGAGTTTGTGCTCAGAATAAACTAAAAGCACAAGAGTACAGGGAACCTCTGTGCAGAGAATCTCTCTATACCTTATGAATTTACAATATTGGGCAGAGGAAAAAGATAATAGTAAGAGTGCCATGTTAAATGACAGCTCAGAACTGTTGGCTGAGGGCCTTGGTTTTTTGTTTTGAAGTCAAGGTCATCAGTCACATAATTTACTTCTTATATCATAAAGGACTTAATCGAAATTCTCAAGCACTATGGAAAAAATCTCTTCCCCTTATACTGAGAATACTTCATTCAGTTCATCTGACCATTTATGCTACTCTGAGATTGTGTGTAGGACTGTCTTCTTCAGAAGTGTGTTGCAGAGTAGCTGTTTTCAATGCACATTGATATTTTGCCAGTCACGTGCAATGAGGGAACATCCTCCCATTGATTGAAACTATTTGACCATGAAAGAAGACAAACAATAACTGCACTGTATCCTGCAAGAGACAGACACAAACTAGTAGGGATATTTTCCTTGCACGGTGCTGCAGGGCCTCAGCGACCAGTTATGGCACTGTTAGACTGTTTCATAGGTCTTGCAAGTGGAATTTAATCAGGACTATAAAACAGTGGAACTCTACAGAAAACTTAACGGATGTTTGTTATAACTTGGCGGTGTCAGACATGTAGCAGAACGTTAAGTGAAATCATCCTATAAAAAAGTTAATACCCAATATCAATTCAACAATCAGTATTGCAAATAGTTAACTTGATTCTGTCTCAGATGCCTACTAGTGATTTATCTTTGTGGCAATGATGGGTTGTATTGTGAATAATTAATTATGTTAAGGTATAGTTACGAAAAAACAGTATCAAAAATCCATGTATTTGTGGATGTGTTTAGGATGCTCCATGACAGAAAATGACCCATCCTCCAGGGTTAAAATCCAGGGTGAGAGGCCCAGCTGATATCACCTGTCTGCAGAGTGCACAGGGAGAGAGGCAGTCTCCTGCACAGAGACTCTTTATTGAGCTACTCTGAATGACATCAAGAGGCAGATGGGAAGCTACTATGGCATACAGCTCACATAAATTAAAGCAATCAGCATATGATTAAAACCCACAAAAATCGAGGAGATGCAGAGTTAAGAAACACATTCTCCCTTCTAAAGAAAGAAAAAAAGGAAGATTTTGCTCCCTGTTGCTTCACTGAGGAAAGGGTGAAAAGAGTCCTACTCTTTGTAGAATCAGAGCTGCTCATTAAGTAGGTGGAAGAGACCATCAGTACAGTTGTCCTGGTCTGGGCTCAAGGGGGTGGGACTATGCCTGGTGACCAAATGTAATGGAAATGTGCAGAGAGCAACCAGCAGGAGGTGCTGTCTGAGGACACTGGAAGACCACACAGCAGAACCAGGTCTTTGCAAAGAAAACTGAAAATCCTCAGTTAACCCGAGACCTCTAGATCTGCTAAGAAAATGGATGGAAAGGAAAAATGAGGCACAGGAGTAGAGAAGGAGGGACTGGAACTAATGGGAGAAAGCAGGGAAGGAAGGAGTGGAAAAAAATTAAGGAAGGGTCTTCTGGGAAATTGGAATCTCCATAGTGGGGTGGAGAGGCTTGCTGGGACTGGGCCCCAGAGTTGAGAGCTGGTGGTTTGATTCTATATCTTGTCTTGGGGCCTGATTCTGCTCACACTAGTCTTGCCTGGGGAGGTAAATGCCACTGATTTAAATGAAGTTACTCCAGATTAACGTTGGTATGAGAGGAGAATCAAGTCCATAGGGCCTACCTGTACAGGCAAAATGATCATGCTGGGTGACTGTTTTAGTACAACAGTGCCCTAACTGTGTTACAATTTCACATTACCATCCTTTGTCTAATGACATTTGTATAAGTTTCTGATCTTCTACTATATGTCACTAACCAGAATGGATTAGGAAGAATATAAGGTAGGGCTATTAGCTTACCCGTCTCTCAGGTGTCAAGGGAATGACTAAGAGTGGGGAGGTGTGCACATAAGCCAAGGCTCTTTGCTGTCTCTGACGGTGGTTACACTCTTTATTCTTAATTCTTGTAGCTGGAATGATGGAGAGATTGATGAGGGTATTGTGCCTGGGCTACTGCTCAAGTTCCCAGCTTCCTGCTTGGATGAGAACAAGCAACAATTCTGGGCAGTAGCCAAATGCTCCTTTCACTGTCAAAGGCCCACATTGCAGTTGTAACTGGGTAAGGTGAGCACGTTTTAGCCTTAGAAGTTTAAATATACATTTTTTTCCTCTAACATCGTCTCTGCTCCCACTGAATTAAATGGCAAAGGTAATTGATGAGATAGGATCAAACCTAATGTTCTTCACTTCAGTGAGGAAAACAGCTAACCAAATCCTGCGCTCAGTGGAGTTGTTCTGGATTTAAACCAGTGTAACTGAGTCGAATTTGATCTGGCATCCTAAAATTGAAATTTTGTTTCAGACTGAAAACACTACATTAATCATTTTAACAGTTCTAAGGAGAAAATAATGGTGGTGTATTGACCTTGGAAATGTCATGAAATGTTTTAAATATTAAGTTTCCCTGCTAAATGGAAAGATTAGAAGTGCTGTCCTTTAGTGCTTCATATGGTAATCAAGTTGTCAGGAAAAAAGCATTTTTTTAACATAGCTGTCAAGCTGATGGGATTTAAAAGGAAAAGATTTTCAGCTACTCGGAATTTAAAAGAGATTAAGAAGCTCCAGTTTCAACAGGACACCATGGATGAAGACTCCAGATTTTCAGTTTACCTCTCCTCTGACTTTCTTCACCCATGGCCATATAGTCCCAGTCACTGCTGGCTATGCTTTCTAATAGTTAATTTACAGGGCAGTTACCTGCCCCAAGATGGCACTGAACATCGAATGGATGCCAATTACTAGGTGGCTGTCTGCAACAAAGAGGGAATTGCTGCTTCTGTGAATGTTTGGGTATATTAAAAACACTTCCGCTTAAAACATTCTTATGTTTTTAGTATCCACGAAGTGAAGAGAGCAACTGATTCTGGCAATTTATCAATTAGAACTTTTTCAATGGGCATCAGTGAATGCTTCTGGAAATAGATTATGGATGTGCTGGCAGAACCATTAAGCTTTGCCATAAAATATATACACAGTATGTACCACACTTTAGACAACATTGTATAATGTCATTGGTTTCTGATCACTCATCTTTGTCTGTTACTCACTCTCCATCATCAAGAAGCTTTCATTTTCAATTGGGCTTTTATCCTGCTTGAAAATCTTGATTTTTCTTATTACATCTGCCAAGATTATTTGGACTGCTATGCAAAGGCACCACGGCTGTGTTTAGCAAGTTGGATGTGGTCAGGTTGAGGTGGGCCAATGCAGGAAGCAACAAGCCAGAAAGTCACAAAAATCGAACTTCTTTGTGCTTGTGGTTTTAAATGCCCTTGAATCGGAACCTGAATCCCTCTCCGTGACCAAGGAAATGCAGATTCAGCACAAGTAGGGTGAAGGGTGGGCAGGTGCTCCCATGGCAACTGAGAGAAGCCTGGGTGAAAAATTCCTCTACTTTGCCAACATTATGGGGATTTGAATTGCTCAGAGGCATTGGTAATAGTTTATAGAACCCTCCTCCTCTCTGGCATGATGCCCATCCAGCCCAGGTCATATAGTGACTGTAAACTGTTACCGTGTTAAGGCTGTTTGGCGGATTATGTAAAGTATGCTTGATGGCCCCACTCCATTTCCTAGGGCATGCATATCCACAATGCAAAAACCCCACTACAGTTGGCTCTAACTGACTTTCTTTTTTGCAGTCTTGGCCTAGAGCCAAGGTGACTAACTGATTCAAAGAGGTTCCTTCAGGTCAAAGTTGAGATACAATGTTGAAGGTGTTTGTGGGAAGCTTAAGCTGCTTCTGCTGCTGCACATGCTCGCTCTGTTCTGTAGGTGGAGGCCTTTGGTATTCTAGGGCTGTCCAAGTGGTACCTTTCACCAGTGCTGAACTGATACATAATGTAAAAAAACCCAAACCTACTTTGTCATGAAACACATTCTTTTGGTGAAAGATCTGGAGGAGACCATGAATTATTCCATCCATAGTTTTTTTCCTCATAGACATAGGGCCTGTCAAGGCACAGTTGGTAGTACTATATTTCAAATGTCTTCCCTGGAATAGAGCATTTGTGGAGTGGAAATCAGGTTTGTATCCTTGAGGTTGCCTGTCTATGATGATAAAAATATACACCTTAAGTCTGATGATTCCCGATTTATGACACATACTGAATATGTGAAGGATTAGAAATGGTGCAATATTTTTGCTTGCATTTCACACCCTGCACTCATGCAATGAATTGACTAAAACAGCAGTCCCCAAACTTTTAAGGGTCACGCCCTCCATTACCCCTGTCCGTGACCCCCTGTCTCCCTGTGGCCAGCAGCAGGGCTGCGGCTGGAGCTTGGGGGTGGATGCAGACGGGGGGTAAAGAGGCTGAGGCTGCGAACGCAGCTGGGGGTGGGGCTGCACCTGAGGGCGGGGGCAGGAGTGGAGCCACAGCCGGGCTGCGGTGGGGGCCGGCAGCCGGGCCTGCGGCCTGGTGCTACTCAACTCCCGGTCTTGCCCCCAGCCTCAGCCCCGTCCCAGGAATGGAGCCGCAGCCAGTGACCGAGGCTGGGGGCCTGGTGTGGGGTCAGGAGCGGAGCCGCGCTGAGGCTGGGGACGGAGCCAGGCATGGGGCCAGGAGCTGGGGATGCAACTGAGGGTGGGACTGGAGCAGAGAGGGCCTGGGTGACGCTCCCTCTCTGTCCCTGTGGGGGCTGGCCCGGGCCCCTGCCACGCCCCCCTGGACAGTCTTCCATGCGCCCCTAGGGGGGCGTGCCCCACACTTTGGGGACCTCTAGACTAAAAGCTAGGAAGTGCTGATCAGAAGAAAATCAAATACTGATAAAAGTCCTTTTCGGTATTGGTAGTGTAGCTTATTAAAATGGAAAGATTATTTTTTTTAATCTTTGTGTAATATTTTTGCTGTTTTACTTCTTGCATTTTGTTCATTCAGAGACTGAACAAGATTGATCACTTTCATGTTTCTTATACTCAGTTTCAAATTTTTTGTTTCTCATGCACCCTATCATGACTAGTACAGTGCTGGTCTGTTATATAGTGTATTTAGTCTCAAGAGCAGGGGAGGCAGGTGACCTGGATTTGATTTCAGGCAGCTCTGCCATGGATTCACTGGGTCACCCTTGGCAAGTCACTTACAGAACTTTGTTCTTTACTTTCCCGTTTGTAAAATGTAGATAATGAAAGGTATTCACCACTGTAAAGCAGTTTGAAATCTTTGAATAAACAGCACTGTGTATGTGCAAGTATTATTTAAGTTCAACCCTGTTTTACAATTATGTTCTACAAACTATTTCATTTGTCCTTTAAATCATATCTCATTTGACTAGAATGTGAGATCCCCCTCTTAAAAATGGGTTGTCTACCTCCCCCCGCTTTACCCAGATGACTCCTTGTAAAGGACTTGATCACCTAATTGAGGGCACAGTAGTGAATTCATTTTCATTGCTCACAGCCTGCTTTTAAATCTGTCTCGGATCACATTTGAAATGATGTATTAGCACAATCTAGGCCACAATGTCATTTCCAGCATCCCTAATTCATTGGGACTGGCAGCCTTACCCTCAGGAAGGATCAAGGCCATAGGAACAAGGTTGATACAGGTCAAGGTTGAGTGTCAGTGGCAGAGGCATGTTGAAAAGTTTGCTAAGAGCAGCCTTCGTTTCTCTCTGTCCCTGGAGGAATTAGCCCCTGTTATTGGACTTTCTCATTCATGAATCCTTTCAGTCAACCCTTGTACCAAAAATCCTTTCAGTTAAGAGAAATAAAATCTCTTAAGTGGCAAAACCTGAGAATTGCTATATTAGACTGAATAATGAACCCTGTAGTTCAGTATCCTGTCTTTTACACTTACTAATAACTGGATACCTCAGAGGAATCAAAACACTTCTGTAATGGCATCTATTATGCAGTAGTGTGCCAACGGGAAAATGTCTTCCCAAGCCCAGCTGGAGATTAGTTTATATCCCAAAGCATGAGAATTCATAGCTTTTGTCATTGTTATCCTAGTTAGTGCAGCTGCATCTGTTATTCTCATTCATTTAAATGTCCAGCTTCTTTTTGAATCTCACTAAATCATTTTTGTCTCTGTTACATCTTGTAGCTTGGAGTTCCACAGGCTAAATATAAATCACATTCAGATTGTGCGAGAAATAGGGTTTTGGTTGTGTAAATTTGTTCATTTGTGTGCTCTGATGATCGTGTACAAATTTATATGCTCATAAAGAATTGACATTTTCTAAAGTATTGGCCAATAGCTGAATTCAATAATCTTCCATTAAAAAACGTAGAATGTACCTTGATACATTTTTACTGTGCTTGGACAACAGTTGTTTAGAAATTACAGTACTATCAACATTACAAGCATACTGCTCTACATGCTTCTGTCATTTCAAGTGGAAGAAGATGGGAAGCCAATTGAAATGTACACAACTAAACTTATTGGTCGCACAAACTAAATGTGATATATATACATGGTGTCAACATTTAACTAATAAATTTCTCCCCTTCACCTTCATGGTAGTCCATAATTCTACACCCTCTGATAACTCTGTCTATGTCAATTCCTGCACTACCCCTTCTATGGGAGTGTTTCGTAGTGGATAAAGAACTGGACTGGGACTCAGGAGGCCTTGATTTTATTCCCAGCTCTGCCAGTAGTCTGCTTGGTGACTTTGGATAAGTCATTTCACCTCCCTATGCTTCCATTTCCCTATGTGTATAATGGGGATCCTTTTGTAAAGTGCTTTGAGATCTATTGATAAAAAGTGCTATATAAGAACTAGGTGGTGGTATTATTATTGTTTGTTTATTACCTCTGCTTTGTTAGGTCTCTTTCATGATTGTCTGCATTGTCGTCTTTGCTTTCATTCATTTCACCCCATATGCCTAGAACCGTCTTTCCGTTAACATATATTATGCCCCCTCTTCCTTAAGAAGCACCCAAGAACTCACTGAAATGATCACCTACTGCTCTGTGTTGATGGACATGGTTCTTGTTTGCACAATATTGTACTCAATCATTCCTACTGTCTGCAAAATCCTTGGAATAGGGATCCTGTTGGGCGTATGGTAACATGCCATGTATGCCTCAAAGACAAGTAATACACAGAAATTGCTATTAATAATTGGGAGTAGATTTGCAAGCCTGAAAAAGTGGGGCCCATGTGTGGTACCCCAAGATCCCTGAGGGCATATTCAGGATTCGTAGGCCAGATTCTCATAATCTTCCATATGTGTATTAAACCAAAGTTCCTATCCCAAGACAAGAATCCAAAGGAAAATCCACGAAGAGAACTTCAGAATCAGTTTTGTGAACTAGCAAGTTATATTCAAAATGGGAGGCCCAGTAATAATCACTCTGTGCTGCTGCTCATCTCCATTCTCTGAAGAGAGCAAAGTTAGTCAAAAGACTTTTTTGACTTTTTTTTTTCTTTTGGTAGCTGCTCTTTAAGTATTTTACATATTTGCATCAGTACTATACTTTTGTCACACAGAACTATCTGCAGAACAAAGATTTTATAATATTTTCACTGCTTTCTTCCACTCAAGTGGCACTGCAGTGGTGCTCAGTTGTTCTCCTCACTCCATGAGTCACCTGGCTCCCTCCAGAGAGTCTGGAGTTGAGACTCCAAGACCTAACTGCAGAGTGAACTGACTTCATTGCATAATCAGTGGTTACACTGGACCTCAAAAACCAATCAGTTTGTCTGTCACCTTCCATTCCAGCCACTGATTCTTCAGATTCCAAGTGAAAGTTTCCTTGTTTTATTCTTGTACTTTTATTACATTTTTCTCTGCCTTGATTTTTCTATTTTAAATCATTTGAATTTAAAGGTGCCTGAAAGACGCTGTATTGACAGCCCTGGAAACCAAAGCCTGGTGTTTCTTAACAGAACAGGTTCAGCTGATAAAGCACAGAAAGTGCACTCTTCCCCCACCAGCCTGACTAAACCCTGACCTAGCGCCTTCCTTTAGGGGGCGGGGGGAAATGTGGTCCCTATGGCCATTCCATCTTTAACTTCTGCTGAGGCTGACAACAAGGAAATGGACACAAATCAGACATCAAGAATTATAACATTCAAAAACCAGTCGGAGAACACTTCAGTCTCTCTGGTCACTCGATTACAGACCTAAAAGTCGCAATTCTTCAACAAACAAACTTCAAAAACAGACTCCGAGAGACTGCTGAATTGGAATTAATTTGCAAACTGGACACCATAAAATTAGGCTTGAATAGAGACTGGGAGTGGATGTGTCATTACACAAAGTAAAATTATTTCCCCATGTTTATTCCCCTTCCCCCCCCCCCCCCCCCCGTTCCTCACATGTTCTTGTCAGCTGCTGGAAATGGCCCACCTTGATTATCACTACAAAAGGATTTTTTTTTCCACTCCTGCTGGTAATAGCTCACCTTACCTGATCACTCTCCTTATAGTGTGTATGGTAATACCCATTGTTTCATGTTCTCTGTGTATATAAAATCTCCCCACTGTATTTTCCACTGCATGCATCCGATGAAGTGAGCTGTAGCTCATGAAAGCTTATGCTCAAATAAATTGGTTAGCCTCTAAGGTGCCACAAGTACTCCTTTTCTTTTTGCGGATACAGACTAACACGGCTGCTACTGTGAAACCAGTCATTGGTAGTGTCTCTTGTGATGCTGGTTGGACCCTTGTCTGTTAAGAATTAGACTGAGACCACAAAGATGTTTCATGTAAGACACCACCTTGTCTGGTGGAAGATCACTGTTATTGGGTACTGTGAAAGGTCACCTATATATAATCAGAGCAGCTGACAGAATAGTAAAAGCTCTGTCTTGCTTCAGTTGCACTGCTGAACCACTGAAGTGTTCTGGAAATAAATCCATGCGAGGCAGAAGCAAGAATGAAAACCAGAGCTCGAGGATAAAGAGAGAGCATGTTTAGGAGGAAACAGGCAAACATGGAAGCAAAGCCTGAAGGCATAGCATGTGCTTTGCTGTATGGTAGCAAAGGTGGTATATGTAACCCCATTTAGTAGATTGAGTACATTTAACAGTAAAGCAAGCAAGCTTTTAACAGTTCCAGTTTCTTCATCAGTCTCTGGGAAAACAGAGCAAGGCCTGTATCACTTACCAGGAAGCAGTTAATCTGAATTTATTGGGGAAAAATGTAAATATAAAGGTCGGCATAGGTGTGGATTAAAGTTTCTCATCTGAATAACTGTCTAGATTGCAGTAGTAAGAGGTTCTGTCAATCAGAGTCAAAACAAAGGGTGAGGACAAAACAAAATGACTGCCAAGGAAGGAGTACTGCGGAAAGAGATCTGGGGGTCATAGTGGACCGTAAGCTAAATATGAGTCAACAGTGTAACACTGTTGCATAAAAAAACATCATCGTTCTGGGTTGTTTTAGCAGGAGTGTTGTAAGTAAGACATGAGAAGTAATTCTTCCCTTCTACTCCATGCTGATTAGACCTCAACTGGAGCATTGTGTCCAGTTCTGGACGCCACATTGCAGGAAAGATGTGGACAAATTGGAGGAAGTCCAGAGAAGAGAAACAAAAATGATTAAAGGTCTAGAAAACATGACCTATGAGGGAAGATTGAAAAAATTGCGTTTGTTTAGTCTGGAAAAGAGTAGACTGAGGGGGGACATAAGTTTTCAAGTTCATAAAAAGTTGTTACAAGGAGGAGATAGAAAGATTATTGTTCTTAACTTCTGAGGATAGGACAAGAAGCAATTGGCTTAAATTGCAGCAAGGGAGATTTAAGCTGGACATTAGGAAAAACTTCCTAACTGTCAGAGTGGTTAAGCATTGGAATAAATTGCCTACGGAGGTTGTGGAATTGCCATCATTGGAGATTTTTAAGAGCAGGTTAGACAAACACCTGTCAGGAATAGTCTAGTCTAGATAATATAGTCCTTCCTTGAGTGCAGGGGACTAGATTAGATGACTTCTCGAGGTCCCTTCCAGTCCTATGATTCTATAAAAGGGAAGGACTGTATGTACTGCAAAGAAAACCTGATTAAGCTAACTAATCAACAGGACAGTTCCTTTGTGAATTAGTACTGTTGAGAGACCACTGTCACTATCAGACAGGTTGTGTTTTTTTTACAGAGTAAACAAAATGGATTACTAAATGGACAAACTAATTCTGAAGTCTAAACAGCAGCCTATTCTGATTTCCTAAGGTTTGCTGAAGAGGTTGTGATTCTCTGCCCTGGTTTTTCTTTGGTAAGATCAATAGATGGGATCCTTTATAGATTTATAGCGGGGGTGTGTGTGTGTGTGTGTGCGCGCACGTTTCTTTGCTTTCAAATCTTTGTCTCCTGGAGAAACACAGCTAACCATCTATATCGTGAGATGGTTTGGAAAGAAGTTAAATAATGGGCTGATAACAATGGAGCTGGTGAAATAGTGGGCAGTTTGGAAGCATGGAAAGTACCATGCTAACGATGAACTATGCGTTTCTTAGGAAGTGAGGTAAGAATTTGCAGAGACTTAACTGATATTTTTAGATTTTCTGAGGCTGGTTAGATGAGCTGTCTCATGCACTGTCCAGACTAGGGAAATTTCCAAAAAATCTCCTACCACCGCTAACACCAGTTCAACTCAGAGTAGATCTAACTGACATGGCCTTGCACAGAGTTTCCATCCGGGGGGATGAAGGCAGCTTTAAAAATTGGCAGAATTGTGCTGGAAGGAGTTCTCAGCGACCTGTTGAATCAGCAGCTTCTCAACCTTTACTAATATTATTTATTTGTATTAGACCAGGATCACATTGTGCTAGGCTCTGCACAAACACAGAACCAAAAGATGATCCTTGCCCCTAGGGGTTTACAATCTCAGTAAAAGACCAGACAGATGGGTGAGTATAAGGAAACAATGAGAATATTGGTCAGCATAAGGCACTCCTAAACAGAAATAACATCCCCACAAGCAGGTAGCACTGATTTTTGCACAATTGTTTCTAAATCTGTTTCTTTAGACCACTAGGAGCCTTAATGTAGTCAAGCTTTTTATAGGCAAGATGCCTAAGAAAAGCTTATAGGAGGGATTTGAAGGTGAATAATGAGGTAACATTGCAGATCATACAGGGATTGTCTTCCAAGTGTTGGGACAGCATGGGAGAAAGCATGAAGGTGTTTGAAAATTTAACAAGTGGGCAGTGGCGGATTAGCCACTATGTCAATGGTGCCTGTGCTCAGGTGCCCTGGCCAATTGGGGGCCCCCCGGAAAAATGGGCACCACTGTGCTCTGACTCACTCTGCCTGCCTACCCGGCACTCCTGCTGGGGAGCAGGTTGGGGCATGGGGGCTTGCCCTGCTCCCCCCGCCTGCCCGCTGCTCCTACTGGAGAGTGGAGGAAGCCCCCCAGGCACCCCTACCCTGCTCCCCGACAGGAGTGGGGGGTGGGGCAAACCCCCACGCCCCAACTCCACTTCCACCGCAGGAGCACCGAAGGAAGGTGGGGGGCAGACTGCAGGCGGAAGGGGTGAGGAGGGGCCCCCTCTTGCTCTGGCCCAGAGCCCCACAAACTCCTAATCTGCCTCTGAGTGGAGGTTGGAGACAAGCATAGACAGCTAGGTAGTGACTGAGAGGTGATTGGTAAGGTGAGGACTGACTGTGAAGGGACTTGAAAATGAATACAAACAGCTTGTGTTTGTGATAGAGAAGGGGGAGCCCGTGGAGGGATGCAAAGTGATGGGTGACATGGGAAAAGTGACAGGCTAAGAAAATGACCTTTGCGGCAGCATTGTGAATGGATGTGAGCAAAGCAAGATTGTTTGTCAAGGCCGGAGAGAAGGATGTTGCAGTAATCGAGGCATGAGATGATGAAAGCCTGGATGATGGTTTTAGTTGTGGTAAATGGATAGGAAAGGCTGCATCTTAGAGATGTTATGCAGAAAGAATCAGCAGGGTTTAGATAAAGCCTGGATGTGGGGACTTAGAGCAGTGGTGGACAACCTGCGGCCCGTCAGGGAATCAACTGGCAGGCCATGACAGTTTATTTACATTGACCGTCCACAGGCATGGCCACCCACAGCTCCCAGTGGCTGCAGTTCGCTGTTCCCGGCCAGTGGGAGCTGCGGAAAATGGTAGCAATTTAAATAAATTGATTTTGAAATGATTTTGTAAAATCAGTGCCACCTCCTTGTGTGGACATTATTTCAGTTTAGGAGTACCTCATATAAATTTATGTTAAAATTGATTTGTTCTTCGAGTGCTTGCTCATGTCAATTCCATTCTAGGTGTGTGCACGACCACATGCACCGTTGTCGGAATTTTTGCCCTAGGAGTATCTGTAGAACCGGCTCTGGCGCCCTCTCAGTTCCTTCTTACTGCCCCAATGGTTGCTTGGAGCGCCTTTCTCTTGCTTTGCAGGTGTGATAGTGGTTTATTAGCTACTGGCTGTTCTCTTTGTATATAGTTGACAATAGTTAGTTAGTAATTAAGTGTTAGGTGTCAGGTGTTAAGTTAGTTAGTTAGAATCTTAGCAATTACTTTACCCTGTGGTGGGGCATGTCCCGGTCTCTGTGCTTCAAACCGGGCTCAGCATGTAAAAAGAAAAGGAGTACTTGTGGCACCTTAGAGACTAACAAATTTATTTGAGCATAAGCTTTCGTGAGCTACAGCTCCCTTCATCGGATGCATTCAGTGGAAAATACAGTGGGGAGATTTTATATACACAGAGAACATGAAACAATGGGTGTTACCATACACACTGTAAGGAGAGTGATCAGGTAAGGTGAGCTATTACCAGCAGGAGTGGAAAAAAAAATCCTTTTGTAGTGGGGAGATTTATATACATGGGGGGGGGGGAGGGGGTGAGAAAACCTGGATTTGTGCTGGAAATGGCCCAACTTGATTATCATACACATTGTAAGGAGAGTGATCACTTTAGATAAGCTATTACCAGCAGGAGAGTGGGGTGGGAGGAGGTATTTTTCCATGCTGTGTGTGTATATAAAAAGATCTTCTACACTTTCCACAGTATGCATCCGATGAAGTGAGCTGTAGCTCACGAAAGCTTATGCTCAAATAAATTGGTTAGTCTCTAAGGTGCCACAAGTACTCCTTTTCTTTTTGCGAATACAGACTAACACGGCTGTTACTCTGAAACCATACACACTGTAACCAGCAGGACAGTGGGGGGGGGACGGGACGGGGACCTTTTGTAGTGATAATCAAGGTGGGCCATTTCCAGCAGTTGACAAGAACATCTGAGGAACAATGGGGGTGGAGGGCGGGAGTAAACATGGGGAAATAGTTTTACTTTATGTAATGACCCATCCACTCCCAGTCTCTATTCAAACCTAAGTTAATTGTATCCAGTTTGCAAATTAATTCCAATTCAGCAGTCTCTCGTTGGAGTCTGTTTTTGAAATTTAGTAAGCCTATGCCGGTTAGTGACCCCTACAGCAGTTCCCTAAAGTGTTCGTGGGAGTCACACATGAAAGAAAAGTGCAGGATCTGCAAAAATTTTAGGCCAAGAACCCAAAGACTAAGTCGTTTCATAAGTCGACACAGCTCTTTGTCGCGGTAGCAGACAGAATGAAGGGCCTTCCTGCATCTGCTCAGAGAATTTCATTGTGAATCACCATCTGCATCAGGTTTTGCTATGAACAGGCAAAAGTGCCACCGCCGGCGATTGTCACTGCCCATTCAACTGGAGCCCAAGCCTCATCGGCAGCCTTCCTGGCCCAGGTGCTGATTCGAGATGTTGGCAGGGCCACTATCTGCTCGTCCATCCATACGTTCACATCCCATTACACAATCATGCAGCAGGCCCAGGATGATGATGGCTTTGGTAGAGCAGTATTGGAAGCCACACAACCGTTAACTCTGACCCACATCCAGCGATACTGCTTTTGAGTCACTTATAATGGAATCAACGTGAGCAAGCACTTGAAGGAAAAATTGGTTACCTAGCATTCATAACTGTTCTTCAAGATGTATTGCTCATGTCCATTTCATTACCTGCCCTCCTACCCTTCTGTCAGAGTTACCGGCAAGAAGGAACTGAGAGGGTGTAGGGCCAGCTGTGCCTCATATACCGGTGCATGAACACGAGACTCCAGAGGGCGTCAGAGCCGGCCTTATGGATACTGGTAAGGCAAAAAATTCTGACAATGGGCATGCACACACCTAGAATAGAATGGACACGGGCAACACATCTTGAAGAACAACAGTTAGGAAAGGTAAGTAATCGTTTTTTCTTACTGATATACTAAACCAATCTAAGGCATTCTTACTCTGAAATAAGAGTGGTGGCACCAACTGAACTAAATCAAGTTTCTAAACCTATTGAATTAAATCTGTAATTTTCTTGTCGACAAGGCCCCAGTATCTGAAGCCACTGATGTTACATGGAGTTGGATGAAAATTGTTTTTAAAATATTATCACTGGTGAGGGTAGAGAATTCTGATTTAGTAGCATTTCATATTCTTTTTGCATGGATCCCAATGACTAAACAAACTACAAGGTAACAGAGAATCAAGTTCTGCGTGTTTCACTTTCCCCGTCTGCAAATGAAGATACTTTCCTGACTCGCAGAGGAGTGGAGGATACATTTTTTGGTAAGATGTTTTGAGATTCTTAGGTGGAAGGACAAAGAATAATGAGGCACTTAAATACCTTTCAGGATCTGAGGCATATTATATAATCAGTTAAAATGAAAATGGAATTTTCCAGGGCTCTATCCATGTTAAGTGTTCATACACTTTTTTTCCTTTTTATTTACTAATATGCTAGTTTAGTGTTCCGCAAAGCTCCATTTTGAAAGAGGATAAAAAGGGCTGTGTTCATTTGAGGCCCATATCCTGTTAGTGATCCCCACCCACAACTGAAGTTTACCATCAGGAGGTGGAGTTGAGAGAAACTTTTTAAGGGAACCAGCTTGGATGGGCAGAGTTGCCTTATCTGCAGCAATTTTTACGTCCTCGTGACAATTTCCCCCTTTTTGAAAGGTGGTTAAGCAACTTCTTCTGCAGTCGTCTAGTGACTCTCTGAACAAGGTTTTTTCTTTTCTGGTAAAGAAAAACCAAGTTGAATCCAGTCTTGATCTGTTACCTTTGAAGTTTGCAATGGGATCACTCACTAAATGCAAGGTAAATATGTTCCTGAATGACACCTGTCCATTGAATAAATGAAGGACAGATGTCTTCAACTGAGAAGCACACGTGTATACTTTACAACCAGGACACAGTTATTAAAATATCAGGCTTGTTAGCTGAGTCAGTTGGTGAAGTAAGGGATGTGCATAAACATTTCCGTTGTTATGACTCAATGCAATGTAAGCAATTAACTGCTTTTTTACAGTGTATATTGTGTTTTATCAAGTCATTTATCAATACTACAGTAGTATCATGTCAGAAAAATATGAGGGTTGCCTAACCCCAAAGCCTGGCCCAGATACTATGACTCTGTGAAATCCTCTTACTAAATACCTAAGACTCAGTTACGCCTATTATGAGGCAGAACCGTGCTGGAAAGGGGAAAGAAGCAGGTGCACCACCCAAGTATTATGGTCCTACTCAGGATTGCACTATAATCACTTTGTAGTAGCTATGTCGGTTCTGTGTACTCCACTGAAGAACTTCTGGCTCAGTTAGCATGTTGGGACAGCATACAGTGGAAGGAGTTATGACCTAATAAGCAGCCTTTCATCCCACTGTTCACCACTGCCACAAGCCTAGTACAGGCTATGGTAATGGAGGGTATGAGTTAGAATAGCTCTCATAGGTGCCCTAGCCTGTGTTGAAACTGACATGTTACCTGGCAGCCGTTGAATAGGGGAGGTGCAACCTATTTGCCCCTTTGTCCCTACACCAGGGATGAATTCACCCCTCAGTACTGGGGTCACTAAAGCTTTGAGAGGTGTGTAATAGGCTTGATTCTCCTCTGTCATATACCAGGTTTACACTGGTGCAAATCCACTAACTTCAGTGAAATTACTCCTGATTCTTACCAATGTGAGAGGCAAATAAACCCCAGTAGTAATGGGGAGCATGGTGAGCAGGTGTTCGTAGCTACACATGTGCAATGGTAGCAGCCAGTGTTCCTGCCAATGTAATATCCTGGCATTCAGAACATGGGGCTGACCACAGATCCCTCATCCTACGCATACATGCTGCTTCCCTGGCTGTTGGCCACCCCATGCACTACACTACTGAGCACCAGCAGAAAAATGAAGGCTGGGCCCTGGGGCACTGATGAGGGGGCTTTCTTGCAAGCTCTCCACTCCCGTAAAGCAGTTGTAAGTAACATATCACTCAGGAACAGGAAAGAGAGGGAACTCGGGAGCAGGCCATAATTTGACTGCAGGCATTCAGGAATGCAAAGGCTTTGTAGTCTATATTGGTTCCACTTGGCTGGGAGTGAGTGAGAAATGTTGGCTTCTCTCCTGAGTTTTAAAGAGGGTGCCAATTAGGAGCAGTTGTTATGGCAATTGTCCTGAGATCATAAGTTGTACTGAGATCATACATGTCATATCACAGAATCTTTCCTTTTCCTTTTTCTCCTGTTTTTGTTTCCCTCTTACTCTGTGGCTCACCTAATATCCAGCGTCTCTGTCAAGGTCTGTTCTAGGGAAACAAAATAATCATCAATATACAAGAAAATAATTTAAATCCAGTGTCATGTGTTTAGCAAATCTATTTCTGTCTCAAAATTCTGTAAATAAATTCCATTTTTAGTTTCACATTGCGGGATTATTACTTAACAGGTATTCATTGTTAATGGGAGGGCATCAGATGTAGCATAAACATCAGCTGTGATGCATAGCTAATTTCTTCTTTGAAACAGAACAGTTCTGGTGATAATTAAGCTTCTCCTTTTGGTACCTGAGCTGTAGTTCATTCAGTTTTACTGTTTATATCCACCTCACGTAGGCTTTATGCAAACATAATTCATTTTAGAAACCGATTCAATAGACTGAGCATTATTTTCCCACTAATATAGTACTACTGGCAACAAAATACTGCTCTCCTTTTTGTAAAGGAGATGGGGCTGTCTCTCAACCTAAGTAACTTTTAAGGGGAGAATCTAAATTAGAGTGAGTTGGCTGTAACACTTGGTTTGACTTGGGCTTGTCTGTGAACCAACACTGGTTCATGTGAACAGTTGACAGGCACAAAAACTGTTCAGCAGTGTTTTTTTAAAGGCATTTTTGCTCTCTCTGGCCAGCTATTAAATTTCTGAAACTGTTTTTTGTGTTGTACTTCAAATTCTCAAGTTCATTGGGACAAGTCGCATAGTACTCTCTCATATGGCCACATCTGGTTGCTCAGAACTCGTGTGAACGTCATGCAAACATGAACCTATCAAATCCATACTTGCTTATGAGTTCATGCAAAATTCAACCATGCCAAAGTGCATTACAGTTGAATCTGAAGCTTTACAAACTTCAGGGCCTGCAAACCCATAGCAGCCAGTTCTGATGCAAAACAATATCAAATCTTTGTAGAACAGGCCTTAGAAAGGATTGCTAAATCTCAGCTATAAGTGTATAAATGGGGTAATGACATGGTATGAAAAAGGATGATAAACCCTATTCTAGTCACATCCTTTTCTCAAATCCCATTCTTAATCATACTCCTTTCTGGAGTTATCCCAAGAGCTCTTTCTCTTTAAATCTTCTGACGTCAGAGATGCGAATCCATAGCAACTGTCTGTCATGTTGGATCAGTCCATGGAAAGTGGGAAAGAAATTGCTCCTGTGCAATCAAGGCTTCAGTGTGAGTAAATACAAGGGATGCATTTATTTTGTGACTTTCTGGATGGATTTTAAAAGCAATATTGGCAGCAGCAAAAGGAAACTGCAAGTATTGAATCTCCTGTAATGTGCATACTATTTTATTTGGTGGATGCATTTAATAAGCTAGGTCAGTGGTTGCTGCAGCTGCTGTTCAGGGGGAATATCTTAAAGGCAAGAGGGAAGCTCAGATTCTATACTGCCATGATGCATCAGAAATCCAGCCTGGAGACAAAGTCTCAGTGCCTGCTAGTTTTCTTGATAATGTTAAATGGTGGAGTCAGTATTAACAAACTATCTACAAACCCAGCCAATATGTAAATACTTCTTTTGTATAGAATTTCTTTAACTGTTTATGTAAAGATTTAGAGGGGCTGTCACCAGTTTGATGATGGCCCTTAAAAATTGTCATACCCACTGAAATAAAAGCATGCAACTGTTAATAAGATATGCATCACACTTAACATGTACCTAGGTGCCTATCTCACGCTAAGGGGTAAAGCTGGAGATGCCTTATGTGCCAATGCAAGGGCCAAAACAGCTTTAAACAGAGTTGCTATAGGCAAAAGTGGTGTAAAATCTGCATAGGGATACTCCACGGTCTCCTGGGTGCCATGGAAGTCTCAGTGGTCGGTCTCTGCAGATCAGCGCAGAGAGGAGGAATGTGGGAGTGATAGTGGCATACTTTGCTGCGCCTTGCATTACCCCGCAGTAGATAGATATGGCTGGGCTCTGAGGATGCCCCAGGCCTGCCTTTCTGGTTGAAGTGAGGATTCTGCTCCTACCAACTCCACCCTGTTTTCCAACAGGTCCCCCCCCCAATAAGCTGGCTGTTTGGGTTTTTCATGTGATATTAGAATGTTGTCCAAAATTACAAATGCATACAGGTGTGGTAGACTTCAGTAGACATGCCAGGTAGCAAATTAAATTTATATGGGGTGCTGAGCAAGAAAATAATTTAGTGGCTCATGTGCATGTAGGTTTACACATGTTTACAGCTCAGTGTTAGCCAGTTAAAAACTTGCATGTAGATGTTATGCATGAGATGCACAAGTGAAATTGTAGTTGCAAGTCTACACCAGGTCTATGAAAGAAGACAGATATAGTGTACTAAAGGAAGCCTTTAGAGAGGTTCATACTGGGATGACTAGATGTCCTGATCTTATAGGGACAGTCCTGATTTTTGGATCTTTTTCTTATATAGGCTCCTATTACCCCCCCACCCCTTCCTGATTTTTCACATTTCCTGTCTGGTCACACTATTCCATATTATATACTGACTGCGTATGCATGCATATGACACCTTTTCCCTAACCTGAAGGCAAGCACTGTGTGGCTTAAAAATATGTCTCTCATTCCCCCAAACTGGTCCACTAAAAGGTATTATCTACCTCACCTTGTCTTGCTCAGAGCCTAGGCGTGTCATCTTTACACCTCCACTGCTTATAATTGCTATAGCTGTCCTCATCAGCCTCAACCTACCAAATGGATGCATGGGAAATTATGCATGAAATTAAGAGTGCAGCTCGACACCACATTTACGGCCCGCAGTGGTATGATGCCTTCAGCAACGACATAGGTGCTCTGCATGGAATAAGCATGGCCAGAGCTTCCTTGTACCCAATGTAATGCTCCGGGAGCTGCTAGCCACATTACTCCCGGTGAGGCTGCACGCTGAACCGTTTGTGCCATGAAGCACGTTAAACACGCATGTAGACGCTCTGCAATAATGAAGCCCCCGAGAGGTCACGTGCAGGTCGGGCCACACCCCGCTGTAAACGGGGTGGGGGAAGGGGAGCGGCGCTCCGGATTCAAGATGTAGCGCGGGGACGGGGCCCGCTGCCACGCGCCCGCAGCAGTGCCCCCAGCCACATGGCGCAGCTTCGCGCGTGCACGGGCGGGCCACGCGGCGGCTCCCCGCTACCAGTGGAAAGCCCGCTATCAGTGCCCTGGAGCTGCCCCGCCCCTTGGACTGTACTATTCCACTGCGGGCCGTACCATTCTGTGGCAGCGGGGCGGAGCTGCTGCAGCCCCGCCGGAATTAGCGGAGGCAGGCGTAGCAGGCACGGCTGGTTTGTCAGCGGCCAGCTCGGAAGGCGCGGCTCCCCCGTCTCTCTTCTTCCTTCATCTCCTCCCCCCCCCCCCCCCCCGCTCGCCCGCCCGCCTGCTGGGCCATGCGCGGTCCCGCCCGGCGTTAGGAGCGGCCCGGAGCGCGGTTGGCTGGCAGGGAGCTCCCTCAGGTAAGCGCGCCCCGCGGCCTCCCCTGCCCGCCGGCGGGCCTGGGCAGCGACTCTCCCCACGCAAGGACCCAAGGGGGCCGCCAACTGGGGCGGGGCGGCGGTGGCGGCCGCGCCCCCCCCTCCCCGTCCCGCAGGGGTGGCCGGGCCTGGTGCGGTGCGCGCGCGCAGAGGCCTGCGGAGGGGCTGCGGCGCCCCGCGCTGGAGGTTGCGGGGGGCTGAGGTGGCGGCCCCTAAAGAGAGTGTGTGTGTGGGGGGGTTCTTGGGTGTGGCCCCTAGGCGGGGGAGGGGGGGGCGTTTGGAGGTAGGTGGGGAGGATCCCCCTTGATGCGGGGAGTGATGCGGGCCTTGGGGGCTGAATAATCTGGGGAGGAGGCTGGTGGGCGGGGGGTGACTGGAGAGCAGCCTCCCTCCAGGGGTGAGCGGGGAGTCTCCTCGCCTGCAGAGAGGCGGGCGCGGCGCCCTCCTGTCTTGTGAGCCAGAGGGGCAGCAGGCTCCCCCGCCCCGGGGAGCTGGGGACTGAAGCGCTGACGGCCTCCGGTGTTCACGGAGGCTGCGGTTGTGGTTGTATTGAATTACTCATTTTCCTGGAGGAGCAAAGCGGATCTGTGGCGCTGGGGGAAGCCCAGCCCCCGTGAGAGTGTTTTTTTTTTTTTTTTTTAAAGAAGGATCGTGTGGTCCCTTTCAAGCCAAATGCCACTAAAGCAGTTGACTTGTTTCAAGACAGGTGAGCGGGGTTACTCAAACCTTATCAACGTGAGAGGCCCAAGTGTTCCAGACCTTAGTCCTGCATTTCTGTGGGGTAGGAAGTGGGGCTGAACTGAACAAGGTCGCTTCCTTCTCTCTAGAACAGGCAGCCTGAAGCTCCAGTAACAACATCTCTCCCTGAAGCATAAGCAGAGCGGTTCCTGCTCCTAACAATAACTGGTTTGTTGAACTGGTCCGATGAAGTGAGCTGTAGCTCACGAAAGCTCATGCTCAAATAAATTGGTTAGTCTCTAAGGTGCCACAAGTACTCCTTTTCTTTTTGGTTTGTTGTTGACATTCCTAGGTGGGAAATGTTTCAGAACTGCAGACTGAAGTGTTATAGTGTGTTATATTCAACAAATGCTAACGTTAATCAGAGAAACACAGAGGAACAAGATACCTTCTGGCTAGGGAACCCACTCTGTACTAGGAAGTCGTTGCCATGTTGCTGGTAATGGTTATCAATAATAACTTCAGTATTGAAAATGATGTTACTGTTTATGCAGATAGGGTATATCACCCTTTGAGTTATGGTCCTGAAAAATGGCTGTCACACCAACGCTAGCAGTTAAGCCTACCCACTTCATTGTCAGTAACAGATCAATTTCCTATTACCCATTTTCTATTTTTAGAGATATGGAATAGACAGGGAAATCTCCCTTCTTCCTGAAATGTAAGACAGTGACTTATATTTGGGTTTTTTTGGCATTTAGCAAAAGTATAATCTATTAATGGAACCCCATACTTTCTTTTCTATGGGGGGATTATAACATAGGGCTAACTGAAAGTATCACTCCATGTCTCCAGGAAAAGTGCTTGCAGCTCCTTTCTGTTAAGTACAATACACATAAGCCATTTAATTATTAACTCTATCGAGCTATGTTGCTAACTTTGAGAACCAAATTCCTTTCTTCCACAGAAACTTGGTGTTATCCTAGGGATAAAAGTAAATATTAACACCCAAGATTTTGAATCTTGTGAGAAAAGTTATAGGAAATTTTGGTTTGGTTTAAATTGGGGAAAAAAATTGCCAAAAACCTTTCATGTGGTTGAGCATCAGCAAATTGAAAGTTATGCTGCTTTAGTGCTACTTGTGTTAATCCAAAAGAGGTTTCTTGCCTGCCCTGCTGTGCTAGGGCAAGCTCCTGCAGAGTTACTTAGGTTCACAGTGGGAGAGTAGAAAAAGGAAAGTCTGCTCACAGAATTCCATTAGATATGTTGAGAGTGATGCAAAAAAGATATATAGTAATATGTTAGTGGAGAGAGCTATTAGTTAATGTTGGTTTACCCAGTTGGCTTACTATGAATTGCATATGCAGTTCTAGTCTGCAGTAACAAAAAATCTTGATAAAGCATGCACTTTCAGTTGGTTAAATCCTTTTAATGAAATGTACATTTTTAGTGTTTGTTGCAACAAGGTCATGTGGGAGGTTTATGCACAACCTAACCCTACAATGGCTATTTGCCAATCAGTTTATATTTCTACAGGGTTACCTTTTCTTTATTTAGGGGAAAAGTATGTGAACAGACTAAAAACAAATGGAGAAAATCTATGTAGAAATGTTTTAGTATTTCTGTAATATGAGACTAGTAGTATGACAAAATTAAATTTAAATTGAAAAAAGCCCTGAGGTGTATAATATGTTGTTTTTAAACCAGTGAAAGAGTATTGCACCAGTTCTCATAAATACATATCTGAAGTACATACTTTGTATGAGTACACATGCAAATTATGAAAGCCTTGATTTGAGATTCAAAATTAGCTGTATATTGAAAATCCTATCCTTATGTCAGAGGTCCAAAGCACACTACCAGATTTCCTGTTTAGCCCAGTTTTCAGGACTTGATGTTTTATTGAGTAATGATCAGGTCATTAAATACTACATTGTTGGCCACAGTGTTTATATAAATTTAATTCTGTATATTTAGTTTTAGCCTTTTCATTATCTAAACTTACTTCTTGTTCCCTAGATAGCTTTATCTGCTGTTTAATTTGTCTGATTATCTATTCTCCTGAATTCTGAAAAACTGGGATTGTTGTTGTGATTCTTAGAAGTCTCCCTGGAAAAACTTAAAAAATATTTTTGGTCTGTAGAACTGTGTACGTACATTGGGTGGCACTCTTGTAAGAAGGATTCAGAGTAGCAGCCGTGTTAGTCTGTATTCGCAAAAAGAAAAGGAGTACTTGTGGCACCTTAAAGACTAACAAATTTATTTGAGCATAAGCTTTCGTGAGCTACAGCTCAGCTTATGCTCAAATAAATTTGTTAGTTTCTAAGGTGCCACAAGTACTCCTTTTCTTTTTATAAGAAGGAGTGTTACATCTTTAAGGAATGCTACAAAGCTGTATGACTGTAAAAATGTTAAAGGTGATATTGGAAATTGGTTAGTCTCTAAGGTGCCACAAGTACTCCTTTTCTTTTTGGAAATAAATATAAAACTTGTACAGCATATGGTAAATCTTACTCCGTTGTTACTGTCTTCTCTGCCAAAACTGTAAATCAGGCCCTTGAATAAGTCCTAAGGCAGGGTCAGTTGATTTGCTGCTTCTAATTTTAGAAGTCAGTTCAAAAAGCCTTGTCAAATTGGTAAGAAATCTAGTGTCTGTGGTGAAGTGACATTTGACGCTTTCATTATTGTGCAGCATAAACATTTACCTAGAGAGGTTCAGTGCTAATGCAGAGCATTTTTTTTCTTCAGAACAGTTAATCTTGTTAATATCAATGGATAGGTTAATGCAGACCCTGAATGAATTTAATTAATTTTTATAAAGCATGGATAACACTAAAGTAATCTTGGACAATTTAAAAATTCTCTCTCTAGAGCCCACCAAAAAATGAACACCCTTCCCCCCCCTCATATGACAGATTAGGTTTGAATCCCTTATTTAATCTTTCTTAAATATATAGTTTGGTATACTTATCTCTGTGTGTGAAACTTCTGTGTTTTGCAACCTAGTGTTTTGTAATAGGATTTATGTGAAAGATGTCAGAGAACTAATTGTTTAAGGCAAAATGAAATTTTGCCTTATCTGATACTGAGTATGGTAGAGTATAATAAAACTTTCCAGATTGCATACAGCAGTGCTGTTCTATAAAATCTGTTTTCATTAAAAAAAAAAAAAAAAATCTCTCCTGTTATGCAGAACTTTCAAAAGGTGGCCTGAATGTAAAGCATGCTGCAGTGTCTGAGTTTGCAGAGAGCCTGAAACAAATGCTCTGAAATTTGAACTGTCCTGTTCATTTCATTGAGTGCTAAGTCAGATGTCAGTGATACTTTAAATGTCAGTGTTGTTTTAAAGCTCATCAGAGATAGTAAGCAAAGAGAGGAAGTATCACATTATGAAGATCTACACTAATATTTGCCAAAGAGCATGGCTACACTTGCAGATGTAGAGCACTTTGAGTTAAACCAGCCTTCAGAGAGCACAGTAGGGAAAGCGCTGCAGTCTGTCCACACTGACAGCTTCAGGCACACTGGTGTGGCCACATTTGCGGCACTTGCAGTGGCATTGGGAGCGGTGCATTATGGGCAGCTATGCCAATATGCAAGTGACTGCAGCATGTTTTTCAAATGGGTGGGGTGGAGTGTGACAGGGAGTGTGTTGTGTGTATGTAGGGGGGGAGGGAGTGGGTTTTTGGGGGGCTGAGAGCATGTCAGCATGCTATCTTGTACATTCAGACAGCAGCAGACCCCCCTCTCTAATGGTTGCTTTGTCTCGGAGCAGATAAGCAGCAAAGGGCATATCCGCATTCCTGTAGCAATTCAAAAACAATGACGAGAGTGGCCACTTGACTTAAGGGGATTATGGGTTGTTTCTGGAGGCTGATCAGAGCGCAGTAATGCAACACCTCATTCACACTGACGCCCGGGTGTTTCAGTCAAGACACAGCAAGCGTTAATCTTCTCGCTGAGGTGGAGTACCAGGAGCACTCTAGCCTTGGAGTCAGAGTGCTCTGTGTGCCTTGCCAGTGTGGAATAGGTAGTGAGCTAGGGCATCCGGGGCTGCTTTGATGCGCTCTAACTTGCAAGTGTAGCCAAACCCAAAGTTTGAGACTGGAAGGACCGGGGATGGAGGTGGAAGAGCAGAACTAAAAATTAATAGGGGCAGACCCTTAATCACAGATGATAGGATTTTTGGGACAGGGGAAGGGATTGGTTTCATTTCTCTGAAGAGGGACTTTATTTTCAAAAGTTTGAGAAATGTTAACATATCTTAAGGCACGTCTTCACTGGCAACGTTAAAGCGCTGCCATGGCAGCGCTTTAACGTGGCTTGTGTAGTCGCGGCATAGCGCTGAGAGAGAGAGAGAGCTCTCCCAATGCTCTAAAAAAACCACCTCCATGAGGGGCGTGGCTACCAGCGCGAGTGCACTGTCTACACTGGCATATTACAGCGCTGAAACTTGCTTTTTCACACCCCTGAGTCAGAAAGTTGCAGTGCTGTAAAGTGCCAGTATAGATAAGCCCTAATTCAATTACTAAAATACCTACAGTATGTCACTGGGTGAAATGTCTGCAAAGAGTTAAAAGGAGAGGGAAGAATCGTAAGATGGAAGGGACCTCAAGAAGTTATCTTGTCCAGTCCTCTGCACTCGTGGCAGGGCATATATTATTTACGGCTCAATTAAATGCCCCAATTAAAAGACTGAGATTCTTTCCCCCTATCTAGCGCATGAATTTAGGCAAACTTTGTTCACCAGTTTGAAGAAGCCATTGCTTTTCCCCCTCCTTCAGATGTTGGATCTCAGACAAGTGCTAATCATAAACTTTTAGCACAAGGCAACTACTTCAGGCTAATTATGCACAAAGCTCACCACTGCCATTCTATAGTATCAAAAACTACAATTTTAAGTTTAAATTTCCATTTAATACGATCCTTTACAAATAAAAATTGAGGTTAGTTTTAACATGCTTCTTAAATGAGGTTGAGGAAACAGGAGCAACTCCTGATGGTCACGTTCTACTTCTATATTTTCAGTGGGCAAGTAGGCCCATTATGGTAAAATGCAGGAGCCACGGGACATTTTCTTCTTTCTCATCCCACAAAGAGGAGGAAGATTCAGGATCCTCAGAGGATAGAACAAATAGTTTTTATCGAGTAGCTGGTAGCATGCATATCTTTTTCCTCTTGTCCAGCTGTCCATAGTAGGGTATAAAATTATAGGAAACCTAATTTGCAGACAAAGAGTAACATTTACTTCAACAGTTTGCCCCTTAAAAATACCAACTAAGACATGAATTTTAAGTGATGTAACTTGTGTATATAGAAGTTTTTGGGACTAAAAAGTGTAATCTATATACAAGATACTCCATATTAGAAAACCAAAAATTGGCAGCCATGCTGTTTAAAAACCTCCTGCACTAAAAACTCTCAATCATGTTATGAAAGATTCATATCTGTGCAGCTAGATATGTTTCCCCAAGTCTTAAGCTACTACTGAAGAGAATGCATTGGAGAACCTTAAATAGTTCAGAATTGCATATATCTTTTTAAATGTTTACAACTGCTTTCTGTTTACCAGTACCTCATAGCATTCTGACCCAAAGCAATTAAAATCCTGTTCTAACTTCCAGACATTAAGAGCCATGAGTCAGGCTCACTGGGCTTGGGCTAAGGGGCTGTTTAACTGTGTTGCAGACATTGAGACCACAGCCTGAGGTCTAAGACTCTCCCACCTTGCAGGGCCCTAGATCCTGGGCTCCAGGCTGAGCCTAAACATCTACACTGTAATTAAACAGCCCCTTAGCCCAAGTCCAAGTCAGCTGGTATGAGATGGCCGCAGGTTTTTAATTGCAGTGTAGACAGACATAAGATATGAGTAAGGCCCTAACAAATTCATGGTTCATTTTGGTTAATTTCACAGTCATAGTATTTTAAAAATAGTTAGTTTCACAGTTTCAGATGTTTAAATGTGGGGGTCCTGCCCCAAAAGGGAGTCGTGGGGGATCACAAAGCTATTTTAGGCGGGGCATGGGATTGCCACCCTCACTTCTGAACTGTTGCTGGCAGGGATGTTGCCTTCAGAGCTGGGCAACGCCCAGCTCTAAAGCCAGTGCCACCGCCAGCAGTAGTGCAGAAGTGAGGGTAGCAGGGTATGGGGGGTCATCACTTTTTGCTGGGCTCCAGCTGCTAGTCCTAGTAGAGCTAAGGAGGGATGGGACTTTCTCTTCCCTTGCATGGGCTGGGACCGGGTCAGACGCCCCTCTGAGACGGAGCGGGATTAACCTTTTGTGGGCCTGGTGCCAAACATATATGCGGGCTCCCATAGGGCCAGTGGAGCATGGCGTGCGGAGGTTGGTACCTGGAGCGAGGGGCTGGCCAGGGGCAATGGGAATCCATGCAGCCTTGTGCAAGGGCACTGTTTACAAACTGTCAGCTGCCAGATGCACACCGGCTCGCCCGGCCCTGTGCTGCCAGTGTGCTCTTACCCCTTGGGGGGCGGGCCCATGCTGTGCCGCCCAACACTCCCTGCCTCCCTTTGCCCAGCTCCCCATGCTCAGAGATCTCATACAGACCCCTCTGCCCAGCACCCCCCAAAACCCCACCACCACATATGCCCAGCACCACCCCACAGCCCCACTGCAACTGCTCAGCACTCCACATAGAACCCCCTCTCACTAGCACCCCAACACACACAGATCTCCCACAGTCTCCTTCCTCACAGCCTCACCACCACAACTACACAGTGCCGCACACAGACCCCCCAAAACGCAAACATCCCTCAGAGACCCAGTCCCCCATGCCCTGCCCCAGCCGCACTCATCGGCCCTGCTGGGAGGTGACTGCGTCTGCTAGGCTCAGCTGGCAATACTGCCTGGGCTGGTCCTGGGGCAGGAAATCACTCCGGTTCAGCCCCTCGGGAGCAGCACAATCAGCCAGGCAGAGGAGGAGCAGGGCCTGCCTGAGCCGGGTTCCCTCAGGTCCTACTTGTCTGGAGGGGCCCAGCCATGCCCCCCCCCCACTGTACTCCATCCCTCCTGGCCAAGACTGGGTCAGCTTCTACACCAGTCTCAGATGGCTTGGCTCCAGGGAGGCAGGTGGGGCCCCACAGGTGGTGGGCAGCATAGAGTGCTGGGATCCTTTCTGGAACTGCACTGGGGTCTGGCCAGGGGGTGGAGAGGAGCCCTTGGTCGGTGGGCTGAGAGGAGCAAGTGGTGGGAGAGGCCAGGGAGTAGAGAGGAGCCCTTGGGTGGCTGGTGAGCAGGCCAAGAGGAGCAAGCGGTGGGCGGGGTGAGGGGCGGAGAGGAGCCAGTGGGCAAGCATGCCTTTGGGGTACAAGCAGGCCAGGGCCCCTTCTGAGCATAGGCATGGCGCCACTGGCACCATTATAAACGCGGCACTGCTCTGGGAACCTCCCCTGGCTGCAGGAAGCTCTGCGGCTGCGCTGTCTCCACCCTCATTGAAGATGGTGTATCCGTGGAGCTGCTTCTTCTGTGGTGGTGGTTGCTTTATTTATAAAAGGGCGTTTTTATTGCAAATAGAATTTAAGGAGTATTTGTAACTTTAAGTACATCAGGAAGTCAGTGACTCTGGTTACTCTTTACATCATAATATAGCAAAGAGATTGAGGAAATTTGCAGAGAGTCTAAATGATTTTTTCTCTTATCACAGAAATTTGTGGGAAAATATATATCTTGAGGATAGTGACAGTGGATTGCTGTCAGAAGTAAAAAATTTGTGGAAATCTTCGACAGCAGTAAGTCACTAATACTGGTGGCATTAATCCAAGAATTTTGAAACAATTGAACAACAGCAATAGCTGAGCCCTAATTTAAAAACAGATATCACTGTGACAATGATATGAATGTCTAGGTAACTGTCAGGATTCAAGAAGGGTCAGAGTCATGGCATGGAGAAAATCATTTGCCCAGAGGGAGTACATATTTTGTCTCATGCTATACTGGAATAGGGGCTCTTGACTCCTTTGCTCTGTGTGTTAGGGGTGGGGAACAAGCAGTGGAGCAGTCCAAGTATTGTTGCTCCTTTAATATGAGGGTAGGAAGCTGAGCAGTCTCTGAGCTGCTTACTACTTTTTTCAGGAGAGGTGGGAGAGAGTGGAGCGTCAAGAGCTACTGTCCTTTTGCAGAACAAGAGAGAAGGAGTGGTGCTGATGCAGCATCTCCTTTGGAGAGGAGATGAGGGAAGACCAGGGAAGTGGAGTCCTTAATGCCTTTTTTGAAGGAGAGGGAGAGCAATGGTGTATGTGGGAGAAGTGTTGCTGGGAGGCTGAGGGGATCCTGCACCTCCCAGAGCCCTTCAAAGAGGCAGCAGGTCCCAGTATTCATTTAATGGGTAGATTTATTTTATCTGAAGGCGAGGGAGTGGTCTCAAATTCATTAATGGTGATGTGAGTAAAATACCAGATGTAATGAATTTAGGAGAGCCCAGAATTCATTTACTGTGTGTGTGTGAGTGAGAGAGAGAATGAACTAGATGGGTGTTATGGTTGACTTTATAATATTGTACAGTAAGTGATTTATGAGAGTCCTACCCCTTCTGAAGCATTATGTACAACCACTGCTGGAGGCAGGATGCAAGGATGTTGTTTTATTCTAATACAGTTCCTGTATGAACAATGATTACTTATTAAAAGAAGTGTTATGTGCTGAGCCTGATTTTTCTGAGGTGCTGAGCACCAACAGCCCCCATTGATTTCAGTTGGAGTTTTGGGTGCTCGAGACTTCCTATAATCAAGGCCCACAAAATGTAAGAGAAGCTTATGTAAATCAAAACTGGTGTGAGCAAAGATTATATGGATACAGTGCATGTTTTCCCTAAAAGTGTGACGTGTCCTAAATGCAGAAGTTCAAAAACCAGTTTACTACAATTTCATGATTTTTCTTGCTTTATAAGTTAGGAACATTACCTCACCTTGAAGAAGCTAAGTTGAAATGTCATCTTCTTTGAAATTGATTACTTATCTTTACAGAACAATACTTTATTAAATTATTTAAACACTGATGGTTAGCTCTGTCATGTCAAAGACAGAATCCTTAGTTTGCAGTTTTTAAGTGTCTAGTCTGGTGACCCCTTATGAGTTCTTTTCTGTTGTGATTAAAGGTTTGCAGCCTCAGACCCAAAAGGTCTCCCTTAGAATGTAAAATAGTAATCATACTTGCAATGTGACTCTTTTTTTTTTCTGAAACAAGAAACCATAAGACTTCCTTTTAAAAAGCTGTTGGTCTACTAAATGGTTTATTCTTTTTTTATTCCTAGATGACTGTTACCCATTCAAACTTTAAAAATTGCATGTAACATTTTACTATGTCCATTCATACTTTGTTTAGATTATGTGAGGAATGTTGTGAAAGGACTTTGTTTTTTTTCTGCAGCGTTTTTTCAAAATATTTGTGATTAATAAGCTTTTCTGTGAAGCTCATCACCATAGGACCTGAGAATATCTTCAGCATTAACAAATGTATCCTTCTAAAGCAACCCTTTTTGATAGGGAATTGAGGCACAGAGATTAAATGATTTACCCAAGATTGTACTAGAAATCTTTGGCACATCTAAAATAGAACCCAGATCACCTGAGTCTCAGATTGGTGTATCTTAACCACAAGGCCATCCTTCCTGTCATCTTTATGCAAGCAATCACGCTAATTTTTGACCTATCAAGTGAGTTAGCTGTACATAATAGTTGAGTTGAGGGGAAACTGAATGTTGCCCACAATCTTAGTGAAACGATAGTGCACTCGTCTTAGAAAAAGTTAGGCTAATAGCTACTTTTCTGCAGTTGAAAGTGTTTAGATACAAGATTAGAATATACTAAATTTATATAATTTCTCTTTTTACTAGATACCTGCTGTCCAAAGGTAGAGTTCAAGATGGGGTGGGTGGTACTATCAAATTCTAAGGGGAATTCCAGGAGAGAGAAGGCTTGGCAGGCACTGGGGATTCCTAGAACCTGCTTGGGGTCTTTGTCTTCCATAACAGTATCTGTGTAGTAAGTGTCTGACAGATCTGAAGCTCCAGTTTCCTCCAGCTGGTGGAAAGTAAAAGAAACTTCATCTCCTTTCCTCCTGCTACACAGCTTCCTGAGTATTGCTGGGAGGAGCAAGAGCTCTGTTACTCTACTCCTTCCCTCAGAACCTCCTGGCTGCTGCAAAGATATAGGGAAGAAAGATATGTCTGCTATTCCACCCATTCCCAGCCTCTGTTTTTTGGGTCATTCTCCTCTGTGAATAAGTTCATGCTCGTTCTCCAATGTGAATAAGTTTGCTGTTGCTCATAGGTGTATGCAGTTGAACATCTGCAGAAATTGATGTCATTGGTTCCTATGCTCACCAGAGAGTTTCCTGCTTGAGTGTGGGTGAATGGATTTTTGGATCCCTGTATATTGACATAACTAGAACAAAAAGTGTGAATAACCTATTTAAATCTAAAAATTTCAGTGAAACCTCTTTAGAATTCCCTAACCTAAAAATCTTGAGCAGTAAAAAAAGTACACCTCTACCCCGATATAACACGGGTCCTCGGGAGCCAAAAAATCTTTCACGGTTTCACCTATAACCCGGTTATATCGAACTTGCTTTGGCCTCAAACAGTTCCGTTATTAATAGTCACTTCCCGCCCCCTGACTGACCCCTCAGAACCTCCGAACCATCCACCTCCCCCCCGCTCCCTGTCCCCTGACTGCCCCGACCCCTATCCACACCCCCGTCCCCTGACCGCTCCGCCCCCAGAACCTCCGAACCATCCAACCCGTCCCCTGACCGCCCCCCGAGACCCTCTGCCCCTTATCCAACCCCTCGGTGCCAGCTCAGCACCCTTAACATGCTGCTCAGAGTAAGGTGTTGGAGCCAGATACGCTGATCCGCAAGAGCACACAGCCCAGTCCCCCAGAGCGCTGCTTTACCCCGTTATATTTGAATTCGTGTTATATCGGGTCACGTTATATCGGGGTAGAGGTATATACAAAACATATGTGAGAGAGGAGAAACAGTAATAATAATCTTGTAGAATAAGCCTTTGTCTACACCAAGGGTGAGCAAACTTTTTGGCCCGAGGGCCACATTGGGGTATGAAACTGTGTGGAGGGCCAGGTAGGGAAGGCTGTGCACATGTCCCCAAACAGCCTCGCCCCCTATCTGACCTCTCCTACTTTCCGCTCCCTGACTGCCCCCTCAGAACCTCCCACCCATCCTATCCCCCACCTGCTCCTTGTCCCCTGACCGCCCCCTCCTGGGACCCCTGCCCTTAACAGCCCCCCGGGACCCCACCCCCTATCAAACCCTCCCCCCGCTCCATGTCCTCCTCCCGAACCTCTGCCCCATCCAACCACTCCCTGTTCCCTGACTGCCCCCAGGAACCCCTTATCCTACCACCCGGCCCCCTTACCATGTCTGGGAGCCATGCCGCATGACCAGAGCCAGACACGCTGCCATGCCACCTTGCATGAGAGCGCATCCCTGCCACCCAGAGCGCTGGTGGCGTGGCTGCTGGGGAGCGGGTACAGCAGAGGAGGTACCGGTAGTTAATCTCCCCAGCCAGGAGCTCAGGGGCCGGGCAGGACCTTTGCTCAAGGTATGAGAACTTTCCTCACAAGCAAAACTTCTAGAGGTACCAAATAAAATTGTTTAACAGGAACACAGAAAAATTGACTAATTTTAAGGGTAGGCTCATATTTCTGTGTCACAGTGGTCTTACATAGTTTATAAAATCTCCCTCTACACCACCTTAGAGGCCAAATACCTGTGTGTTTAGTTCTTATTTATTTTTGAAAGTTTGTTTTGTTTCCTACACACTAGAAAATTCTTGTACCAAAACCTCAAATCATGTTTTTGAACTATTTAGTTCAGATAAAGATTTTGCAGGTTTTTTTCCTTCAGAGGCTTTAAGTTCAACCTTCATTGTCTCAGTTTTTGCCTCTAGTTTTGTATAGGTAAATTTTAATTTCCAGTGTATGAGGAGCCTACAGGATGGATTCCAAATAAATTTCATTTTTCCTCATAACCCTGGCAGAAGATACAGCAGAACTTATTTGTCAGCCCTACTTTTGAGTATCAGAGTTTGGGGGTTGATGTGTAAAGCTGTTGATGCTGAGTACCTCTTTCATACCTCCATCCCAGCTGACGTAGAAATCTGTGGCAAGAAATTGTCTGCCTCTTCTGAACTCCTTGGTTTTTAAAACAAAAAAACAAATCTCAGTCTACAGAGTGCTGAATAAAATGACCAGAAAAAAACTCTACTGCTCTGAACCCCCAAAAATAAAATATAGGTCACAGAGATATTACTAGCAAGACATGGGCAGGACTGTAGGAGGAGAAACTTCTTCCTATGCTACAGCAGGTAAGTTCAAAGTGGGGTGGAGGAATATTGCATTGTGTCTTCTCCAGCTTTGTGGCGAGCAGCAAAGGTCAAAATGAGACCTGTGTAGATGAGGACACTGTTACAGTCTCTAAATGTGCTATTCCCCAGACTTCAGTAAAAGTTAAGGTGGTTGAAGACAAGGAAGGGAAGTCATTAAAGGGATGGTCTAGATAATACTTAGTCCTGTCATGAGTGCAGGGGACTGGACTAGCTGACATCTCGAGGTCCCTTCCAGTTCTACAATTCTATGATTCCTGACTGAGTATAGTCAGCTATATGGATATAGTTGGTTGGCAGCAGCAGACCAAAACTGTACATAAAATAGTTAACCCCCCCATAAATTGCGACTTCTTCGATAATGCTGTTCATTTAAGAGTTTGAACAAATTTCCGTTCCCAAAAACTGTAGGGAAAAACTTCATGCCAGCTTGTAAGCTAAGGTAATAAAACTTTTTTAAAAAGATTGAAGTGGAAAGTCCAGAGTTCCAAGCAAATAGCTAAATTAATCAAGGAATTTTCAGTGTTGCCAACTCTCACAATTTGTCATGAGTTCTTCAATATTTTGGTGTGCATTAAAGCCCCATATGCTGGAATTGTGAGATTACGTGAGTCTCACCCTAATAGTTGCAGAGAAGAGCTGAAAAATGCAAAGCAAATGTACCCTGAAAGCTCAAACCAGAAGACAAATAATAAATTTTATTCATTTTAAGCCAATTTCATGATTTTTAACACTTGAGGTTGGCAGTACTGCGTTAGCTTCCATTCATGATTCAATCTTTATAGTTTGTCTCAATCTATTTTGATTTTAATTTAGAAATGAATTTTGCACAAAACATTATTCCCCAGAAACAGTACCTATGATGTATTTTGAAGCTTGATGCATGAAGAAATACCTCTTATGCTCACTAATAAAAAAAAAAAAAAAAGCCAGCTGGTAAAAGCTGAAATAGCACAGAAATACTTATTTACATCATAAAGTTATGGGCCATAAGGGACTTGGACATATTTTGTAGCTCTTGATGTTGATGTATAACTGTCAGTCTGTGTTACATATTGGTATTGTATGCATCCGATGAAGTGAGCTGTAGTTCATGAAAGCTTATGCTCAGATAAATTTGTTAGTCTCTAAGGTGCCACAAGTACTCCTTTTCTTTTTGAGAATACAGACTAACACGGCTGCTACTCTGAAACCTGTCATATTGGTATTAATGTATTTGTAGTGTGTAAATACATTTTTTCTTTCAGAGTTTGAATTTAGCTAAAATTGATCAGTGTGTTCAAGTACACAGTGAATTGTTCTATTGTAGATGTATGAAATGTGGTTGAAGGGGGGAAACTATTCTTTGTAAGAAGTATGCTGTGTTCATATTTTGTTTTCGTTGTTTTGTGATTAGTACTTGATTTGAGGAATAATGGGTTGGGAAGTTCAGATGTATAGCTGTAGGGGAGAGGTGGTTTTAGTGGGCTACACAGCTGCAAGGAAATGCCTGCTTCCATAAGGAGAGACTAAATAGCTATGAGCCACTATTTGAGTCTTCAACTCTGAAATTAGCTTTTAAAACGGCATCAGGTTATCCCTCTCAAACTGGTACTTTTGCTTGTCAAAAGAGTCTGGAGCTCCTTAACCATCCTGAATGTCCGGCTCTCGGAACGCTCCAGACTCCCAAACAACTGGATAGCTCACCCTGTCTCCTTTGAAGGGGCTAAGATGAGCCCAGGATGAGCTGGGCCTGCCTCTTAAAGATATTAAGTATCAGAGGGGTAGCCATATTAGTCTGTGTCCACAAAAACAGTGGAGTCCAGTGGCACCTGAAAGACTAACAGATTTATTTGGACATAAGCTTTCGTGGGTAAAAAACCCACTTTGGGTTTATGTCCAAATCTGTTAGTCTTTAAGGTGCCACTGGACTAGTCATTTATTTCAAAGATATTAGGATGTGACACCTTTAAAAGCACCCCAGGTACATGCAGTAGTTTAACTTCTATCTCCCTTCCCTTTTTTCATTTATCTACATTTGTCAGAACCAAAAACCAGTGCACAAGTGATTTTTTTTTTTAAATAGTCTATTGTGCCACAGTGGATCCTTCACTTGGGATAGAAACTACAGAGGATGGCCACAGATGTGGTAACTGCTTCATCTTTCCCTCTCATATGATAGGGTATGATTCACAGTTTAATAAAGAGAAGAGATCCAGCATACGTGACTCTTTCAAAATGCAAGTTTCAAACTTATGGTTAAGTTACTTGTCTCATGCTGCAACTGAAGAACTGAGTCATGTTCTGTTTTTATAATAGTTTTTCCAACCTTGTTATGTATAAATGATTCCGTTTGGTATAACTTAAGCTGTTTGGAACAAGAATCTAGATCCTTTCTTTTTGCATTTCATTGTGGCATTTGAAGTAGGCTGGAACACCCTTACTGTCTGGTCACAGGATTTAACTCTTAGACCATGTCTACATAGGAAAGTTTCACCTTTGTAACCTAACATGAATTTAAATTGATTTAACTAAATCAGTGCTTACTTGTGAGGATGGCACTCTTACTTGGGTTTAAAAATGGCTTTTTCTCATTTTTTGCTTAAACCTGTTTCCAATCAAATTAAGTCATACGAGGAAAAAAAGCCAAAGTTGATCAGGAATAGGTTTCAAGCTTTTTTTTTTAAAAAAAGAGAAAAAGGAAAAGCCATTTTAAAACCTAAATAAAAGCATCATCCATACAGGAGTTGGCATACATTAGGTAAAATTAAAGTGGTGTAACTTTCTCATATAATCAAGGCCTTAGATGAAAGTGAATGCATTATTTAATTTTAGTTGAGATATTGAAGGAATGAAAGATGCATAGAATATTTTTTTGGAACCTCTTCCCTTCTCTTCTCTTCTCTTCCTCCCCGCCCTCCCCCCTTGAAATTGTAAATGGATTCTCTTCTTTCCCATAACCGGGCAAGTAATGCTAAAATAGAATTTGAATAACTGTTTCAGAAGTGAATGAAACAGGAATACATTTAAAATCACAATTTTTCTTTCTAGCGTTTCATCAATACATGTAAAATAAATTAGTACCGTAAGGAAGCTTCAGTTAAAACTTCCTTTTAGCATAATACCAGCTTTATCCAGGGAATTTCTATTAGGAAACAGATTCCTTATTTTTCAGCAAGAAGGTTGCCTGCACTTCAGGCTAACAGTTGACAGTATTGTACAGATTCTTCTTATATAAACACAACCTTTATTTTCCAGAACACTCTGCCAGTGCTATGCTAGTTCTGGAACATAGTGTAACCTCTTGCTTTAATGACAGGTTTCAGAGTATCATCCGTGTTAGTCTGTATTCGCAAAAAGAAAAGGAGTACTTGTGGCACCTTAGAGGCTAACAAAAATTTATTTGAGCATAAGCTTTCGTGAAAGCTTATGCTCAGATAAATTTGTTAGTCTCTAAAGTGCCACAAGTACTCCTTTTCATCTTGCTTTAAGGGATTTTGCTGCTTTATTTTTGTAGAGATGATACTGAAGTATTTTGTGCAAACCACTGAAGATTCTTTATCCTTAAGAAAAGTTTGTTAATTTTTCTAATGTTAAGTGACCTTTTGAAAAGGCTGTGATGCTGCTTGAGTAAACATTTTTTATCATTCTAGAAGACAGATGAGAAGCAATCAGAACGCTTAATCATAAATGATAGCTGAAATAGTTACAGCATCTATGTATTCTTAGTAATATATTTGCATAAACAAAAGGGGGATTAAAAATAAGTAGGAAAAAATTACTTGTCAAAACAAAAACCCTAATGTCTGATTTAGGAAAATCTTTTGATGGATTTAAACTTGAAAATAATTGACCAAAAAGGTGTTGGTTTTATGTTGTAACCCATAACAAAATCAGTGTTGGTACTTAGGGCAATATATTTGGGTAATCAATAATGTAAAAAGACAAATGTTTATATCCCCTTGTTTCAGTATGAGGTGGTACAGCTGTATACTAAAATTCCCAGCTGCATAATTATGCAAACAGCATAATGCCTCACTTTAACAGCAGTACCATAGAAGTGGGGGTGCGGGGGGATGGGGGATGATGATGTAGAAGATTACTTGTATTACACATCCAATTCTTTTTTTATAAATGACTGTTATATAGTAGTACATTGCTTTCAGTGAAATGCATGTAGCTGGTACTGCTGGGCTATGTTATAGTTGCCCTTTGACTAAACAAGAATGTCACTATTCTTCAAAATTAAATTGTCATATCAGAAATTGCATATATTCAAGTGAACAGTCACTTCATTGACATGAAACACTTCTGTTTGTTCTAAGATTGTGTACAATACACTAAAAATGTAGAAACTGACTTCCAGTTTTAAATAGCATACCTGTTTGCACGTTTACTTTGCACTCATACTATAGTGCATGCTCATGCATACATGGTTAAATAGCTGCTTGGCTAGCCGTGTGTGCATGCCAGCCCCAGACTTGCTTGAGAATAGTTCTCCATTCAAAATATTTTCTTAGTACTATAAAACAAAAGGTCAGTAAACCAGTTTAGTAAATATCACAGGATTGGTTACATTTTTGTGTGTTAAAAAACAACAACAACCCCAAACGTAATTTGTTACTGTTGAAAATCAGTTCAAACCAAAATGGCTTTTGTCATAATAATTTAAGTGTCACTTCAGATGCAGCGCTCTATTGGAGTCACTCCCATCTCTATCTGAATGTTCTAGTATGCAAGTAGTTAAATATTATGTGGCTTGTAATTGTGGTTTTGCTCAGAAAAGTGACTGAATAGCACCACCTTTATCAACATCTGCTCTGTTTTCAGAGTTGTATCTGTTTGCTAACATTCTTTGCTACCTTTCTACTAAACTGCAGAATCACTTGCTCTGTGAGTGAGCTGGGTTGTCTTGCTGTAACCAACACTACTGTTAAATTCCACTGGAGAAACATTATTGCATATGGTAATGAGCAAACAAGAAAGAAGACTGCTTGAATTTTAGATCAAAGTTGAGTTTTCAGGGATGGCAGTTAGGAGGGGAAAAAAACTTTTTACTTAAAAACTGAACTGTTTTGATCTCGAAATGAAGGTGGTAGACACATAATGCTAAAATGTCAGTTTTTAAAGGCACCTCTCACAGTACAAAAAGTTAATACCTTTTATACAGGACTTTATGTAAGACTCTAATATTGAAATTGTTTACCATTTTCTCGTATTCTTTCCCGAATCAAATATAAATAGGCAAATAGATTAGAAATAGAGCCTTCTTTAGACATTAATTTCTAGGACTTCTCTTATGTATGTACTTGGTTTAGATAACAAATTTCATTTTAAAAGTAACCTCAATATTCCTCCTCTTGTGCATAAAATATTTTTTGATACTAATTTTTCTTATATTTAATATATTTTCACTATGCATGTGACAAAGATTAGCTCTGATTTTGTTTTATCACTTTTCTATAATTTGTATATATAAAAATAGTATAATTCAGTCTGGCTAATGTTTCAGACTGCTGTTAGTCACTTTTTATGCCATATTTAATCTGTCTTCCATGGAATATCCTTTCCCAGACCAAAGTCCAGACCAGGAAACTATTGCAGTATTCCTCTAAAACTGGATCAGACCAGAAGGTTATCTGTGCATAGACTATCTTGTATTTTGCAAGTTGCATGCATATATAATATTAAAAAAAAAAATCAGGAATCCTGGAAAATCATATTCTGTTTATATCTGTGTTGAGTTCTAACTGTCTAGCTGAAAGGCCTCTGTTAGCAACAGTTCCTTAGTCACCAGAGTATCTGTCTGGTGTGCTGATGAAAAGCATATTGAAGATTCAGACACACATTTAATACCTAAGTCCTAAGGAGAAGCAGGTACTTTTAATCTCTTGGTGGGGATCTGGTTCAAATTACTATCTTAGTACATTGGAAACAAATTACATAACCAAAGCCTTTTCAGCATGATTAGAATTTTTTAAAATATAATTCAAGATTTTGTACCCTTAAATAGAATGAAGCAGGTTTTTTGGGGGGAAAAAATCATTATTTAGTGACTTACCAGAGTCTCTGCGAATCTGTTCCAAACTCTAGTGGGGTAGTGTAGTGGTAAAAATGTACCAATACGGTACATGCTGGAGTTGTGTTAGCGGGAAGCAACGAAATGAAGGGCTGGATGTTGTGGGACCTGAAAAATAAGTAAAGTTAGTCTTGTCTTGTGTGTTCCTCCTCTGAGTACATATTAAATGTAGTAAACATTTTGTGCAGAATACCTTCTTCCTGCTCTTCCTTAAAATATTTTCTACATACATCTGCATAAGAAATAGATATTAATTTTAAATATGTTCTGCTAATATCCTTCCTCTTAAGAGGCGTTGGTTAATTGTTTCCTGTTTTTGTACCAGAGCTATAATGGAGGCACATTATTTTAAAACACTTCCAAAATGTACAGAAGTGCAACAATAGCTGTGACCTGAGAGAGCAAGGTCACACCCAGGCCCATTTCCTGTTTTGTTCTTGGGGAAACTAAAGGTTTCACTAAATACTGGATAAAACTAAGGAACCATCTATTTTGCAAATGTTGGCAGGGGTGGGTGGGGGGGGGGATGGAAGAAGTTATGTAAAGTAAATACTATTTGATAGTTTAGATCTACAGTGTTAACAAATCACACAATTTAGGATTTGAAGTTTTCCTTCTAAACTTGTTTTTATATCTGTTAATTCTTTTCAGAGTATGTACAGTGCTTGAATAGGCTCTAGGTTTTCTTTATTTGTGGATAAATATGGCAGGAATGTCCAATAATGTAGAACTACACCTCTCAAAACTACTTGCTTGTGCAGTGTAAGCTTTGTTTGCAGATCTTTTATTTAAAAAAAAAAGAGAGAAAAGAGACTCAAACTTGCAATACAAGTAAAGTTAGAAATGCAAAAAGTACCCCGACACTAACCCTCTTCAGTACCTATGAGTGGCAATCTTCTTTTCCAGAAATCTCTCGGCAGTGGAAGTATATCAATGCAGTGTATCTCAGAGTTGGCATAACTTTATTTTAGCAGAGAGCTGTTGCAGGACTCAAAATAATGATTACTTTGTAGTACGAATTTGTATAGCTACTCTAGATCATCGGGATATTTACTTTAAACAAGTCCTAACCAAGCCAGAGATTTTGGTTTCTGTAGGCTTTGGTAATTCAGTTGTCATACATAACTTGCTTCCCAAGTAAAATCAGGAAAGCTCAATAAGACTTAATTTTTTTAAGGATTTGTTGAACTTGATACCCTTTTTGATCTATTTTTTTAGAATGTTAAATCCATTGAGACTGAAAGAGGATCAAAGTATAAACCAAATATAAATATGGATTCCTGAGTGGCAAGTAAATGATCTTTCAGTATTTGTGATTTTAAGGAGTCAAAACTGACTGTGCTAACGGTGCTTAGGTCATGCATAGTTTCACTAAGCTAGGAAGTATTTCACCATTGTGCTGCAGCACATCCTGAATATGTAAACAACTCCACTATTCATTCTGAGTTGCTGCTTTGCAGTAGTAACTTTCCTTTCCTTCTAATCCCTTCTCAGAGAACAGAAACATATTTGCCTTGTCCAATTTAAATAAAAGTTTATTAAAGATGAGCATGTAAACTACCACTTCACTATAACATTAGTCTTATCAAAATTAAACTGTTATGAAATGTATAATATGGGAGTGTTTAAGAATATTTTTAATGTACAATGAACATGTTTGCACACACGAGGCGTGGCTCAGTCCTCCATATGTTTAGACATAATATTACTTATGTGAGAAGCCTCAGTAGCTTAACTGGAACAACTTAAATGAGTAAAATTACACATGCACATGTGTCTGCAGGATTGGAGCCTGAATTTGTATAAGTGAATCATCAATCCTGTTAATTTTGAAAAGTATTAATCATAGTATCTATTAGGGCTGTTAAACAATTTAAAAAAAGTGAGAGCTTAAAAAATAATTGATTAATTGCACTGTACAACAATAATAGAATACCATTTATTTAAATATTTTTGGATGTTCTCTACATTTTCAAATATATTGATTTGAATTACAGCACAGAATTCAAAGTGTACAGTGCTCACTTTCTGTTTTTATTACAAATATTTGCAGTGTAAAAAAGATAAACAAAAGAGATAGTATTTTCAATTCACCTCATACAAGTACTGTAGTGCAATCTCTTTATCGTGAAATGCAACTTACAAATGTAGAATTTTTTTACATAACTGTGCTCAAAAACAAAACAATGTAAATCTTTAAAGCCTACAAGTTCACTCAGTCCTACTTATCCAATCACAAAGACTAACAAGTTTGTTTACATTTACAGGAGATACCGCTTCTTATTTACAATGTCACCTGAAAATGAGAACAGGCATTTGCATGGCACTGTTGTAGTTGATGTCGCAAGATATTTACATGCCCGATATGCTAAACATTTATGTGCCCCTTTATGCTTCAGCCATCATTCCAGAGGACATGCTTCTGTGCTGATTATCGAGCAGAACCCGTCATGATCCAAAGCAGTGTGGACTGACACTTTCATTTTCATCATCTGGGTCAGATGCCACCAACAGAAGGTTGATTTTCTTTTTTGATGGTTCTGGTTATGTAGTTTCCAAATTGGAGTATTGCTTTTTTAAGACTTCTGACAACATGTTTCACACCTTGGAAGGCACTTCAGATTCTTAAACCTTAGGTCGAGTGCTGTAGCTATCTTTAGAAATCTCACATTGGTTCTTAAACCGAACATTTGCTGGGTCGTCATTTGAGACTGCCATATCACAAAGTATATGGCAGAATGTGGCCATATACAGAGCAAGAGACATACAATTCTCTCCCAAGGAGTTCAGTCATAAATTTTATTAATGCATTATTTTTTCAACGAGTGTCATCAGCATGGAAATGTCCTCTGGAATGGTGGCCGAAGCATGAAGGGGCATACGAATGTTTAGCATATCTGGCACGTAAATATCTTGCAACTCTGGCTACAAAAATGCCATGCGAACTCCTGTTCTCACTTTCAGGTGATCTTGTAAATAAGAAGCAGGCAGCAGCATCTCCTGTAAATGTAAACAAACTTGTCTTAGCAATTGGATGAACAAGAAGTAGGACTGAGTGGACTTGTAAGCTCTACAGTTTTCCATTGTTGTGTTTTTGAGTGCTGTTATATAACAAAAATCTACATTTGTAAATTGCATTTTCATGATAAAGAGATTGCACTATAGTACTTGTATGAGATTAATTGAAAAATACTATTTTTTTTAACCGTGCAAATATTTGTAATAAAAATAGAAAGTGATTACTGTACACTTTGTATTCTGTTGTAATTAAAATCATATTTGAAAATGTAAAAAAAAATCCAAAAATATTTATAATACATTTCAATTGGTAAACTATTACTGTTGGACAGTGTGATCAAAACTGTGATTAATCGCGATTAACTTTTAAAATCGAGTTAATTTGTTTTGAGTTAATCACTTGAGTTAACTGTAATTAATTGACAGCCCTACTGTCTATTAACTTGCTAAGAGGTATAAAAGTGACATTGACACCTATTTTCCTAGATTCTGTGGGGTTGGTCCTGGTAGGGATATAGAAAACCTCAGTTCTTTCTTTTCTGAGGATATGGAGGCATCTTTGTATTTAAAAAAATGAAACAAAACAAAACCCCCCCAAAATCAGTCATTCTAAGCTTTGTCTCTTTGTACATGTGGAATACTTCTGGACAAACACTGTTTTTGAATTCCAGGAGCTGGCCCTGATTTAGAATCAGATTTTACTGCATGAGTAGTGTGTGGTTTTTTTGTTTTTGTTCCTTTTTTTTTTTTTTGGCAAATAGGTTTGAGTACCTCTATCAGAATGCTGCTTCTTTTGTACCTCATTAGCCTCTGCATACTTAGTGCAAGACTAACAAAACAGAGAATATCAAAATGTTTCACTTTTTTTCTGGAGGGGGAGGGAATGAGTAATGTTTAAATCATTAGTCTTATTTATATTTCTCTAGTATTTTTACTAAGGGAAAACTTCTTGAGATTATTTTAAAACTGCTGCAATCCAGTTCCTATTTCTCTGCCCCTTCTCTCACCCCCCCCCCCCCCCCCAAACCCAGCTGGGGGGCCAGATACTCACATTCCCTACCCCTTAGAGCCTGTTGCAGGGTGCCCCCGTCCCAGATACCCGAACCCCCCCCTCCCCTCCTCCCAAAAAAAACAACAAACCCTCAGGATCCAAAGAGAGAAACAGCCTGATGCTGGTTCCTGGGCTTGTTGAGTTTCCTGCATGCCGTCTCCTTCCTTCAGGGTGTGCTGGGAACTGCAGCTGCCCGGAACCCTCCAGCTCCCTTCCCTGGGCAGTGTCTTCTGCCAGGTCCAGTGCCCCCTAGTGGTGGGCAACAGCTCTGCAGCCCACTTCTGTGGTGGGGGGAAAGGAAATTCTGTGCAGAACATTTAATTTCTGTGCAAATTATGCATTGTGCAGTGGCACAGAATTCCCTCAATAGTAAAAGTTTACATTGGTTTAACCAAGTTTAAAAACAGATTTAAGTTAAACCAGTATAACTTTCTCTTGTAGGCATCCCACTATAGAGCTTTAATGAAGATGCTCTAAGCTGATGGGAAAGAGCTCTCCTGTTGGTGTAGTTAATCTACCTCCCTGGGAGGTGGTAGCTACGTCAGCAGGAAAAACTCTTGCCAACCTACGTAGCACTGTCTAAACATGTGGTTAGGTAGGTATAACTACATGGCCTGGCGTGTGGATTTTTCACATCCCTGAGCGATATAGTTAGACCAGTATAGGTCTGTAGTGTAGACCAGACCTTTAATTACAGATATCTAGCTTAATGGTCTACCTGACTTCAGAAATGAAGTATAGAGCATGCTCTCAGCCTCCTCATACGTCTGTGTAACAATAGTATACTTGTGGAGTTCAGACATTATTATAGCAGTCTTTCTCAAAAAAGCATCCTGACTTTTACCTACACAGAAAAGGTGCCTGCTGCTAGCTCTTTGTCTGACAAAAATGTGCCTAAAGTTCAATAAATAGTTCAGCCCGTCATAGAGTATAATTTATTATATTGATACTATTTACAGTGAACTATTGATGTGCATGATACATCATAGAACAAAAACTGATTCCCTGCCCAGAAGAACTTGCATCCAGTTACAGGGACACCATCAACTTAAATAGAGCTTCTCTGAAATGTTTTAACCTCCTCTTACAGTAATCTTATGTGCTTACTTTTAACTGAAACATTAGTCAAATATCTTTTTTAGTTTGTGCATTTGACAGTATTTTGTATCTATGTAGCTATTTTCCCTTCTGTGTGTGTTCAGGATTCTGGGATGGGGAGGGAAAACATTTTTAAAATAGGAAAATTTGTTAGTAAAACCATCAGTTGACAGTGAGACTCTGACACAAGTATAGTACCTCATAATACTTGCAGTTAACTTTTTTTTTTTTTTTAAGTTGCTTAGGCTTTAAATTGACTGTTTCTAGGAGGAAATAATCACAGGAACCAGGGCAGCCATATAAGCACACATACTAGTGATTGCAATTTTTAATATTTAATTTTATTGATTTTTCAGAAAGTATGCACATCATACTCGTGTTCACTATTTTTCATTTCTCACTAATAATGCCTTCTATTATTGCATTCAGTACATTGGGGGAATAAAGTAGGAAACTGATGGTAAATTAAAGTAATAATCGCCTAGAAAAGTTTCATAGTGCTTGTAATGTCTTATAATTATGACACAGAATTTATACATTTAAAGTAGGAAAGTCAAACCTGTGAATGTAATGAGTGGTAGAGACATTGGTATGATGTCCAGTTGAAAATATTTATATAGATCGGTGGTTCCCAAACTTTAACAGCCTGTGAACTCCTTTCACGAAAATGTCAAGTCTCGCAAGCCCCCTCCTAAAAATGAATTTTTCCAGGGATTTTTCTCCTCTACCTGAGTATAAATTATAAAAGCACTGATCTTGGAAATATAAAATTTGTTTTGACATGCTTATTACACACTATTTATTATTAATTATTATTTATCATTACAGTATTTTTATTACATTATGAAAACAGCAACACTCTTCCAAGATCTCACTTTCCTAGCTTGTATCACCTTGAATAAGCCAGTTATAAGACAAGGCTCCTATGTTTCATCAAGGAGTATCAGATGTGAAACAGCATGAAGGTATTTAAGAAGCCAACTCAGAGTTCCTCCTACACAAGCATTCAGGTCTTGAGCAGTCCAGCAAAAGCTTAAACTTGTTCTTCATAATAATTTTAAAAATAATACTAGCTGCCTGTTTAATTTTAAAAACAGCAAAAAAATATCCACCTTTCTTTCCATTTCTTATAAGGAGTCTTGAAGTTGAAATCTCCTCAGTGTGATAGATATGCTTGCTTTGATCTGCTTAGCTCTTGAAAGTCCAGGGGCTCCGGGCTGCTGGCCCCGTGCTGCCCGGGGTTCCTAGGGACAGCTCTGTCTGCCATTAGGGAATTTTTTTCCGAGAACCCCCTGTAACATTTTGTGAACCCCAGTTTGGGAACCACTGATTTAGATTATTTACAATCTTCCTGGTAAACATTAATTTTGATTACTTTGATTCTTAGGAGAGAATACAGGTATAGTTACTTATTCTTGAAATAAAGATTGTAACTGAAGTATCAAGTTGATTTTGATACCTATTAGAAGTGTGAGAAAATCAAAGTGTTTGAAAGATAAAATAGGTATTGATAGAGCTTCTAGTTCACGTTTATATCTGGGCTGGAGAAGTGAGAGGGGAATCTCATAACTATAGTAGCTGTTTTAAACTTATTAAAAGGCACTTTAATGTCCTTTCCTAAGAACACCCTAAGGTGATGCATTAATTTGTTTGTAAACTACTTAGAGCCATGATCCACCATTCTTAGCTTGTACAGCACTGTGCTCACTCTTCGGCTTTGTCTACATAGGCAATTTAATCTTTAAAACATTTTTTGTGTCTCAGGGGTGTGAAAAAGCACCCCCCTGAATGACGAAAAGCACCGGTCTGAACAGCGCTTTGTTGGCAGGAGCCGTGCTCCTGTCAATAAAGCTACTGCCCCTCATTGGAGGTGGTTTTGTTTTGTCATCAGGAGAGCTCTATCCTGGGGATGAAGAGTGGCTACACAACACACCTCACAACAGTGCTGCTGCAGCAGCATAGCCATGCCGTTGTAAGGTGCGCAGTGTAGACATAGCCTTAGGTTATAACTCCATTGTTATCCCTAATTCCCTTCCCCACACACACAATTTCTAGCTCAAGTTAAGTAGTGCTTTAACCTTCTGCTAGTTGCTCTGTGTGATGAGGTGAGGTGTGTGTGTATGGGGGGGGGGAGAGAATAGGTGGCTTGAAGCTCAGGTAATGCAGTGGGGATGCAGTAGCTCAAGTCAAGATACGACTCATCATCAAATAATCTAATCCCTCTGTGCTGCTAATGAAATCACTCTGTAACCCCAGTGTTGTTTTTGAGTTGTGGTTGCTCTCATTCCAGCTAGCTAGCTCGAGTGTAGTAACTCAACTGTTGCAGTGAAAACAAGCCCTTCAAGATCATATGAAATGCCTAGAGTCTGACTAGTAGAACAGGTGTGTCATCAGGTGAGATTGAAGGACATGGTAACTAGAATCAGCACTGGATGCAGTGTGCTGGGAATTTGGGGTGAGGGATGCAGGGTGATAGCTAGATTTTCTACTTTATCAGGCTTTTTTGCAACAGAACTTTCTCATATTTATGGCTGATTATTTTAGGTTTCAGTGTAATAAACTGGGTGAATATTGCTCAATCTTCCGTTTTTAAATGAAGTTCTTATAGTAATCATGTGTAGCTAATTATAGTCTGGAAAAGATGTTGGGCATTTCTTCCCAGTAAGAATTAGAGGTTCCACATCTAGATGTTTTAGAGAAGATACTAGATAAGTTTCCTTAACTGGCCACATCTTTATCTTTAATATTTGTAACCATATGAATGTGCCCTTCTGTAGTAACAGTACTCTTACCTAGTGCTTCACAAACCCAGTCTCATTCTAAAAAGCATTCAGATGTCAGCAGATCTGTGCTCATTGTGTTTACAGAGGGGGGTTTGTTTTTCTGTGGGCAGGTTGGATTGAGAGCTCTGAGTCAGCAATCGTGGTGTCACTGACTGGGGCTAGGATAGAGAAATGATTTGGGGAAACTAGGAAACAAAAATAATACAAGCAAAACGTTTAAAGTTGCAAAACCTGATAGTTACTTGTTCATGTCTACTACTGTTTGTATGCATTGTCTGTTTAGATTGCAATCTCTCCAAGGCAGGACCACTTTATACGCTGTGGTTGCACAGTGCTTAGCACAGTGGGACCCTGATCCTGATTAAGGCCTTTAGGTGCTATCACAATACAAATAACCTTGATGGTGGAAAGAGACACAGATTAAGTGACTTCACCAAGAACATCCTACTTCAGTGGAAAATCTGATGTCTGAACTTGAGTTATTGACTCCAAATTCTGTGCATTTACTGTTAGACAACTCTCATCTCTAATCAAAAATGTCTTCCTATGAATTTCTTGCACAGACTTCTGCATTATAGAAATGTGTAGTTTAAAAATAGGGTCTAGAGCAGTGTCACTGCTTATTGTTGCCAAATTGGGTTGAAGAGGTTGAAACTTCTACTCTTAGAGACGTCTGCAAGTGAAAAACAAAGCTAAATATCTACATGTATTCATTAATAGGTCTTTCTAAATTGCAGCTGGTGTTTCTGTTGACAATTACTTGTAAACTGTCCATGATATAGCACGGGGTGGCCAAACTTACTGGCCCTCTTAGTCGCATCTGACAATCTTCAGAAATTTGAGAGCCGGGGCATGCTTGACAGGGTCCAGGGCTCGGGGCTTCAGCCCCGCAGGAGGCACCTGGTGGGGCTCAGGGCTTCAGTCCTGCTCCTGCTGAAGCTCTGAAACCCCCCTCCCCACTGGGCAGAAGCCCAGAGACCCCCATCCCTGCTGGCCAGAAGCTCCTCTCCCATCACCCTGCTTCAAGGCAGAGATCCTGAGCCTCCCCCTCCAGTCTGGTAGATGGAGAATGGGGAGGGGCAGAAGGGGCTCTGTGAGCTGAACTTTAATGGTAAAAGAGCCGCATATGGCTTGCGAGTCACAGTTCGGCCACCCTGATATAGCACATTTAACAATGCTGCTTATGGCAACCAAGCAGAGTCCTACAAAATGTCTTATTATAATATCTAGTAGTGGGAATCTCCCTCAGACAAGCCATTTATGGAGAATAGAGTTAACTTAGGTACAGTGCTTGGAAATGGAGGAAATGTGGTCTAGACAATGGAAATTAATTCCCCCATCTTTTTTTTTTTTTCAATTGGCAGATTTTCTTTGCCTGCACTGTAACAGTGAGAGAGAAACAGCTTCAAGAGGATGAGTGAACTGGAACAGTTACGGCAAGAAGCGGATCAACTGCGGAATCAAATCAGAGTAAGAATTACTATTTCCCCAGCCCTTGGTTATCTTGGAAGAAAAATCTAGTGGAAAAAATGAAGTACATATTTCACTGATGTTTAAATCATACAACACTTAAAATCTTTTCACAGCGGATTAAGTCAATAAAAGGTTCCAAAAGCTTGAAACTCCATCCCTAATTTTCATACAGTTCTGTCTAGTATTGCAATTTAGTATGATGTGGAGTATCACCCAATATTTTGGAGTCCTGTAGTAAGGATTTATATAGCTTCCAATACCCAGGAACAACGAGAACTAGTTAAGGACACTGATAATGAAAATTTAACTTTTTTGGACTACTACTGGCCTTTCTACTACTATTGTTCCCGATTGTTAGGTAAAATGCCTGAGCACTGACTGAGAGAAAATATCCAGGGTCAGGAATCATGCCTGTGCACCTTTTCCTTCTCTTCCCACTGAAATTATTTTCAAATGTGCATCTTCCCTTTCTCCTACTCTGTTTAATTCAAATTATTCACCACCAATAAACTGATTTATTGCATGGCATCTAGTGATCTATCAAGAAGCTATTGCAGAAAACATCAAAAATTCAGTGAGTTTTCAGTGAAAAGACCCAAAGTGGGTCGGGACCCCATTTTAATGGGGTCACCAGGGCTGGTGTTATACTTATTGAGGCCCATTGCCTGGGGCTGAAGCCCGAGCCCCACTGCCTTGGGCTGAAGGCAAAGCCTGAGGGCTTCAGCCCTGGGCGGTGGGCTCAGGTTATAGGCCCCTCTGCCCAGGGCTGAAGCCTTGTGGCTTTGTCTCTCACACCGCTCCTCCCTGGGTAGTGGGGGTTGAGTGGGCTCAGGCTTTGGTCCCCGCTCCTGGGGTCGTATAGTAATTTTTGTTGACAGAAGGGGGTTGCGGTGCAGTGAAGTTTGAGACCCCTGGACTAGATCTGTGTAGGAATGCTTTGCTTGCAGATGCACAATGAAATTGACTAGGACTAAAACTTCCTTTATGTGGTGATTCTAAATGTAATTACTTTCAGCCTGACATCAGTTGTCTTGTGATAATCTGCTGCCTACTTACTGTTTTGGGCATTGAACTGCTGATGAAGATATTGACCATGTGCTGTGCATTTGCCATGCATTAATTGTTTTTTTGGGGGAAAAAGGCTTGTAGTAGCACACTTATGGCTCTTTTGAGACTGATTGTTCAAGGTTATCTGGGGGAGAGTTCTGTGTCACATGTCCTTTAACTTTCCCAGTATGTATTCAAAAGTAAGGTCAAGGCCAGTTGATGTCAGGAGAGTTACAGCACTAAGGACTCTTCCTAGCTGACCTCAGCAATTTGGTTAAATTTAGCCATTATTTTAATTTAATCTTACATTAGCACTCCAGTGTACTAAGTGCTGCACAAATGTTGATGTAAATGTAATGTTTCAGTTTTTTCCCCAAAAGACATACCTTGAAATTATTTGCCACATTGCAGTTGGGCCTGATGTAGTCAGTCTCGTCTTATAGGAAATGGCATTGGGTGAGGAGTGAGACTGGTGTAGTGCAGAATGCCTGCTGAGCAGCTACTTGGCTGGTGAAACAGACCTCTCAGCAATGTTCTCGCAAGAATGTCCTGTGGAGCCAGGAAGCTAGCAGGATTTTTTATATTGAGACTTAATATTACTAAATTGGATAAAATGGATTTAGTAACACCTATGTCTCTGAGCCCCACATCTGCAATTGAAGTCTGGCAGATGTACCTCTGCATCCATGACAAGCACCACTGAAGTCAGTAGAGCTCTATATTGGCATTGGTGTTGGCTTGCATGGCTCAAATTGCAGGATTGGGGGCCTTATAAAATTAGTCACAATATATTAAAGAAGAAATAAAAAGACCTAAATTAGTATTACTATACATTGTTGTTCGTCCTTTGAGTTTGAAGATGAGCATGATATCAGTGGTTGGTTTGGGTTCTGAGAACACGTGAGTGGCTGGCTAGGCCAGTTTGAGCTGTGAACTGTCTGTGGCACACTGAACACAAAATGCTGCTATGGGTTACTTGATTAACAGCAGACATGCTGCTGTTGCCATATTTACGCTGCTGGCACTTCTGCTCTGTCTCAGCAGTTCTCCTCTGCTCATAGACTGTAGCTCTAGTATGGAATGAGGCTTCACCAGGTAGAACGATCATGAGCGAGATCTTCCTAAAACTGGGTCATTGTTGAAACGCGTCAAGGATAACTTGAGAGAGTTGTTGAAACATTTCTTCTGGTGTAGTTAGTAGCTTACAATGTGTCCAGTTCAGGTCATGTTTTGCACAATCTGGTCAGTTTTTAAGAAAATGATTAGACTAATATTTCAGTTAGGTGAGGGGTCAATCTTGCTTACTTGTTAAATCAATTCAAATTTTTCTTTCTAATTTTTTGCTCTGAATTTTGGCTTGGGCGAGTAGGACGCAGTAGTTCTTATTTTGACGTACTGCTGACGGTAAACATGATATAATGTCCTAATTCTAAATAGTTTTTCTGTTAAGAGAATAGCAAATACACATTTTCACTGGTTATTTTTAGACCTTCTCCAAACAAACCAAAATGTAGGTATAGATTTAGTTGAGAGGGTCATTGCGAAGTGTTTCAAACATGAGACTATTACATCTTCGCTGGTTCTTTTTTGTTATAAACGCTAAACCTCCTCCCTCAAAAAAATGGTCCCTAGAATGTATGGGATTGTTGAAATAAATGGATTTACTCTGTATAGCTGCAGTTTGGGCTTCTCCAGCATCACATTTATTTTACATATAAACATCCTAGATATTTATATATTGGTGGTGGTTTTTTCTCTAAATCTTTTACAGTTCTCATTTTAATGGATGCCAGTTGCTAGAGCTAGAAGGAGAGGGCTAGGCAGCATATTTTAGTTGTTTTCTCTAAATCTTACTTTAAAAAAACAAAACAAAATCTAGCCAAAATGTCTTCCTCGCCAGTGGATTAACAGAGGTGGAGATGATAGGATGAATCAAATAATAAAAATATACAAGAAGCAAGAATGCTTTGTGTTTGAACGCTCATATACCCCAAATGTCTTGTTTATTTGAAAGTCTGAGGCAATTCATTTTAGCTTAGCATAACTTTGTCTGTGAAATTGTAGGTAGGTTAATGTACTTCTGGCAAAACTGAGTCGTAGAACAGGGTTGTGGTGAGACTTGTTTAATCCTCTCCAGAGAGTAAATAGATTATATAGATATAATGAAAGCTGTCTTGGAAAATTTCTAGTGTATTCTAGCTATTCCAAATCTTCCTCTTTTTCTTGGTGGCTGCTGGCTGTCTTCATTACTTGCAAATCTTTTTATGTTTTGGGATATCTGAGATTCTTTTAAAATGTTATGCAAGTCTTATATTCTAAATCAGTGGATTAAAGATATTTTAACTAGCAGCATCCTAAACTAGAATCAGTTGCAGTACATAGGGTTCAACCTTGATGTTAAATCTATAATGGGGTCTTGGTGCTAATTGGGGCATTTGCGTACTTCCAAAATGTAAATAGTTGCACACACAAAACAGTGTTAGGGTTTCAAAGTCTAGTAAGCAAACCCTGGGAAATATTTGAATTAAGGTTGCCTGTCCCTGTGTGTATGCATCATAATGTTGGATCGTATAATTAGGTTAACTTTTTCACAAGATCCTTGCCTTATTCAGTGCATAGAACTGTGTGCGCTTCGGGGATAAATTAGGCTTGTGGTAGTGAAACCAGCTGTTGGCAGGATGCCTGCCTCATTTGTTGTAGAAATTTGGAATGTGTGTAGTGAATGAGGCAGGGGGTTGAAGAAACAGAAGGGAGTTGTCTTATGGTTATGGCAGTTGAATACTGCCCTGGAGAATTGGATTCTATACTTGCACACTGCACCACAGAGTTACTATCTGATACTGGCCTTGTCACTTAAACCAAATTTTTCACTGGTGGTCATTAATCGTGTTACTTATTTTCTGAGAACTCAAAATGAGACCCTGGGGTCTGATTTGCAGCCATGCTGAGCAGTCACAGCTACAACTGAATTCAATAGGAGCTGTGCTTTGAACATGTAAGATGCTATATCAGGTATTCTCAAACTGGGGGTCGGGACCCATCAGGAGGTCGCGAGGTTATTACATGGTGGGTTGCGAGCTGTCAGCCTCCAACCCAAATCCCGCTTTGCATCCAGCATTTATAATGGTGAAAGGGGTCACCAGTACAAAAGTTTGAAAACCACTGTGCTATATAATGCTAATTATTCTGAAAAAACAGGCCCCAGGCATCGCAAATTGGGCACCTAAAATTAATGGACGCTTTTGAGTTTAATCTCTCTGTGCCTCAGTTCCCCATGTGTAAAATGGACATAATACCTTCACCTCACTGCATGGGTGTTGTGAAAATAAATTGATATCTGTGAAGCATTCAGATACTATAGTGGTGAGCACTGTAGAAAAGTCCATGAGACTATTAATAATTTATTTAAACCCTTTTCTGAATAGTGTGCAGTAAATAAGGCACGGGACAACACATTGAACACTGAAGAGAACAACATATGGAATAGCTTCTCATTCAGTGATCACTGTGCACTGAACGAGGCAGGGGTCTTGTGGGGAAAAAATAGTATGTGATCGTGTCATTAAAGACCATGTCATAATATGTACACACAAGGACAGACAACCTTAATTCTGACACTTCCTAACTTTTGAGTGCCTGACTTTGCAACTTTTGTATATAATTGTTTAAGTTTTTAAAAGTGGATTTGTTTTTTATGTTTAGTACGTGGAATCATATTGACATCTCCATGGGTCACCAGCAGGATATGAACCTTTAGATGCATAGCACAGGTCTCTGCTTCTTGAGTAAACACATAGCAGTGTAACTTGCTGACAGCAGAGGCTGTTGACTTGGGAATCATGGGTTCCATTGCAGGTTCTGGAGGGAGTGTTCTCTAATGGTCACAGACCTTTCTACAGTGTTCTCCACAAGCCCGACCCCTTCTGTCCCTGTCTTGACCTGCCCCCATTTCTGACCCAGTTTCTTCACATAGCCTACCCAGTCTCTATTTCAGTGCTTCCTATCTGATTCTCAGTCTCCCTCCCTGGATTTCTCATGCTGCTCACCCCAGTCTCCCCTGGTGGCCTTGCCCAGCCATCTGCAATCTGTTTGTCAGTCCCCTCCCACCATCACACCCCCATTGCCCCCAAGATCGTAGTCCTTGGCTTTGTCTATCCTAGTACCTTTGTCGATTAAAACTTTTGTCGGCCACGGATGTGGGGAAAAAACCCACCATCAGATTTCAAACTCTTGCTCCAAAGCATGGAGGCTTTAGAAGTTCTCAATGAAATGGTTGTAAGAATTTATTTAACATGGGCAAAACTTAAATTTTTCTTTAACCTTGTTCTCAAACAGCTGGACCTTTTTGCTGAAAAATAGGCTGATTTTTATTAAATTTATCTGAGGCAGTCAGGAAATCTTTAGCCTGAACTGTTAAAATTCAGCAAAGTTATAAGCAACAGAAAAACAAAGTCTTAAAGTTGTCTGACACTTCCCATTATAGCTGTAGGTGGTGCTGCCAACTCTTGCTATTATATTAATAATAAAAATTATATTTTATATAATAATCAGTTCTGGCCTAGTTAAAAGATTGCATCCAAAATAAATTGGGCCTCTTCAGCTGTTGCAACTAAACAATGAATTTAATTGCTCAGCTTTAATATCCAGTGTATTTCTTCTTGTGAGTGAAAGGATTCCTGAACACCAAGGGATTTGTTGTTTGGTATTTTAAACTGTTTCTGATTCAAGATGTCAACATTTTATAAGTATTTCTGCAGTTCAGACACTGTAAGAAATGGTTTGAGGTGACCTAATCCGCTCTTGAGCTTGTTTTTGGAAAGAAAACTATTAAGAGCAGCTAGTGGCAGTTACCTTGTTTTGTTTTTAAGTAGGAAGTCAAAATATACCAACTACATTTAAAAGAACATTATTAAGGTTGCAGAGTAAACAATTGAGAAGCTAGAAAATGCCAGAACTAAGGTAGGCATTGATACAGTCTCTGATTACATGACCACGTACTTTCTTTCCCCTCATTCAGTTCACTCTGTCCTGGAGATGAATCAGGGTTGTGTAGTGAAAGCGACTGTCTCTCTATTATGCATGCTTTATTTATTGTGGAAGGTGTCTAGTGAATAAGGTAGGGAGGTGCAGGAAAAGAGAGGGTCCTTAATGCAGTTGCATGCTGCTCTGGAGAATTGGATTCTATCCCTGCCTTTGCCACTAAGTTCCTATCTGATACTGGACTAGTCATTTAAACTAGACTTCTTACACATGGTCACTGATTGTGTGTTCATCATTTTCTGGGCTCCTACAGTGAGACCCTGGGATCTGATTTGCAGAAGTACTGAGCGCTCACAGCTGCAACTGAAGTCAGTGGGAACTGTGCTTTGAACATATGAATATGAAGTGCTATATAATGCTAAGTTCTCAGAAAAATCTGATCCTATGCCTTTCAAATTGGGCACCCAAAAACAGTGGACACTTTGACCTTAATCTCTCTGCCTCAGTTCCCCATGGGTAAAATTTTGTAAAAAGAAATTCATGTGGATTTTGTAAAAATAAATTCATTATAATGATGAGCACCATAGGAAAAACCCACAAGGAAATTGATCATTATGTCTTCAGATCAAGAGTTGAATAGTGTGCAGTAAATAAGACATGGGGCCACACACAGAACAGTGAGGAGAAAACAAAATATTGAATAGCTTGCTCATTCGGTGTGCACTGTATGAAGCAGGGGTGCTGTGGAAGAAGTAGTTTGTGCTCATATAATTGAGGATAGAGTGCATACACACGGCAATTTTGCTCATTGAGGTAGGTAGGTGTGTGGCGGGGGGAGGGGGGGAGCGGGGGGAGTGTTACTATACTGGTACAAAGCATTACCTTTACTGCGACAAGCTGCATCCACACTAGGAGTGCTTTGCCAGTATGGCTATTCTTGTGAATTGTACTGGCAAAACACTCGTAGTTTGGATGCAACTTAAACAGTTTAGCTATGCTTTTCCAATGTATCTTATTCCAGGCTCCCAATTCCCTTAGCTACCCACCCCAAATGAAGTAAGTCTCTACCAGCAAAAGCACAGTATTGCTAGTATAACTGTCTGCACCAGAGCCTTCTACCAGCACAGCTATGTCAGTCAGGTGTGCAATGAAGTGTGATCCTTGACCGACACAGTTGTGCTGGCCCTAATCACTTCGTTTTCACCTTTGCCAGCATTTTGTCTTCTCCCTTTTCTTATCTTATTCAGCCCACATTTTGGATTCTTACCCAAATACTGCATAATGAAGGGACTACTCTAAAGTGTTTTTGGATTCACCACTTAGTCCTTGACATGTAGGCAGAGTAGTACAGCATCAAAACAAGAGGCTGTCCTGCAAGATTGCAAAGAGGTTGACTTGGAACTTGTCTAGGTATAAATGCCATGTAAGCAAGTATGGCAGCTGTTTTCTGTTGCAATACTTCAGATTTCTTGGACACTATAACTTGTTCACCTGAATGGGGTGGGAATACTGAACATAAGGATTCGTGCATACTTTTTTTTAAACAATGAAGCTTTGTTTTCCAACAGATGTTGGAAAAGTCTTGGTGTAAAATAACTTTTCTGTAGGTAAGATTTTCAGTTGATGTACACTGTTACTGTGTTCAAGATTCATATTGTTCTTTTCTCTGTTTCAGGATGCCAGAAAAGCATGTAGTGATACAACTCTCGCTCAGGTATATCATTATTTTTATATTTGGGAAGTAGCCCCTATGAGGCAATAGGTTTCTTGAGAGATTATAGCATGCCTGGTATGGTGTCTGAAAAAGATGAAGTGCAACAACCCTGGAAGCACATTGCTTAGTACACTATTTACAATTATGAAATTAAAGCAATAATTACAGAGGGGAAAAAAAAAAAGCTCAGGCCTTTACAGGTATTATTTGCAGCCAGTCAAAAAGCTCTAAAGTCATGAGACACATAGATACATGAGAAATACATTGGATAGATTTCTTTATTATATATTTTATTAAATATTATACATATTTTCCTTCACCTTTTTAAACATTTCATGAAACTATATGGCATGATGGTTTGGCTTTGAGAGTTGCTCCCACTTAGCTATGTATAAGCTGTCCATTTTATTTGGAAACTGAAGTTTTTCATTTAAAATCCAGGTCTGGGCTTTTAGGTGGCAGTTGTCAGACTACTGAAAAATGACACTGGAATAAATACTAAATGATCATTTTCTTCTGGGGCTATTATTTTGAGGGTGAGAATTGTCAACATACATAAAGCTTTACTGTAAAAAAATAAAGTTCACACCTAATACATACAGAAGCGCCATCTACAGAGTGCTTGTAACAGTCTGAAACATCTTAGAATAGTGACCATCATTAAGTTCCCTGTCACTGGTACCCTGATTTTCTTGCAAAACCTTTTGACTGGCTACACTATCACATCATTGTGCCCTGTTTCTGTGGAAACAGTAGTCCCTGTTGTATGTCCAAATTCTAGGGGTGCAAAATATTTATGTTCCTGGCAGTTTGAGTGTTGTACACATTTATGACCATCTCGGAGATACAGAATAATTGTTTGGTTTGTGTTTTTTTTTTTTTTTTTTTCCTGCTCAGATCACCACAAGTCTGGACTCGGTGGGTCGAATCCAAATGCGAACAAGACGTACGCTGAGAGGTCACTTAGCTAAAATTTATGCTATGCACTGGGGATCTGATTCAAGGTTTGTACATATGATTCTTGAACTTAGAGGCAGATGGATCCCTTTTCTAGCTATTGAAAGAATTGTAGGCTTACTAGAGAGACAAGGTGGGTGAGGTAATATCTTTTGTTGGACCTACTTCCATTGGTGAAGACAAGCTTTCGTGCTTTCTCAGAGCTCTTCAGGTCTGGGAAAGGTACTTAAAAGGCTTGTCTTCACGTACAAAGCTACAGTGGCACAGCTGCACTGCTGTACTACTTCCGTGGAGGTGCTGCTATGCCAATGGGAGAGCTTTTCCTCTTGGCGTAGTTAATCCACCTCTGTGAGAGGTGGCAGCTATGTCGATAGGAGAGGCTCTCCCGTCGACAGCGCTGTCTATGCCAGTGATTAGGTTCATGTAGTTTTACCGATATAAATCAGCAGTGTAGATGTGGCCAGATTGTTAAGCATAAGGATTTATCACATTGTAAGAGACCACAATGAAGTTGGCAGTTAACATGTCTGCAGTTGTAGGACAAAGAAGGGTTATTCGGTCAAAGATTGTTGTAATGAACCATAAATCCATTGTCTTTATTGAGTTTGTCTATTACAAGAAAATCCAGACACCCAGAGTGGTCCCCTAAGATATGTCTACGCTCCAATTAAAAACCCACAGCTGGTCCATGCCAGCTGGCTCAGGCTAAAGGGCTGTTTAATTGCGCTGTAGATGTGCCCAAGCCCAAAAGTCTGCACCACAATTATACAGCCCCTTAGCCTGAGTAAGTTGGCACAGGCCAGCTGTGGGTGCCTAATTGCAGTGTAGACATACTGTCAGTCTTCAGACACTTTCGAGGGCCATAGATCATAGAAAATTTTGAGAAATGTTTTGTACTTCAGCCTGCCTTTTTAAAGCCACTTATAATCATACAGAAATAATGAAAAGAAATCATTCCGTTACAAGAATATATGCTTCACTTCTATTTTCCACAAGCATTTTGTCTAGTCTTTCAGATGGTCTATTACAGACTCTTCAAATCTGAGAGCCTGGTGTATGGTGGCACATAACTTCAGAATTCTTTGTATTACATTTTCCCTTAAGCTGTGAAAGGGCACATAGCTTGAAATGGTTGATTTTAGTGCAAATGTATTTTATGTTAATAGAGCACTGTAAGGACATGGAGTAACAATATTTTTCAGTGAATTAAAATGTGTTTTGTAAATCACAGCAATAAATGTAGTCTGCCATGATGTGCTGCAGCTAATTCAGTATAGTGTTGATTATTAGTATAAGAAATTCATCAAAAGCATCGACAAATAATCCAAATAAGATTTAAATACATGCATAATAGATTGATTAGAAGTTTTTGATAAAAACTCTTCGAAATGTCTACAATACCATCAGCACTGCCAAAAGGTATATTTAAATGAAGAAAACATGTGACTTGTTCATTAGTTCTGATGGAACAAAAGGGTGATGCTGGAAGGCTTCTTAAATATAAAATAACTCCTTCCAAAAAGTTTTTTGAACAACCAATAGCCATCTCTAACATATGGTAGCCATTCCAGAGGCTAATTGTACCTGGTGATACTGTGTTCTGGCTTGTCTAGACCAGGAGTACCTATACTACATTTATGATACTGAAACATTTAGTCTGAAGGATACAAACAGCCAGTAGGGAGAGGTTATAAAATTTGTAAATAGCTTGAGCAGTTTTAAATGACAGTTATTCTAGCTTGTTTTAATAGTGGAAGTTTTATTCATGGTTTCAGGTAAGATTTTCTAGCAAGCAACACGTTGTTCTTTGCAGCTGTCCAGCAACATTTGACCCTAGAAAGATTAAAAATAGTCAAAAGGAGAAAATGAAAAGGCTTTTCTGAATTATTTGACATTCATTCATCTTGTCTATTTTGAAATTAAGTACGAGACAAGAAGTTAACATGTTAATATTTCTGTTTTGTGGTTATCTTTAGGCTACTAGTCAGCGCTTCCCAAGATGGAAAATTAATTATTTGGGATAGTTATACAACAAATAAGGTAGAGTTGTTTATAATCCATATTGGTAATCTGTACACAAGTGACACTTTTTTGTTTTAGTTCCTTCTTTCTGTAACACTTTTCTTTTAGTTGGATTGGCTCCATCACTTTTTCCTGTTTGAAGTTTTAACTAGCTTGCTTTCCTTTTTTTTTTTTTTTTTTTATGTCCAGCTTTTTATTCAAAGTGCATTTTAGCTTGGGTAATACCTATTTCTATATGTTGAGCCTTTGCTTCTATTCACTGTAGCTCGTTTGCTGGGAGAAAAGAATATTTGTTTTTTATAACCCTCTGATAACTCTGAGATCACTGGTAGGGCATGCTGCAGAAGTAATGTGGTTAGCATGGGATCCCTTGGAAGCTTAGCAGTGCTCCTGGTGTTCATTGGCCAAGCATTTGAGTGTGTGTCAGGGGTGGGTGGGTGAAATCTTTCTGAGGAGTTTTAATAACTAACTCGTTGTTGTTTTTGCAACTGTACACCCTACTTGTGCTGCTGTTTCTGTGGCACGTGCTTTCTGCTATTGTGTTGCAGAAGCACACAACCACAGGGTTTATAGAGAATTAATATAAATCCATTATAATAGATGTTTGGCTCCTTGGTAGTGAGAAATCTTGATCAAATGAGGAAGGACTGGGGTGCAGATCCTCTGCTGATGGCAGTTGTCATAGCTTCATTGGTGGAGCTATGCCAGTCTACACCAGGTGAGGTTCTGGCTCAGGAAGACAAACTGGAGGGAGGAATTTGAATTGACCAAAACCAGTTGCATGTTAAAATAGTAATCTTTAATTTCAGAATAGCTATGATACTATAAAAACGATTGTACTGAACTTGCACACATCTAACCAGGCGACCATTTTTTCCATCTCTTAAGTAAAATATTCAGCACAAATAGAAGCATGTTTAAAATCTGATTCCTTATAAGTTGGATATCCCACTATCTTACTTAGTAGCATCTGTTGCAATGCTAAAGCAGTATTGCAGCTAACTAGGTTGGACAAGAATCACTATGGTTGAGTGTGACTGCCTAAAATGTGGTGTAGTTCTAATATGCCTTGTCTCTCTGTAGATGCATGCCATTCCTTTGAGATCTTCCTGGGTGATGACCTGTGCATATGCTCCTTCTGGCAACTATGTTGCTTGTGGTGGATTGGACAACATCTGTTCCATATATAATTTGAAAACCAGAGAGGGCAATGTGAGAGTGAGCAGAGAGTTACCAGGGCATACAGGTCAGCTGCATTTTACTATATTTATTTTTCTACTGTTAGTCAAAGTGACACAGTCCCAAGCCTGCACTGTTCACTGCATGCTGTAAAGTGAAAACAAGTGTTAGCAATTTGCAAAATGGAATATAGTCTAATCTTGGTTTTGATCACATTTAGAAATCACTTTTTGTATGTCACTCATTTTGACTTTATCAGTCTTAATGCTAAATTCTGTGTTCATTTAGCTCTGCCAATGAGATACTACCAGTAGCTATCTGAGCAAATGGAGCAGTACATACTCAAGTGAATTTGGCTTCTGTACTGCTATTTTTAAAACACAAGTAACATCAAGAGGTGGTTTTTGTGTGACATACTGAGAAGGTTTTTTGGATAACTTTTACTGCAACAGTGGGGTATGACATTAATGTCTGCCATTATTCTGTTCCTAGGATACTTGTCCTGCTGTCGTTTTCTAGATGACAACCAAATTGTTACAAGTTCAGGGGACACCACCTGGTGAGTTTTGGAGGTGGGGGGTAGTTGATTGTTTTTAAGCTAAACTTGCAGAGACTCCATTATATTGCTGAAATACATCTGTTTTATCTGCAGTGCTCTTTGGGACATAGAAACTGGTCAACAGACCACCACGTTCACTGGGCATACCGGAGATGTGATGAGTTTATCCCTAAGTCCAGACATGAGGACTTTTGTTTCTGGTGCCTGTGATGCCTCCTCCAAGCTTTGGGATATTCGCGATGGAATGTGCAGGCAGTCTTTCACAGGGCATGTGTCTGATATTAACGCAGTTTGTGTAAGTGAGCATTTTTATTTACAAATGGAGAGCAAGGAGACAATAAGTGTAGCTGTAAGATTTCAATTTATAATCTAGTTTTCAAAACAGGGTGGAGAGTCGTCAACTCTCTGAGTTGGCCACTTACAATGAATGTAGTTTCTTAGAATATGAGATCTTGATGAGACCAACCACCTGCAATCTAGTTCATAACTATTAATCGTACATATCCTCTAGATATGGTTAAGTGATCTTGGAACAATTCAGACTGTCCTCATTTAGTCTAAGTTGTCATAACTGTTTGCTGCTCCGTCCATCTTTACCTGCTTGACCTCCTTTTGCTTCATAATGCTTTATCTTTGCGTGATTAGATATGTCCATTTACAGTAGGTATGTGTACGTCTTGTGCACCAGTGCTGGAGAATTTTCCCTCGCAGCACCAGTAGAGGCAGCCACTCCTGCGCTATGATGTCCCTCATGTTCCAAGCGGAGTATAAAGTGGCAGAGCTGCCCCACCCTTCATTCAGTTCCTTATTGCAGTTGTTCAGAGCATGCTGTCAGCTTGTTCCTTCTGCGAATGAGCTGTTAGTGGTTCTCATTTTTGCCTCTCTTGGACCCCTTTTACTTTTCCATTATTTATCGTTCAGATTGTCAGTGGACTTTGAGCTCCGCCTGATACTGGGGGGAAGCTTCAAGCCCTGCTCCAGGTGTCAAAGCCAGTGCCCGAGAGCAATCCTCACTCACTGTTCGAAGCGTTTGGATAAGGTCACATCTGGAACATGTCTGATGTGTCTGGGCTTCAAGATAAGAACTAAGAAGCAAAGAGAAGAGCATCTCAGGTACATCCTCATGGAGGCTGCCCTTTGCCCAGCATCAGAACCACCTCTGTGGATAGAGGGAGTTCCTCAATCACTCCATCCACGAGTGTCCCTCGTCTTACCTGTGGACAGACAGGAGGAGATCCCCCTCACCAGGGCAGTCTTCAAAGAGGTAACAATGCATAGAGTGCCCTCAGCCTCTGAAGCTGAAAAAAAGGAGGACAACTTCATGTCAAAGTACACAGTACGGGATTCCTCAATCTCAGAGGCTAACCACTTCAGTATCGAAGGTAGAGTACATCCTTTGGCCCCTTGCTTCCCGCTGTCTCATTTTAGTGGTTCTCAGAGCAGATCTGTTGACTTCAGTTCGTGTGCCAGGACTGGTGAGGGCGGCTGCTTCGTCGGCACAAACAGTGGCGCTACCACCCTTGCTTACAGCAGGGCAAAAGCCCATTTCAGTACCAGCCACCCTGGAGGCCTGCACAACTTCATAGGATCTGCTGAGCCTCTCTGCTCCGCCCTCACTGATCATTCAGACCGACATCACTTTGCAGGGGCTGTTGCACATGTTGGCTTCCACATTGGGGGTCTGTTACGGTACCAGTAACTTCAGGTTCAGTGCTGCTTCCATTAATCCCAGTGCCAGCTCCAAGACCAATGGTAAGCGCTCTTCCTCAGCGCATAGTCCTGATAGCCAGGAAGCCCCAGGATGGCTGCTGGTACTGAAGGCATGTTGTAGATCACTTTCCCCATCTCTGACTGGTACCGCTTCACCCTGGCCTTTGGAGTACTCCTGCTTCTCCTCAGTCTGAAGTGGGTTCTGATGTCTCCCACTTCAGGGAAAGCAGGGATTGTTCCCACTCTCATAGGAGTCATCCTGCCAAGAGTAGATCAAAGGAATGGGAGGGCCTGATCTAGGCATAATTGGCCCCCAGTACCATACCAGCTCCATCATTAGCCCTGCTGGTTACAGTGGGGGATGCCTAAGGCATCTAGATCTTTGTCTCCAACAAAAATTAATCCCAGAGAAGGTAAGTGTCCCTGCCCAGTACTGACAAACCATCAGAAGTCAAGAAACCACTACTCTATAGAAACATATCCCTGAGGGGAGAAGTATGTCCACATGATACTGACAGGCTGCTTGATGCTGGTCTTCAGCTGCTTTGGACAGTCCTGCGTTGCAAGCTTAAGACCAGCAGCAGGAAGTTCTAACCTGCCTCTTCTGAACGCCTTGTTGTCTTGTCCGAAAGAGGCCCTGAGAAGAGAAGACAGTGTTCCACATCAATAAATAGGAGTTGCCAAATCAAACAGCATGTGTCAATCAGGCTGTGGAACATCTGCATATGGAATTCCCTGATTCTGAGCATCACATCTACCAGGGATTCAGAATGCCTTAGCGAACTGATCAAGCAAGTCATTTAGTTTGGATCATGAATGGCCTCTCAACCTGGCTATTCTAAGATCAGTATTTCAAGTAGAGAGAGTCCCATCAGTGGACTTATACTCAAGCTGTCAAAACAGGAAATACTCTTTTTTTCTGTTTTTGAAGGTGGACTAAAGCCCCAGGTCCATCTCAGATATGCTTCTCTTCCCTGGGTCAAGGGTCTGCTCTATTCTGCGCTTCTGATTCCCAAGGTGGTTGTTAAAGATGAAGCAAGAATGAGGGAAAATGATACTGCACCAGTCTGGGCGAGGCAGCCATGATTCTTGGACCTGCGCAAGTTGTCTGTCAGTGAACCTCTACCCCTGCCTTTAGTCAAGGACCTGATATTGCAGAATCACAGGCAGTTGTTGCACCCTGAACCCTCAGTTGCTACACGTCACAGCCTGGTTCCTCAGCGGCATCGCACTGTTTGGAAGCAGTCCATAGTGTCCTACTTAATAGTAGGAAACCATCCACAAGGGCTATCTACCTTTATAAATGCTTCCACTTACGCTTTGGCTAGCCGCCCAGATAGTGTGCCTCCTTTGTAATTTATGATTAAAATGATTTTGGACTATTTGTTACACTTAAGTCAGATTTGGTGGTCAGCTCCATTCAAGTATACCTGGCCCCAGTTTCAATATTTGACCTCCTTATTACAGGCAGAACTGTATTCTCTAACCCTAGGATTACAAGGTTCTTAAAAGATTTTTTTCATCTTTCAGAGACCCTACTATACGGTGGGATTTGCCCTTACAGATTCCCCCTCTTGAACCATTAGCCTCCTGTTTATTGTTACATGGCTTTTCTAATAGCCATCACCTCGGCAAGGAGAGTTGGGGATTTGCATGCCCTGGTGTTGGATTTTTCCGTAGACCTGTGATGGGATCCCTGGGGTGCAGCTTGGGACTGTGGGACCGCTGTGCCCCCTTAAATCTCCATCGTGGGCTCTCTCTAAAAATGCTTTACTAGTGACAAGCAGCAAAAGCCTCCAGGTGCTATTATCACTCAGCACAACAGCATGTGGAGTCCCACATCCAGCTAAATTGTATGAATGCTCCCAGAGCCACTTATGAATCACACCAAGAAAGGTACCAGCCGAATTCCCCCCAGCTTCCAGCCTTGTACCTCAGGAATATATCGTCTTGCACTGCTCAAGACAAGCAGTGCAGGTTTATTAATTGGTTCACCACTGCATCAATGGAAAGTGGATATACACCAGCCTTTGTAAACCTGAGCAGATTTATCAAACACTTTAGGCAAACTCCCTGGTAAAGATCAACAGTAAAAGGAGTTTGACTACAAAAGAGAGATTTTAAGTGATAGCAAAAAGTCAGTTAGTTACCAAAAGAAAATAAAACATAAGCATGCAGTCTTAACTCTCAACCCTATTAGACTGGGCAACATTTAGATCAGGGGTAGGCAACCTATGGCAAGCTGATTTTCAGTGGCACTCGCACTGCCCAGGTCCTGGCCACCGGTCCGGGCGGCTCTGCATTTTAATTTAATTTTTAAATGAAGCTTCTTAAACATTTTTAAAACCTTATTTATTTTACATACAACAATACTTTAGTTGTATATTAAAGACTTATAGAAAGAGACCTTCTAAAAATGTTAAAATGTATTACTGCCACGCAAAACCTTAAATTAGAGTGAATAAATGAAGACTTGGCACACCACTTCTGAAAAGTTCATAGAATCATAGAATATCAGGGTTGGAAGGGACCTCAGGAGGTCATCTAATCCAACCCCCTGCTCAAAGCAGGACCAATCCCCAATCAAATCATCCCAGCCAAGGCTTTGTCAAGCCTGACCTTAAAAACTTCCAAGGAAGGAGATTCTACCACCTCCCTAGGTAACGCATTCCAGTGTTTCACCACCCTCTTAGTGAAAAAGTTTTTCCTAATATCCAACCTAAACCTCCCCCACTGCAACTTGAGACCATTACTCCTTGTCCTGCCCTCTTCTACCACTGAGAATAGTCTGGAACCACCTCTCAGGTAGTTGAAAGCAGCTATCAAATCCCCCCTCATTCTTCTCTTCCACAGACTAAACAATCCCAGTTCCCTCAGCCTCTCCTCATAACTCATGTGTTCCAGACCCCTAATCATCTTTGTTGCCCTTCGCTGGACTCTCTCCAATTTATCCACTCCTTCTTGTAGTGTGGGGCCCAAAACTGGACACAGTACTCCAGATGAGGCCTCACCAATGTCGAATAGAGGGGAACGATCACGTCCCTCGATCTGCTCGCTATGCCCCTACTTATACATCCCAAAATGCCATTGGCCTTCTTGGCAACAAGGGCACACTGCTGACTCATATCCAGCTTCTCGTCCACTGTAACCCCTAGGTCCTTTTCCGCAGAACTGCTGCCTAGCCATTCGGTCCCTAGTCTGGAGCTGTGCATTGGGTTCTTCCGTCCTAAGTGCAGGACCCTGCACTTATCCTTATTGAACCGCATCAGGTTTCTTTTGGCCCAATCCTCCAATTTGTCTAGGTCCCTCTGTATCCTATCCCTGCCCTCCAGCGTATCTACCACTCCTCCCAGTTTAGTATCATCCGCAAATTTGCTGAGAGTGCAATCCACACCATCCTCCAGATCATTTATAAAGATATTGAACAAAACCGGCCCCAGGACCAACCCCTGGGGCACTCCACTTGACACCGGCTGCCAACTAGACATGGAGCCATTGATCACTACCCGTTGAGCCCGACAATCTAGCCAACTTTCTACCCACCTTATAGTGCATTCATCCAGCCCATACTTCTTTAACTTGCTGACAAGAATACTGTGGGAGACCGTGTCAAAAGCTTTGCTAAAGTCAAGAAACAATACATCCACTGCTTTCCCTTCATCCACAGAACCAGTAATCTCATCATAGAAGGCTATTAGATTAGTCAGGCATGACCTACCCTTGGTGAATCCATGCTGACTGTTCCTGATCACTTTCCTCTCGTGTAAGTGCTTCAGGATTGATTCCTTGAGGACATGCTCCATGATTTTTCCGGGGACTGAGGTGAGGCTGACTGGCCTGTAGTTCCCAGGATCCTCCTTCTTCCCTTTTTTAAAGATTGGCACTACATTAGCCTTTTTCCAGTCATCTGGGACTTCCCCCGTTCGCCACGAGTTTTCAAAGATAATGGCCAATGGCTCTGCAATCACATCCGCCAATTCCTTTAGCACTCTCGGATGCAACTTGTCCGGCCCCATAGACTTGTGCACGTCCAGCTTTTCTAAATAGTCCCTAACCACCTCTTTCTCCACAGAGGGCTGGCCATCTACTCCCCATGTTGCGATGCCCAGCGCAGCAGTCTGGGAGCTGTCCTTGTTAGTGAAGACAGAGGCAAAAAAAGCATTGAGCACATTAGCTTTTTCCACATCCTCTGTCACTAGGTTGCCTCCCTCATTCAGTAAGGGGCCCACACTTTCCTTGGCTTTCTTCTTGTTGCCAACATACCTGAAGAAACCCTTCTTGTTACTCTTGACATCTCTTGCTAGCTGCAGCTCCAGGTGCGATTTGGCCCTCCTGATTTCCTTCCTACATGCCCGAGCAATATTTTTATACTCTTCCCTGGTCATATGTCCAACCTTCCACTTCTTGTAAGCTTCTTTTTTATGTTTAAGATCCGCTAGGATTTCACCGTTAAGCCAAGCTGGTCGCCTGCCATATTTACTGTTCTTTCGACTCATCGGGATGGTTTGTCCCTGTAACCTCAACAGGGATTCCTTGAAATACAGCCAGCTCTCCTGGACTCCTTTCCCCTTCATGTTAGTCCCCCAGGGGATCCTACCCATCCGCTCCCTGAGGGAGTCGAAGTCTGCTTTCCTGAAGTCCAGGGTCCGTATCCTGCTGCTTACCTTTCTTCCCTGTGTCAGGATCCTGAACTCAACCAACTCATGGTCACTGCCTCCCAGATTCCCGTCCACTTTTGCTTCCCCCACTAATTCTTCCCTGTTTGTGAGCAGCAGGTCAAGAAAAGCTCCCCCCCTAGTTGGCTCGTCTAGCACTTGCACCAGGAAATTGTCACCTACGCTTTCCAAAAACTTCCTGGATTGTCTATGCACTGCTGTATTGCTCTCCCAGCAAATATCAGGAAAATTAAAGTCACCCATGAGAACCAGGGTGTGCGATCTAGTAGCTTCTGCGAGTTGCCGGAAGTTGCTGACCCCTGATCTAGATTAAGCAGTTTTTCTCACCTTACTGGATATTTCAGTTCATAGTACACAGGTTTCATCCTTGAAACCTGGACCAGCCTCCTCTGTTGGAGTCTTTGGTCTTCTGAGTATCCTTGTTGCTTGCAGCATAGGTGGGGGCAGGAGAAAAGGCCAAGCATGGGGCCACTGTGTTCTGTTGTATACCCTTAGTCCATGTGCTTGGAGAACACAAGTCCAGGCATGTCTGGTGGGCATTGCTGACTCACCAGGCAAGGTTGAGCAATTCCCCTGGTGTGGCGTTGTACAAGTGAGTCATTGCATTGTAGCTGTCTTGTTGGACAATCGCTATTGTTGGTGGTTCGACACTTGCCCAGGCATTAATAACCAGGGGGATAAACGTCTTTGGGGAGCTAGTATCTGGGCGCTTCCCACAGCATATTTTAGTGACAACCATATAACACAATTCTCATAACTTCATATGCATTAATGATCTATATATTTAGATGGAACAGTGGGTTTCAGCAGATCATAACCTTTCTCATGATACCTTACAAGGCATGCTTTGTATGCAATATCACAACTATATACAAATGATGAATATGAGGGTTATAGGGTACTCCCCTGGGGTGTAGAGTGTCACAAAACCTTAAAAAAAGAAAGAAAAAGGACAAAGTACAGGTTAGGCTACACCTTAAATTTTTCATCATGGCGGTATCTGATTTCCACCTTGACTAATCTATATATTGGTCTTTCCAAAGCCACATGCTCATGATGAACAACAGTTCCAGGCTTGGGATGTTTGCTGATCACTGGTTTTTTATCTAGATAGAGCAAAGCACTTTTGGGTCTATTCTCAGCTATTCATCTCTTATGCAGAACGAATGAGAGAGTGTCCTGTAACAGTGTAGTGACTATCCAAGTGGATCACCAGCTGTGTTTTCAGGTGCTACAAGATCAAGGGCATAACGGCTTCTGAAAAGTGCTCTCTGTCTTCAGCCAGAGCACACTAAGCTTCTGCAGTATTTCTGGGAAGCATCGATACTGCAAACATCTGCAGAGAGGAACGTGGTCTTCAGTCCACATCTTTGCTAGATATTAAGTGATTACTATCATGTCAAGAGAAGACACAAATGTGGGGAAAGTAGTTTGGCAATTCCTCGTCTGATGAGAATCCTAGTCCCAACTCTGTTGGAAATTTTATGGGAGTCTCCTAGCGTAATGGGCACGTGCAATCGCTTGAAAAAATGGTTACTCCTTGCAGCTGCTCTTTTGAGACGTTGTGTATGTTCTTTACGTGACCCACCCTCCTTCCCCTGTGCATTGGAGTTTATTATCTGAGGGCTTGTCTGCACTTGAAATGCTACAGTGGCACAGCTGCAGAGGCACTTCAAGTGTAGATACCGCTTATGCCAGTGGGAGGGATTCTCCCATCAGCATAGAGGTAATCCACCTCCCTGAGAGGCAATAGCTAGGCTTCCCTCAACCTAGTACTGTCTACACTGAGGGTTAGGTTGGCTTAACTACGTTGCTCAGGGGGTTGGATTTTTCACATCACTTAGCGACGTAGCTAGGTTGACCTCACTCTTCGGTGTACACCAGATGGAAGAAGATAGGGTGGAGTCACCCCAGCCTGGTAAACCCTCTGCTCAGGCACACAGGATGCGAGGGTGTAGGAGTGGCCACCCCTGTGGGTATCTCTAGTGAAAACTCTGGCACTGATGCATGAGACGTGTACACATCTAGCGATAATGGACATATGCAACATATCTCAAAACAACAGTTACAAGAAGGTAAGTAACTGGTTTGTTTGTTTGTTTTTTTAAAGTAGTAAAGAATAAACCTTCAAGATGGAGTCAATTCTCAAACTTTTATGTTAATCAGTGTGTATTTGGATTTCCTGTAGAAAATGGCATCTTTAAACTCTGGAAACTAAAGGTGAAACTAGTGCTTAAAAATGCTGAATATGTTTACCCTTGGAATAGTTTTGTAACGTTTCTGAACTGGAGTGTATTTCCTCTGTTTGCCACAGCCCCATTTTATGTTCTGATCCACAGGGGACACGTTCTGTTTAACGGGTAATGAAATCTAAACCTACATTGCATCTTTTTTTTATAAACGCTGCAAATTCTTAAGTCTCTGGAATACCAGCAGCATGATCTGTGGAGAAATGCAGCCTATACACTTGGGTCTAATCCTGAGATGTGCTTGGTACTTTTCACTGCCATTTAAATCAATGAGGTGCTTAACATGGATTATTTAGTAGGTGTGAATTCTGGAGGCTGAAATGCTAGCTTGCAGTCCTCTGTTTTGATCCAAGCAGCCGGACTGACCAGCTCAAGGTGGAACATTGTGTACAGGGACAGTCTGCATGGGTTATTCCAAAGAAAAAAATGGCCATGCTCCACTCCATTTTATGGAAATTAGTTCCTCTTGTCTCTTGAAATTTGCCAATGAAGCTATTGCACCTGCCTTTGGTCAGTACTATGCTACAAGTGTTAAACACAGTTGTGTGTGCACAATAGTTGCATTTTGAAAATCCATTTTGATTTTTTTTCTTTTTGCTCGTGAATTTGTGTTGTATCTGAGTATCTCAGTAAAGATCTCTACATGCCGTTTTTGAAACCGTGCATGAGCAACACTTTTCTTCGGTGTCAAGCTCCTGTCTCATTTTCACTTCCAGTTCTTCCCCAATGGACATGCATTTGCAACTGGTTCTGATGATGCCACCTGTCGACTCTTTGACCTGCGTGCAGATCAAGAGTTAATGATGTACTCCCATGACAATATCATCTGTGGAATCACTTCTGTAGCCTTCTCAAAAAGTGGTCGTCTCTTGCTAGCTGGCTATGATGACTTCAACTGCAATGTGTGGGATACTCTGAAGGGGGAGAGAGCAGGTTGGTAAATGGTATCTGCAGTGAGTTGCAGTTCTTTTTCTTTAGCAGAATCTCAACATGGAACACATTCCACTTTCTGTAACTTTTAAACGTAAAACTAGTTCACTGGTAGTCAGTGATGATACCTGCGAGTGCTGCTGAATTGTGAAATCTTCCCTGCTTCCTTTTAAAGGTCAGTTACTCAACATAAAGGTTTATTTTTGGATTTGTATCCCTATTTTCTTGCATTTTATTTTTTCATATTTCAGATCTGGTAATAGTGATGTTTAGAAAAGGTATGTGAGGTTTTATGTTGTGTACAGTAAGTGGTTTTGTGTCTGGTTTTGGTTATAGGCACTGTCAGCACCTTTTTATTTTATTAAATAAATAACTAACTATACGGGGAAAATCCAGATGTACAATATTTTAACTATATGGTTCAGGGCTTCCTAAGATGGGAGCTAATATTTCTTTTAAGATAAAACATAGGAGGCTACTTCTTCTGTCAGTTAATCACTCTTAACAAACAAAAAACCTCTTGCAGGATATCTTGAGGTGAATTTAACTTGAAAAGCAATGTACAAAACTTGAAAAGCTTCAGCTGTTAACCTCCTCCATCTTCTCTTCCAGGTGTCCTTGCTGGCCATGACAACCGTGTCAGCTGTTTAGGTGTTACTGATGATGGCATGGCTGTAGCTACAGGGTCTTGGGACAGTTTTCTCAGAATCTGGAATTAACTGGGAGACAAACATGTACATTCTCCATTGAGATCTGGAGAGATCAATGCTGCAGCCTATAGCTGTGAAATAACATTTCTACCTTGTATTTGCAGGTGAAGTTTTTCTATTCACTGATTATTACACAAAAAGGCTTTCTGTAAACTAGAAAAAAATCAAGTGAAGAAATAGGGGTGGGGGTGGAGAAATCACTGACTTTTAATAAGGGGCCAGGCCAGCACACATAATCATGGTGACTGAGAAACTAAGAGCCAGTCTGTTTTGTTTTTGGTGGTTTGGTTAGATTGTCCTCGAGGGATTTCTGCTTGTGTTCAAAGTCTGCTAATTCTGTACTTTTTTTTGTACATAACAGAATATACACATTATAGCAGCCAATCATGTAACATTTGTCTGTATGTAAAGAAATATGTTTGCATTTTTTAAGGAACTACATTTATAGCTTTGCATTTAACCTGAGATGTCACTTCTGAGTTTTGTAGTGGATGAACTAGATTGCTGTTTTAAACGCTTTTGTGAATTTACTGTAGATAAAGTGAAGCCAATGGTATGTATGTGTTTTTATAATGGAAGGCATTTGAATTACTACTTTTTTTTTTTTAAAAAGGCCCTGATGACCGTGGTAATACCTAGCGCCTTACTTATTCACTTCTAGACCTATTTGTCTATTTAAGCATGGGGAATTACTCCTTCCAGTCAGTGGTTCCTGGTTCATCCATCGGCAGCCATGGCCTCCAAGCACCAAGAGAATGTTAATGCCATTAGGTATATATTAAAATAAGGTTTTAACACGCTGGCTTCAGCCTCTCATGTAAGTTATTTTAAGTTGAACAGAGTACATAAGTCAGGTAACCTATTACTGTCACTAAAGCGGGTGAGAGCTTTCCTTTTGACAGTGTAGTTGTAAATAAGAGGATTCTGATCCACTGCAAATTCCAGCTGCCATGCACTAGCAAGGTGATATTCTAGCATGGAGTTAACTGAATAGATTAAAGAAATTTTCAAAGTGTACACAAACTTGCTGTTCAACTACTACAGCAAATGAAGAGATTTAAGAGGGTTTCTCTATGAAGGCTTCCTACAAATGGTTTAGGAAGTACAGTAAATCCCTTACTAGAACTGCAAAGTTAGAGGTTTGCCCTACTATTCCACAACAGAACATGCTTATCTTGTGTAATTGTTGAAGTGACCATGTTATCTACAGTGAACAATAACATTTTTGATAATCTCTATGATCCCTCTAGAAACTTTGCACTCTAAATTTTAAATCCTGCTAGTTCATTTACAACTGCAGTAGTCTGTGCTTTGGCATCTTATTAGATGCCAATCTGCAAACTGACAGTAAATAGTCATTTCCTTTTATATGCCTGATCTTGATAGGATTCACTTATAAAATGAAAGGCACCAAGAGCACTTGAACTAGTAAGCATTTTCTTATTGTGTAGGTGTGACAAATCATATGACTCAAATCCATTTGAAACTACCCATGAAGGTCACTTAACTCTGGTGCTGGCAGCGTGTCCATGTTTGTGGTGGATGTCCCTGGGGGGAATCTGAGTTGGGCATGAAAGTACCTGATACTTTCAGGAAAGGGCCATTCTCTGTTGGCTTCTTGTAAGTGCTTTATTTTAAATGTGTGTATTTAAACAAATTACCATAAAGCTGAAAGTTAATGTTAATCTGTTGCCTCCACCTGAAGGTGTGATGTGTCCAAATGTCCCTGGGTCAGTTTGTGAACATAAGTGCCCAGCATTTTGTAATATGAAAAGAGATTGTTGCTGAGACCACTGTTTGTGAAGTTTCTACCACTTGTCATTCTAATTTCAGTACTTCCGGACTGTGCCTGTAAATATGCCATGTTTACAATGGTGGAGGTGCCAATCAATGTGCCAACTGTAGTAAATTCAGTATCCGTTAAAAAAGCACATCCCGTGCTGGAGCAGTATACACTTACTAAAGGCAGATTATGGTGTTGGACCAAAATCATGTTATGCTGTAGATCACAAACTCATTTGCATTTTCTTTTCAGCAAGATTATTTTGTTTTCTAATCTGTTCGCAGAATTATTTATGGAATATTTGTATCTTTTTCCAAGAGGGCAGCTCTTTGAGGTCAGGCAGAACACTCGATACTTTTTAATGGTGCCTTTGATTTGAGTGAATCATTCTGAAAATTTGCTAGTAAACTCTTAGAGGAAAAATTAATTACTAAATAGTTTCTCATTAAAGGTGCATCTTGAAGTGACTTCCTAGTTGCCAGTGATGTAAAGAGACTTCCCATACTTGCAATTAAATATCTCACTATTTCCCTTTATACTGCAGCATAGATGTCTGCTGTCTAACTCTTAAGTAAGTCAGATTTCTAAAAGGGTAATGGGAGTGTACACCTGAGGAAATATTTAACTCCTGGGGCGAATGTGCACCAAAACAGTGGCGACTGTTGGAGTCCTGGTATAAGTCTCTTTTGGATTGTTTTGCTTTTTTTAAAAAGCATTTATAGTAGTGGGACATTTATTACATCTTAAACTGAGGCAATATAATGGGCCTATATGAGCTATTTCAATTTTCTTAAGCATTGCTTATGGGTGAATTTTCAAGATGGTACACTCATTAAGATAGAGCTTAATTTTAAACTAAGCACCAAATCCCATCTTCTGCTACATACCACCATTTGCAGGTTTTACTTGAAAGCTTTCATCCAGACTCCTGCATCTCAAAGAAAATGTCTCCATGGGGATTTTTAGACTAAAAGATGATGTGTACCTGTAGCTTAATATAAGCTCAGATGTGCAGGTTAGTGTAGTTTCTAACTGTTCACGTGATGGTGAACAAGTTTAATACATGTAGTGGATTTTACAGCACAGTGGGGTACACGTTAAACTGTTGTGAAAAGTTTACCACTGCCAAACTGTAGAGCTACTTAATTTCAAATAAGTTATGTGGTTACAAAAATATGTACTAGATTTTGGAATTAGTAATACTTAAGTTATGACCATTGTGCCAAAAATTTGTAATGGCTAGGAAAGTAACCTTTTTCCAGTCTTCATTCTAATAGTAAATCAGTGTTTAAATGTACTTTAAAAGAAGTAGTGTAGCAAGAATGTAATTGGTTGAAGCTGTAACTTGGAAATATGTGCCTCATATGAAATTACAGATTTCTTTAATTCAGGTACAACTGCTGTCAACTTTTTTTTTTAAAGGCTGATTGGTGAAGGATACTGACCAAGCAAACTTCCAGTTTCAACTTGCTCCTATGTATACTCAGCCTTTATCACTTTATTAGTAAAAATACTGGGTGAGATTCTAGAAACCACAAAAAGCTTCAATGTTGCTAATGTACATTTACTTAGTATGGGTAATGTGTGTACCTTCTTTCAACCATCTCTAAACTTTTCTCCTAAATGTCATTACCATCTGCCTTGCTGAATATCACATACTGTTAAGTATCTGACAGAACTGCTGGTTCAATAATCCATTTGGAGTAGAAAAACTCATTAGAACTGCTTTCTTCTGAGGAGAGCATTTGACTCTGATTTGGCAGTGCTGAATTGACATACCAGCTAGTCCTCATGTGCATACTGTAATGCATGGATTGGAAATAGATAACTCTTTAATGCAGCTAATGTAACCCACTTGTCCCATCATGAAGTTCACATTACTTTAGGCTGTAATGAAAGTATTGTGAAAAACATTCCAAGAGTGCTTAGTCTTTCCTCTTTGAGCACACTGTCACCTCCACTAGATTTAGTGCTGTGCTTTAAAATGTTGGTGAGAATAGGTATTGGCTAATTCAGATAGTTGGTATGAAATGATTGTGTAGCAGAATGACAGATTTTGAGATAGCATTTCCTGTAAAAGTAATTAAGCATGGGTTGATGGTGCACTTTGTATACAGTAATCTGGCATGCATGCTGGTAAAACTACTTCCTACACTTCGGAGGCACCACAAGCCTTTTTATCCAATTGCTGGTTGTGTAAAATACATGCAGAATGTTAATGCAGTGTTGTTATGGTAAATGTGTGAACAGTGTTAATAATTGATTATAACTGATAACCGATTAAATGTGCCTGACATTCTTATACCACACAGTATGTTTAGGTTTTGACTAATATGGACTTCAGTGGAATAGTTTTAGATATATTTCAAGCCTTTGTTTTACTTACACAATGGTGCTCTTATTTGTTTCTCCTTTTAAAAAAAAAAAAGCATCTGAACACTTGTACTACATTTTACATCCAAAGGAGTCCAAAACGAATTTCTTTTAAACATGCTTGACTTAGTTTGGCACTTAGCTCGATTGCCCAGCATTTCTCATCTAATGGTTTTAATTTCACTTGTTGCTGACTACTTTGATGGAAAACTTCAGTAATATTACCAATTATGAAGTGATTCTGCACTGCCTTTGGATTGTGTATGTATTCAGAAACAGTCTTAAACCTTTTATTTAAGCTAATTCAAAACAGGGACTTGTGCCACTTGTTCTGTAACAGGGCTGTTATATAGACTTCCCTGTTTAAAAAAAATCACTTGCTATAAACTCTGTTTATAGCTTCCCCCCTTCTCCCCCCCAATGGATCTTTTCTTTGTATTTGTACAGTGGCTCAGTGAAAGATGTTGCCATGAGTTGATATTGTAACCAATAAACAAGTGCTTTTAACCAGACTTGCTGTGGTGTGTGTGTTTATTTAACAACCATGACAATCTTATAAAGACAAATACAGCAAATACCCTAGTGCAGAGTTATTATTTAGGTGGCTGAGAGAATTTTCCTACTAAAATTTCCAGCATACATTTAAAAGTTCCTTAAGGTATATAGCACATACTTTGTCTTAAATGTAATTTTTGTGGCTTAGTCATCATTCAAATTCTGACACAAATAGCACTGCCTCATCTATAAATTGAATGTACTACTAAAGGCATCTTGAAAATGCTACACAGCAAATCCCAACACTACTGTAGTCCATGGGATCTTTGTTTCAAAAAGATACACTTCAGCAATGACTGGAGCACCTAGCCTTTGTTTGAGAATGGCATTCTGGATTTAGCATTTCTATTTCATAATTCTTTAGGCAAGCATAGTCCATTTCCCTCTTAAACAATACTACTTTCTGCTGCAATATCAAAGGGAAAATGAAGGGGCTTTGCAATCCAAGCATTAGAAAATGAGCAGAATCTTTACTAATGAAAAGGACAAGTTTTTATATATAAAGGGAAGTCAGGCTAAGGGTTTACACACGATATTTAAAGGAATGCAGTTGCTCTATACAAATTGAGACAAAATAGTATGTACATTGCTAATCTTCCCTGTTAACTCCTCCTTTCTGGGAACAGCAGCTGTCCCTGTCCTAACATTTGAGATTATTTAAAAATAATGCAAATAGTGGCAGAAAAGTCAACTTACTGTTTGGGAGCAGGATGGAGGTGTTAGCAGGAAATCCTCACCCATACATACCCCCCCTTAAATGAGGGGGACCTAGGTAATCTGTAGGGAGCAGCTGTTACATCAAGCAACGAAGGAGCAGTCTCCTTCCATTTATCAGACATACTCCTTCTGAAGAACCACACTAACACTTTACCTCCAATAGAAAGAATTCTGAATTTTATTTCCACAGCTACCATCTTGGTCATTCACTTGATGTCTTTCAACAAAACAAAACTATAGGGAACACCAGTAAGTGGCTGTCATGAAGTAAATCAGAATTTCCACAAAAGTAGAAACAAGCAACCTTGAATTACACAGGTCTCATGCTTTAGAACAGTTTCTGTAATAACCAATACAAGACGCAAATAAAACAGCATCTTCTGCTACACACTGCTTGTGAATGGGGTCAAGTTTAAAATGAGGAACAGTGCATCATCCCTTACCAACTACATTAGTCAACTCACCTGCCAAACTAAATTCAATAAGTTAAAGGGGCAGCATTTCTTCCTCCCCCACAAATTAAACCAGTCTAGAAATGCTCTCAAAAAATAAACTACTCATAAATACATTTGCAACTCTTCCCCTTGCATAATTTCTGTACATTTAACCAGCTGGGCTGCAGCCCATCTTCACAGCTCATATCATTAGCATACTCAAACTTCCACAATGAGGAAAATCAATACCCTGAAACACTTGCAATAGCATGCAGCATACCCAGCTTCTAAGCGATCACTTCCTGCTTTTTAAAGTATGAGTAGGTCTTAAAAAACAAAGTGCATTTCATTAGCCCTTTCTTGTAAATTAGTGAAAAATCCCAGCAAGTACTCAATAAAATCTGGGGCCTTAAGCCACCACAGTAACAGGCACGCGAGTTTGGTTTTAAACCCGATTGTGCAGCATTTATCAAGGATATATAAATATTCTGAAAGGCTTTCATTATCTAAAATATTTTTTAAAAGTCTGTTTATAAAAGACAGGTGAAATTGCACATGATCTGCATCAGGAAGCACTTGGGCATCCTTGCTAATGTCTATTGAAGGTCCCTGGCCTACAACCACCCTTTAAAAGCTGATTAAGGTGGAAACATCCACACACTCAACTGCTCACAAAGCTAGAACAGAGGGAACTAGTGGCCAAGATTTAACACATACCTGCAGGTGGCAGGTAAAGAACAATTCAGGAACTTGAAATACAATAGCCAAGATAGTGCCTAAACAATTGGTCTGAGAAGGAAGCAAGCAATATGGAAAAAGTATCCACAGGTAAATATTGTTTGTTTCCCAAATGTATGCAGTCTGAAGAGCAATTCAATTTATAATGCTCACAGCAGAACATGGCAGGTATTCATGATGTAGTGAGAGAGATCTTTGAAGGCTAGGCTACATCCCTTGCCCAGGTGACTAGAAAATAGCAAGCCTTCCTCTAGGTGCTTAGATAAAAACTTTAATCCCTTATCCCAAACTATGCAAAAATTCAGCTGAGTGTAGACCAGCTGTATAGCAGAAGTCCCCCTGTTTGGTGTAGGTAGAGGCTTACATGCTGCACATGACAGAGTCATCTGAACTTTACACATTAACTTACTTTGGTTTTCAATATTCCTGTTACTACAGCATGAGGAACACTGCCATTCCATCACTGCAGCATGCTTGAATTTTTAAAGCTTTCCAAAATACCTAGAGGGAATCAAGTTTATACAAGTAAAAATGGCGGGTCTATCTATAAACGAACAGAAGTAGGGTAACAGCAGCCCAGCCCCACTGATTTTATCTGAATTCAAAATCTAAAGAAGCACTTTTGGGCTGCTAGAGCTGTTCACCTAATATTTTAATTCATAAAACAAATCTGAAAAATCAGCATCTAGAGAACTGGGAGACATTGATACTGATTTGAGGAAGAGAAGGAATAATAGATTAACTCCCAGATGCCAGGAAGGTGGGATTTGCCACTGGTAAATACTAAAACAAAATAATACAGGGTTGTTTTTTTTTTATTTTAAGTCGCCAGAGTAAATATAAATTATCATTTTGCTCTTGCAAAATTTCTCTTTACCACAGCTTTTAGATACAGTTCATTGCAAAAATGTGAACTGGGTGTTACAGTATCTGACAAGTATAATCAAGGTAATTTTAAAAATGTCATTTCATGTGACTCCACAGGGGAGCAATGTGTCATTCTATAATTTTGTCCTACAGGCAGTTACCCAAGGAAGCCAGCAGTGAAAAGAGATTGGTCTATTTATTCTGCTGAAGAAAATGCTTTGTAAAAACATCCAGCTCATTTTCAAGGTGAATGGCTTTTTTTCTGTAAAACAAACAAGAGAAAAGTGATTGATCCACCTGCATGCATCCAAACTCTCACAAGAGTCTTAGCCTCTTTACTTTTTAGGAATGAAATACAGGACACAAGCAATCTTACTTAGACCACCTGACTCAGAAGAGCACTGTAACAAGTGCTTATGTGCTCTGCCCAGTCAGGGTTCATCTACACTGCAAACAAAACTAAAACACCGCTCCCCCCCGCAGCAGCAGCAAATCTCAAAGCCCAGATCAACTGACTTGGGCTTGCACTATGGGGGTCGCAGTGTAGTTTCCGCTTAGGCTGGAGCCCAGTGAGGGGGGTGGGGTCTCAGAGCTCAGACTCCAGCCTGAGCAGGAACATCTCCATTATTATTTTGAGCCCCATGACCCTGCATCAGTTGATTCAGGCTCTGAGACTTGGTGCAGCGTTGTGGTTTTTTTGCAGTGTAGACATACTTTTAAACCTCAGGATGCTGGCTAATCTGAGTATATAACACCTTAGAGAAAGGCTAGTTCCTATGTGTTCACAAAGGCATGAGGAATCACTGCTAGAAGGGATGATGGATTTCTCCTTGCTGGGAACAAGAAAAACCCCACCATCCCTTGTAGCTCTGCCTCTCCCAGTTCCTTCTACATTAGCAAAACTTTCTAAAAAGTCTCACCCTTGCTACCACCCTTCAGCATCTCTGCTGGCACCATGGGAGCCCTGGGATAGATGGACTACTGGCAATGCTTTCAATGCCATTCCATTAGAGAAGCCCATGTAGGGTTACACAACAACGGGTTAAAAACGCACCTGAATTGTTTACACTAGGGCTCCTGTAGCTAATGCTGGTTGAGATAAATCCCTTTTAACTGACATTTTTAGAAAATGGCCCTAGTGGAGCCAGGGACTCAGCCTGAGGACGGTGTGCAGCACACAATGGCAAGCCGTGGGCAGAGAGAAACAGACACAAAGCCAAGTGTTGCCCCCTTGGCTGCTAGGTGAGGAGACAACAGGGTGCACTTGTCATCCTGCTGGAAGGGGTTGGGGTCCGCTGGAACTGGGAAGGCATCTCCAAAAGAGAAAGGGGCCCTGCTTGGATGAGCGAGAAGAGAGGGGATGAAATACAGGAGCTGAATTTACCCTGCTCCCAGCCCCCAGCTAAGAGTATTCCTATGGAGAGAGCTTTGTACCGAAGACCTGCTTAGGAACTCACGCCCCATCTCCAACGGAACAAAAGCTTCTCAGGTAGGGAAGTGACCTGCATTGTTGGAGCTTGATAAAGTACTCTTGAGAAATCTATTTTTACTGGGCAGAGAAAGGGAACCAGGCAGAGAGGGAGAAGATCAACATGAGGATGCGGTGATAATTTTTTAGACTTTCCCCACATCCCCCAGACAAAACACAACTGGCTAACACAACTTTAAAAGAACACAACTGCTGCTATTGGTGTACTAGCACAGCTGCAGGAACTAGGGATGCGGGGGGGGGGGGGGGGGGGGGGGGGGGGGGACGAGACGGACGCCCCAGCCTCAGCTGTGGCCTCAGTCTTGGCCCCCTGTCTAGGTGCCCCCCAGAGACACGGCCCTGCTCCTGGCTCCAGTTCGGGAGTGGGTGGGGCTGGCTTTCAGAACCCCCCCATTCAAAGCATTTCAGTGCCACTGGGTACGAGGCAAGAAGATTCGAGATATTACCATGCTTCACCCTGTGCCACCGTTTCAAGGCACACGTCAGAACGATCGTTAACAGCTGAAAGCAGCAGCAAACACACAATTATTTTATGATATAGTACCGCCATGACCACAGATCTGGGGGTGAAATCTTGGCCCGACTGAAGTCCATGGCAAAACTCCCATTGACTTCAGTGGAGCCAGGATTTCAGCCTCTCTCTAGCTGGCTAGTTCAAGATTTCTCCCTTAAGCAACTGGCTGAGTCAATACAAAAAGATCATTACCTTAGGTGCTTTGAGTTACTCTGTATTTTCTCTAGCTGATCTATTTCTTTGGACAGCCTTGCAATTTCTTCTTCCAGATTTTTCTGAGTAACGTCGACTTGCTGACACAGTCGAGCAAAGGTAGTGGCCATTTCTCTAAAGGAAAACAAGTTTGTAATTATAGTTTACCATACCTCGTGTTACACGACACTTCAGAGTCCATGGGTAGAATAATGCAATCAGAACAGCCACCAACTGCTATACACAAGTGCATAAAGAAAGACAGCAGGAGGAAGAATGAGCAAAGGGACTCTCTCTTCAAAAATCAATAGAACAGGGACACTGTGGTGGTGGCATTTTTAGGGTCATTGAAAAAATAATACAAAATAGACCTTGTTTTAAATACATGCTGATGTTGCTACTGCCAGCTTCTGACTCCAAAGCTGGAGACTGTTCTCAGAGTAGTGGATTTTTGCTATTAACTTGGGGGTAGATTCACGAAGGGATGTAGGTGTTGCAATGCCTGACTCCTAGGTGTCCTGCTGCTTAGTGGAATTCTCAGCTCCGAGTTAGGTGCCCAGGCTTCCCAAACAATGCAGGAGAAGAGTTAGATGCCTAAGAAAGGGATTCTCAGAATCAAGTTGCTGAGCAGGGAGCCACCTAAATTAGCTAAGAATGAAATGCAGTGGCCTGGATTCAGGCTTAGGCCTAGATTCACAACGGAATTGGGGTGCCTGACAGGCTGAAGGGAGATGCCTATCTATGCTTGGGATTCTCAGCTGTGAAGCCTCTCCTGGAGTTGGGCACCTAAGTCAAATCAGCCCAGGGGAAGTGGGGTGGGGGCAGGAGGGCAGAAAGAGAGAGGCTCTATAGCCAATATCCCAATGGTTAGAGCACTCACCTGGGATGTGGAAACCCAGATTAAAATCCCTGCTCTACCTGATTTGGGGCAGGGAATTGTACTTAGGTCTCTTACCTGCCAGGTGAGTGCCCTGACCACTTTGGCTTTTAGAACCTTAACCAGTTTAACTATACAGGCAGTGTTCTGAAAGGACTGCTTCCCTCACTCCTCAAGTGACCATATGTCTCTGTTCTCAGGTTATTGATTATTCTGGAATGGGTGTCTCTCGAGCTCTCCATTTTGTATAATAATTAAATAGCCATTGGACAAGAGATAAAGGGAGTGACTTGACAGCTTGGTGGTTAGGATTCTCACTTGAACCGGATTCTCCCACCTCCAAATCAGGCAGAGGAGGGATTCAAACTTGGATCTCCCACATCCCAAGTGAGTGCCTTAGCTGCCAGACTACGGGGTATTCAGGGGACACCCACCACCTGTGTTATGTGTGAGGCATGATCTGATAGGGGTACTCTGAGCACACTTCCTGGATCAGGACGACAGGTGGGAAAATACCTCATTTGAGAAAACCACAGGGACTTTGCCATGAGTGACGGCTGTGAGCAACTAGTTAGCTGTGGGGAAGCATCGAGCCTTTAGGCACTGTTCCCACCACTAGGCATGCGCAAAGCTGTTGGACTTAAGCACTTACGCCTAAGTAGCTTTCTCAGTCTAGCCCTTAGCATCTGAATGAGTTTATCGTAAAACACCGAACAAGTGTCACCAACATTCAAATTGAGCAAACCAACAGCTTTGATAGGGTCTACATTCATTTGACTTTTCTCATCGCTTCAAACCCTGTTCACCACGTTGAACACTCCTTCCACTAACTGACTGTCCCTGGTAAATACAGAGCCAGTTCTGCTTGGAACAGCAATATTGAACAAACATTTTGATAGATTAAATGAAAAACCAGGACAATTCAAACGGGCTCAAAAGATGTTCCCGGGACATCAGGACATCTTACAAAACCTCCAGGACTGTCCCGATAGCACAGAGACATATGGTCACTTGAGGAATGAGGGAAGCAGTCCTTTCAGAACACTGAATATATTGAAACTAGTCAAGGTTCTAAAAGCCAAGCCATCCTGAGTCTTAAGTGATTCAGTGTTAGTGAAAAGGATGTGACTATGACTGCCCATAAGAACAGAGCCAACTTTTATATTTATATAGTAAGCTGCTTGACAAAGAAACTGCCTATAGAGATTGAGAATCATTCTAGATCTTCAGACAGATACAAGTTAGGGGTAAGCATTACACATTCTGCTGTTTTGCCAGGGTAAGTGAAGTTATCAGGCACAAATTAACTGTATGATTTCAAATAATTATGCTGTAATACCCGTATGAGTTGTCTCTTTTGTTATTGTGTAAATCCCCCATTTATCCAAAAGAAAACAGACCATTTAAAAGGGCATCTTAAAGGCAAGACAAAAGGCTTAAATGTTACAGGCCAAATTCATCCCTGGCATAACTTAATTGACTTCAGCCCGATTTAGATAGAATTACGCTAGGCATGAATCTGTCCCACCATCCTTTTTCCATAAGGGCTTTTTATAGCACAAGTCAAAACGTCTCTGAACGATAGGAAAAGAAGGGCATTATTTTCATCTCTCGGCAACAGCATGAATATTTTTTACTGCTAAGTGCTAATGAAAATTGCATAATGTAAGTGCTTAGGTACTAAGGAAGCTTACTGATGACTGTTCTTTAAACTAGTCCAATTCACGTTTAAGTCGAGTAAAGAGAATAAGAACGCGTGAACCAAGGCTAACAAAACTACAGCTCCAGAAAAGTGATGCTTTTTCTGTGAAACAATATCCATAAAATTCCTTCTTTAAAAATAAGCGTTTTGTTAAAGGGGCTCAATCAACTTAAAAGCCACGCTTCTCAGAAGTTCCCCTCCCCGCTTTTTCACCTAAGGCTACTATAACTGAAAGAATATTTCTTTTCTCCACTTTATAGTCATTTTCTCTCTCCCCCGTAGTCAGAAAGGTAATCGTGGCTGTGTGAGGTCTTTACGCTAACAGTGACGTGCAAAACAGGACTGTACAACCATAAAAATATGAAAGGGGGATTCTTTGCCACAATAGTAATCGACCCAACTTTGGCTCATTTTTTGAAATTGAATAGATTTCAAGTTGACCTTTAAACCTTCATACTTAGGCATCTTTTCAATTCTCTATTGTAACTTTCATTGATAAATACATGCACATAGATTATCCACTGAAATGTATTTCCTGTATTAGTGACTACAATGATAAGTATAATACTTACTGTTGCACTTGATGGCTGCAATTTGCACTAGTAAAACTGACAATCATCTGCAATTTTTCAGTAGCATAGTTTACAAACTGCTGTTTAAAGGCTCTCTCTTTTGCTTTAGTTGTCCAGGTTAGTTTCTCATAGAGATACAATAATCCATACATACTTAGGGAAAGACATATGAGTTTCCAGCCTACAGTTCTCCACACCTGAAAAAGAAGCATCTTTTCATGACCTGAGCAGATTATGTGATAGTAGCTCTATGGAATGTATTTTGTCAGAGTGTGGTCATAATTAGAAGAGGACAGAGAAGTGTCAACTTCCTGTTCAAGGTATTTGCTCTCTTTGTACCTTTCTGTCTGACTGGATTAACAAAACATGTTTTTCATCCAGATAGCACTGCAGAGCAACACAGCTACATAAGGAGCTAGAGCCTCTTCACCTTGTGCATCAGCTGCAGAACTGTTTAGCTAGATTCATATTACAGAATCTTGATTGCTAGAGATAAAGTAAGAGGCAGAAAGCAAAGCTCTCAGCAATTCCAAATTGAGCCTGACAAAAAAAACCAAATAAATTTTATAATTTAGAAACGGAGCACATTTATATGGAATAAATATAGGCTCCAACATGACCCTACTCAGCCAGTTTTCTTATTACATACTTACTACGAGCATTTAATTCACTTTATACCCCTTACTGCAGTGCTATTTAGCCTTGAAGATGTAAATATTTTGCTGCATTAGACAAAAAGTATTTATCCTAGATACCCCATTTGCAAAGTGGTTCTGATGCCACAGATCTTGTAACCCTAACTCACATAAGTAAGGGTTGCAGGATTGGAACCATGATGTAGAGTCATATAGGTTAGAGTACAGCATGACTGATTCCTGGAGCCTTTGCCTATGAAGAGTAAATTTAAAAAAAACAATGGATATCCAAGAAATCTAATAAACCAATCACTCAGTTTAAGTATTTTAAATTAACTATTCTGTAGCCATTTACAAAGAAACCCTGGCTAAACTGATTAGCAAACAATTCTTTACTATGCTAAATACTAATTTCTAGATTTCACCTGTGATTGCAAGGGGCTTACCAAGCACATGAAAGGAAAGTGCACCTATTGTTTAGTATCTGTTTAGTAAGACTAACTTCATTAGACATAGTTCTGTTTAAGTCATGAGTTGAATGGAGCTATGCTGATTCTTGCCATCTGGGGACTAGGCCCATTGCTAATTAGACTGGTTCTAACAAGCAAGCATCAATTCTGTGCAGCAGTGATGGCATCCTAAACAGTAAAAAGAGTACATCTGGAATAGTCTCTGCCATGCTTTCCATTTATAGAGGTAGTTGCGAATGCTACTTGCCACTCCTCCAACGATGATGATGCTCATAGAGGTCCGTGATGTTAGTGAAGCTAAACTCGTTACCAAAGAAACCATGAGTTCCTCCTGTGATACATTCTCTGGAGTTACGGCAGGAAGACAGGTGGCAGAGGGGGTGGAAGCTAAAGGACGAGGGATCTAGAAGAGCAGAAGAAGGCAACTGAGTGATAAGCATTATGGAACTGTAGAGCAAACTGCTTGGTTTTATTATTTATTTTGCTTTCTCATAAGCAGGGTTAAAAATTGAATTTAAGACTGTCTGGGAGATTCAAAAAGGCTCTTCATTTGTTTAACCCTGAACAGCAGTAACGGAGGCTTAGAGAGTTGTTCAGAAAACTGATGAGTAACAAGAGATGGGCCTTTCCTGAAGATCTCATCAACCCAGACAGAGGGGTGGGGCAAGAAGTGAAGAGCTGCCCCAAATTCCTGAAATATAGTTAAAGCTTTTAGCATGGACTGTAGTTAATTCTGTTTGATTCCCACTATGCCTCATCAGCTCCTATCCACTCCCCACTATTCTAGCTGCCCCGTGCCCACCTGGCAGTTCTTTCAACCCTTCACTCCCCTACAAATGCACCCATCCACCTATGAATTTTTTTTTTACTTTGAGGCTAGGGCAAAGTCTTAAGTGGATCCAAATTTCATGGTGACCTCATGATGGGCTGAACAAAAATCCCAGGTCTGAACAGCCTCTCAAGCTTTACAAGGGGAGCAGGGAGGGATAACATCTGGAGACCTATTTTGCAGTTTGGGGCTATCGCTACATTTATCACAACAGCAGGAAACCATAGTTTCTTTCCACTTGTTAGTGTTGACATTTAAAAACTCCATTGCCCCAAATAGCCAGACAGTCCATAAGATTGAGGAAAGTAGGACTGGCTTTGCTCCACTTTAATTATACAAAAACTGTAAATGAAGAGGTGACCAGAAGGATAGATACAGAGGTAAAACAAAAATCAGAGTCCCCAAGAGCATGCAGTAGCTGCAAGAAGTACTAGAAAGGTGTTCTGGCTCCATTTCATCCATGCATATAACCCAGTAATAACACCAAACCTCACCAAAACAAGTTTCAGACAAAGGGAACATGGTGAGCAGACAACACACCAAGCTATTAACACACATGTAAAATAATGTATAGAAAACATCAGATATCAACCCAATCCATTCTGAAAGACCTGGGAAGCACTCACCTGTGAGGTTGGATCTGCCAGCCCGAGTAGCACTCTATGAGCATTCTTTGGGCCTAGGAAGCGGTTTACAAGGGTGGTCCACCCCAGGGAAAAGTGGAACGTGATATCCTCTTGAAAATCCGAACACAGACTGTGACAGTTCAAATCGTAACTGAGGTCAAACTTCCTGCATGGAATTAGCAACTGGAGCTGATTCTGAACACCAGAAGGTAATAATGGTGTCAGATTTTCTAAAAACAAAGTGGATTAGCAAGATTTAGTTACTATGCAAAACTTTACTCCATCTTGGGATGGTCATATGATGCACTCATTCTGTATCTGGCTTTTTTAATTTCAAACACCTAAGCAACAGTATTAACTGAGGCCTAACCTACCAGTTTATCTACTTAGCAATTTCCATTACAATTAAGAGAGTGCTCAGCCCTTGCACTACACAGTTTAAACACAGTCTGTCCCATTAGGATCAACTATTGATCATTCCAGCAAAACAAAATGGAAAAAGAAAAAGCCATCCAGAAAGGCAGTGGTGTCAAAAAGGGAAAAAATGGTCAGAGATTAACTGAACCAATCAGAAAGATCTCTAGCTAGAGTCCTGAAGTACAGGATGGACAAAGGACCACTTGGCCAATCTCAATAGCCTTGGGTAGAAATAAGGAAGAGGTGACTTCTCAAGATCTCAGGAATAGGTCACTAAAGGCTTCATATATTTCCTCAAGACCTGACTGTTTCATTACCAGGAATCAATTCAGACTGGGTGGTTGGACAGGCATTTAACAAAAGGGAGTAGAGAAACAGGAGACCATACCAAAATGTGAGCTTCAAGATAGAATCCTAGTTTTTACTGAGTGAACTAGGGTAAGGCTTACACTGAAGAAATATCTGACAATCAGGTATTGCCTATATTTTAACATTACCATTGTTAATTCAAGTTATTTTACTCAGTTCCCTTCCCTAAGATAGCTATACAGAGGTTAAAAAGACACAGGGAGGGAAGAAAGGTAGCAGGTCTAGAGTGAGTTGGGAAGTCCTGTTTTCTGATCTCAGTTCTACCACAGTGTGTGACCTCAGGCAAATAAATCACTTAATCTCGGTTTCACAGCTTCTCCAAATCGGGATAATAATTACTCCTACCCAATCCCCACAAGCCCTGTGGGAAGTAACAGTTGCATAGCACTTTGGAGCTGTAAAGTGTTATAAGCTTATAACTCAGTAAATCCCAGTCATAGTATGTAATTGTCTAGAGAGGAACAAGTAAAAGTCGGAATTTACTTGGATTAAACATTGTTAGGAGAGGAACAGTTTTTCCATTATTCATGTGTACAGATCCTGTGATCTATGATTGGGACTTCTTGATGCTGCCCCAATACAAATAACAACTCAAAGAAGACAAAGTCCTTTTGGGGTTGAGCTGGAGACTGCCCAGGTTCAGACTCATATTTGTGTGAAAGTAACATTACTCTGTATAAATATTACCAATCATTTCCTGCTGTGACTGATGCATTGACTGATTGACTTCAGTGGAGCAACGGTCAGCCAGGTTCCTTCCCAAACCATCTTCTATGTGCTTGTTGAGCTCCTAATGTTTCATGGAGAAAGCACGTACATAAGTTTATATCAACAAGCCAGCTATGTTAGAACAATTTTGAAATATGCTGAACGCAAGAAATCCCTCTAATCTTTGAACATATTGTTATCCATGGTGGGGAGGAGAAGAGCATGGAGAATGATCATGCACTGAAATTATAAATTCTCGTGGTAAACTAACTAGAATTTTAAAAAGGGCTGATATCTGTAACATTGTGGTCATTAAAAAGGTAGCTGAAAAATATGCCTCAGTTTTCAATATAACTGTTTCAGAGAGCATAATGCAGGGGTGGGCAAACTACGGCCCATGGGCCTCGTCTGGCCCATCAGACCTTTTAATCCGGCCCTCGAGCTCCACTGCCCCGCTCTGCCCGGTGCTCCCGCATGTTCAGGACCTGTGTGACGGGCATGAGGGCATGCGTGTTACTCTGGCTGCACAACCCAAATGCACTTCATGCGCCATCAGAGCCTAGAACCTGCAAGCCCACATGCCTGCTACTCGTTGGCTTGGGTGACTGATGTTTTAGTAGTGTTAATTTTCCATTGTTGAGGGTGACCAGCTACATTGTTCACATTAATCAAAGAGGGTGTGGAAAGGGGGTAAGTTTGGTTTAATTATTGTAATACCTTGTTATGACAGTATATTTATAATAGTAAGCATGGTTTTACGCTTATTTCCACTAAAATGTATCTTTATTAAATAAAGTTTATATGAATATCTCTGAATTGTTAAATTCCAAGAGCATTCATGGCCCGCCATACAATTTCCATACCCAGATGTGGTCCTCAGCCCAAAAAGTTTGCCAACCCCGGGAATAATGCCACTATATTACTCTGGAAAGTCAGAATTGTCTTGGTCTGACAGCAACCACTTCACTGGCCTGAACTAAGAGAAACCAATTTCAACCATATTGGTGGAAGTCAAAATATAAATGCTTTGGGAGCAGTGATGGCAGGTAGAATACTCATTCAATCCTATAAAGGTAGACTAGTGGTGCAGAATCAGTCTCCTATTGAGCAAATACAGTCAATGGAAGTTTTGACATGCACTTTAATGGGAGCATGATCAGGGTTTTTGAGTACCAGGCTCACAAGACTATCTTGGAATGTATGCTCCTTTTAAAAGTTACTGTTAAAGTTGGTAGAAATTCAAACAACAAAAAATGGCCTTTTTAAAAGTGAAAATGTCCATGAATTGTGGACTCCAAAATATTTTGTCAAGTGAATTTGTGACTTTTTGTAATTGAAATTTGTATCAAAAGTATTCTCAAGGTGGCTAGCAAAATGTTTCATCTACGAAAAACCAATAAATATGAACCAAACTAAAAATTTTAGTGACCATTCTGATAAAATTTTTAATTAATTAAAAAACTTGAATTCCCTCCCCCACACCTTAAAATGGAAACAATTCCAGAATCTTTTGCAACTTTCTCCCCATCATCTTTAGTTATTGTAATCTAATTTAATAACAGAAATACACAGATACAATGGATAGTAAATCTCCTAAGAAAGACCACCACGTACACAAAGCAATATACAGTTATTCTCGGGGGAATTCTGCACCAAAAAATTAAAAATTCTGTAAAACTCTATATGTTTTCTTTGTCAAAACAACAATATAATCCCACCAGTTTCAATTATTTTGGTAATTTATTTCAAAATGCCTATCAGCAAGAATGTCTGTAATAATACAGACAAGAAAAAAGCCCCCTTCCCAGAAGCAGAGAGTTAAAGAAAACCCTATGACAACCCACTTCCCGTTTCTCTGTTATGCTTTTGTTGGGCACCTCAATCTGGGTGTGTCACATGTGCCAACCGAGCAACTATCGGGGGAAAGCTCTGCCGCTCCCATCTCAGAAACCCTCCCTCCCAGAGCCCAGCCATGGGGCACCCTGGCCCAGACACCTGCACCCCTTTGTCCCCAGAGTCCAACCAGTGCGCACGCCACCCCTATCACAGACACCCATGCCCCATAACCCCCCAGACCTCAGCCCGGACAGCAACACCCCCTACCCCTCCAGAGGCCAGTTGTGGGGCATCACCCCAGCCCAGACACCTGCACTCCTTACCTCCCCATGGCTGGGCTCTGGGGGGGTGCCCCCCAGCCCAGACACCTGCTCCTAGTTCTAGCTTTTACTATGTTAGTTTTAATAATTCACGTACTATATACTCCTGGGGGAATTCTGCACCACTGCACAATGTAAAATTTGCAAGCTGAAGAGCTGGGCTCTGCTGGGTCCAGCAGCCCCTAATGGCGGCCATCAGCTCTGCAGCACTGCCTACTCCTCAGAGCCCAGGGAGGGAGGGAGGGAGAAAAACAGCCTGATGCTGGGTCCTGGGCTCTATGGAGTTTCCTGCACACCGCCTCCTTCCTTCAGGATGAGCTGGGAACCGCAGCTGCCCAGAACTCTCCAGCTTCCCCTCCTCCTGGCCCTGGCAGTGTCTTGTATTTGTGAGCTGGAGAGCTGGGCTCTGCTGGGTCCAACAGGCCCTAATGGCAGCCAGCAGCTCTGCAGCACCAGGGGGGGAAAAATGAAATTCTCCACAGAACATTAATTTTGCGCAAATTCTACATTGTGCAGTGGCGCAGAATTCCCCCAGGAGTTTACAGTGCATGAATTATTAAAACTAACATACTAAAAGGCAGAACTAGGAGCCAATGTGAATGACAAATTATTTTCATCAAATCACTCAGGTGTTACTTACACTTTTATACAGCTTCAATATTTGTGAAGAAGGGTGAAAATCAGAATAAAATTCATCAACCAAAACAGAGAGTCGACAAATCTCATCAGTCATCGCAGAAGAAACCTGAAAATGTTAAAATATAGACATGGCAATAGAAGTTTGTTTTTTTTTTAATTGAAACACAGGAGGAAATTATTAAAATGCTAACTGCATCACTAGATTATTTAGGTTAAAAACATTCTGCCTATTCTCATGATTAATCAAAAAATGTGAACAGTTAGCAGTCTGTTGGTAAAATCCCTCTCCAATGTAAAGAGCACCTCATGAAGTAGCTAGTTCTGACAGATAATGGGGGCCACCATCTGCAGCCTCTGACCTCCCCCCCCCCAGTTATCTCCATTGAAGAAGATTCCAGAAGTAATTTAAGAATGGCTACTTATCCTCCTACAGTAACCATGGTCCTTTGAGATGCATTATCTACAAGTATTCCACTTCTGGTGCAGATTCGCCCCATTCACGGGAGATCAGAATCTATTGAAATAATAGTGGCCAGTTGGGACATTGCATTCTGGCACCCAACGGCTGAAGACAAAGGGTGAATCGAGTGAAACCTACCTTCAATTCCTTCACTGAAGCAGAATCCGGTTGATGTAGGATTCCACAGTAGCAGAGAAGGATGGCAAGTTGTGGAATACATGTAGACAACACATCTCAGAGAACTACAGTTATGTCTACGCTAAAAGCTATGTATGTGTGCAGGGGGAATCACAGCCATGTACTCATGCTAGCACTCTTCCAGCTACCGTGCGCAAAGGTAGCAGTGGGAGCACAGCAGCAGAGGCAGGGCTTAGACGTGCTGAGGCTACATAGGGCTGCACAGGTGAACCACCCTCAGTTCCTTCTCTACCGCAAAATTCCACAGAGGAAACACCAAAGCAGAGGAGAAAGAGATACACTTTGAAGAACTGCAGTTACTTCACAGGGTGAGTAACATTTCCTTCTTCTTCAAGTAGTGTGCCTATTGGTGCTCCACTTCAGGTGACTTTGGAGCAGTATCCCCAGGAGGATGGTGTTTCGGAATAGAGGTCTGGGAATACTACAATGGCCTCCTGATGAAGGTAAGCGGCCACCACCACCACCACTGGAACTTTTGAGAATACACTTGAAATTGAGGATAGTCCAAAAGGAAGCATCCAATATTGGAAGTGATATTGGCCTATCAGAAAGGCAAGTATATTCTGTGAGATGCATGAGTGGCAATATGGAAATGTCCATCTTATAGGCTGAGAGCGGAAAACCAATCCCGAGTCTAATGAAGGAATCATCATTGCCAGAGTCACCATTCTGAATTTGAAACTTTATAAATTTAGGAGCCTTAGATCTAAAAATCAGTCTCATATCTCCATTTTTCTTCGGTACAAGGAAATACCTCAAGTAGAAATCCTTCCCCCTTTGTGCTGAGCAGGGACAGGCTGTATCAGCCCTAGACAAAGAAGGAAGTCTATTTCTTGTCTCAGTAGGAGCCTATAAGAAGAGACCCAAAAGAGGGAGGTGGGAAGGGGGAGGTATGTAAAGTAGATGGCATAGCCTGATGTAAATCTCCAAAACTCATCTGTCTGTAGTAATTTGCTCCAATGAATGTCAAAAATGGGAGAGAGTTTCCAAATGCAGGGAGGTGAGCAAACTTTTGCAGCTGGTAGACCCAAGGTGGGCAGGATTTGAACCCTCAACCACCTCATCAAAACTGGTGTTTTGATAATGAAGATGCGTATTTGAATCAGATGAATTTATGGTTCTCTTCCTTGGGAATCTGTGGTTCTTTCTAGGGGTCTCTGGAACCTCAGAAAATTGTATTGAACAGGATCTCTGAGCAGCGTTCAATCTACTAAACTTTCTTTTTCTCTCAGGCTAAATCTCCAGAGATCCCAGAGTGGCTCTGGAGTCTTGGAGAGTTCAGATGGACTCGTCCATGTTCTCTGAAACCAACTTTAGACTAGGGCTGTCAAACTATTAAAAAAATGAAATTGTGATTAATCACAATTTTAATTGCGCTGTTAACAACAGAATACCCTTTATTTAAATATTTTTGGATGTTTTCTACATTTTCAAATAGATCAATTTTAATTACAACACAGAATACAATGTGCACAGTGCTCATTTTATATTATCTTGATTACAAATATTGGCACTGTAAAAAAGAAAAAACAAAAGAAATAGTATTTTTCAATTCACCTCAGACAAGTACCGCAGTGCAATCTCAATAATGAAAGTGCAACTTACAAATGTAGAATTTTTTTTCCCACAGAACTAAACTGAAAAACAAAACAATGTAAAACTTTAGAGATTACAAGTCTACTCAGTCCTACTTCTTGTTCAGCCAATTGCTAAAACAAACAAGTTTGTTTATATTTATGGGAGATAATGCTGCTTGCGTCTTATTTACAATGTCACCTGAAAGTGAGAACAGGCGTTCACATGGCACTGTTGTAACTGGTGTTGCAAGGTATTTATGTGGCAGATATGCTAAACATTCGTATATCCCTCCATGCTTCAACCACCATTCCAGACACAGAAGCGTCTCATTGATCAGGAGGGCGACCCTAGTTGGTCCTGCTGATTGGAGGATGGCCAATAACTTGTGTTGCGATTCCCTGACTTCAAGTGGCATCTGAATGGAGTCTGACTGGATTGCCACATGTTTAATAAGGTCTTGCATCTGCTTAAAATCATCCACCATAGACCATGGAAGAGACATTACCACTTCGTCTAATGATGATGGGATGGTAGTTTGAGGAGTAGCCTCCTCATCTGCCCTAGTTTCCTGTTCCTCAAAATGTCTCCTCCTGCTGGGGAGTGATCTGAGGTGGTAGAAATTGTCTCTCCCTATTGTACCAGCAGGCTAGGCTCCAAGCCTTAGAAAACTGCTGTCAGTCAAGAGCCCAGGGATCTCAGTATGACAACTGGAGGTATCCATATGGGAGGGGCAGTGGCATTTAAGGTTGTTCCCACCACTTGTGATGTCTTCCCCAGGGTTCCTCCTTGTCTCTGCGACTAACATAGAAAAGGTTCCTATAAGGATGGGTTAGGAGAGCCCTATGCTGAACAACTAAAAATGCTGGTGAGTTAGTCTGTACCAGTCATAGATGAGAATCCAGTGACTGAGTGAGTTTTGGTACCAAGAGGCACTCGATACCCATGATCAGCAGAGATTTTGGTTCTTCAGCCACAGATAAGTATCTAAATTCTTGAGGTAGCGAATGGAGTGTCAGAACCAACCTGATGGTCTCTAGAAGTAGATGGTACCAAGGATTTCAATTGCTCTGATGACAAGGGTGACGGAGGTGGATACTTCAATTTATACAGTACTGGGGGACCTATCAAGGGGGGGTACTAGTGGTAAAGTTGTTTCCGATGGTACTGGTCTGGAAAAACACCTCCCTTTGCCATCTCTGTTACACCTGGATGGTAAAGAAGCTCGCTCAGGGCAGCATGTGCTCACAGAAGAGCTTCGGGTCTTTCCAACCCCGTCAGCATCAAAGGAAACTGTAGCCTCTATGGTACCAGGCAGAGAGGTCCATGATTCTGAGACCATTGACCTAGTGGGAAACCAAGGTCTTTTTGGAGCAAACTTTCTGGGACCTCTGGAGGTCTCTGGAACCATCCCCTTTCTGTGGGGTATTGAGCAGAGATCGAAGAAGGTGCACTAGATCTGCCCAGAGACTGAGGTACAAGGGATTCTCCCAATCTGGCTCTGAAGCAGGGCAAAGAGAGCTTGCTCTCCTAATTCTTCCTTGCCCTAGATCTAAGGGCTGAACAGAAGTTACATTTCTGTGGGATGTGTGACTCTCAAAGCAACAAAAACACTTGGAATGGCCATTGCTAACTGGGATGGTATCCCAGCAAGTAAGGCAATGTTGAAACCCAGAGAGCTGGGCATAGCCTCCCAAGGAAGGCAAGTCTCCCCAAAGAGAGGAGAAAGGAAAAAAAGGCACTCCTCTCACTAGTAAAACTAAACTAACAACTATACTAAGCCAAACTAGTACTAAGAAAACAATTCTAGTTGGATGAGGCAAACTCAAGGTGGACCTGCTAAGCTGCTCTCTCCGGCCAAGGCAATTGAGAAGGAACTGAAGGATGTGTGCATGAGCCACATGGGCACTGCTAGTAAAAGTCTCCAACTGAAGGCGCATGGGATGCATGCACATCTGACACTACTCAAAGAAAACCAGGTGAGCCACCAAACTGTGAATTTGAAGATAGAAAATATTCTCTTCCTTGTTTGGATCTAAGACATTTGCTCTTTGTATGCAACCCACCTTGTTCTCTACTTCCTCAGTAACCTGTTTGATTTTTCTCTTAATATCCTCTGTTAAAATGTTCAGTTGGTTTCGAACAAATTCCAACCTATCTTTCTGGTCTTCTCGCTCTTCCATTGAATGAACTCTAAGGTAGCAGAAAAGAAATCACCATCACTAGTAGTTCTCCCAGAAACATAATAGTACAAAGAAACTTAATAAATCCAGCATGGATGAACAATTAATACAAGAGGGTTTATTAAGCAGTCAAATGAATCAGAAGTCATATTGGGCTGACAAAAGCTATCAATTGACGTAAGCAAATGTCCTACTTGTCGAATGCAAGTAGAAATACACATTAAGTTTACAGCTATTTCTTAACATAACTGCTTACAGTTAGCTTTTCATACACTATCTCTGTTGCAAAGAGTGCGTTTGGAATTCGGGTACCAATTGTGGTATCTATAATTTACTAAAGAAAAAGAAAGGAGGGTAAGGAAAGAATCTTGTTTGGGAAACTGGCCCTCTAAGTCTTAACTTATCTCTACGAATTAGTGGAGACAATTCCTCTGACCAGACTGCGCTATTACTGCTCACTGGCACCATTTGATTACTACTTTACAATGAAACTGTATTTCTCATCTTGAAGACCAGGAAAAATAAAAAACACTAAAACCGAGCCACATATTACTCTCCCAAGCAGTGCTGGGCCCATAGCTCAAATGAGGATGGTTTAAAGGCTGAAGTTACATAAGCTGAACAGCCAGTGGCCATGCCACGTGTTGATTCAAATGATCTAGGGAGTGGCAGAGCATAGGTTTTGATGGACAGATTTAGAAAACAAAGCAACAGATTCAAGAGAAGGACTTCAAGAGTGGCATTCTTAGAATTAATCTAAGATCTGACAAAATGCATCAGATTAAGGATGTAAATGCACAACTAACAGAAACTGGTGCATTCAGGAAGGGTATGAGATTTAGTGGGGGATTGCGTAGTCCACTGGAGGGTACATTATTGAGGAGCACAGATGGAAAGGAGGTAAACTGGAGAGGTTAATATACAACAGCACATTAACTATAGGTGAGAAAAGACCAGGCATCAAGGGCAGTTAGGAGAAATTTCTTTACTCAAAGCGGGAAGAGTATGTGACAGTTTCAGAAGCCAAAAAAAAAAAAAAAAAAAAAATCAATACAATTGTGAAAGTATTAGATACGCAAAAGGAGGAAAGAAATATTACTAGGGGCAAAGGTGACATAGACCAGATTGCTCACATGAGCTCCATCCATCCAAAGCGATATTTTAACCACCCACAAGCTGCCTGGCTGTCACTTTTCCTCACACTCTCCTGCTCATTCACCCTCTTCCCTTTATAGAGGAGATAGGCCTCAGTATTGCTTCTAAAATGGTGGTTACAACAAGAAAGACTCCTTACAGTTCTAAAATAAAGACTCAAAAAACCAAGCTCATAGGATCAACTAGCCACCATCCGTTAACAATGAAGAAAGCAACAACATGAACGCAGTGATCCTTGGACACCTCAAAGCTGTTTTGCTTCTCCTCACACAGAACAAGTAAACATGAGGAAATGGTGCCAGTGAGCAGTATTAAAACTGAACAGTGAGAGAAATTCCCTATCCACCTCTTGCCAGTAGGGATAAGTGAACGTTAAAGTCTAGACTAGTGCAGGGAAATTAATGCAATGGAAATGGTTCTCTCTCTATGATCTGGATATACCAAAAACAAAAGACTCCTACCTTTTTTCTGCTGCTGCCACATTTATGGCGTCCATAATGTTTTTCACAGTATCTATTATCTGTTTAGCTCTGATAGTGTGCTGTTCAAACTTGGTTTTCACGGCTGACTGCGAGATACACTCCTGCGAGGGGCCCAAGCCACAACACATTACTGTAATTCCATACCAACGCTCTCAGGAATTTCAATGTCAGAAAGCACTTGCTGCTATCATCAAACTTAAACCCAAAGGAAAATAAAAAAGAAAGGAGGAAGTGTACAGAAATCAAAGACACAGAACTGAAAATTCAAATGGCTCTATAGCAGCAAGACTGTATCTTCAGTCCACAGCGTCCACAGTAATGTGAATTGTTTTTGTAAATAAAAAAACATCATAAAAGGAAAATCTGATGTACAAGCATGAAGATAAATCTGTTCCTTTCTCAATGGTATTAAGCATCTCAAAATTTTCCACATTTTGGTAGTGCTGAATATTTAGCACTGATTCTTACAGCACTAACTAGTTGGTGGTGGCTTTAACTGTCACATTAACTTTTCTCAAAGTTTCAGGGTTTAACCGTTGTTACCCCAAAAAGATTTTGCACAATTGCAAACTTACGTTGATATTGACATGCCTACCAGCCAAATACGCAATTTGGCCAACCATATGGGGCACTCCAAAACAAGTATTAACTTGAAAGGTGCAACAGCTCGCAAGCAAGCTTTAAAATATTTTCCCCTCCTGCTGAATATTCATGTGTTAAATCTAATGGTACTGAATGGTTAGAAATAATAGAGTATAAGGCCAGAAAGGACTACTGTTATTATGTAATCTAACCTCCTGCTCTGCACAGGCCACTGATCTTCCTGGAATTAAATTCCTGTTCGAACTAGTGCACATCTTTTAGAAAAACACTGAATCTTGTTTTAAAAATTGGCAGTGATGGAGAATCCCTCACAACCCTCGGTAAGTGTTCCAGTGGTTAACTGCCCTCATTGTTAAAAAAATTGTCTTGGTTTCCAGTCTGAATTCATCTAGCTTCGACTTCCAGTCACTTCATCTTGTTATACCTTTGTCAGTTACACTGACGAATTCATTATCAAATATTTGTTCTCTATGTAGTTTCTTATAAACTGTGAACAAGTCACTCCATAGCCATCTCTTTGTTAAACTAAACAGGTTGACAGACTGAAGGTCCTCACAAGAAGGCCTCTTTTCCAATCCTTTAGCATTCTTGTGTCTCCTCTCTGAACCCTCTCCAATTTAGCAACATTCTCCTTGAACTGTGGACACCAGAACTGGAAATAGTATTCCAGTGGTGGTCACACCAGTGTCAAACACAGACTTAACATAATTTCCCTGCTCTTACTCGTTATTACCCTGTTTATATATCCAATGACCACACCAACTTTTTTGGCCACAGCATCACATTAGAATCATAGACGATTAGGGTTGGAAGAGACCTCAGGAGGTCATCTAGTCCAATCCCCTGCTCAAAGCAGAACTAACCCCAAATAAATCATCCCAGCCAGGGCTTTGTCAAGCTGGGCCTTAAAAACCAGTAAGGCTGGAGATTCCACCACCTCCCTAGGTAACACATTCTAGTGCTTCACCACCCTCCTAGTGAAATAGTTTTTCCTAATATTTAACCTAAACTTCCCCTACTGCAACTTGAGACCATTGCTCCTTGTTCATCGGCCACCATTGAGAACAGCTGAGCTCCCAACTTCTTTGGAACCCCCCTTCAGGTAGTTGAAGGCTGCTATCAAATCCCCCCTCACTCTTCTCTTCTGCAGAATAAACAAGCCCAGTTCCCTCAGCCTCTCCTCATAAGTCATGTGCCCCAGCCCCCTAATCATTTTCACTGCCCACCGCTAGACTCTCTCCAATTTGTCCACATCCTTTCTGTAGTGGGGGGCTCAAAACTGGATGCAATACTCCAGATGTGGCCTCACATCAGGGAGCTCATGTTCAGCTGATTATCCATTATGACCTCCCAGTCCTTTTCAGAGTCACTGCTTCCCAGGATATAGTCTCCCATTCTGTACGCAATGCCTACGAGCTTGTTCCTAGAGGTTTGACTTTACATTTGGCTGTATTAAAAAAGACGTTACTGAAACTCAAACTAAAAAGACACAGATGACCAGTTTTGGCAAACTGAATTTATGGCCATAAGAAAGACTTTGAAATTAAGCCATTTCATACAGTGCAGACTATCCACTTAACTAACTGGTGTCACGCTGTGCTAATGTTTAATTTACAGACTGAGCAAACACTATCAGTATCGTACATGTGTTTTAGAAATACGAGTAAGAGTTAAAGCATTTAGTTTCCTTTTATTGGATATAGCTAATGATAAAGGAGATTTTTAAAAGGTACAACTGGCAGTAAGCGCCTAACTCCCACTGACTTTCCCATTGAGTTGGGTGCCTAATTGCCATGTGTGCCTTTGAAAATTTTGCTCTCACCTACCCCTGAATAATAGTTTGTGACAAGATGTAAACAAAACACTAAACGGAAAAAAACAGAATGGGTAAAAGGTTCTCTTTGTTCCTCGATGAAGCAGATCTAGAAATCAGCAACGAAAAGCCAGAGGTTCATAGTTATCAGCACACTGTTAGAGCTAGACTAGACATGTAGGAAAGATGAGAATCTTTCAAATATTAGTAGGTAGTAGATAAAGGGATTATAGTCGTTCACTACACAATCAGAAAATCCCGTTAAAGCACTAGGAAAAACACAAGCATTAGTTATATGTCTGGAAAGACGAGAGAGAGAGAGAGAGGAATAAGTTTGCTTTTAAAGTTTATAAACAAATGCATTTATCAAAAGGAAGGTAAAAGCTGCAGTGCTTCCCTAATATACCTCAGAACAGTTACCTCAAACTGCACTTCAAGTATAGCCGGTTAATTTGCCTCTAAGTGCACAGCTCAATGCATTTACTGTGCATCGCATCAGAGGGGCACTCTGCAATGAGTATTAATTAAGGATGTTTGAGTTATTAACTCCCCCATCCTCACCCACTTCATGAAGCAGTGTGGCAAACAGTGACCCAAGAATGAGGGGTGTCTTTTTGACATAGCACATTAAGGGCTGATGCTCTGTGTCACAAATATAATTTCAATAGAATCTATTATAAAAATCTCAGAGGAAACAATTAAACTCTCTTCCACATTCCATGAGACTGAAAACACACACACCCCCCTAACCCCCATAGTTAGCCCACTGAAGGCTTCATGGATTAAAGATCACATCAACTAGCTTTTCTCTTGTCACGGTATGTGTATATATTTTGGGTGTGCACATATTATAAGTGAGGCGGGTAGTGTGTAACCTCTAGGTTAAACTAGAGGTATAAAGGCAGTTTTTAAGTATAAGGATAAAATGTAGGTATAAGACAGCAGTGCAAGAAACCTACAGGCCCAAACCTGTAAGAAATGAGCTTAAGCATTTAGCATAAGATAGGCTTATTAAGTGCTAGCATTGGTATGTTGATCAACAGTGTCCCTAAATCATACGATGGTATAAGATATAATTTTTTGCAATACACAGTTCTGCTGAAATTCTGCACAAAATGCTGACAGACAACTTCAAAACATCAGTGGATGCTCATTTGGGTATTTTAGGATAGGAACACTGATGCTTAACCACAGGATTGCTCTGGTAACTGACTGACGTGTGTGTGTATATATATCTCTATCTACCTACATTTTTGGTTTTTATTTTATTTAATTTTTCCCAGGAATTTATATTGGTGTTTATTACTACAACCACCAAAACAGGTGAAAGTCAGTGAAAAAACCACTTAATTTTTCTGGGTAAATATCGAGGTTTATTTTGGTGGACAGAAGGACGGGGGAAGAAGTAATCAGTAGATTAATGCTTTGATGAATGAAATTCAATATGGTTTGCTGCAGAACTAAAACAGAACTCAAAACATGACATTTCTGAGTTTAAGAAAACAATACCTCTCTAATCCCCCCCCCCAAATTTTTTTCATTTGAATCAACAGTTTACTGTTGTAGACTTAGAACTATTAGCCTATAAATATTTACATTTAATAATTAGGCCACACCATTTGCAGCGCATACCCTCAACTTCATCCTTTTCTCTTGTTTTTGTTTTTTTTAAACATTTGAATACTTCCTTGTGTTCTGAAACGTATTCTGATACATATTTTTGTTTTCTTCCCATTTTAGTGTATCAGATCTTTAAACTGTTATCTGCTAACAACTTGAAATGTGTACATGGTAGGCGTGAAATTCATCAGTACGTTCAAATGTGTACACACTTCAGAGCTTGCATGTGTGCCTGTTTATTGTATCTTCTAGACTAATACATAGCCTTACTTCAACAGGCAGTTTGCATATATACACATACTAATATATTATTGTAATACATATATGTCATGCAATGTATTATATTTTCTTAATAAAACAAGTTATTTTTTATATATTTGAATGATAAAAAATAGGGTGAAAATCAGAAAAAAAAAAAAGAATACTTTTTGTAAAATCCAGGATTTTTTCAGTAAAAATCGGCTTAAATTGAAAACGTAGGGATTTACGCACATCCCATTACATTCCAGATAGATAATTAGTATAAGAATATAGAATAAGGAGACACCAACATTATTAGGGTGAGGAAGTTAGTTACAGGCAAAGGAGGCCAAACATTTATGAATATTCATGGCAGCCATAGCAAAGCTAACCATAGCCTAAACCATTGAGACCCTGACCAGTGGAATCGTTTAGCATGGCCGAGATAGAATGGGATCCTCATCGATGACCACCTGTCTCCCTTCCCTTAGGTCTTTGCAAGGATTGTGTGAGTACGCATATGAAATGACATGGGATGTAAAGTTAATATTGCATTACAGTTGCATTCTTGTTTGGATCACAACATTTGTGTTTAATAACCTTGTTAATAAAACTATTGAAAGCTCAGAACTTTTTTCTTCAGTGTGACTGTTGCAAACATGCACATGGGTGCTTCCAATTTAACCATAATTCTAACAATTGTTGGCCTCGTCTTGGAATTGGAACCTGGTCAAACCTCAGAATGTTAATTTGCTAAACTGGGAATTTTTAAATAACCAATACAAAGTGAATAAATCAGGCAACAAATGCTGCCTATTACTAAAATGGTCTTATAATGGGAACGTTGGGCTATATTTTCAACTACTTAAAACTATACAAAACTAATTGTTCAGGTTGAATTTTCTCATGCTGGGTGTCTGCCTCAGGCTGAATTTTCTGGGAAAAATTCAACCAAAACAGTTCACTTGTTTCCAAGAATAAGATCTGAGGAAAATATATTGTTCTGCCCATGCTAAAAAATTGTGCCAACCTTTTTAAAGACGTTCTAGCGTCCCCATGCTTTGCAGTAGGTACTAGATATTTGTCAGTGGGGTGCACTTTGTGTCTGAGATGTGCCTTCACCATCCTTGTGAAAATCTCCCCAAATCAGGCAAGTGATAACCCTTTGAAAAAAATCGGCAGTTCGCACATGCTCATTAGACACTAGCTAGAGCTTCATTTCTGAATTTCCCACAGATAGCTGCATGGATTTTGTCTGCATGGAACTGCTTTCCCTGCAATTGCAGCTCTGGGTTCTTGTGTGCTGGGGCTAGGCATCAGCCCTGAAAGCAGGGTAACTGTCTTGCATGTGCTCTCAATGCCTCCCCTGCTGAACCAAGTGTGGAGAAGAAAGGCAGTGTGGAGAAGAAAGCTACCTGATCTGAATGCAGAACAGATAAGAACTGGATCTAGGGGGAAGGGAGTAGAGTGAGACAAGGAGCCTGGGAGATGGGAGAACTGAACTGGCTGGGTAAAGAAACTGGGACAAAGAAGCTGGTAGTCCAGGGGACAGGGTATGTGGGTGAGTGACTGAAGGCCAGGGGAAGAGATGCAAATCAAATGACGAGCCATGGGAATCGGGGGGAAAAGAAGGAATGCCTGGGAGCTAATGGGGGAGACTGGAATTGAGATACCAGAAGAAGAGACTAGGACTGACTGGGCAAGGAGATTGAATGAAAAGACTGAGGCGTGGAGACTGGGAGTGACTAGGTGAGGAGAATAGGATTGAAACAAGGAATCAGGGATGGGGAAGAGACGGGACAGGGTAGAAGGGAACATAGAGTTTGAGGGGAACATACAGAAGAGTCTGTGCGCACTAGAGTATGCAACCCTTCAAAGCCTGGAATGGAATACAAGATTCTCAAGTTTTTGTTATTCCTCATCAGCACATATCTATGAAACACACTGGCAAACTGTCACATTCCCATCTAGATGCTGGTCCACAGAGAAGATGACAACCTACTACTGCTATGAGTTACTCACTCCCTTAGCTCATGTAGCAGAGGTTTTGCAGTGGGTATAAAGCTTCAATATGGGGGCATCAGTATGATTCCACATGACGGAATTTATTTTTTCCAGTATGCGTTTTTCCAAAAGCAAAGAAATTGCATGCACACGCACACAAACACACAAAACTATGTTAAAAGAACATAAAGGTTACTAAGTTAAGAAATGCCAGATTTAAAGGTTCCCCAACTTCCTGGAAGTCCAAATGAGACCTTAGACGCACATGGAATGTGTTAACAGTGAATGGCACTGGATACAGGACAGCTCTTGTCAAAGAACTCATCTGCTACAAGATTGTAATCACCAGCATCAAAAGCATCACCTGTCACAAAATCATCAAGCTATCGTGGAAGGAGCAACCTGCCTCCTCTCTGGTGGTCCACATTGAACTCAAGGTGTGGCACTTGTTATTAAACAACTTCTAGCACAGACTTTAACCACATGGCACATCATATCAATGCTTGGCTCTGACATCATTATGGACACTTATCTGTTGTTGTGCCCTACACACCAACAGAAGATGCATCACCTATGAAAAATGACGCATTCTATCAACAGCTAGCAGCAAAAATCCAGTCAGCTCTGCCACATGACTAGCACTCAGAAATTTTGATGCTGGGACTGGGGGCAATCAAACTGGGTATGAAACTGTGAGAGGATCCTTCAGTTTGGATTTCCCAAATGATATCATCATCCAGCTTTTTGGCGTTTTATGCCACTGAGAGCTTAGCAGTTATGGACTCCTAGTGCAGGCATCTTAAAAACCATCACTGGGCATACCATGAGAGAAACTGACCACACCCTCATCAGAAATTGCTCCATAATGAAATTTCACTGAGTCCAGTGGTGCTAGAACACCATAAACCTCAAATCATAGACTAGTTGTTGCTGTGCTCTCATTGCATTTTCCAACTCCTTGCAAGCCAGATGTCCAACAGTACAATGTCTAGTGTCTATCTGAACATCCTGTTGAAGCTGTGAAATCCACACAGGATGTCAGTGATCACATATGTAACCTCGATACCCTCTCAGAAGATGTGGAGATCGCTTGGAGTATCACATCCCTCCACAGACACAATCAGCTTCACACGATTCACAAGAAACCTTGGATTTCTGAAGAGGCCTTTGATATATTATCAAAAAAGGCAGAAGAAGAGGCAAGCAGGGAAATGTCCAAGAATGTAAAATGACTGAAAGGCATTTTCTGGGCTACTGAAAAACATGACCATGACATCTACAACTCCCTGGCTGAGGAATCAGGTTATGGCCTAAAGTATAACAACCTGCATCCTGCCTACAGAGCCATCACACACTTGGCTGGAGGCCATAAACAGCCTTCTAAAATCCCCATCACAAAGTCAGATGGCTCTCCTTCTGAGCCATCCTTTGAACCCTTGATCTGCTGATGACTGCCAAGAGCTACACAACCTGGCAAACCACACACCTGCAGACCTGGAGACAAACACTGATCTTCTGTTAATCAGGAAGAAAGAAAGGCCATCCCAAAATTACAGAATGGATATGCTGCTGGACCTGATGGTATTCCACCTGGGCTGCTCAAAGGTGCCTTGGAACCAGTGAGCATCAACCTGCATAAATTGTTATTAAAAGCATGTGCATCAGGCAAAGTACCAACAGAACGGAAAGAGAGCATCATATTGTCCCTGTGCAAGGGAAAAAGATCTTGCAGAGCGTGGCAACTACAGGCCGATCTCATGGTTATCGGTCCCAGGAAAGGTTTTCACTTGTTCTGTTTAGTAGGATGCAGCTGCTCCTTAACAGACATCGTCATCCACAGCAATCAGGTTTCACTGTTGGGCAGTCAACAATAGATAAGGTCCTTACCCTGTGGCTGAGCTGCACTGAAAATTTAACCGTCTGTTTCATGTGACATATAATCGATATCAAAGCAACTTCTGATTTGGTCAATAGGTCAGCACTTTGGCTCACACTGAAAAGAATTGGCACTTCAGATGTTTGCGGATGATATCAAGATGGGAGGGATCGCAAGTGCTTTGGGGGACAGAATTAAAATTCAAAATGATCTGGACAAACTGGAGAAATGGTCTGAAGTAAATAGGATGACATTCAATAAGAACAAATGCAAAGTACTCCACTTAGGAAGGAACAAGCAGTTGCACACATACAAAATGGGAAACAGTTGCCTGTGAAGGAGTACTGCAGAAAGGGATCTGCGGGTCAGAGTGGATCAAAAGCTAAATATGAGTTAATAGCGTAACACTGCTGCAAAAAAAGCAAACATTCTGGGATATATTAGCAGGTTTGTTGTAAGCAAGACACGAAGTAATTCTTCTGCTCTACTTTACGCTGATCAGGCCTCAATTGGAGTACTGTGTCCAGTTCTGGGCACCATATTTCAGGAAAGATATGGAAAAACTGGAGAAAGTCCAGAGAACAGCAACAAAAATGATTAAAGGACTAGAAAAACATGACCTTTTAGGGAAGATTGAAAAAATTGGGATTGTTTAGTTTGGAAAAGAGAAGACTGAGAGGGGACATGATAACAGTTTTCAAGTACATAAAAGGTTTTTACAAGGAGGAGGCAGAAAAATTGTTCTCCTTAACTTCTGAGGATAGGATAATAAGCAATGGGCTTAAATTGAAAAAAAGGCGGTTTAGGTTGGACATTAGGAAAAAACTTCCTAACTGTCAGAGTGGTTAAGCACTGGAATAAATTGCCTAGGGAGGTTGTGGAATCTCCAGCATCGGAGATTTTTAAGAACAGGTTAGACAAACATCTCTCAGGAATGGTCTAGATATTTAGTCCTGTCATGAGCATAGGGAACTGGACTAGATGACCTCTTGAGGTCCCTTCCAGTCCTATGATTAGAGTCCCACAAAATTCACAGTCCATTCTGGTCAATTTCATGGCCATAAAATTTGAAAATTAGTCAATTTCACATTTTCAGGTGTTTACATCTGAAATTTCAGGGTATTCTAACTGTGGGTGGGTCACAAGCGGGTTGTGTGTGGGGGGGGGTTGTGGGATTACCACCCTCACTTCTGTGCTGCCTTCAGAGCTTGGCTCTGAAGGTGGCAGCCACTGAGCTTCCTGCAGACACAGGAGGTTCCTGGAGGTGGGTCTGATCTCCTCCCAAGAGTGGACGTGCAGGCAAGAATATGTCCTGTCCCTCTCCAGTCCGGCCAGTACTAGCAGTTAGGAGTCCCCGGCTGAGGTGCTCCCAGCAGCATGGGGAAGATCAGATTTCAAGAGGAGGGCTTATTTCATGATCTGTGACACGTTTTTCACTGCTGTGAAATTGGTAGGGCCCTACCTATGATTCTGTTCTGCTAAATTTGGAAGTGATCCTCACATTGATAGTGTGTGCATTGATTCACTGCTTTTATCATGTTTCTACACAACCTTAGGTGTACAGCACAGATATACTCTCTCCCCAGCACTATTCTGTTGAGCTATCCACTGGATAGTAGGATTTGCTGCTCCACAATTCAGAATCAAGGTTGGTCAAAAAGTGTTCACTGATCAAGAATATGCTGAAGACACTGCCTTACTTGTATACATGTCAGAGAATTTTCAGCCCTGCCCTTCAGGGTCTCCAAGACCCCGCCTGCAATATGGGGGTTAAATGTCTCATGGCAGAAGAAACTCGGAGCTGAATCACCATGGTGCAGATGGAGTCTAGTATCGTGAAGAGCGTCGACAAACTCATCTACATAGGCTGCAAAGTTCAAACTGGGCATTCTTTGACAAATAAGTCTTGCCACCTCTACCATGAAGTCCATGTTTTGCTTATGGACACAAAAATGTCTGTGCTGAGACAAAGTTCAGACTCTATTAAACCGATGTAGTATCTGTATTACTCTATGGGTCAGAAATCTGGACCCTCTTAAGGGCAGACTAGGAGTGGTTAGGGGGATTCCATCTGAGCTCTCAGCACCAAATCCTGAGCATAAAGTTTGGGCTGTCAATCGCAGAGTGATATGGCCTTTCTTCAATCACTCATATTAAAAAGCAGTGTTGCACACTCTTTGTCCATGTCATCAGGATGGACAAAAACACCCCAGCATACCATGCTATCAAACTCTCCATTGATGGGCAAAGGAGTTCACCCCCTGACCTGACGCCGTCAATGCAGTTGTCCCAGAGATTTGCAGGATTGAGCCAGACTTGGGAACTTCACTATATGCTGCCCGGTGCAACGCTACCATCCCTGGTCACTCTGGCTGGCTCAACGGTCCTCAGAAGACATGTATGCTTGATGATGTGCAACCTTTAATTCTAGCATTTCCTAACTTCTGAGTTCCCTAAATTCTGCCTGCCTTTGCAACCTTAATGTTCTTTTAACATAGTGTGTGTTATATATTAAAATTTTCAAAAGCCCTTAAATGGTTTAGGGGCCTAAGTCCCATTATGAGCCAATAGGACTTAGGCACTTCTGAAAACTTTACTCAATCTTAACTGCTATTGTATTAAAACAATGAAAATAATTACAAACAAAACATAATCCACATTTTGTTAGAACCTGTAGTAAAATGATAAGAAATTTCACACTTCATACTTTATTCTTAAACTGCTCCAGTGACCCTAGGCACTCTGGCATAGACAGTACAATCCGTCACTGTTCCAAGAACTCAGTCATTTAACACAGCAAGGAAGTTAATGATCATGTTTAAGACTTTGCCTGGCATTTCCTTGATTGGTGGGATTAAATCAAGCTCTTCTTTTAGGCACAGTTTTGTTGTATTCATATTATTAGACAGTTTGATTCAGCTCAGATCAAGCGTTTGTTTGTAACATGAGAGTGAGAGACTTTCTAAATGCATTTTGATTTCTCTTATATATAGAGAACACAAGCTATGTTGTGGAGTGCATAGGTAGATTCATAGTATTTGCTGAATCTAACTACATCCATATCATTCTAGGCTTATGATGTTAACTGAACACAATGAGGCGCTAACATGCGCCATTTAAAATAAGGAGTGATCCTAGTGATCCAACAGATTGAAATCTCTAGGAATGGCATTTTAACATAAGAATTGTCCAAGTTCAGTAGAATAGATAGATATCATCATACTGGAACCAGCCAATGGTCCATCTAGTTTAGAATCCTGCTTCTGAAGAGAGCATCAGCCTCAAGAATGGCTAGAGCTGAACGGATAATGTTTATTTCTGTGGGAGCAGCAAGTACACAAAAATACTGCTACTGCTAAATGTTTCAGTGCTGGGTTGTAGGTAGGTGCTGCAATTCCAATGCCCCAGCTTTAAGGATGTGATTAAGTGTTCAATGCTGCAGCCATGAAATAGTTTCTGATACAAACAGCAAAAAGTTCTAAAATAGCTATGTACAATCAAGGGCTCAAAACTGCTTAAAAGTCAGAACAACTTCCTTCCCTCCCCCCCTCCCCACCACTGTAAATGAAAAAACGGTCTGCAGTCACAAGAGAGTAAGTCTGGAATGTCAAGGTTGAGAGTACAAAATATAGAAAGCAGGGCATATTGGCTCTAAAATATTGAAAGCTTAACTATACTGTTTGCATGTTTTCACATCATGTAAGATTTTGGTACAGTAACTGATGAGTAATACCTATTGGTATCTTTACAGATTACAAGTTGTACTGGTGTTAAGTTCTTCTATAAAAATGAAGAGCCCGATTCTGCTATCCTTCCTCACAGAGTAATACCTATTCAAGCAAGTACATACTACTCAATGTGAGCAAGGATGACTGGGACCCCAAGTTAGCTCAAGACTGGCACTGTGTGCATGTATTTATGATATGCAATGAAATGAAGCCAAGAAGGGAACAAAGTCACCTTGGCACCACAACGTCCTGAAAACATACGGTCTTAAAAAGCCCACGACATCTACCTCAAATATTTGCTCAAAATTCTGGAATTCCTGAAATCTTGTCTGAAATCCTTCAGCAAGTGCACCACCTGCAAAGCATAATATAGATTTAAGGCAGATCATAAAATCTCACAGTAAGTTACTGTATTTTAACTCCTAAACTAAACTCAGACATTTTATATACACATGAAGGGGATGTAGGGTTCAATACGTACCACTCTCTGGCATCCCTTGGGCCTTCTGCTTTCTAGCACTAAGAACTTCCTTGGCTGAAACAAAAAAGATGCGGTTCTGTGCTTCTGAGAGATCAACGACTTTGAGCTCATCGACTAGGAAGGTCAGACAGCGCTCCATGTGCTGCCTGCGCACCTGTAAGACGAGGCAGAAAAGGGGATTAAAAAAGCCAGTCAAATTGCAAACAAACATTTCTGAGAAAGAGAAATCAAAACCTTAGAGCAATAAATAATCCCACTGATCCCAGAAGCCCTGAAAAACCCTCATGTAATAAGATTCCCTCTAGTTCTAAAGAGGCAGCAGCTGCTTCTAATTAGCCATTTTGGATTTCCCCACCTGCCAAGAAGAATTTTTTGAGTACTCAACCAAAAGCTGATGCACTCAGAGGTACTGAAATAACAATTGCTTTATTACCCAAAAACAGAGTATGATATATTGCATGTCAGTTACGTGTGGAAATGAGGATTTAAAAAAAAAAAAATAAAAATCTTGAAAGTTATTTTAAAAAGCCACCACTGAATGAAGGTTTTAGTTTGGTAATTACATTTGAAGCAGGTGGTAAAATGCTTTTGCATTCTGATTACACATCCTCCCTCAATTTTTCTTTACAACACTGAACACGCTCCATCCCCTGATTTGTTTTATGCATTATAATGTGCCTATTCCCATAGTATCTAGACACATAAGCACACATTTACATGTTTGGCAATATTTTCGCCTATAGTTTAAACAAGCCATTGTTTCTGCTATAGTTATCTGACATTTGTTATTACCAAAGGATGAAAAAGTAACTCACATCTTCCATATATTCAGGCTCTGATGCAGATGCATCCCAGCGATTATTTAGGATGAAGATGTTTGGCTTGGAAAGTCGTTCATTTACTTTGTGAAAAAAGTGCTTTTCCTAAGAATTGAGGAAAGAAAAAACAAAAACAAAGAATAACGCCATCTTTTGAAGATGATAGATTCTGGATTATCCACTTGTTACTTTCTTGGTTTAACTTACAGCTGTTAAAAAAAATACTTTGACGCTTTCTGCTTCCTTAAAATTTAGCATTTTATATTTGTCCAAAAATCATGAATTATATTCATATTGTACCAACAATAAAATCTAATCGAAGAGTTTCACAAGCTATAAAGAGGGGCACTAATTCTTCTCTGAAAAACAGACATAAGGTAAAACTACTTCATAATTTAAAAAGGCAATGTCTTCCTTATTTGAACTGTCCTTTTACTCTTGCACATCCAGCAGAATTCCGATGCTACATCCAGAACCACTGTTCATATCAAACTATATTCTCCAGTGGAATACAAGTAAGCAACATTCCGTTCAGGGGGCATGACGAACCACTGAAAACTTGACTTGAACCTCCTGAATAACTGCTGAGTTTTCTATGGGACACTGAATAATATGTGCACGTGCTTGCAAACATCTTCAAGTTATCTTGCAAGCCCCTGCTACTTTTCAACAGTCATAATGAAATAATCAGAACAGAGTGACCATCAGTTAGCACAGCTGAAGAGTGAAAGATCACCTGGCCATCTTCAGTGTCTCTTCAGTGTCTTAAACAGAACACTGACTACACTATTAAGCCATGTCTACACTATGGGTGCTACAGCAGCACATCTATGGCCCCGCAGTTATTTGAGTATGTAGTGCCATAGTGTAAATGCTTCCTACAGTGATAGAAAGAATTCTCTATCTCTATATGAACTCCACCCTGTTGAGCGATGGTAGCTTGTTTGACAGAAGCATTCCTCTGTTGTCCTCGCTGCATCTACACTGGGTGTTAGGCTGACGTAGCTACAGTGCTTCTAAGCACCGTAGCTATGCCAACCTAGCCCCAGTGTAGACCAGGCCTCAGATAAAACATTTGAAATACTTAAATTGCTATGATCCAATAAGAAATTGTAAATCTGCAAATAAGGCACTATTCCAACAATAAGAACTCCTTCCAACAGAACCCAGTGGCCTTCGATTTCACAGAATCATAGAAGATATGAGTTGGAAGAGACCTCAGGAGGTCATCTAGTCCAAGCCCCTGCTCAAAGCAGGACCAACCCCAACTAAATCATCCCAGCCAGGGCTTTGTCAAGCCGGGCCTTAAAAACCAATAAGGTTGGAGATTCCACCACCTCCCTAGGTAACCCATTCCAGTGCTTCACCACCCTCTTAGTGAAACAGTGTTTCCTAATATCCAACCTCGACCTCCCTCATTGCAACTTGAGACCATTGCTTCTTGTACTGTCATCTGCCACCACTGAACAGCCGAGCTCCCAACTTCTTTGGAACCCTCCTTCAGGTAGTTGAAGGCTGCTATCAAATCCCCCCTCACTCTTCTCTTCTGCAGACTAAATAACCCCAGGTTCCTCAGCCTCTCCTCATAAGTCATGTGCCCCAGCCCCCTAATCATTTTCATTGCCCACCGCTAGACTCTCTCCAATTTGTCCACATCCTTTCTGTAGTGGGGGGCCCAAAACTGGACGCAGTACTCCAGATGTGGCCTCAACAGTGCCGAATAGAGGGGAATAATCACTTCCCTTGATCTGCTGGCAATGCTCCTACTAACACAGCCCATTATGCTGTTAGCCTTCTTGGCAACAAGGGCACACTGTTAACTCATATCCAGTTTCTCGTCCACTGTAATCCCCAGGTCCTTTTCTGCAGAACTGCCGCTTAGCCTGTCAGTCCCCAGCCAGTAGCAGTGCATGGGATTCTTCCATCCTAAATGCAGGACTCTGCACTTGTCCTTGTTGAACCTCATCAGATTTCTTTTGGCCCAATCCTCCAATTTGTTTAAATCACTCTAGACCCTATCCCTACCCTCCAGTGTATCTACCTCTCCCCACAGCTTAGTGTCATCCATGAACTTGTTGAGGGTGCATGCCATCCCATCATCCAGATCATTAATGAAGATGCTGAACAAAACTGGCCCCAGGACCGACGCCAGGAGCACTCCGCTTGATACCGGCTGCCAACTAGACATCGAGCTGTTGATCACTACCCATTGAGCCCGACGATCTAGCCAGTTTTCTATCCACCTTACAGTCCATTCATCCAATCCATACTTCTTTAACTTGCTGTCAAGAATACTGTGGGAGACTGTATAAAAAGCTTTGCTAAAGTCAAGATATATCAGGTCCACCACTTTCCCCACATCCACAGAGCCAGTTATCTTATCACAGAAAGCAATCAGGTTGGTCAGGCATGACTGGCCCTTGGTGAATCCATGTTGACTATTCCTGATCACCTTCTTCTCCTCCAAGTGCTTCAAAATGGATTCCTTGAAGACCTGGCTCCATGATTTTCCCAGGGACTGAGATGAGGCTGACCAGTCTGTAGTTCCCCAGATCCTCCTCCTTCACTTTTTTAAAGATGGACACTACGTTTGCCTTTTTCCAATTGTCCGGAACCTCCCCCAATCCCCATGAGTTTTCAAAGATAAAGGCCAATGGCTCTGCAATCACATCAGCTAACTCCCTCAGCACTCTTGGATGCATTAGCTGCAGCCCCATGGACTTATGCATGTCTAGCTTTTCTAAATAGTCCTTAACCTGTTCATTCACCACTGAGGGCTGCTCACCTGCTCCCCAGGTGCTGTGCTGCCCAAGCGCAGCAGTCTGGGAGCTGACTTTGTCTGTGAAGACCAAGGCAAAAAAAGCATTTAGTACTTCAGCTTTTTCCACATGATGTCACTAGGTTGCCTCCCCCATTCAGTAAGGCTCCTCCCTTAGGAGGGAGCTATACCAAAAAAAGTTTTGTGGTCCCTCCATTGGTTTTTCAGCAGGCCATTAAACAAAACTATTCCTCCACGTACTATAATTGTATCAAGTGAAGATAATGCACACACAAGGACAGGAATATTATGTAACTGCATTCTCCATTTGAACAGGAGGGGTGTGCAAGTGGGGGGCAAAAAAAGTCAGCAATTGCCACACTTGGTGAGGCAAGATATTTGAACGCATTAGAACAATTAAAATTCATTTAACAAAGTCTTTCATCTCATTGCACCTGCCATGCTAACAAAAATGTAAACAGGATAGGAAGTTTTATTCCTAAAGAAAATGGGATATAAACCAAGATTTTATGAAAATTCTGTATTGGGATAAAAATATCTAGATCACTACTAAAAATATTTTGTTTAAAAAAAAAAATCGCCTCTTTCAACTGAAATAAGCTTCCACTGCAAATTATCTTCAGACCCCATTACATATGTGCTGCGCTCATTAATAATGAGGAATTAAGTGTATGGTAACTCAAAGATCACATGAGTTTTACACACAGACAAGCTGTAGGACAATGACCCAATTTTAAGTTTAATATTTTTCTTCTGTGCCTGGCTGAAAAACATTCAGCAAAATCATATTAAATAAGCACAAAATTGCTTATTAGCCCAGGATGCTAAAAATCAAACACAAAATTAACAAGAATTTTCCTGCAGATTAACACCCCATACATGGTTCCTACATGTTTACAATCCCAGTCTGACCATTAAAAAATAAGCTATTTTCCTGAATTAATGAGAGAACCAAATCAACTTTGGCCTTTGTTACTTCATTACCAAGCACACAGGTCCTCATTGTTTCCATATTTCTAAGTGGCAATGGATTCTTGACAAAAATCCAACAACTTTTTTAAACCCAGAGAACATTGAGATTAGTGATTTCTAGTCTCCCTCCATACGAAAAGCCAACATGTCCTGCAAGAGGATGAGATAGCGAAGCCACAATTCTACCAAATCCTCTCTCTCCGTTAGATGATGTCAGAAGATACCTCTTTTGTCAGAAAACCTCATTTGCAAAGGAGTCTCCATGGCTTGAACTCAGAAAATAGAATGCAGTGTTTTTAAGATCAGCTTTTGCTCTCTTCAGATTCCCATTCAGTTATTCCAACCTACTGGAATGCTGGGGAAGATTTTCTTTTTGAATTCATTTCTTTATTTCATTAATAGCCACCAGGGTAGTAGTAAGGAGAAGAGAAACCTTGCCTTCCTAGCACTGTCCTTCAGAAAGACAGGTTAGATAAATTGATGACATGTATTCTTATGAGGGAAATTTACCCCCTCTTCGGTGCTGGGAACATACAGAATTTCACACAGATGCAGGTTTACTCCACACCTCTTTTGGTCAGGTTTAGTATATGGGTGCTGCATTTTGTTGGTGGCCTGTGACATACAGAAGGTCAGACTACATGATCTGGTTGTCCCTTCTGTCCTTAAATGCTATGATCTTTTATATCTTCTTTCAATTCTGTGTATAAAGTATTTTAGTGCAGTCTGTTTCCTTGATAACACTCTTACTGTTAATCTTTTTCATCAGAAAATCTTGAGCCTCCTATAAAGTTGGGCAAGTATTATTGCCATTTTATAGATGGGGGAAATGGAGGCGGAAAGCATAAATGATTTTGCCTAGAGTCAGAGCAAATCAGCAACAAAGGGGAGTACAGGATGCTGATGCTTTAACCATTATACCACACTGTGCTGTTAGCCCCCAATAATCATGGAAAATTCACTGTATAAATTCTAGGAGGAAAGCAGAAGCTCCCACATACCAATGGACCTTGGGAAGTCATCTTACTTGGATACTTGTGCATTTAAGCGAAGACTGAACAATTTTAATTAACAAGAGAATGTCCTACCGTATTCATGAGAGTTGATTCTGAATTAGCAACCAAGACAAAGACATCAGCATCTAAACAAAATTTGTCAATCCAGGTGTCTAGCTCTGTAGTGACATCTGTACCAGGGCTGTTGGAGAAAGACATATTTATCAGTATCAAGAAAAATAAAGTTCTTCATTTTTAGAAACTGAACAAGAGGACTGGATGTCTCTGGGGCTTCGTATTGGGATGTGAAACCCTGATGAAATGCAGCACAAGTTGGTCATGACAGAAAGTAACTATCATCTGGCAGCTGTTCAGTCAGTTATGTAAAACCAGTTGGTTGTCTCCATTCAGTTTCTAATGGACAGATAGCCGCATCATAAAAGCCACCAATACAAATGAAAGACTGTTGCCAATCTCAGCAGAGAAGCCAAGTGCTGAATGGGCTACAAGCATCAATTATTCTTTCATCCCCATGAACAGTCCCTCCAAGGGCACGCTGAAGTGCTCTGCTAAGAGAATATTGAGAAAGTTTTGTGAACACATCTTCAGAGTTGCCAAAATAGCTTAAAAAATAAATTAGCATTAACCTCACTTACAAATTTTAAAAAGTCATCTCTATAAATTGCAGAACAAAAAACATCCTGTCACTAGTGTTCCAAGTTTCTAACAAAATGTACTTTCCCATGATTCTGGAGATACATTTGGGAGATAAGTATCAGGAGGTAGGCGTATTAGTCTGTATCCACAAAAACAACAAGGAGTCCAGTGGCACTTTAAAGACTAACAGATTTATTTGGGCATAAGCTTTCATGGGTAAAAAACCAATTCTTCAGATGCATGTGTAGGATTTGGGAGATAGTTAAAATTGAAAGTAGCCATTGTAAATCTGATTTTTACTCCCACATTCCAGCCAAAATTAAACCCATCTGCCTGAAATTTTACAGGTATAATCTCAACGGTAGGGTGGAATTTATCTGGTAAGTGTGAAATTAAACAAGACTTTGTATTTGATGGATGAAAGTTCAAAGAGTAGGTCAATCTTATTTCTTAAACATTTTTTGAACATTATTTTTTGGTTTATCAGAACTATTATACGTATTGGCCAAGAGAAAGGGAAAGTTTCTGAATCCTGTCAAGTAATTAAATATTTATAAAGCCCTACTTAATTCACAATATTGCAGATCCTGCAATATTAGGCTTCCAACTCTATTTTCACAGCGGGAGCCCCTGGTCCCAGCCCCGTGGAAAATTGCAAGAAAGTAATGAGGGACCATGTTACCACAAATAATAAGATCCATTATTACTTTTACATGGTTTTCCATGGCTTGTCCGCAACTCAGCTGCAATTTTTAGACAATCATCCCGTGATTAAACTAGGGCCTTAATTATTTAGTTATTAGAAGTAGCTTTTGCACACAAAAAGGGCTCTGCAGAGGTCTTAACTTGATCTGATGCAAGTGGTCCGGGGAAGGATGAAGAATTGTATGTACGTGTAGGATTCAGGGCTGAGCAATCTGTAAACTCCACCCGCATGGCTTGCAAGTGAAGCTGGTAGAAATTTCCCATATTTCATTAAAATTTTTTGAAAAATTTCTTTAAAATTAAAAAAAAAAAAAAAAAAAAAAAAATTTTCCCCCCCCAAAATTTCTCCCCCACAGAAAATTTCTCCCACTTTTCAAACAGTTATAGAACTGGTGGAAAATTCCAAAGTTTCAACAACAAAAAATGTTGATATTTCAGATTTCAACCAAAAAATAGGGCCTTTTTTGCTAAATATTTTTCCGCTTTTTCAACCAGCTACACTTCCAAGTTCTGGAATCTCTTTGTAGCTTGCAAATGCCATAACGACTTATCTGTAAGCATTCCTTCTACTCTCGAGAAAAAAAAACCCTGAGAAGTTCCCAAGCAAAAACCTTCATTAAACACAAGTTAAGATAGTCAATTTCTAGCAGTTTCTTAAAAAGGAAGAATATTTAAAGCGCAATTCAGCTGTACAAAGTAACTGGAAATAACATTGTGAAGTCCCTTGTTTGTTATCTCTCAATCATTTCCCATTCAAATTTGCTCAATTTACTCATAAAAAGATTCCCTCCCCTCCTCCCAGAAGCTTTACAAATTCAATCTGGAATCTGAGAAACAAACTAACTTCTCCTTCTCACACTTCCTCACTAGCAACAAGGATTCTGATAGGCAATCATAGCCTAAATTACCCTTGTGCAACCCTATTGTCCTCAAATTGTGTCCTCAAAGACCACTGTGTATTCCCACTGTGTTCAGTGGGGTTGCACAGGCATCGCTGAAGGTATAATACAGAGCTGCCACTTAATTACAATTCCGTTGATGATGTGCAAGAAAAACAGAAGCCAGCTCACTCTGCCAACTGGGTTGACTCTGTATTGCTTACACGTGGACAGATCCGGCATTCGAGGAAGAAAATAACAATGCTCCCACTGATTTCAAAGACATAAGTTCAGAGGCACAATAATTATTAGTAGTACTTTTTTCCCCCATGGGTAGTGAGCAATGTGTACTCTGAATATACTCAAGCCTGGCCTGCACTAAAAAGGTAGGTCAACCCCGCTACGTCACTCGGTGGGAAGGGGAGGGTGTGAAAAATCCACACCCCTAAGCAATGTAGTTAAACTGACCTAATCCCCAGTGTAGACAGTGCTAGGTTGACAGAAGAATTTTTGCATTGACCTACCTACCTACTACCTCTCAGGGAGGTGGATTACTTACGCCAATGGAAGAACCTATTCCCACTGCAGCTATGTTGCTGTAGCATTTCAAGTGGAGACAATTTGTCAGCTACTCAGTAATAAAGTGCCTTTGTTACAAAATCACTCATAAGAGCAAAACCACATTGTAGTTTCTATATACTACTTAAGAGGTGAAAAAAAATAGGCAGCTTATATCCAGGATGGCAGAGGAATCCTTATGTATTTGACATGTTTGTAGAAAATCAGACAATACAGTCTAGAATTCTTTGATTCCACAAATAAACCACATAATGTGAATTTAACAGATCTACAGCCATAGGCTGGGGCCTTCAAAAAGTCTCTCTTTTAGGCATTTCTAGAATGCTATCACTGTACTATCTCAGCACTGAAGTCCTTATCAAAAAATCTTTTCCATCAAAAGCCCAGATTGTCTATATTTTAGACAAGTATGAGGGGTTCACAGGATGACTAGGCTCCTGGGGGACAGGGAAAGTGTTACAGTTGGTAGGATGAGCTTAACGTATTAGTTTGTTTTTTAAAGTATAAGCTTAACTCAGCCAAAAGCTAGAGACCTTCTGAGCTCAATGATGGGACACACTCTCGTTCCAACTGTGACTCAGCCAAAATATGTACAGTGGTTTGATGATGAAGACCAGAGCGTCTACACAAAGGAACAAACTTCAAGCACTTACAATTTTTCATGTTAACTTATTTACGACATATCTAAAGACCACAACATTAAATCAACTATACATTTCACTTAGGTTTTAGTAACACAATTAGTGTGGATCAGATAATGCAGAAGACTCTTTAGATAACTGGCTTAATAAAATAATACTTATACCTGTCCACCAAAACCAAGTCATCTCTCAGGAGAGCACACTTTGCCTTGGGCCAAAAGACATGGACAAGACAGCCAGCTTCCAGGTCTTTATCCATATGAAGCGCATGGGCAAGTTGATTAACAGTCTGTGAAGAATGTAAAGCATCAGAAAAAGAAAGATACTTAGGCCTGCAATAACAGCCTTAAAAAAAATAAAACTAGAACCAAGACTTTTTGAATAGATCACTGATACAAGGTTTCAACTTACATCTTAAATATTGTGAATCATTTTTTCAAATGCCTTCTTTCCATCCAGGGCCCTTCACATCCCTTAGTGTCTAAACAGTCATTTTTCTACACTTTGAAAAAAAGACAGGACTCTCTTTGGAGTGGTGGTATTCCTTATATGGCTGGAGGGTTACCACTGAGTGTTAATGTACTTCTTCAAATGCTAGGAGGCCAGCACACTACCTCTCACTGTATTTAAAGGATAATTCTTTAAATACACTTTATGGATTAAAATGGTCATTTCTGAACCTCATGCCGAACAAGCCAGACTGGTTTAAGAAACAATACAAAAAACAAACAACAGTTGGTAATAACTGAAGCATGGGAACCCAATGCAAGATTATAATTAGCTCTCCTTTAACAGGGGTTTAACAAATCAAAATAAATGTTTAAGAATGCAAAACGTTTAAAAAGTAAACAAGAGGTATATTTTTCTGAATTTACATTGTAAGTTTTTGGAAGAAAATGGTCCATGTGTATTTTTCAAATGTGAGCCTTCCAGAACTTTGAAAAGTTATAGAACTTACTGGTGGTCCTACATACACAAACCATTCGATAGAGTAACGTACAAATGAGCCATTTACATGAAAGGCCTAAGAGGGAGCTATAGACTTTGTTTTAGTTTTATTTAGTTATTTCAGTGCTGGAAGAATGACTTTGAAATAATAAACATATTTTGGCTTATGTTCCCCATACTTAAAAATGGTAAGTGTTAAATATTGCACCTAACAAAATGGTCCTTTTAATACTAGGTTTCCAAGCACCTGCTTCTTAACCATTGAAAAACTATACCTTGACACTCTTCTTTTCATCTGATCCTTCAGTCATGAGATAAGCCTTATCACCATCTGTTCCTTCTACACTGAGAAAGCAATTCGTTGTGTGGCCAATCCCACTAGGAAGGACCTTATCCCACAACATTGCATTAATGACAGAACTCTTTCCACTGCTTGTTCTAGAGGAAGAGAGAATATAAAAGTATTTAAAGCAAGGCATACAGAAAAACAAACACACCTTTGCTTTAGATTGTATTCTCCCTACTTAATTAGGCACAGATTCTTCAAGTTGTTCCTCATGGCATACCCTTGTGTCCATACAGAACAGCTTGCAGGAATAGGGCCTAAGGCCAGATCTACACTAAAAAAAGGTTCCCAGAATAGCTATACTGTTAGGGGAAATCAACTTAGTTAGCGCATGTGACTCCATTTTGGGTTTCCTGTTGGCCATTAACTAGAAGCGAGCACATCATGTACCAAAGAAGGATCCTTCAAGGTGGACAGTTGGACAGTTTCAAGATAAGGGAAACAAAGGAGACAGGAACCAGCCGATATGCCTGAAATAGTTGCTGCTTCAGCGTTTTTGCAGGGGGAAGGTGGCTGCAGGGGATTGGTGATAGGTAAGGAGAAGACCTGTTTATTGGTTTAGGCTCCCCGAGGCACACAGGCAGGATGTTTTGCCAACAGTATATAATCTTTGTCTAACCTGTAAGCGGGGTCCCGTTCTGCTTAACAGAGCAGTACCATGCTCGAGCGTAATAAACCTACAAACTTTGAGACACTCTGCAGTCTGTCTCCATTTGGTTGCCTCAGCCTAGAAACGAACCGTACGTGTCCTAACTGGAATAATTCGTAACAGTTTTGGCGACCACGAAGGGACTCTAAGCTCGCCCTTGTAAGCGAAGCCGCACTCCTTCCCTCAGACAACTCCAGCCGGCACCGGGTGAGTTCACCTTCGAGAACTCCGAGGAACGGGAGGTGGGCCATCGTTTAGGCGATAAGGTGGCACATTAGGAGTTCTTTTGGTAGCCCTAGAATGGGCTCTGGGCAGAGTGTGAGCAGGGGAACCCCTTTGGCTGAGAGTCTCGAGAATTGGAAAAATATTTCTGGCACCCACGGGTTAGGTAAAAGGAGAGCTTTAATTTTGTGTAAAGTCGAGTGGCCAGCGCTGACTATTCAGACGCCCTTTGGATGGCCACCCGATGGAACTTTTGGACAGCATGAATTAACCTGCCTTAGACAACAGCTGGAAAACAAGCATTCAGCTCAAATGGATTATTGGTATGTATGGGATAATTGGGCATACGCCCGAGATAAGGGGCGCCCCTCGACTTTGGGCTCTGGTACCAGATCTAAGGTTTGCATGCCGCTTGCGGGTTCCGCTCCGCCCTATGCTGCTTTCCCTCCTCCGTCTCTTCCCCCTACTCCTCCTCCTGTTGCCCCTCTATACCCGTCTCTAACCCTACCCCCTGTTGCGCTTCAAGCGCCCCTGATACAACAGCCCGTTGCGACAAGCAATGACCGTGTCACTATGGTCACGGTCCACCGCCCTTTTGGCCCTGGGGACCTGGTAACCTGGCAGTCACAGATGCCGAGGTTGCGCGACGATCCGGAAAGAGTCCTACAGACTATCTGTTCAGTCTTTACGGCATTTAACCCTAATTGGGCAGACGTCCAGGCTATTTTTCAAACCCTATTTACCCCCGACGAGAGGTATTCTATTCTAGACGCTAATCGGCGTTGGGCGGGGGACGCTGAGAATTGCACCCCTTGGCCCGAAGCCGATCCAGGTTGGAATCCTAACGACCTCAATGGTCAGGCCAGCCTCTCAGCTGCCCGGGAAGGGCTCCTGGAGAGCATCCGTAGGGCAGGTAGTAAGACAGCAAATTGGTCAAAAATTAGAGAGTGCCAGCAAGACCTAAACGAGCATCCCTCTGCATTTTTGGCCCGCTTGTTTAAGCAGGTTAGAATGTATGGGGGAAGAGGTGGAGCCAGAAGCTCAGGTTAGCCGCACGATGATGGTCTCTTACTTTGTCGATCAAGTGGCGCCGGACATAAAAAAGTATTTAACTAAACATGTTCCCGATTGGCCAGGGAAACCCCTAAGTGAAGTAGTTCGCCTGGCCACTTTTGTGTTTTATGGTAGGGACGAGGAGAAAGCGAAGGAAAAACGTAAGCAAAAGAAGGAGGAAGTATGTTGGCAGCCGCACTGCAGGTTCCCTTGGGGAATCAGCACTGGCAGGGACACGGGAATACAAGGGGGAGGGGACGCGGACGCAGGATAGGACGGGGAGGAGGCTGGGGTGGGACAAGGAACGAGAACTGTAATTATTGTAAGCAACCGGGTCACTGGAAGAGGGAATGCCCCCTGCTTCCACGAGGGGCTCCTTGGCAGGATCAGCCAGAGACCAGTTCCTCCTTTCCCCCTAACGCTCCCCAGGACTTCGCCAATCCCCAGTGACTAGAGGCGGAGATTTTGGGAGCCGTGGGAGAGTTGGAATGGGATCTCGGATTGCAATCGCAAATTTACTTGAAAATCGGGGAACGGTTTGTGCCCTTTTTGGTGGATACCGGAGCCACCCTTTCCACTTTAACTTTTGTTCCGGGCTCTCTTTCTAATATCAAGGTCTGGGTGCAGGGTATTGAGGGCAACCCATGCCCGGCTCCCCTATCCTGCCCCGTCCCTGTGGAGCTGGGTTCTTTAAAGTCGTCACATAGATTTGTTGTTATGCCAGAAGGCCCCGCTAAACCTTCTTGGGCAGAATGTGCTTAGCAAGCTGGGAGCCCACATATATTGTGCCCCCAAGGGGCTTCGCATGTCCATCCCGGATTCGGCGGTTGCTTCTCTTATGGCGTCGGTTACCCCGATTCCCGATCTCCCCACAGAATTGTCCAGCGTTTCACCCAATTTGTGGAGCATCAGTTCCACCGACGTGGGCCTCCTTAAATCAGCCACTCTAGTCAGTCTGCAGGTGAGGAATGGGCTGCCTCCCTCTGTAAAACAATATCCCTTGCCGAAGGAGGCGGAGGAAGGTATTTCCCTTCTTATCTCTAGCTACTTAACCCAGGAGGTCTTGGTTCCATGCAGTTCTCCTTGTAATACTCCTATCCTTCCTGTGAAAAACCAAAACCGGGCACGGATGGGCGCCCAATTTATCGCTTCGTTCAAGATCTGCGTGGATAAATAGTTATGTCATAACCCCCCACCCAGTGGTCCCTGATCCGAGTACTATTCTGACACTGATTCCCCAGTCCGCTACTTGTTTCACGGTTGTAGACTTGTGTGTTGCATTTTTCAGTATTCCTTTGCACCCCGACTCACAATATCTGTTTGCGTTCAGTTGGGGGGGTCAGCAGCTAACCTGGACGCACCTCCTCCAAGGGTTCTCAGGCTCCCCCACTGTTTTGCCCAGCTCCTCTGTTCTAGTCCAATATATGTGGATGATTTGTTGATTGCTAGCTCTAATTATAATGCATGTTTAGCTGATTCTGTTACTCTGCTTACTGCATTAGCTAATAAGGGCCACCGTGCATGTCCATCCAAGCTGCAGCTGTGCCGAACCCAGGTGATCTATTTAGGCTTTGTGATTCGGCCTGGAGAGCGTTTACTCTCCCCTGATAGGGTGCAGGCAATCCAGGATTACCTGCGCCCGACTACAAAAAAGCAGTTGCGGGCTTTCCTGGGGGCTGCGGGGTTCTGCCAACCCTGGATAGTGGCCTTCAGGGAACTGGTGAAACCTTTAGGCCAGGCCACCACAACTTCTAACCCCGATCCTGTTCTCTGGACCCCGGAGATGGAAGCCGCTTTCGCATCCGCAAAGAAAGCCCTGATCTCTGCACCCGCCTTGGGACTCCCAGATTACAGTAAACCATTTTTTCTCTTCAGTCACGAGCAGCAGGGAGTGGCCAGTGGTGTCCTATTGCAGTACCTAGGGGATCGCCCACGCCCCATAGCTTACTATTCCGTACAGTTAGACCCTGTCATTCAGGGATCAGTCTCCTGTGTGCGGTCCATTGCCACTGCAGCCCTTATGGTGGAACGGTCACGCCCTATTGTTCTGCAGCACCCTTTGACTGTCTGGGTCCCCCACGAGGTTGAGGTTCTCTTAAAACAGCATACAATGCAGGCGATGTCTCCGCAGCGGGCACACAAATACAAGCTGATTCTGCTGGCCGCTGACAACATCACCCTTTGCCGCTGCAACGTCCTCAACCCTGCTACACTGACACCCCTTCTGGAGGATGGCACGCCTCACCATGTATGTATGGACGTCGTCGCTGACAGCGGTAAGCCTCGCCCGGATTTACGCGACCTCCCTCTGAAAAACCCAGACCTGTCCCTTTTTACCGATGGCTCCTCCTATTTAGGGGGCCAGCGGGTATCCGACTATTCCGTCACTACTCAGACAACTGTTGTAGAAGCAGCCCCCCTTCCACCTTCCTTTAGTGCTCAGGGCACGGAATTGCACGCTCTTACTAGGGCTTGCTTGTTGTCTGTTGGGAAATCTGTTACTGTTTATACAGACTCTAGATATGTCTTCGGGATTTGCCATGCTACGGGCCAGCTCTGGAAACAGCGAGGGTTTCTAACCTCCTCAGGCACTAAGATTGCAAATGGCCCTTTAATCTCTGCACTTTTGGGAGCCATTCAAGGTCCTCTCGAACTGGCTGTTGTCCACTGTTATGCTCACCAGCAGTCTGAGAATCCTGTCTCTCAAGGTAATGCCTTGGCTGATGCGGCCGCAAAGACTGCTGCCCTTCAGCCCCTCCCGGTGTCAGCAACTCTTCTTCTGGATACGTCCTTCCCGCCGACGGACTGGACGCACTTGTATGCTGATGTGCCGTCTTACAAGCTCCAGGACTGGAAACGTTGGGAAGGCTCTGAAAGCGTTGATAAGGTTTGGCGAATCGGGAACAAACGTATTCTCCCCCGTTGCTATCTGCTCTCGGCCACCCACTATTTTCATTCTTTGGGTCATGCCGGCATTCAGGCCACTGCAGCTGCTATTCTTAAATGTTGGGCAGCGCCTCGTCTATCCGGCGGTGAAGCGAGTTCTTGGCTCCTGCTCTACTTGCCTGGCCTTCTCTGTTCGGTCTCAGCTCGATGCCAACACTAGGGCAGGGGAGACCTTGGGCTAACTTCCCATTTCAGCAATTACAGATAGACTATGCAGAAATGCCTAAAAGCTCAGGGTTTCGCCACCTCCTTGTAATAGGAGATCAACTTTCCGGATGGCCCGAAGCAATACCAGCTAGAAAAGCAGATTCCAGATCTGTGGTAAAATTTCTGCTGAAAGACATTGTGCCCAGATTTGGAGTCCCTGAAGTCATCGACTCGGATCACACTTCACTGCAAAGATTTTAGAGGAGCTGTACCGGTGCCTGGGGATTGCGCGACGACTCCACACCCCTTACCACCCCCAGTTGGCAGGGCTGGTGGAGCGCATGAAGACAATGGTAGCAAAGTTTTGCAAAGAGACTGGACTGAAGTGGCCAGAGGTTTTGCCCATAGTCCTGTGGCACATAAGGCGGGCCCCACGCATGCCCCTGGGCTTGTCCCCATTCGAGGTATTGTTTGGGAGGCCGGCTTTGGTTCTGGGAACCTATGTTCCCGCTCACACTAGCCTCTTGGATGGAGATGAGACCTTGGCCAGGTATGTAGCCAGATTACAAATAGAGCTCAATAACAACCAGTCTGCGGCTCAATTGTTTCAAACAGCGCCATCAGGGTTACAGGTTCATCCCTTCAAACCAGGGGATCGGGTGGTGGTAAAAAAATTCCCCCGTGCAGACCCCTTGGAACCCCGATGGGAGGGGCCATACCAGGTTCTGTTATGTACTTATTCTGCTTTGAAAGTTGCAGGTAGAAGTTCCTGGATCCATCAGAGCTACGCTAAGTTGGAGCAGGGACCCCCGCCTGGGCCCGACAAGCTGCCCCGGGAATGAACATCACTAGCAGTCCCTGGGCTGAACTCCCCAACTATTGGGATCTCGAGACTCCATCAGGACTCCTTGTTTTCTTGTTACTTGGACTTATATTTATTGTCCTGTTTTTTACGTGGTACACGGGAGGACGCAAATACTGGTATGGGTGGCCTGTGGAATCCCCTCTCTATTCCCGAGTTTGGTACACGGATGGGAAGGCAACAGCTTCCTGGATTTAACCCATGCTATAGCACCGGGGGTTAACCAAACGCAGTGTTGGGTCTGTAGTCATACCCCCACATACACAGGTCAGGGAATTCCGTTGGTAGGGGTGCCTATCCCTCTCAACCGAACCCTCCAGGCTGGATTATGGACAGACGCTCCATTTAACTGGAATGTTACAATCCAAACTTGGTCTATTGATATGGTGGCCCAGGGTAGTTATGCTTTATGTGTGTCACGACGTAAGAATTTCGAAAATATCGTTTTTGTGGGTAACTTTGTAGGGTGCAATGATACCACCCGCATTAGCTCTAGTGCGGCAAGTTCCCCCAAGTATTCCAGGGCGCCGTGGCCAGTCCCTGAGGGATCAGGCTGGTTCTGGTTGTGCAACCACACGGCTTATAAGGTCCTCCCAGCAGGTTGGTGTGGTACATGCACCTTAGGAGCCATAGTACCCGCTGTTGCAGTACACCAGACCCTGGCTCAGGGGGAAATTCGGAACCTGGTATGGAGGAACCAACGAAATGTCCCATTAAACCCCCTCTCTGAACGGCCTACAGGCTTTCACTCCTTTGTTCGTTGGTTTTTGCCCTGGGTGGGGGTGAGTGAATTAGAAAAGGCTATAGTTAATATTTCTGCAGCCTTAGAATTAATGGCAAATGCCACAGCAAACGCCTTATCTACCCTTCAAATTGAGGTGACTCAGTTATCTCAGACCACACGGCAGAACCGCTTAGCCTTGGATTATCTCCTTGCAAATGCGGGGGGGGGGGGGTAGTTTGTGCTCTTGTTAACTCAAGCTTTTGTGTCTTTGTGAATCAACACCGTAGGGTGGAAACTGATATCCACACCCTTATGCAGCAGGCCACCTCGCTTCATTGTGTCACCCTCGACGACACCAGAACCGGATTCCATGAGGCCTGGAGCTGGCTCACCTCCTGGCTGCCAGACTTGGGGGCTTGGGGAAGGCGTATTTTGTACCTCATTCTTACGGCTGTTTGTGGTTTTGTATTATTCTTTGTATGCCTACAATGCTGTAGTATGCGCTGCCAGCAAATTTTAATCTTGCATCGAGGTTATTCTGCCCCGGTATAGTTTACTGACGTACATAAGAAAAGAAGGGACTGTTAGGGGAAATCAACTTAGTTAGCACATGTGACTCCATTTTGGGTTTCCTGTTGGCCACTAACTAGAAGCAAGCACATCACGTACCAAGATGGACAGCTGGACAGTTTCAAGATAAGGGAAACAAAGCAGACAGGAACCAGCCGACATGCCTGAAATAGTTGCCGCTTCAGCGTTTTTGCAGGGGGAAGGTGGCTGCAGGGGATTGGTGATAGGTAAGGAGAAGGCCTGTTTATCGGTTCAGGCCCCCCGAGGCACACAGGCAGGATGTTTTGCCAATAGTATATAATCTTTGTGTAACCTGTAATCGGGGTCCCGTTCTGTTTAACGGAGCAGTACCACGCTTGAGCGTAATAAACCTACAAACTTTGAGACACTCTGCAGTCTGTCTTCATTTGGTTGCCTCAGCCTAGAAACGAACCGTACGTGTCCTAACTGGAATAGTTCGTAACAACTGGCAAACCATCCTAGTGTAGATATAGCTTATACCAACAAAAAAGCCCTTTTGACAGTATAGCGTATACTGGTGTGGCCCGCAAAATAAACTACATTGGCAAAAGTACTTTTATTTTGGTATAACTGAATCTACAATAGGACTTTTGTCAGGAAAAAAAAAGACACCCACCCCTCTCACACACAAAAAGACACAACCTTAACCAACATTACTATACCAGCAAAAGTTTTAGTGTAATCCTGGCCCTAGACTTCAAGACAGAGACTGCCTTTTATTCTGTGTTTGTTGTGTGCCTATCACAATGGCCCCCTAATCCTGACTGAGACGTCTAGGCACTACCCTAATACAAACAACATGACAATAATAATAAATTCAGCTACTTTTCAAAAATTATTTTCATTCCAAGGTAAAGTCTCACAGTCAAATATGACCACTCAGATCTCTTTAATGTAAGGTTTCAGAGTAGCAGCCGTGTTAGTCTGTATTCGCAAAAAGAAAAGGAGTACTTGTGGCACCTTAGAGACTAAAATTTATTTGAGCATAAGCTTTCGTGAGCTACAGCTCACTTCATCAGATGCATTCAGATAACCTTCTCAACTGGAGGACGGCTTCCACAATAAAATGTGGAAGATCTAACTTGTCTTTTCTTTTTTAAATTGTAAAATGCATTTCTCTAACAGTAATTCCAGTTTATTTTAATACAAAATTCCTCTTTGTTAGATGACGGAATTTAGCTCTAACCTTATTTTGGATGAAAGACGTAACACAGACATTTAGGGCATGGCTACACTAGAAACTTCAAAGCGCTGTCGCAGGAGCACTCCCACGGCAGCGCTTTGAAGTGTGAGTGTGGTTGCGCACGAGCGCTCGGAGAGCTCGCTCCCAGCGCTCCTGGTAATCCACCTCCACGAGGGGATTAGCTTCGAGCGCTCGGAGCCTGTTTACACTAGCGCTTTAAAGCACTCTGATTTGCTGCGCTCGGGGTGATTTTTCACCCCCCTGAGCCACCAAGTTAGAGCACTATAAAATGTAGAGTGTAGCCAAGCCCTTAGTAAACTTGGCTAACAGGTCTGTTTGTTAACTCAGTATACTAAAGGGATTCAAAACGCATTCTCAGCTATGTCCTATTTTACGCTAGCCTTCCACTCATCACTCATAAGGAATTGGGGCTTAACTATTAAGCAACAGAAGGAATCCTGTGTAGACACTCATGATAATCAGTTTCTTTTAGCTATCATACCTTAAAGAGTGGTTTAACACTCAATAGACAGTAGTCTGAAAATTTATTAGAACACGCCTATTTGCCAACATAATTCATTCAAAATACAGCACTAAAGTCGAATTTTCACCAGCTTGTCGCTCCCCATGCCGTAACCCCTTCAGCCCTTTGCAATGGTAACTTTCTGTCAGGCACCATACCTATATGTTTCTTCAAGTTGTAATTCTGTGAAATTTCAATACTTTGAAAAAGCTATTTTTTTCTACCTAGTCAGTTAAGTATTCCAAATGCAGATAAGACTGAATTTCAGAAAGTCTTACACATATACTTCACTTTACCCACGAGTAAATCCCATTTGCTTCATAAGAACTACTCATATAAACAAAGCTAAGCATCTGCAGGGATCAGGACCTTAAGCTTGCTCTTCACCATTTATAGTGACTTACTGTTCTACATTTCACTCAGAGCATACAGTGAAAATAAGTCTTATGAACTTCATCTTCATATCCGCTCAAATCCAGTTTCTAGTAGTCATGCACTGACATGAAGCTGCAAAATTTGGCTTACTAACATTGAATGGGAATGCTTCAATCCAAATAAAATTTTCAGTGAAAGTTTTTTTTTTTAAAGTCATTACAAGTTTTCTATTAATATTAAGTTTTTCAAACCCAACCCCAATCCCTACCAACATATAACCAACATTTGTACTTAAATACCTGAAAGTATCCCTTAAAATGTTTAATATTTTCCTCAGTATGTTAAGTTGAGGAATTGAACTATTTCAAATTCATTACGTACAGAGCCTGTTGTTGCAGTTACCTGCCTACTGCAGTATGTATTAAAAAAGTAAAACTCAGATGATCACTAACTGCTCATTATTATTTCCCAACACTTGAAAATGTTATTTTTAGAACAGAAGAGGAGTACTAAAAGAGCATTTTCTTCCAATATTTTGGGAATGTTACCTAAATGGGGAAGACGTTCTGCAACCAAGATTTGTAACCAGCATTCTTCCAAATTAAGTGAGAGTTAACTATGAATTTCACATGATCCCAAATATTCATACTTGTTTGTAAATCACATAGCATAGTTAGTGTTATAACAAATAATCATGACTAACCTCACACTAGTTAGTCTTTCCACTATCTTGAAACTTTATTTTCAAGATATCCCCCCATTTTCTGCTGATTTCTCTCAGTTGCTTATGTATGGAAACACAGGCAATCAAACTTTTCTTTGTTTTTCAGGGTCATCAACATTCAACACAAACTAGAATCCTTAAAAGTGTGAGGAAATTAAACAAACAAGAACATCACAAAGTTAAAGCAGAACTATTGGGAAGAGGATGGTGGCAATCTCAAAGATACTCTTCAGTTAAACAATGGCGCTACACAGGAGAATCACACTATGAAAAGTTTCATGGAAATAATTAATCATTCCATTGAATTTTGCTAGTGGAAAGCATGTGACATTATGTACATAATTAAGCTGCAGTTATAGAGTAGGATGGAATCAAAGGAAGATGCAACAGTGAATAGACAAGTGTGTAATTATACTACATTAATTCCTATGTTAAATGCCTTTTTTGTTTTAGTTTTCACCAAGAAGGTTAGAACTGATCGGACTACTCACATAGTGACTATCAATGGAAATGGAATAGGATCTGAGGCTATAATAGCGAAACAACAAGTTAAGAATTACTTAGGCTATGTATACACTAGCACTTTTGTTGGTATAACTTATGTCACTCAGGGGTGTGAAACCCCCCCGCACCCCTCTAAGCAACATACGTGACACTACCATAAGTGTCGGTGTAGAAAGCGCTATGCCGGCAGGAGACTCATTCCCGACAATATTGCTACGCCGCTCGATGGGGGTGGTTTAATTATGTCAACAGGAGCTGTGCCTCTGTAAGGTGTCTAGTGTAGACATGGCCTTAGACAAGTTAGAGGTCTTCATATTGGCAGGACCTGACGACATACATTCTAGAACACTTAAGGAACTGGCTGAGATCTCTGAGCCATTAGCAATTATCTTTGAGAACTCATGGAGGACAGGAGAGCACCCGGAGGACAGGAAAGGGCAAACACAGTACCTATCTATAAAAAGGGGACTAAGGACAGCCCAGAGAATTATAGACAGTCAACTTAATTTTGGAACCCAGAAAGATAATGGAGCAACTAATTAAATAATTAATTTGTAAGCACCTAGAAGATGTTAAGTAACAGTCAACAAGGATTTGTCAAGAACAAATATCAAACCAACTGAATATCCTACCTTAACAGGGTAACAAGCCTTGTGGTTGGGGGAAAGCAGTAGATGTGATGTATCTCAACCTTAGTAAGTCCTTTGATACTGTTTCACGTGACCATCCCATAAACAAACAATATAGCCCAGAACAGTGTTTCTCAAATGCGGCCACCATGGCCCTTTCTTGCAGCCACAGCCACTGGGCTGTGATTGCGGGGGAGGGGAGCCAGGACGCAAAGCAGCAGCCCCTCTCGCTGGGCCGCCAGCAGTGGCTGGGCCCTGCCCCCCTCCAGACACACACACACCTGAGGTGCAGGCAACCAGTGAATTCCCCACTTTCGCAGGGGTAGGGGAGGCAGGCAGGCAGGCTTCGGCCACAGGGCTTTGGGCTGGCAGGCTCTGGTTCTAGGCTCCGGACCCAGACTTGCTACCCCTGCCATCGTACCTGGGCCCCCCTGCCTCCAGGCCCACCTCCCCATCCAGGGCTTAATTTGTCCCAGGGCTTGCTGAGGCTGAGTAAGTCTGCTGTGAGAAGTGATATTAACAAACATACAAATATCAGTTTTCACAGCAGAAGACTTACTAGCTGGCAAGTCTTGCGGGGGTGGGGTGGGGAAGCGCAACTGAAAAAAGAAAAAGAAACAAGAACATGCGAAGTGTCTTTTTGTGTTTCTAGTCTGTTTAGCTCCTGTAAAGAATAAAGACAACTATAAATTACTGAGTCTGAAAAAACCCTACATAAATAAATTACAAGGATTTGGACATGTATATATATGTGAATATTTATTTGTTTTTCATAAAGTTTATTAAGTATTTTAGGAAAAATTGTCAGCGCGGCCACCAGCAAGGGTTGGTGGCCGCACTATGAGGCCACCAAAAATTTTGTTGAGAGACCCCCCTAGCCTAGAGGAACTACTTTAAGGTGGGTGCACAACTGGCTGGAAAACTATACTCAGAGCAGTTATCAATTGTTCACAGTCAAGCTGGAAAGGCATATCAAGTGAGATCTCAAAAGGATCTGTCCTGAGTCCGGTTCTATTCAACATCGTCATAAAATTACCTGGATAACAGCATAGGAGTACATTTATAAAATCTGCAGACAATATCAAGCTTAGAGAGGTTACAAGTGCTGTGGAGGACAGGATCAGAATTCGTAACAAACTGGAGAAATGGTCTGAAGTAAATAGGATGTAATTAAATAAGGACAAATGCAAAGTGCTACACTTAGGAAGGAACAATCAATTGCACAAATACAAAATGAAAAATGAGTGCCTAGGAAGTAGTACTGAAGAAAAGGATCTAGGGTTATACTGGATCACAAACTAAATGAGTCAAGAATATTACACGATGGCCAAAAAAGCAAACATCATTTTGGAATGTGTCAGCAGGATTGTTATAAGCAAGACATGAGAAGTAATTCTTTCATTCTACTTAGCACTTAGAAGGCCTCAACTGGAACACTGTATCCAGTTCTGGGCTCCACACTTCAGGAAAGACATGAACAAACAGGAGGAAGTCCAGAGAAGAGCAATAAAAATTATTAAGGGTCTAGAAAACATGATCTACAAGGAAGGATTGAAAAAACAAAACAAGTTTAACCTGGAGAAGAGAAGGAGGAGCAGGGGACATGACAACAGTCTTCCAGTATGTAAAAGATGGTTATAAAAAGAGAGAGTGATAAATTGTTCTCCTTAACCAATAAGGACAGGACAAGAAGTAATGGGCTTAACTTGTAATAAGGAGATTTAGGTTAGACATCAGGAGAAAAAATTCCTAACTGTAAAGGTAGTTAAGCAGTGGAACAAAATTACCTAGGGAGGTTGTGGAATCTGTGTCACTTGAGGTTTTTAAGAGTAAGTTCGACAAACAGCTGTCAGAGATGATCTAGATATTACTTAGTCCTGCCTCAGTGCAGGGGACTCACTAGATGACCTATCAAGGTTCCTTCCAGTCTTACATTTCTGTGATTATATTGGGAACAAATCATTACAAGGTGTTATGCAAAATCCAAGCACATATAACTTGAAGAGATAAACACTAAATCTTGAAATAGAAAATCCAATTTATTTTGGTAATTAAGTTCATTACCTGCCAAAAAATGCAACTTTCATGTGTCTCCGTGAAAGCACCTCACCGATGTCTGCCAATTTGTTTTTATATGCCTGTATTTTCACCAGTTCTTCTTTAGTTGCTACATATTCAAGTTCTGGGTTCCTGTATGTTGCTATACATAAGAAAAGATTATTACAAAAGGAATCATGAGACCAATTTATGTTCTAAGGCATTAGCTATGGATCAACACTATGTTATTTAATATATGCCATCAAAGAGCTATCTACAATCTCTGATATTAGTCATTGTCATTTAACACTAACATTTAACATGCTCAAATAAATTGGTTAGTCTCTAAAGTGCCACAAGTACTCCTTTTCATTTAACATTGAGTCACACTAGTGAAACACAAAGTTGCTAATTGCATGTCATACACCTGCAGCATCTCTCTTTTCTAAAACATAAGAATTTAGGAACTGGAATAAGTCACAGCAACACACTGGACTAAATTTGCTAAGTCATTGGTATCACTTGTCTCCGGCTTCTTTGACCATTCCTTGTGATCCCCTCTCCTTCGGGGGGTGGGCAGGGCAGAGAAAGAGGAGGAATCAACCCCATCCCATAAACACTATTTATTTTGGAGTAGGTCTTCACTGCAGAGTTAACTTGGGTGTTTGGCACCCAGGATAGGCTAGCCCAGTTATGAGTAGCCACCCTTGAGTTACTGGGTCCATACTGGTGCTACACGCACTCCTATGTGTTGCTAGGACTTTCGGGGGGCATATCCCATAGTTCTTTGTGCTGCAGCAGGTTGATCTGTGCAAGGATTCTTTCCCAGTGAATTGTGGAAGAACTTGCTTCTCTTTCTAGGCATAAGGGGAGGAAACCGATACAGCACTGGAAGACTATCAGCACTTTAACTGGTTTAGCACGCATCCTCACTGCCAACTGACTGGATACCAGCCCGAGTGAAAGCTTTACTCTGGCTTTTGCCTACAGCCCTAGAAGAACCAGCTATCCCAGACGGAAAACATCACCAAACTCTGCTCAGAGGTTTATTTGTGGGAACAGGCAGAAGGTTAGGGGAAAAATACTTGAGTAAAAACCCAGATTAACTCTACAGTGATGACATACCCTCAGTGTTGGCTAGCACAAGTAGTTTAATTAAAGTCAATGGAAGCCACAGGTGCTTAACAGTTCTGAAAATCAGCTTTTATTTAGGTGCCTGTCTTTAGGCATCCAAGTTTGAAAGTGTAGGTTTAAGTGACATTTCCAAGATTATACAACAAATGAAGCTGAGCAGAGAAACTCTAGGTTTCCCAACTTGATGCACCACACCACCTTCCCTTGCAATACTTGTATATATCCTAAGACTCTGACACTGAAGAATGTACAACTACAATTAATGTATGTGTTACCATAGTACCCAAAGACCCGATTGTGCTATTTCTATACACGTACAAAGACACAAGGTCCCTGCCCCGAAGATGAAAACTAACCTTCAACAAAACTTGCTCCTTCAGTGACATACTCCAGCAGTTGGTTAAAGATAGCAGTAATTGTCTTTTTAGCCAGCACAAAGTGTTTCAGGGGAGAGGCAGTAGTTTCTGCCATTATGCAACTGTAAGAGAAATTATGTACAAATGACTGAAACACTCTCTAGAAATTACAAGTAGGAAACAACACATCTAGTTCCCTCTCAATTAAAGTAATTGAAACGTAAGTTTTAAAAAGAAATACTCCAACTTCAAAGTTAGTTGAAATCGGTTTTACTGTTCTTTAGGCTTTCTAATCTAGCAGCAACAGAAATAGCAGATTACGAAGAGAAAGAGAAAATTGTGATTTCTAAAATATCTTCTCTCCCGTCCTAGAAATACATATATTAATCTACTTTATTTGTTTACATAAAAGCTTATTTACATACATACCAGAAAGAAGTTATTAGATTTGGTTTGGTACAGCATAGTTAGTCAGCTCAACAAATAATTATTTCAGGTTGCTGGCTGGAACACACTTTTTTAAACGCCTGGTTTGGTTCCATCCACAACGACCAGGTTATGGAGAAACAGGTTTAGCTGGAACTGCATTTAAATACAGTACCTTAACTTTGTTCTGAGGCCTTGTAGCTAGAGCCCTACAAGTGAAAGATTCACTAGTTCATCACCAATCCTAGCCTCCTAGATGCATGTATGCCAGAACATCTTGTACCCCTTTTCCCCCCCGCAACGTGGCTGCACGAGCAAAGAGCTGAAAAAAATCAGGCCACATCTTCAAGATGTTTCCCCAGCTCCTTTCTTCCTTATGCTCAAAAATATAAATTAATTCATGGGCCAATAACTGATATTACCTCGCTCACCTTGTCTCTTTAATGGGCCACTGTCAGACAATTTAAAAACCAACAGTGACGTTTTAGGACCTTAAAAACAAAAAAGAAAGGTTTCGCAGATCTTAAAACTCACGTTTCTCCTGCTTTGTCATCAGCTATGTAGACTTAAACTTCCCTCTGCAGGGTTTGCTGCTCTGTGCAAAGGGCAGGACAGCCACTCGATGAAAATGACTAGAAACAGCAGGGTAAGTGACTAGCTTCTCCCCTCTGCCCGTGGAGGGGGAATGCACAGCGGGACAAGCCGGGGCACGAATAATCCACTCGCTGCTAGCCCCGAAAGAGGGTCGCTCAGCCAGGAGCGAGTTACACCAGGCTACGAGCCCGGGCCAGGGAGCCACAGACGCAGCCGACCCCAGGACCGGGAGAGCGTAAAAATGCGGGGTTCCCACCCCCCCGGACAGGAAAGTGACCGACTGGCGGGAGCGGGTGTCCTAAGGCGCACGGGGCCCGGCGCCTGGCCAGAGCCGCTCACTGCCGCGCGGGGGGCCACGAGGGGAGGTCGCGATGCCCCGTGTCCCTACCACCGCCTGCTCCCTCCAGCCCACTTACAGCGCCCCAAGTTCGCTCGCTCCCCCGTTACCCAGCAACCGCTGCGCGCTGCGGCGGCCCGCCGCACCTCCTTCCTCCTCACCCCGTGCGCGGGGGCGGTGGCGAACATCACTTCCGCTTCCTCTGCCCTGAGCGTGCCCCCCGCGGTAGGCCGGGGTCGCCATCTTTAACGAGGGCAGCCGCCTGAGGACGACCGGAAGTGACGCCGAAGGGAGTCGCTGTCTTTGTTGAAGGCAAACCCCCTACGAGAAAAGCCTCAGCACCGTCTGTACTGAGGGTCACAGAAGGAGATGGAGGCTCCTTTCTTTATTTAAAATGGAGGCTAGTTACCCACCCTCCACCTAGCTCCCCCTAGGGGAGGTGGTTTTAGCACCATAACACTCCTTTCACCCTCCCACCCCCTGGGCTGCATCACTCCCTCCTTCTCACAGCAGAGTCTCGCCCATGCCACCCGAGCTGGCCCCTGGGGCTGTAACAGACTGTTGCCCAGCCCGCAGCCCTACCTCAGCTCCAGTGACAGAGGTGGCTGTGGTGCTGAAGGGGCAAACCTCGATCCCTCCCCCAGCCATGGCTCTGCACACCAAGCCCCCAGCTGACCACCAGATCCAGGGTGATCACTGCACGCTGGACCCAGCAGGCATTCAGGCCCATGCAATAAGACTCGGTGTTTGATTCTAGACCCGTGGTTCTCAAACTTTCTTTTTTCCCCCCGCGGACCACTTGCAAATCGCTGAGGGTCTCGGCGCACCCCTTAATGATCTTTCCAAATGTTGTTTGTACCGTTAGCTAACTCTTATAAAGGGGTTTGGATAAGAGCACTATATAAAAAAAACCTAATAATTTTTTTTGCTCTACAAATAAAAGCACACACCTCATATTTTAATATCAGTAGTCTTACCTTTCTAATATAATGGATGTGCCCTCTCTCCCCTGCCGCGACAGCCCCGGACCTGGGGCTGGGAAGGAGGGATGTCCTTCCCCAGCAGCCACAGCCTTGGGGCTGGGGAAAGTCGCCTCTTTCTCTGGCCCTGCACATCCCAAATTCCCCCCACCCCCTCTTCTCACCTCAGTGCCCCCTTCCCCCTAACCCTTATTCCCCCCAAGGCCACCACTTCACCATACACATGCATCTTCTCCAGGGTCCAGGCCCCTAATTGGTGGAGCCACGCCTGCTTGGCTCCACTAATTAGGCAGGTGGCCCTTCATTCTCTCATGTGCAGCTGCCCAGGCGCACACCTCAGAGGGAACTATCTGCGGACCACCTGAATGGTGGTCTGCGCCCACAGTTCAGAACCTCAGTTGTAGACCATAAGTTGTCTGCATCACTGCAGTAGTGCCAGCCCCAGAAGTTCAACACTCATCAGTCAGACTCCAATTTTTAAAAAACCACAGCATTTTTTTGTTGTTGTTGTTTTAGGTCTGTCTTTTGATTTTTTGAACCCTCTCAGCCCACCCTGAGTTTATGTGACAGCATTGCCAACCTTTGCAAATGTATTAAGCCAGGCAATTCTGGCGCTCGCTGCCTGCTTGACAGTGCAAAGCTTCCAGCTTCTTCTGAAACATTCCGATTAATTAATCTGCCTCTCTTCCCCACCTCCAAGTCCTTCTGCCAAGCAATTAATTATGCAATCCCCCATGTAAATTCTACCTCATCCTCACCTCATGCAGCACCTTGTGTTCTTTCTCCTTGCCCTCTCCCCCCAAGGCCTGCAGAAGCATCCTCTTCTCTCCCTTCGTAGGCCTTTAGAGTGCATGCATAACTCCAGGGAGTTCTTCATCCCCTCCCCACTTCCCAGGACAGACACTGCAGAGATGGAGAGGGCAGTAAAGGAGAGAGCAGAGTGACCCATTGCACATAGAGCGGGGGGGGGGGGGGCAGTGGAGAGAGAGAAAATAGCTGCCCTGTCCTGGAGATATTGGATTTCTTCTGCTCCCTCCCACCTCCATTCCTTTAAGAATGTTGTCAGTTGCTCCCTCTCCCTGCTGCCCTTCCCAAATATCTTCTTGACTGCTCCAGGAGGCTGACAAGTGGGGACTGGGGAAGAACTGAACTCCAGGAGAGGGCTGGACCTTCTGGTGTCATCAGGAGATTGGCTCCAGCCCCAGAAGAAATCATTTTACTTGAAGAAATTATGGGAGCTGGTAACACTATTCATAGAGTTTAAGGCAAAAAGAGATCATTAATTAGATGACCTAATCTGATCACCTATATATCACAGGCCATTACATTTCACCCAGTTAACCCTGTACTGAGACCAATAACTTGTCTGAATAAAGCACATCTTCCACAAATGCATCTGAAGATATCAAGATGACAAATCCACCATTTCTCTCTGTAATTTGTTTCAATCATTCATCACCTCCTCACTATTAAAAAAGTGTCTAATTTCTAATATAAATGCCTGGCTTCAGCTTCCAGCCATTGGTTCTTGTACAGCCTCTCTCTGCTAGATTAAAGGTCCTGTTCATACGTGGTATTTTCTCCCCCGGAAGATACTTATACACTAATCAAGTCACCTCAATCTTCTTTTTGATCAATTAAACTGATTGAGCTCTTTAAATCTCCCACTGTTATTTTTTCCAGCCTTCAAATAATTTTTGTGGCTCTTTTCTATTTTGAGCCTCTCCAATTTTTCAAAATCCTTTTTAAAATATGGACACCAAAACTGGATGCAGTAGTCCATTATCAACCATACCAATGCCATATGCAGAGGTAAAATCTCCTTCCTGCTCATTACTCCCCTGATTTTACATCCAGTGATCACATTAGCCCTTTTTGCCACAGCATCACACTAGCTCATGATGAGGTGCTTGTCCACTATGATCCCTAAACCCTTTTCAGTCACTGCCTACCAAAATACAGTCCCCCATTCTGTACGTATAGTCTGCATTCCTTGTTCCTAGGGGTATACATTTGCATTTGGCTGCATTAAAATGCATTTTGTTTGAATGAGCCCAAATTACTACGCAATCCAAGCAACTGTGTTTGTAACAATGTTGTCTGGGATGGTGGGGTGTTATTTATAATGCAAAATGCAAGACAGTACTCAAAAGCCTGCTGGTGCATTGAGACCATTACCTATCCTATCGACCAATATTGTCTCATTGATTCCTTGTACTCCCCAGCCTGCCTGTCTGTATCCACTTCTTGTCTCTTGAGTAATACTTAAGGATTGTAAACTCTTTGGGGCAAGGACCATCTTTTTGTTCTGTTTGTATAGTGCCTAGCACAATGGGTTACTGGTCCATAACTGGAGCTCCTAGGTGCCATGGTAATACAAATAATTTTTTTCATCATAAAAAGTAAAAAGCAAAATGACTTCATTAATTATTTACTTCATGTGGCACAAGATTGTTTACTTCATGTATTTTCAATAACTAACATTTAGCTTTGTTATTTCCTACAATTCTGAGATGACTGAAACCTGTACTCACTACAGTGATGTTGGTTAGGAATGTACGTGTGTGTGTGTGTGTAGGGGAAATCCTGTGACATTTCTATATCAGCAAAAGCTCTAGTGCAGTCACAGTTATACTGGGATAAAAATGCTTTTCCCAGTATACCTTATTTTTCCTCAGGAAAATAGTACAAGCAATACCAGCAAAAGCACTCTTTTACCGGTATACGCTGCATCTACACTATGAAGGTTTGCCAGTATAGCTAGAATGTTATAGTTATATCAGCAATCCTTTTCTAATGTACACTAGGCCTCAGTTTTTATACTCTAGTATTACCATACAACTAATGTAAACAAATTTTCAAAAAATTACATCACTGTGCATCTTTCTTAGCATACTGGTTTCATTTGTTCCGTATCTGTCCTGCTGGCAATAAGATAATCCCTTTAAAGTTGCTATTTTCCACCTTTCAAACGGACTTGTATCAATGACAAACTGAATATCCTAACTAGAAGTCTTCATCCAGATATCACTGAATTTTGTGCTGTTTAGATTTCATTTCACCTACTCCTACTCTTCCAAACTCCCAGTCCTTGAAATCTTAGAGATAAAGCTAAAATGGAACTATAATAAAACATGTAAAACAAGCCACCCCTTTGGAATTCTACATACTATCAGCACCAGCCATAACTTAATCAAAGTCAGCCATACACATGAATGACAAATCCCCAAAACAATCTTCTCAAAGACTAAAGAGCACTGACAGGTCTTTACATTCTATATCTCATCTCACAGACTGTAATGCAAACAACCAGCACTGAGGGTGTTCATGGAGAACATATACAGTTTACTACAATATTGCCAATAGGGATGTATTTTATTGAGAGTCTTGTAATAATTAGTGTTTTTCTTAAAGCCCTAGTCTTGGAGTTATGAGCTTTCATTTAAAAAATATTTCTAGCCCTCATGGTTGAGGCGTTGGAATACACGACTTGTGTGTAACCAGAAGGAAGGGGATAAGAACCAGATATGTATTATTTTTAAGCCAATCTCAATTTTGGGGAGCTCAACTGAGGGTTTTTGAATGTTTTGATTTGGCAATACCATTACTCACAGACACAAACACGTCCTAGAGGTGTCACTCTAGTAGACAGGTGACCACATTAAAAAAAAAAAATCACAACAGGATTTGGCACTCTTGTTTGCAGCCTCAAAAACACCAAAGACTAATGGGAAATTAATTCTCGTCTCACTCTTAGAGATGGTTTCTCTCGACCAGGGTTGAGGTAAACTGTGGGACCATGGGGGTAGCGAGGACTATCAGTCTCCAGGACCTCTAAGCTAGCTTTCATGAGCACTAAAGTCACATCACACACTAAATTTATTCTCTTCTTCAAAACTCTGGACTTCCACTTTATAATGCACTTGGCATTTGATATATCAAACAGCTTCTTTTCAATCTGTAACTATCTTGTCATAATAAAACAGCTACAGATATATTATTCCCCTTCAGTTAGAAACTTGAATACTTTCCCCAACAGCTGCAAACATACTACTTAGCCTTTTGACTTCCCTGCAGATACTAGTCTATTTATCTTACTATCTTCAATCACCTTATTCTTCCTGCAGCCTGTAAATCCACTCACTAACAATCCTAGTTTCTGCTCCTGTTGACCTATAATAGCACATCACCGGTTCGTGTTAACTTCCTTTCATCCTCTGAAAAATATTGAGATCAGAGTCAAATTTTTTACCTCTATTTTATTCTCTTGCTTATAAAATTTCCACCTAACAGGAGCTTGGATCTGCCTATCAGTAGTATCCAAGAGCTTCATGGCCATTAACACTTCTGTGAGGCAGGTAAATTTTATCTCTCTTTTACAAATGAGAAACTGATACCTGATATGCCCTGTGTAACTTGCCAAAGGACATCCAGGAGTCAGGAATTATCGAACCCAGGTGTCCCATGTCCAGTGAGACCCATGTCCAGGTCTCCCATGTTACAGTGCTCCATCCACTAGACTATCTTTCCTGGGTGATACAATGTTGCTCTGTACAAATGCACCCATTTCTTCCCCATCCCAGCAATCCTATGCACCTCTTCACATACCACACACACATACTCCTTCCCCCATTCCCTGAAAGGTCCCACATCACAGTGGCTTCTCCTCAAGAGTTTATCAATGCCATTCTTTGAGTCAGCAAGATGAAGTCAAAGAGAGTGACAGGCATTCTCTCCTCCCAGCTCCACCTCCAAGGATGAAACTGATTTCCCAAATCTGAACCGGGCACAAATTCTTATCTCCATTTTACGCTACCAGCAAGGTGAGTGGTATCCAAAATACCTCAATAGCGCATAAAAATATCACTGTTGTATTGAAACTGATTTAAGCAAGCCCATTAAAACATGAAATGGGATTTCTGTCATACACTCTAATAAAACCATGTTAATACAATAAAGTCAGGACAGGTCCAATTTATTCTTAACAGAGACTGCAGAAGCAAGTTAGGCATCTGACTTTAAAATAAATTTAAAAAGTCACCCCAAAATCCCAGTGCATCCTGATTTAAAACCTGTATCATATTCTTTAACAAAAATAAAGATCTGTGATCACAGACAAAGCCAGTGTTATAAACTACACAGACACCCTGACTATTTATTAATGTCTGTCTTTACTCAAGTTACCGAGCACGTTCCTTCTAGGTACGCCAACTCCCTGCCGCTACCAAGATATTTGAAAAGAAGTTGCATTCTCAAGCATATTTTGTAATTTATAGTTGAAACAATAGTATATAAGGGGAAATTTATTATGGAGTACTTGTTTTTTTTTACAGGGTATCCAATCATAAATGTGTAATAGAAATCAATATCATTTTAACAAACTTTGAAGGTGAATTTAAGGTATTCAGTGTCTAAATACATGCAAATATACCTTCTGAATAGCTAGTTGGTGTTTGTTTTTTAGGAATGATACTTAAAGAAAAACTTCTAGAAATATTTCTAGAATGACATGTATTTGAGACAAGTAAGTTCTGTAGGTCGAAGAGGGCCAATTTTTATCTTTTAACTGTATAAATTCAGCATGTAAATCTTGCACAACTTTGTGCAGAACTAGTAACAAGGATCTCATTCTTACCACTGCAGAGAAATATTTTACACATGGACTGTATTTATACAAACTTACATTGGACAATTTCTTACATTACAAATTTACAATCAATACAGACAGAAACGTAAAGTCAACCACTTAGTTGCTGGCTATTTTACCCTTATAGCTTTCACAGTCTAAGCTCTCTCTCTCTCCTCTCATGCTACGTCTAAATAATTGTTCAGGTCAGAAATATGGAATTGGAATGAATTTATAAGGAAGATAACATGAGGATGGCAGTGTGCAATCTGAAACGGTTTGTGAGAAGTTTTCAAAATGACTATTTATAATGTACCATAATAAAGATTTAGATACAGAAGAGAGGAATTTTAGAATTTCTGGAATTAGAGCACATTCCCTCAACCCTTTCAACAATGTAAAGCTAACTATAAATCTATGGTTCAGTCTTGCTATAACTGAAATCAATGGCATACCCCATTTTAATAAGAGTTTAATTAGCGCCACAGTGCCGCCAAACAAATCACTCCTTTGGGTACGTTCTTAGGTGGATCCCTAAGCAGCTTCCTTTCTCACTATCCCTTAGAATGTGATATAATCTCTATAGGCAACATTTGTCAGCTGGGTGCATCATAAGGAATAGAAACATGGGACGGCGGAGTGGCAGATAGATGGGAAAGAGACAGGAAAAAAGGGGGAGATCTGCGGCAGTTATGGGGAAAAATGTGACACTTGTCAGGGGAAGGGTTAGCTGTGGGACAGTTCCACAGCTAAAAGCAAAGCTGGGATCAAACAGTTGACTGAGAAAGGACAGCACAGTGTGAATGTGGGGCTAGGGCAAGAACACTGGCTAAGAGAGGTCAAATTTAGGAATTTGTTATGGTGGAGGAAGTAGGAGGGCTTGTCAGTGTAGCAGGAGGAATATAGGATTGGAGGCTTCTTAAGGGAAGTGCTAGATGGGTGCTTGCAGAGAGGCCACTTTTTAGAGCATACATGTCTTCACTAGCCCAATGAACTTTACTGAGGATGAGTATACTCACTTAGCTCCTGAGGAGGTTAATGTGTGTTGGGGAATCCCATTGAGAACAAACACCCCTGTTTGCTAAAGTGTAACAGTAAATTAAGTACAGATTTAAAAGAGTGAAAATAGAAATGTGTTTTCTCTTCCATTTTACTTATCCAGAAAGAGCTGCTTTCCTGTTCTTCATGTCAAACACACATACCACTACATGTTAGCAGATGGAATGACCTTTAAAATGGCTACTATAACATGCAACTCCCTCCACGTGACTGAACAATCATCTTTTAAATATAGTTGTTCCCTGCCCACCCAAGCTCTAACACCAGGAAATTCCCAAAAACAAACATACCAGTCATTAAACATGTTTTGTTGGGGGAGGGGGGGGGGAGAGTCAACTGGCATTACAATTATCCACTGTAGAATCTCTATTACAACTGTATTTAATATTACCATACAACACATTGGAAAATACATTTTAATTCTAATAAATTGACTACAGAAGAAAAAAACATCAAGCTGTCTCATGTATCTGAAGGTGACTTATAAGATCTTTTTCATTTCCAAACCTCATTAAGCAATTGGTACACTTATGAGGCAAGTCTGCTGAATGCCTGAAATCCAAATGAGTTTTAAGGTCTTCAATCTGTCCTGTTGAATATTCACAATATTGACACAAATAAATCCCTTCAGATAAATGAGAATTTAAATGCTTGCAATATTCCAACATACCTGAAAAGCCTTTCCCACAGTCGTCACAAACATGGGGGAATATTTTGGTGTGTTCAATCGCTACATGTCTGTTGACATTCGTATGTAGCCTACTCCTAAAGCCACACACTTGGCATACAAAGAAGTTTTTGCATTTGTCAAAGCTAATTTTGTTTATGAGGCTGTATTGTCCACGCTCCTTGTTGCTATAGCTATCACTTAACTCTATTAATCTACATGCATGCTCATTCACCACATGGCTATGCAAGTCTTCTGGATCATTGGTTTCATGCTCACAAAACTGACACAGATACTGTTCATCACAGCTGTGTTCCTGGAAGTGCAGGTACAACTCGCTGCTTGAGGAGAACTGCACATCACACTGCTCACACCAATAAAGATGGTCATTGAAATGAGTATCTGCTATGTGCTGACTGAGGTTCTCAAATATCACTGTTTTGTAGTCACAGTATTTACAGATGTAGGGATCTTCCTCATGTATTTTTACATGTTCAATCAGCAGAACTTTGCTGGAGAAACTCTCTTTACATACTCTGCAGACATTGGTATCTGTACATGTCTTATGCTTCAGGATCATATGCTGCTTTAAATCAGAGAAGTACTTGCTATTAAACTCACACAGCTCACACTTGTATAGGCCACTACTGTTTGCTCTCAGCAAAGGCCACTTCTGCTGAGCAGTGATATTCAAGGCCTGGTTCTTCTCAAAAAGTTTACAGCTTTCAACAGGTATTTCTTCAATGTCTTCAACTTCTAGCTTTTCAGGTGAAACAGTTTGCGTCTCTATATCATGAACTTCTACAGCATTAACTTCTGTAGTCGAAATTTCTATGGTTTGAATATCTATGGGTTTCTCCTCTTCAGTTGGACTGTCACCAAATATAGGAGACTCACACATGTCTTTATAAATTCCATTATTAGCACTTTTCTCTACAAGAGAAAATAGAAGATACGAGCCACAGTTTAAAAAAAACAAAAACTAAAAGTTGCAGAAGGGTTGAAATATTGCTTTTCATCGCCTGTAGCAGTTTACAAAAGAAAAACGCTAATATTTTCCTCAAGCCACCGAAATAAAATTTCTTTTCAATAAGGAGACCAGCTAAATGAAACACCCTTACACGTTTAGATCTATCTATAAATTTTCTTCATGATCAACATTTTCTATCACAGTTACATTGAAAGACAACACACACACACTTCCCCCAAGTTCAAAGAAAGTTTTTCAATACCCAAGAATTTCTGCAAATATACCTTTACAATTACCTTTCTTTTTTGGGTCTGTAAAGTGCAACCCCATGACATTCGACTGTGCCCCACTCCAATGAGATGTCCCGGCATGCACTGGGCTGCCATCATCATCAGTATCTAGAGTCTGTGCAGGAGCATGGAATCTACCTATGAGGATAAGGGAAGTCTGGTTTTCTTCTCAATATCCCAATGTTCTCTAAAAATTTCTTTGTAATATGATGGCACTGTGGACATAATGTAACCCACTAAATTCTACAATCAAAATACCCACCCCTACAACATTATGGCCTTCATCTTCTCTGCACACAGGTAGCCAGACATAAATGCTTTATCCTGATTCTGATGTAAGGCTGCTGAAATCAAGATAAAGCACGTTGTATTGGGACCTGGTAGTCTCTGTAGGCTGCTTCCTCACATTTAGGAGAAGGGCAGCTACAATCAACTCTATGTCAATCCTGATCAAACTATACTCACATTTTTGTTTTATGTCACACAGAAGATCAGTCCTTACTGTCCAAAAATAATACAAGTGCACCCAGGGTTAATACTATCTAATAATGAAAATAGCATAGAGTCCTCTAGGTTTGAAAATTGAATCTTGATTGGCCAGCATAATTCAAAAAAGAAAACCAGACATTTAAACATTTTTAAGATTCCTAATGTTTAACTTTTCATGTTTGTTAAACTTAATAGAGGGGATGCTCACTCTTCTCCCCAGTAGGTAAAAACAGCACACCTGACTTCCAATAAAAGTGCAAAATTAACTGTCCTCCATGTAATAGGGTAACTTTTGTCAGCTGATAAAAACATTCTAACACAGCTGGGTACCAAGGAAGTTGAACTTTTTATATATTTTAAAAAGTGAGTCTATGCCACATTAAAAATAGTCATCTTAACGTTCGAGACTGTGCCATATACCAGTGGTTCTCAAAGCCAGTCCGCTGCTTGTTCAGGGAAAGCCCCTGGCGGGACGGACCAGTTTGTTTACCTGCCATGCTCGCAGGTTCGGCCAATCGTGGCTCCCACTGGCCGCGGTTCGCCGCTCCAGGCCAACTGCTTCCCGCAGCCCCCATTGGCCTGGAGCGGCGAATCGTGGTCAGTGGGAGCCGCGATCGGCCGAACATGCAAGCACGGCAGGTAAACAAACCGGTCCGGCCCACCAGGAGCTTTCCCTGAACAAGTGGCGGACTGGCTTTGAGAACCACTGCCGTCCACTGTATTATGTATAATCTGATTGAGTTAAATACCATTAATACATAATTTTACTGAGGTTTTCCTGTATTGTGGTATAAACTGAATTGTTTGCTCTACACGACGCAGCTTTTCACTAAAAGTCTGATAATGGAGTTTCTAATTATTTATTCGAGTTCCATTGTTTTCTCTTTATATATGAAATATGTACAAAGACCTATATGAGAGCTCTAGAAATTATTTAAACCCAGATTAACACTGACCAACAGATTCAAAAGCTAATAAATTTCTCTCTCTGCAAACAAGTTTTAGCAGTAAATAGCTATAGCTGATTATGCGGAAAAATCTTTTACAATCCTTTTTAATTTTAAATTTCTAAAGAGGCAGAGCAAAAGTTATTCCATAAATGCTTCCAACTGCACAGTCCTTCCTATTCCAATACTTCAATTATAATGCTGAAGATTCAGTGTTAATTTTATTGGAGAGAGAAAGGAAGTGTATTCTTACATTCACTCCATCCTATACTTCAAGGGTAACACTAAGCAGTGGGCACTTGTATAATGAAGTTGGTCTTTAGATGCCCAAATCAAATAGTTAAAAGGAAATTTCTGATAAAGCACCCTGTTCCATCTGACTCCAATCTTTGTTTACATTATTTTGACACCATTCAACAAATGTTTTAACTTGTGAAGTCCAATAGTTGTCATAAATACCGGGAACTGCCAGGCCTCCAATATTTCTATATTTTTATTATAATGTTATACCTTATTGAGAAATAGAATTTCAAATAAAATTATTTAATAGCCTTCTGCCAGTCTTGGAGAGTGGAAAATTAAATGTACTTACATAGGAAAGTTGTTGCATTTTTTTGCATTATGTTGCTGCTTTTCTGGACAGAACTTTGATACACCTAGGTAAGTGTTTGTCAGAGGAGATTAATAATATAATAGGAAGGTAATCTTACCTCTGTTTTCAGAAATTTTAATGTCTGGCTGTTTCATAGAACAGACACTATAGCAGTGGTCAGAAAAGATTCCATTGTTGTCTATATATTTGCTTACACCTGAAGAATCTAGACAGAAAAAGAAAAAAGTGTTTAAACCACAAGTTGATACAGCAACACATACCTTTAAAATACACACACATTTACCTCAGCGGTAACATCTATGTTTCTTAGACTGTATCCAAATTTAAAAGACCATGGATGGCCTAATACTAAAAATATTTAGCATTTATATAATGATTTACATCTTCAATGCACTGTACAGACATTAATGGTTTTTAAAAGCACTCAACATTAGTCTAACTCTGATCCAACTGAAATCAACAGTAATACTCCCTGACTTCAATGGGAGCAGAGTTAGACCAACACTTTTGATAATCTCCCCTAAACACCTGGGTTAGTAGCTTTGCCCCCATTTTACAGATGGGGACACAGAAGTTAAGTAGCTTTCCCAAAGCCGCCGAGGAAACGGGGAACAGCAAATGACTAGAGAAACATTAACAATGGCTGGCTTAAATGGAACAGTTTTAAAATTGTTTAACAGTGGTGCACTCATAGGGAACAGAGTAGCAACATGTTAGTCAGTATCCGTAAAAAGAAAAGGAGTACTTGTGGCACCTTAGAGACTAACAAATTTATTTGAGAATAAGCTTTCGTGAGCTACATCCGATGAAGCTTATGCTCAAATAAATTGGTTAGTCTCTAAGGTGCCACAAGTACTCCTGTTCTTTTTTCAAAGGAACAGTGTACGTTCACATGAATGTGTTTGAATTTGCCTCTTAGTTTATGAGTCCTTCACAAATTCTTGCATTTTAGTTTTCCCAGGAAACAAGAGAGGTTTATTTTGAGGAAAGTTACAGTAACTTACACACTGAAGTGTCAACAGTTCAAGCTGTAGACTCACCTGAGTAACGTGAAGGATGTAAAGTCTTCCTTTTCCTCTTTTTAGGATGTTCATTCATTTTGTTTCAGCCTAAATGAATTAAAAATGACAATATCCAAGAACTGGTTACACCTATTTTTGCTGGTTTGCAATCATGAATCAGTGCTTAAAGATTAATTATTAATCTCAGTACACCAGCAAAGCACAGAAACAGACTCCCCAAAAGGTAAATTCCTTATCACAAAAATTAAACTAATGTTCAATTCTGTGTGAAATGACACTAATCTGCAAGATAAAAATTCATGTTCTGTCCCTATTTTTTTTTTTTTTTTTTTGGTTTAAGTTGAACGAGCATGGAGACTGAACTACCCTCTCATCTGTAGAGGTGAATGCATCCAATCAAGGCACAGACACACCAGTATAGCAGAATGAAGAACGCTGTACTGCAGCTTCCCAAGCTATACCTGGCTCTGAGGTCAGAGCAGGGTTTACCACTTTGTGGGCTCAGACACCCAGATATGACCAGAGGGCTTGGCTTCAGTGAGGCTCCATATGGGTACTGACATCTGCTCATATGGAGCTACCAAAAGAGTCAGGGCCATAGTTTTCTTTTTAGATATATTCACTGGTGCTGGGTGACTACATTATACTTAATGGGTTTCAAAAATGCCTAAGGCCACATCTACACTAGTGAGCTTACAGTGGCGCAGCTGTACCAATGCAGCTGCGCCACTGCAAAATCGCTCATGTAGCCGCTCTACGCCAACGGGAGAGTTTTCTCTGGTCAACATAATAAAAACCACCTCCATGAGCAGCGATAGCTATGTTGGCAGGAGAAGCTCTCCTGCTGACATAGTGCTGTCCACACTGGCACTTCTGTTGGTGTAATTTATGTCACTCAGAGGTGTTTTTTTCACACCCCTGAGCAACATAAATTATACCGACAAGAGTAGTAGTGTAGACAAGCCCGAAGCACTAGTCCCATTGACTTGTGCTTCTTAACGACATAGGCTTTTTTGAAAGACCAATGTCTCTCAAGTTACCATTTTTTGCCTCCCACCATCCCGAATAGTTCTGTAATATTGTGACAGAAATAAGTGCTAAGCACACACACACTACACTCCGGTTTCATACCTCATTCCTTGGGATAGAAGAGTAATGGAGTTCACCCCATAAGGAGGGACGATCAGCACTTTGAGTCACTGTCAAGTGGTCGACATGACACAGGAAGTGGCATTTTTAGAGCCAACTCCTGCCATCTTTTGTTGGAGATTACCCCTGAAGTGGGCTTTTTGGGGGAGACTCTGGAGGACTTCTCCCCAAAATGCATAAAATGTTTACATGTTGAAAATACTAAAAAGAGCCCTGGCCCACCCAACTTACTAGAGGTAATCTTCAATATCAGCAAGAGGACTAATATCTAAGAAATTGATTGCTATACAACATCCAAATGTGGAGAAAGTATCTGCAAGAGAAAAACGTAAGTTATGCAGCAGTAATATTTTAAAATCCTGGAAGCATGGAGTGCAAAATATCAGAGTAAGAAGTATCACAAATACCGACAAATACGGGGAAATCAGAGATCAATCAGAAAGCAATATAAAAAGTTGGGAGTCATAAAAGATATATGTATTAAAGGGGCTTATTTCAACTTCTGCAGAAACTTATTGCCTTTTGCTGCCCCTTATTAGCCTACAACAGACAAAAAGGTGGAGATGATTCTTGAAATAGCTGTGACATATTGGCCATCAATAGAACACAGCCTCCTTTGAGGTGAAATCTCAGAACACATCATATTCTGGGTCTTCCTCAGCCTCAACATACATATATAGGGCCTGACCCAAAACACAATGTTTTCCCTTCTAGGCAGTGACACCAACTGTGGCCTGACTAGTCAGGAGGAAGAGGAGCTCACACAGAAGTGGATTCTGAGAACAGATTAAGGGGGAAAGAAACAAACAGCTCCATATTCTACCTCAAAAAGTTGGGATCACTAGAGCTAACAGCTCCAGATGTAAATGGGAGGGGACAGGTAGGACATTTTTAATAAAAACCCACTTTGTCTCAAACTCTATTCTGCTGGTTTGACACAGCCAGCGTTTGGGGGCCTCCCAGGGCCTATTTCCGCAGGTTTTGGGGGGAAGGTGGCTGGAGAGGGGGAAGTCAAGGCTTTTTTGGGGGGGAGGGGGAGTGTTTGGAGTCTACGCCTTAATTGGCCTCATGAAGCGGTTACCTAATGAGGGGTTTTCTTAGACATGATTGTACCGACACGCAGAGAGCTTTGCTAGGAGCCTTGCCCCAGAGCTAAGCCAGAAGCTGCCCCCCGCCACCCCATGAACGCGCACGAGACACAGCCCCCCAGGGTGTGGGGGACAATGGAAGGGGGGGGGGAGAGGAAAACAAGCTTGCCAGGGGGCCGCCACACGGCAACCCCCGGGGCCGGGAGGCTGCCAGCGGGACCTGAAAGTCCCCAGGGAAGCCGGGGCGGGAAGGCGCGCTGCCCTGCGCGGTTCAGCGGGACTTTTAGAGCAAACGCGGCCTGGCGCCCCGGGGGCCGGGAACGGGGGCCCGTGGGGAGGGCGATGGGGCAGCGGGGGGGGCGGCGTTGGGGCCAGAAGCTGAGAAGAGGGGCTGGAAGGGGGGGGGAAGCCCAGGCGGGGTCATGGGGACGGAGGAGTCCGCGGTTACTCCGGGCGGGCCGGCACCCCAGCCCAGCCCGCACCCCGCGCTCACCTTCCGCTCCGCGCCCTGCTGCAGGCCCCAGCCGCCGCCGGAACCGACCGTGGCCGCAGGGGAAGGGGCGGGACGAGGCTGGGCCCAGGCGCAGCCACCCGGCAGGCGAGCCCCCTGCGCCCCCTGCCGGCCCCGCCGCCTTATCGCAGCCGGCGGGAGGAAAGCCGCGCAGGCTGCTGTGGAGTGGAGCCCGCCCTCCCCCTCCCAGGTAACCGCCAGGCCCATCGCCATCCCGGCTGGGGCTACAGCCCTATAGCTATACCCGCCCTGGGGCAGAGCCCTATAGCCATACCGCCCCATAGCCATATGTCTCCTGGGACCCCAGCCCTATAGCCATACCCCGCCCCCGCCACTCCCCTCCCCCCAGGGCCCTAACTCCATTGCTGTATGCCCCCTGGGGCCCCAGCCCTATAGCCATGCTGCCCCATAGCCATATGTCTCCTGGGACCCCAGCCCTATAGCCATAGCCCCCACCAGCCACTCCCCTCCCCCTGGGGCCCTAACCCTATTGCCATATGCCTCCTGGGGCTCCAGCCCTATAGCCATGCTGCCCCATAGCCATATGTCCCCTGGGACCCCAGCCCTATAGCCATACCCCCCCCCCAGCCGCTCCCCTCCTCCTGGGCCCTAACCCTATTGCCATATGCCTCCTGGGGTCCCAGCCCTATAGCCATGCTGCCCCATAGCCATATGTCCCCTGGGACCTCAGCCCTATAGCCATACCCCCCCCAGCCAGTCCCCTCCCCCCCGGGGCCCTAACCCTATTGCCATATGCCTCCTGGGGCCCCAGCCCTATAGCCATAGCTCCCCAGCCATTCCCCTTGCCCCGGAGCCCTAACCCCATAGCAATATATCCCGGGGCCCAGGCCTATAGCCATACTCCCCCCAGCCATTTCCCTCCCCCCTCGGGGCCCTAGTCCCATTGCCATACCTCCTGGAGTCCCAACTCTATAGCCATACTGCCCCATTGCCATACCCCCTGGGGGCCCAGCCCAATTACCATGGTGTCCTTTATCTATACCCCCCGAGGACCAGTTCCATAGAATACCCTCACTGGGGACCCAGTGCAGACACATAGCCATGCCACCCCTCACAGAGGACCCACCCCTCAGGAGAACCACCCCAAAAGCCATGCCGCTAACCACAGGTAACTACTCCCAGCCCCGAGAACCACCTTCTCAAGGTAGACTGAAGGAACCCATGCCCATAGCCATGCCATCATTCCCCCAGGGGAACAAAGGAACCCAACCCCATATGCATAGAAATTTCCTTGGGGGGGGAACAACCCCAGAAGGAAATTAAGGGAGCCCTTTCCCCATAGCACTCTTACATATGGAATCCTCAGGAGAACTAAGGGATCCCACCCTCATCAGGACACCACCCAAGGGAGCTGTTCTCCCACATAGCCCTTATAGATGGACCCCGTGGTTGAGAAACCCAACCAAACTCCCATCCCCAGCCTGGTAGCCCATGGATTTACTTTTCCCACTGAGGCTGTATTTTATTTTCTCTTCTTTTTAAATGATCATCCTATTAATTTTTTATCTTAAAAAAAAAACAAAAAACCTTCTCCCAAGGAGCACTTTTGATATGGTCTCCCACAGTATTCTTGCCAGCAAGTTAAAGAAGTATGGGCTGGATGAATGGACTATAAGGTGGACAGAAAGCTGGCTAGATCATTGGGCTCAAAGGGTAGCGATCAATGGCTCCATGTCTAGTTGGCAGCCGGTATCAAGTGGAGTGCCCCATGGGTCGGTCCTGGGGCTGGTTTTGTTCAATATCTTCATTAATGATCTGGAGGATGGCATAGACTGCACCCTCAGCAAGTTTGCAGATGACACTAAACTGGGAGGAGTGGTAGATACACTGGAGGGTAGGGATAGGATACAGAGAGACGTAGACAAATTAGAGGATTGGGCCTGAAGAAATCTGATGAGGTTCAACAAGGACAAGTGCAGAGTCCTGCACTTAAGATGGAAGAATCCCATGCACTGTTACAGACTAGGGACCGAGTGGCTAGGCAGCAGTTCTGCAGAAAAGGACCTAGGGGTTACAGTGGACGCTATATGCCCCCTAGGGCCCCATAGAATCAGGGTTGGAAGGAACCTCAGGATATGAGTCAACAGTGTGCCTTTGTTGCCAAGAAGGCTAACGGCAATTTAGGCTGTATAAGTAGGAGCATTGCCAGCAGATGGAGGGACATGATCATTCCCCTCTTCGGCATTGGTGAGGCCTCATCTGGAGTACTTTGTCCAGTTTTGGGCCCCACACTACAAGAAGGATGTGGAAAAATTGGAAAGAGTCCAGAGGAGGGCAACAAAAATGATTAGGGGGCTGGAGCACATGACTTATGAGGAGGGGCTGAGGGAACTGAGAGTATTTAGTCTGCAGAAGAGAAGAATGAGGAGGGATTTGATAGCTGCTTTCAACTACCTGAAAGGGGGTTCCAAAGAGGAAGGATATAGACTGTTCTCAGTGATACCAGATGACAGAACAAGGAGTAATGGTCTCAAGTTGCAGTGGGGGAGGTTTAGGCTGGATATTAGGAAAAACTTTTTCACTAGGAGGGTGGTGAAGCACTGGAATGGGTTACCTAGGGGGGTGGTGGAATCTCCTTCCTTAGAGGTTTTAAAGGTCAGGCTTGACAAAGCCCTGGCTGGAATGATTTCATTGCTTTGAGCAGGGGGTTGTACTAGATGACTTCCTGAGGTTCCTTCCAACCCTGATATTCTATGATTCTATGAAACTGATTGCTGCTTCTTAAAGGTGCTGTTGTAACACAGTTGGTGCTACTCTTCCCTCTGGGTCAATGCTGAGCCAAGGCCCCAGCACGCCATTGGGGGGCACTAAACTGCTAGAGGTGCCACCTTTCACTTCACAGAATAGTGTATTTGTGTGTGTTCATTTGTATGGATGTGTCTTACATTTTTATATGCCAGGGTTAAGGGAAGAATTGTCACTTTAAGCAGCAGTGTCCCCACTGGAATGTTACTACCCCTAGAACGTTGCTATGGGAGCTTACCTAGGACCAAACCAGGGTTTGTTGGGGTGGGATTCCATGCTAGCAAGGCTTGTGCAGTCTGAGGGATACCTTGAAAAAAATGGCTATGTAATAATGATCTTGAGAGAGTCACTGTCAAGAAGCCAACATGTAGATATTAAAGATGTTAACAGTGCTATGAGAGAATATTTATGTCTTGTCCTAATTCTCATTTCACATTGATTTTATATCTATGTCATGTCTTCTCTTTCCTTCTGTAAATCTGCAAGTGTTGTCTATTCTTTAGGCCTATTCCTGTGTCCAGTGCAGTCAGTGTCAAAATTCTCATTTACTTCAATAGTGCAAGTAGAGTGTATATTGTGTGTGTTTGCTGTTTGTTTTTAAGTACTAATTTAAGTATATACTATGTTCATTCAGAGATCTGGATGGGATTCTCACATTCACTTTTGATAAATAAACCAGAATGTAAAAAGAAAAGGAGTACTTGTGGCACCTTAGAGACTAACCAATTTATTTGAGCATAAGCTTTCGTGAGCTACAGCTCACTTCATCGGATGCATACTGTGGAAAGTGTAGAAGACCTTTTTATACACACAAAGCATGAAAAAATACCTCCCCCCACCCCACTCTCCTGCTGGTAATAGCTTATCTAAAGTGATCACTCTCCTTACAATGTGTATGATAATCAAGTTGGGCCATTTCTAGCACAAATCCAGGTTTTCTCCCCCCCACCCACAAAGCCACTCTCCTGTTGGTAATAGCAGCAATTGTGTGTATAAAAAGATCTTCTACACTTTCCACAGCATGCATCCGATGAAGTGAGCTGTAGCTCACGAAAGCCTATGCTCAAATAAATTGGTTAGTCTCTAAGGTGCCACAAGTACTCCTTTTCTTTTTGCGAATACAGACTAACACGGCTGTTACTCTGAAACCAGAATGTGTGTTTATACATTCATAATCTAATTGATCTATTTTGGATATTTCTGATGATCCTTTCTTAATAGTATCCATGTCGGCTACTGACTGTAGAGAAAATCTGTCATTCAAGAGCACATGAAATGAGACCAGGAGATAGAGAAACAAACAGTTGGGACTAGCCAAGAAATATTTCTCAGTGGCGGGAAATTGAGGAGAAAACGTTTGTCCCAATCAAACCATTGGATTAGCTGAGGGTTTGTTCCACGACAATCTGTTGGATATTCACATTGTGTTATTCTTACATTCTCTCCTGGTGATGAGATACAGGTTCCTGTTCACACACCCAGCATATCCCCATATCACTCACATTCCCAGCATATCCCCTTTGAACACAGACAGCAGCTGCCTATCATGAAATGCTAATCAACATCAATGGCATTGTTTGATGTAATGGTATCAAAGCGTAGCCAAAATTAATCAAGATGGATCTTTGACTACACGTGCCCATTTTTTAATGCTGTCCATTTCTGATTTGGTAGCAAATGGAGGCCAGATATTGTGAGGCTGTACTGGAGTCTCTTTCCTTTCTCCAAAGGTATTTTCCTTATTTTCTTTTTCCTGTTCTCTCAGATATCACATGGGCAGGACTGTGTATCAAGGTGGATCCTTCAGTTCCTTTTTGTAGAGTGGGCCTATTTCTTTTTTTTAATTCAAAGGGTAAAACTCAGAGGTTCTCAAACTGGGGGTTGGGACCCCTCAGGGGGTCATGAGGTTATTACATGGGGACTAGCTGTTACCCTCCACCCCAAACCCCACTTTGCATCCAGCATTTATAATGGTGTTAAATATATAAAAAAGTGTTTTTAATTTATAAGGGGGGGGTCGCACTCAGAGGCTTGCTATTTGAAAGGGGTCACCAGTACAGTACAAAAGTTTGAGAACCACTGATATAACTGATTTTTTGGTCAGGGAAAGGTTTCACATTATCTACCTTTGCCTGTTTATTGACCTGAAAAAGGCTTTTGGGAACAAGTCAGTGTAAGGCTATGAAGGAGAATGAGGATGTGTACCTTCAGCCTCACTGTAGGAGTGAGTCAGGTGGGTATGTATTGTGACACAAAAGGGTCCACATGGCTAGCAACAAGTAATCAAGAGTCAGAGGTGGGAGGAAATGGAGAGAGGAAAGAGGGAGCCAGAAAAAAGCGGAACAGGAGGGAAGAGCCCGAGTGGACATTATGGAGATGAACGGAGGAACTCAGGAGAGGTGTATGGAGCGAGAAGGGGGAGCTTGGGAGGAGGTCATGCAGCAGGCTGGGGGAACCCGAGGCAGATCATGGAGCTGGATGGAAGATTCCAGGAGGAAATCACAGAGCAGGCTATGGGAGCCCCAGGGAAGATCATGGAGCTGGATGGAAGAGCCTGGGAGGAAGTCACAGAGCAAGCTGCGGCAGCCCGAGGGAAGATCATGGAGTTGAGTGGAAGAGCCCAGGCAGAGGTCACGGAGCAGGCTGGAGGAGCCCAAGAGAAGATCATGGAGCTGGATGGAAGAGCCTAAGAAGTGGTCACAGAGCAGACTGTGGGAGCCCAAGGGAAGATCATGGAGTTGGATGGAAGAGCCTGAATAGAGGTCATGGAGCAGGCTGGAGGAGACAAAGGGAAGATGATGGAGCTGGCTGTAGGAGCCCAGGCAGAGGTCACGGAGCAGGCTCGGGAAGGCCAGGAAGTGGGCATGAAGCTGGTGAAGGACCTGTTGGCAGTGGTTGCCACTTCTGCTCTTCCCCAAGATGAGAAGACAGAATTGGAGTTTGACACCCTGCAGTTTATGATGGGGGGTAATGTACACGTGGTCGGGCAATTGCAGAGCCAACACACAGTGGAAGAGTTTCAACAGGAAGTGTTTGCTAAGTTCCCCATACCAGCATTCCGTGTGACTAGCACAGTGGCCTGTAATCAAGTGACCAGCCGCAGGGCTGAGAGAGGCCTCTCACTCCATGAATTCGGCTGCTCCAGGCACCAGGACAGAATCTACTCACAGCTTATCTTCTTCCTGTGCAGAGCCGCCTCCTTGACACGCTGGGCTGGGCTAGACCGATTGCTGGAGATGCTACAGCAGCTGAAGAGATGTATCTAATTCCAGTGGCCCTGGTTGGGGTGATTGTGCAAGCAGACCCAGACCCAGAGCTGGATCTAGAGCAGGAGGTGAAGGCACTGCGGTGGCTGAAGTGCCTGCTGGATGGAGTCTTCTGTTGTGATTTGTTGCCAGGCCATGAGGGGACAGAGCAAGAGATGCAGGTTCAGGTGGCTGTCTACCAGTCAGGCTGGCCTCAGCGGGCTCTAGAGGTTAAGAGAGCAGCCTGCCAGGCAATACGAGCGGCCCTGAAGTTCTGAACAGGCAACATGTGAGGGTGCATCAGTATTACAATGGGTAAGTCTAAGCACAGAGCACATAAGGGGTATGGATCACAAGAGCTATATACGGGAGTTGGCTGAAGAAGAGAAGAGTTGGGTACAGGAGGCCTGGGAACAGAACAGAGATGGAAGAAATGAAATATGGAATTCTGGGTCTGGGGGAGTGGGACATAGTTACAATACATAGGAGTTGGAATTGGGGAAAATAGGAAGAGTATGGGCAAGTGGGGAAGAGTACACGGGAACTGGGGAGTGGACAGTGTTGCTGCACGTGGACAAAGCAGGCTCCGCAGGAGATGGAGCATGAATGCTTGTGACAGCCTCACTCCATGCTCCCTTCATCCAAGAGCTGGGTAGGGGGAATGGGAAACACTCATTGCACTTGGAATTGTGCCCAAAATTAAATGGAAGCCAGGCAAAGGTTGTTTTGAATATTTTGAGTGGAAACTTCAAAGCATTAATTTCATGTTAATGGAGCTCCATGCCTCAGTGTACCCTTCCCCCCAAATAAACTATCCTGTCAGTTTAATCACAAAGCATGCAATGGCTTCACTGCATTATATTTTGCATATTTTAGTCTACTGAGAGGATAAATGTATGTTATTCATAACTAGAGTACTTCAGGATGGCTTCTATATCTAATGTCATGTCTTTTGTGGGTAAAATGTAACTGCCTGAAGTCTGCAATTAACTCCTTTGTTTAGTTGCAAAGCACAATTTATCAGCTGAACGTTTCACTTTACCATCTTCTGTAGCTTGGCTCATATATTTTTCACACCTTTCAGAAAAAGCATAGAAAAGACCCAGCAAATTCAGACAGTTCATCCTGTTTTTTGCAGCTTTGAGGCTTATGACCCAGTTGTGGTTCGCCCATGGCAGGAGCTGATCTCTGTTCTAAATAGCTCTTTTAAAACAGTGAAAACTTATATATATCAATAGGTGTGTCTAATGTGAAATTCAATTTCATGGCAATGCATTGAACAGTACAATGTTTGCTTAACAAGCAGAAAGGCCATGCTATTTGCATGTGTGTAATTTGTGAAGTTATATGTGACTGACTGCTGCAAGAAAATATTAAACAGAAGGAATACAAATCCAAAACATGCACATTGTCAAACTGAAATGTTGGGCCTGTCCTGTAGTAGGTAACTTCCGGGTACTCTTCTGGCTCTGTCAATCTGTTTCTTCACTTCAGCAGGTGGGTATTGTAGTTGTAAGAACGCTTGATAGAGATCTTGTAGATGTTTGTCTCTGTCTGAGGGGTTGGAGCAAATGCGGTTGTATCGTAGAGCTTGGCTGTAGACAATGGATCGTGTGGTGTGGTCTGGATGAAAGCTGGAGGCATGTAGGTAGGCACAGCGGTCAGTAGGTTTCCGGTATAGGGTGGTGTTTATGTGACCATTGCTTATTAGCACTGTAGTGTCCAGGAAGTGGATCTCTTGTGTGGACTGGTCCAGGCTGAGGTTGATGGTGGGATGGAAATTGTTGAAATCATGGTTACCTACTATAGGACAGGCCCAACAAAGAAAATAACAGAACGCCACTAGCCATCACCTTCAGCCCCCAGCTAAAACCTCTCCAATGCATCATCAAGGATCTACAACCTATCCTGAAGGACGACCCATCACTCACACAAATCTTAGGAGTTAGGCCAGTCATTGCTTACAGACAGCCCCCCAACCTGAAGCAAATACCAGCAACCACACACCACACAACAAAACCACTAACCCAGGAACCTATCCTTGCAACAAAGCCCGCTGCCAACTGTGTTCACATATCTATTCGGGGGACACCATCATAGGGCCTAATCACATCAGCCACACTATCAGAGGCTCGTTCACCTGCACATCTACCAATGTCATATATGCCATCATGTGCCAGCAATGCCCCTCTGCCATGTACATTGGCCAAACTGGACAGTCTACGTAAAAGAATAAATGCACACAAATCTGACGTCAAAAATTAACATTCAAAAACCAGTCGGAGAACACTTCAGTCTCTTTGGTCACTCGATTACAGACGTAAAGGTGGCAATTCTTCAACAAAAAAACTTCAAAAACAGACTCCAAGGAGAGATTGCTGAATTGGAATTAATTTGCAAACTGGATACAATTAACTTAGGCTTGAATAAAGACTGGGAGTGGATGTGTCATTACACAAAGTAAAACTATTTCCCCTTGTTTATTTCCCTCCCTACTGTTCTTGTCAGCTGCTGGAAATGGCCCATCTTGATTATCACTACAAAAGGTTCCCCCCCACCAAACCCTTGCTCTCCTGCTGGTAATAGCTCACCTTTCCTGATCACTCTTGTTACAGTCTGTATGGTAACACCCATTGTTTCATGTTCTCTGTGTATATAAAATCTCCCCACTATATTTTCCACTGTATGCATCCGCTGGAGTGAGCTGTAGCTCACGAAAGCTTATGCTCTAATAAATTTGTTAGTCTCTAAGGTGCCACAAGTACTCTTTTTTTTTTTGGACTTTTAAACTCCCTTTATTCATCTGTGAATGTGAGAGAGAGAATTTCAGGTTGAAAAGTCAACCTTTAATACACACAGAAATGCACACATCTCCTTAGCTGCTCAGAGGGAGATTCCAATTACCCTCATCTTACCCCTAAGAGAGGAAATGGAAGGCAGTTCCCCATGTATTGTCTCAACCTAGCAGCAACACTTCTCTGCCTTCTGCTCCCTTGAGCTTTCTCGGTCTGGGACCTAGCAACACCACTTCTCTGACTCCTCCTTTCCACTGCTCTGGGACCATCTGTGAAGTCAGCTCCCAGGCTCTCACGCACAGCTTCCCCATGTGCACAGCCCTGAAAATCAGAGTATTGGAGGAGTTGCTCTTATCATCATGACAGCTTCTCCTGCACGTGCCAAAATCCTGCAGGAGGACTTGCAATCAATTCATGAGAGTTTAGCAGGGGGAACTGCCATCCAATCCCCCCCATCACTGTGTTTTGCACCCCCTCAGGCTTCCTCTGGCTCTCACATCCCCTTGCAACTGTAAATCTGCCTCTTGCTCAACCCACGACCCTGTTCCACCTGACTCACCCCATTCACAGTGGCTGTGCTAGTCCTCTCGGTCCCTGTGTCCCGTCTAGCCCCTTGAACCATAGAGTCGTGGCTAGTTTGCCTGTGGACATGGCTTCCTTCCATTCAATTAAACGGTGGGAGGTGGTAGCCAATTTTACTAAGGGCAGCCTACCTTTCATCTGCACACTAACTGTAGGGAAATGGTGGCCATCTTGCAGACTTCAGGCCCACTGACAGTAATAGGAAATGGTGGCCATTTTGTTTATGGGAAAATTTACAAGTTTAAAAATGGCTGATGATTGACCCTGGTGATAGTCTAAACAAAAAGAGCTGTCAGCCAGGCTTGCCGTGGTTTCCCTTGCTGCACACTGACACAACAGATATTCTAGGCTTCTGAGTGGCAATCCTGAAATCTTATTATATAGATACTAATGTTACAAGGTCACTAAGGTTAGATTGTAACCAATCTAAAAATTGCTACAATATCCACTGGATAGAAAGAGTGGAATAAGATGAGGTGGTGTTCTTCCAACTGCCAAAAAGCGATGGAGAGCACTGCTCATCCATGCCAGGGAGAGGAGCAGCAGCTGCTGCTGCTGTTAGCAGAACAGGCCCAATTTCAATTGAGTCCTATAAGTGCTACTTTTAATACAAATAATTAGGGCTGTCAATCAGTTAACTCACACGATTAACTCAAAATTAACTGTGATTAAAAGAATTGCAATTAATCAGTTTTTATCACATTGTTAAACAATAGAATACCAATTGAAATTTATTAAATATTTTTATAGCTTTTCTACATTTTCAAATATATTGATTTCAGTTACAACACAGAATACAGTGTACACTGCTCACTTTATAGTATTTTTCATTTTTACAGTGCAAATATTTGTAACAAAAGAAATAGTATTTTTCAGTTCACCTCATACATGTACTGTAGTTCAGTCTCTTTATCGTGAAAGTGCAACTTCCAAATATAGATTTGGGGGGGGAGGGGTCACATAACTGCACTCAAAAACAAAACAATGCAAAACTTCAGAGCCTAGAAGTCCACTCAGTCCTACTTCTCATTCAGCCATTCGCTAAGACAAGTTTGTTTACATTTATGGGAGCTAATGCTGCCCACTTCTTATTTACGTCACCAGAAAGTGAGAACAGGTGTTTGTGTGGGACTTTTGTAGCCGGCATTGCAAGGTATTTATGTGCCAGATATGCTAAACATTCATATGCCCCTTCATGCATCAACCACCATTCTAGAGGACATGTTTCCATGCTCCACCATTCTAGAGGACATGTTTCCATGCTGATGATGCTCGTTAAAAAAAAAAATCTGTTAATTAAATATGTGACTGAACTCCTTGGGGGAGAACTGCAGGTCTCCGGCTCTATTTTACCTGCATTCTGCCATGTATTTCATGTTCTAGCAGTCTCGGCTATGACTCAACATATGTTCATTTTAAGAACATTTTCGCTTCAGATTTGACAAAACGCAAAGAAGGTACCAATGTGAGATTTCTAAAGATAGCTACAGCACTTGACCCAAGGTTTAAGAACCTGAAGTGCCTTCCAAAATCTGACAGGGATGAGGTGTGGAGCTTGCTTTCAGAAATCTTAAAAGAGCAACACTCCGATGCGGAAACTACAGAACCTGAACCACTAAAAAAGAAAAATCAACCTTCTGCTGGTGGCATCTGACTCAGATGATGAAAATGAGCATGCGTCGGTCCGCACAGCTTTGGATTGCTATAGAGCAGAACCCGTCATCAGCATGGATGCATGTCCTCTGGAATGGTGATAGAAGCATGAAGGAATACATGAATCTTTCGTGCATCTGGCATGTAAATATCTTGCAATGCCAGCTGCAACAGTGCCATGAGAACACCCTGTTCTCACTTTCAGGTGACACTGTGAACAAGAAGCAGGCAGCATTATCTCCCGCAAATGTAAACAACTTGTTTGTCTGAGCGATTGGCTGAACAAGAAATAGGACTGAGTGGACTTGTAAGTTTTACATTGTTTTATTTTTGATTGCAGTTATTTTTTTTGTACATAATTCTACATTTGTAAGTTCAACTTTCATATGATAGAGATTGCACTACAGTGCTTGTACTAGGTGAATTGAAAAATACAATTTTGTTTTTTACAGTGCACATATTTGTAATAAAAATAGTGAGCACTGTACTCTTTGTATTGTTATAATTGAAATCAATATATTTGAAAATGTAGAAAACATCCAAAAATATTTAAATAAATGGTATTCTGTTGTTGTTTAACAGTACAATTAATCGCATGACAGTCCTACAAATAATGTTTCTGCTAAGTGCTATACAAATACATAGCAAGAGCCATTCCCTGCTCTGAGAGCTTACAGTCTAACTAGATGAGACAGACAACGGTGGGAGGGGAAAACAGAGGCACTCAGAGGTGAAGTGCTTTGCCCACAATCATACAAAAGGTCAGAAGCAGAACCAGGAATAGAACTTAGGTTTGCGCCCCAGTCTAGTGTCCTACCCATAGACACATGCTGTCCTGGTGCTCCCCCCTCTAGTTTACCCATTGGGAATAGTTCTTGTTTCTAATAATTAAATGTTAGTGGTGGTCCATCAGCATCAATATGCTAAATACAGAAGTATGTGTGTGTGTGTGTTTTTCCCCCCCAGGGCTAGGCACTTGGGGAAGCTGTTTGTGAGAGACTAGAGGGTGGGACTGAGCACATAGACTTGCCCTGCCACTGAGCCCTGACTTCATCTATGGCCCTAGTGCAGCGAGAGGGTCCTGGAGCAGTGGGTGCGGGGTGTCAGGAAGAGAAAGCTGGGGACAAGAGGAGGCAGAGAAATGTTGCTGCTGGGTCAAGACCGTAATAGAACTGCCTTCTATGTCCTATCTTAGGGGGTGATGTGAGGGGGGATGGATGGACAGACTCTCTCATTGTTTTTGAGCACACAAGGAGAACTGTGCTGTTATCTAGGTTGTTGATGAACAACAAAGTTTGGGCCTAATAACACAGCTGAAAACTCTTAGGGTGAAATCCTGGTCCTATTGAAATCAATGGGGAAAACTCCCAGATTGCTAAGATCAACAGAGACTTTCACCAAGTTTCTGATACGGTTTAAAAAAAAAAAAAAAAAAACCACCAGAGCAAACAATCTACCCAGGACATGTCTGTTTCTCGTTTAAAAAGATTTAAACTTTGATCATGTACTATACTAATAAAACACTGTGAACAAAGCAATCTACTGATGTACTTCATGATTTAGGCACTTTTATCTGCCATTATCAGGGTATAATTTAGAACCCAATTATTTCAGGTGCTCTGCACCCTCTGAGAGTTGCTAAGTGCCTCCCGTTAGGTTGAAAATGGAAATTCAAGGTGCTCAGCACATCTTAGGATTAGCCCTCCAAAGTGGGCCTGAATCAGCCCCACCTTGGGTGAAATCCTAGCCCTATTTAAGTAAATGGGAGGTTTGCTATTGATTTCATTTTTAATTTTGGAGCAAATTGTGTACTTCTTTCTGTATTAAGTCTGATTCATTACAGTTTTGTTATAAACTTGTTACTTTTATTAACTTGTAGATATCTTCTTTAAGATGCTGTCTCTTTTCTTTACAGCTTCTGTATTACGACTGAAAAGCTCAATTATCACTGGAAAATCAATTCCAATTTTGTCCCAGTTATCTGTGTGCATTTTTAATTTTGAAAACACTTATTGCTTAATATTTGTTGCAAAACAAAACCACTTTAGATATCTGCATTGTGACATCACATAAATATCTAATGTTAATTAAACAGGTGACTGAACTTCAGAGCCAAAGTGTGCTATAGCAAAATATGGAAGCTGGATGGCTCAATGAACGTTGTGTTTTGAATTATAGCTACTAAGCAGTGACATTTGGAAGATTTCCAAGTACCATAGCTTTCTCCTGGCCTGTAAATTGTGGAATGAGCCCAGTTTGCAACATTTATAGCTTAGATGAGTTTTTTTCACCCCAGCACTATCCCTATATTTGTTGGACTTGTCTTTGCAACTGAAATGGATTGTAGACTCATATGATCATTTTCACTTCTTTAGGATACAGGCCCCATGTTTCAAAAAAGCTTTATTCCATTCTTGTCTGCTTGATTTTTATACATAGAAATTTCCTGAGGTGATGAAAATACCAAAAGCATAAATGAATGGAATATTTTCTTTTTTTGGTTCAATTTTTATTGGGAATCCTCTATTAAAAGCAGCCATACTGGTCAGACCAATGGTCCATCTAGCCTAGTATCTTGTCTTTCAACAAGCTGCTTCATAGGGAATTAAAAGGGAAATTATAGAGTAATCCATCCTGTCATTCTCTCCAAGCTTCTGGCAGTTAGAGGCTAGGGATGCCCAGAGCATGGGGTTGTATCCCTGTCCATCTTGGCTAATAGCCATTGATGGACTTATCTGTCCATCCTCTATATTACACTGGGGAAGTAGCTAGGACTTACCATTATAGCAGGATCATAGCTCCTCCAGGAGCTAAGAAAGTGGGGGCTGTCATACTAATAATGATTAACCCTTTACTAAAATATTAATCATTTACTAACAATTTATAAATGGAACCTTACTCTGAAGTATGACCACTATTTGTATTCCAGTAGTCCCTAGAGGGGCTAATCAAAATGGGCATCATTGTGCCAGGCATTGCGAGATTAAAGTACTTTATGGATTTCTGTTTTAAAGCTTTAGCTTGCTTCTCGTGAGCAGAAGCTACAGCTGATGAAGGACAACCTCTGTTATGGAAGATGTCAGTCTATTTGGTGGTCACTGAATACCCAATGGCACTTTTAACAAGAGACAGGATGTTAACTATGGGATCCAGGCCAAATCCTTATTCTGATAAGTGCATTTTAACTATCTACATTCCAGCAACTGAATAGGATATTCTGCACCTCTTCTTCTCAAATATCATGCATAGTCACTCTAGGGTGAGAAACAGCTGCCTAGTTTCAACCCACAGGTGGCTGTATATGGATTTAAGTGTTCCATATTTTAGCCACATGATAGGGTGGGTTAAGTAATTCATGTATTTTAAAAGTTGCATAATTTATGCATTTGGTTGAGATCTTCAAAGACACTCAGGGGATTTGGACTCACTGGTCCTATTAAAATTAATAGGAATTGAATATCTAAATCCCTTATGCATCTTTGAAAAAAATCTCATTTAACTCAAGGTAGCCTTCTCTCTCTGCAAGGCCACAAAAGGGTCCTGGCCAACAGAACTGCTTTTCATTGGGCATGGCCAGGGCTGTATGTGCAGGGGGATACTCATTCTCTATAGAGCTCAGTTCTACCTGAGCTCTGAGAACAAGAAAAAAAGGTGAAGCTAGGCTGAGCGCATCATATGATAATGCCCTCCCCCCAAAAAAATCAATCACTGAGAGAGTTGCTGTCTTCCAACTCTGAACAAGGAACTAGGGAGGAAAAAAGAAAGCAGTAATACTGCTAAAGCTATTCTGGGACTTCCCCAGCCCTCCCTTCATGTCTAGCTTCCTGCTGTAGGTTAAAGAAAATAATACATAATCTCACATTTTGGACCTCTTATTTTTCTTTACAAGATGTTTTAAACAAATTAAACAGCAAATTATATATCCAGATGGGTCACTGGGTTCACCACTTGTTAAGGTCTGGTCATCATGTGACCTGGAGTAGGGTCTTGTCCAGTTGTTTCACTTAGATCATCAAATTCCTCAGAATTTAGATTACCGTTCAATAGGTTTAACATTTTAACAGGAATATCTCCCTTCACGAAGGCCATGATGTGAGCACTTTGCTACTAGGGTCATGCAGCAACTCAAACAAGCATGGAGATAGAAAACAAGTAGCACTGTCAGCTTTGTACAGAATCCCTTGATGAGCCTGAACCTTGTTATAGATTAGGCTGTGATCTCCCCTCAACCCTCCCCATCCTTTTTTTAAAATTCTTTTGATAGATCTCCCTTTGAAATATAACACACCTGCTATCGCTGCAAAGAAAAGGCTTACTTTACAAAAAATGAAACTCTACCTTTACAAGAGTCATCAGTAGGACTGGAGCCTTTCTGAATTCCACTGAGCCTAAGGAGCCTTTCTGATGTTCTTACTTCATCAGTGAATAAGTTCTCAAATTTGCTTTTCCCATTCTCAGAATTGGTCTTGCAGACATCACCAAGACCTTTCAAATAAGCCTCACATGATGTTGCTACAACATTCCTTTTAAGTGGCAGTTGTAGTGAAGAATTAGGAGAATTTTCAGAACATAATCAACACCTAAACATCTAAAGCCCTCTCAGAAACGGTTTGGTTGAAACACCTCAAATTTGGGCAAACGTCTGTCCTCTTGTCACAGACAACACATATATTTAAAGTACAAGTGACCTATTTTGAGGATAAAAATCAGACATAAATGGGAATCAAGTCTCAACTTTAACTATGGAGCGGCTATTGTCTCTTCCTAAATCCAAGCACAATGCAATTCTTATTTCTAAAAAAAAAATTTTTTTTTTGGATGAACAGGTGTACACATTTTCTCTGTAGCTCCTTTCTTCTTACTGTTTGGAATGCATCAGATGAAACCCAAAATGTGCTCTAAATCCACAGAAATTCCTTCAGTTCTAGAGCACTAACTCTTCCATGAATATGCATGTTTCAGAGTACAAAACTGTACCAACCATATTATTTTAAATTTACTTTTTAGTATATACATTAACACTCAAAAATGTGATGAAACACAAATACACATCATGATGAGATACAGACTGCAAAGTTAAATAAAAAGCAGACTTTTTACAGTTTCCGATGAACATAAACTACAATAAGTGCATAGGCCAAATATTTCCTATTTGAGTAGCACAGCAAAAAGGAAAAAAAATGAACATTTTAAAATGATACTGCAAGACTATATTCTCAATACAACAACACATGCATCTTGCTGTGTCTTAAATACTCTTTTGGCCCAATACTAAAATCCCCCCTTCCCCCCCCAGGTTGAACAATGTATTATACCACAGAACCTTTATCCATAGAATGACAAACTAATTACAGGGCAATATTTTTTCTCTAGCTAATAGTTATTTCAAAGGATAGGAATTGTCTCCATTTTAAGAGATTTCAAGTAAATACTTGGGGGTATCCATGTTCTCCTCTTGATGCAGGCACAATTTCCATTAGTTTTAAGGGAATAACATGTGGGAACCAAGAGCAGAATACACTCTCTTGGGCTCTATTCATCCAAAATTCTTGCAGCTGTGAGTACCAGTTATGAGGACAACATGAAATCTACTTTCAAAATTCCAAGCACAAGAGTCTTGGAAGTCAGTTTGTGGTCAAGTGTTCCATTCTTTACCAAATATGGAGGCATAGAATTCTTCCCCCTGTTGATGGGCACATAGGAAATATCGACCTCTTAAGTCAGTGGACTTTGACAGTCGTGCTCTGGATATTGACTTATCACTAGTAGGAAGGGGAAACTTTACAAGAAATTAAAGCAGTTTTGAGACCATGGTGGCCTTAAGGCAGAAAAAGATTAGACCTTTTCCACTAAAAATACAACATTAAGACAATTTTGGCCAGTTGATAATCTCGAGGAATCCAAGAAAATTAAAATCAAGCCTAGAGATGGATTACATGTATTTGCAGCTATGAAGAATCAGGTTTGGGCCCTCATGAGCTAGGAGAGCAGTACAGGCATATAATGATTATTAAAGATCAAGTCTTGCCCAACTTGTCTCTCCACAGCCTGAGTTATTCAATAAAACAGGGCTACTGGGTATGACCACGGATTGGATAATTTCAGATAGTGGGCAAGATTCTCAGATACTGTAAATCAGCATAGCTCCACTGAAATATGGTGCTACCATAATTTACATCAAATGGGGATTTGGGCCAGATTATTTAATAGGATCCATGAGACATGTGAATTATTTTTTTTTTTTAACTTATTACCTCTAACGAACACATTAGGGTGAAAATAAGGGCACTTAAAATGTAAGATGTGTTTTGAAGCATGTTTCAGCATCAAGTTTTGTGAGCACTGGCACAAGTGGTTGTGTTATAAAAACAAAATGAACTATCCCAAGTAACGTTCCCCTGGAGGAACCTCTTCTATCAAGATTTTGCCTAATTCCTGAACAAATGGTTTAAATTTGTAAACTAGATTTTGTTTTGTTTTTTAAAAAAAAGTTCTTTGTTTTGTATATACTCTTATTTTTGGCCCCAAGGGCTAACTGACATATCTCATGCCTTTAGAATTCTGTGCCCCAGGATACTCAGAATTCAGATGAATGTTCTACTCCCAATGCTATGTCAAGAGCACAGCCATCTTTTCCGAGATCAGATTTCATAAAGCACCCAACTGTCATCATGGAGTAGGGAGAGAAACTCTTCTTAAGAGGACAGAGCTTTCTTTAAACTAGTGAGCTGCAGAGATCCTTGAAGTCTTAAAAACAGAAGCAAAAAAAGATAAGCAAGACCACAGCACTCCTGAAATTGAGAACTGAATGAAGCTGGTTAATAGAAAACAAGTATTTAGAATTATAGGTGTTTTACCAGCCAATTAGTGTCACCAGCTTGCAATCAGGAACTTTCACAGGGCTAGTCTACACTTGGTATGCTATAGAGGCACAGTTGGGCCACTATAGAGCTTCAGTGTAGACATTACCTATGCTGACAGGAGGGATTCTCCTGTCAGTGTACGTACTCCATCTCCCTGAGAGGTGGTGCCTAAGAATTCTTCCGTCGACCTAGTGCTGTCTATGCTGGGGTTAGGTTGGCTTAACTATGCTGCTCAGGGGTGTGGATTTTTCACATCCCTGAATGAAATGGTTAAGATGACTCAATTTTCTAGTGTAGACCAGGCCTTAGCAAGAGAATAAATTAATTTTCATGTGTCACATGGACAGGCAAACAAAGACTGGAGAACCTTTTTCCAATGAAGGGCCTAATTCTGATAGCTCATATGCTGCTGTGAATTAAGAGTAACTCCACTGAAATCAGAGTTATACCAGTGTAAAGTGACATCAGAATTACTGGAAGCCCAAAGTCTCTACTAGGTCCAGCTCTTGCACACAAACAAAAGGTTTCTACACCTAGGCTCAATTTCTGATTAGTTTGTCTGATCAGTGGAGACCTAAAAACATGACATCTGCAGAGTGCAAAACATTTTGGACAGATAGAGCCTTATATAAATGGAGACAACTTTGACCAAAGAAAAAATAAATACAAATTCACTATTGTTATGAAATATATTGCAACAGTAATTGGGCTTCAATCATCTGCCACACAGTGTCCACAGCTGTATAGTATTTGTATAAAAAGTGTGGTTCTTCATTCAAGTAAAACCTTAAAAAAATGAAATATGGAAGTTGTATTTTTAAACAAAAAACCTTAGAAGCAGCATATCACAATCCTCTCCAATACCATAGAGTTTTCTTTAAATTGAAGCATTCTAAAGATGTCTGACCTCACAATACATCATAATTTCAAGTGGCTTTTTTGTTTTTAAACTGGTCCAGCCCAGGTCTGTAACCTGTACAGACATGAAAAACAGGAGGAAATCACAATTATTGTTCAGCGCAAATATTGAGCATGTCAGTTATAAAATGACAAAGCAAATAAAATGTCCCCAAAATTAACAAAGACGGGCTACTGACCACTATGGGGCTTAGATGGCTTTACATTTAAAAAAAAAAAAAATAACCAGAGGTCATCATATACAAAGTTCTTTACATGCTGCATAATTCTGACAGTGCCCTTAATATCTAGGCTTTTTATATTTTTTCCACAAGATGCCAAACCACTTACAGTTTTGGTTTTGTTTAAATGCTTTTTATGAAATTAAATTATACTGATAGATGGTATTTTACCCATGAAGAAACTACTGATGCACTTCTTAAGAACAGAAAAGTATGCATATGTAAGTCAGTACAGGAGTTTCTTCTGCAACTTTTTGGAAAACAAATATATTTCAAGAAAAAAAAAAAGCAGCAGCCTGTTTTGTCATTAAAACAAATGTAAGTTTCACAGTTGGAAAAAAAATTAGTTACATTGTTTTACAATTCAATACATATTCCCTAAGTCACTTTTTTCTAATGGCTCTGTAATAAAGTGTAAGGACAAATCCTGGGCTCCTGGCTCTGATCAGACTCCTACTACTATTGGCTTCTATGGGAGTTTTGCTGGAGCAAGATGCTTAGATTCAGTCCAAGCACAAAATCAACTACTTTAGTGTTTGCACAGCTGGTATTCAGAACAAAGGGAACATTTTCAGACCTCTATTCAGGTTAAATGTCAACTGTAAAAAAAGCTATTTAAAAAAATCAAATTCCAAACAGTCTCTAACAAAATCTACAGCTCAGTCACCAATGCATTCATGATCCTTTTTCTGTAGCTGAGATAGTGGGTTTAATTCTCTCACACACACCAGTCTAAGTTAGGAGTAACCCCATTAAAGTCAATGGACTCATATCTGTATAAAACTGGAGAATACCACTTAGTATATTTAGGGTCAACTTTTTTTCTTTAAATATACTCTCTTGTTACTATGAACAACTGTTTCAAGCCCCACATCTCCATCCATTATCTTCCCATACTTCCATTTTCTTTGTTTAATTCTAGTTACCCCAAGCCCTATTATACCTGGGTTGGCTACTCAGTTTGCTTTCTTCTAGCATGCACATAAGAACTCTTTTATAGCTTGTGCAGTGGTTGGTTGCTGTAGCTCTTGAAGATATTGGGCCTGATTCTTCACAGCCCTGCAACAGGTGCACAGTGGGTACAAACACTACCATTCTAATATGGCAGCATTTAACACAAGGTGCAAAATATGGAGAATCAGGCCCATAAGATCCAATAAGTTTAAGGACCTTTTAATTCGGGTCCTAAAAGGCATCTCTCTACAGGGCAATATGTTGGCTCAATACAAGAGGAATCATAAGGATAATTAATGTAGCACTTAATGTGGCACTTGAGTAACACACATCTCTGTTAAACCATGAATTACAGCGCTCAGGGTTTCAGATTTGTATCATTTAACTGAATTTCTTTCTGTAACTAATTCCCAATTTTAAAAACTCTAGAACATTAGAAGGGGTTGACTGTAGACTAATAATAAATACAATAAGGGTAGTTATGTTTAGTAACTACAACTGAGTGAAAACATTCACATCTGAGCAAAGGGACATATGAATTCTGCTGGATTGCTCTAAAATGTTCAGTAGAGATAAGACTAGCCATATTTCCCCACTCAAATCTTAGTATTTCTTTATATTTTTCATGAAGTGTTTTACCACATGATTTAGTACCTGTGTGTTCAATAACTAACTGTAGGAATCAAATGACTACAAAATTGTCTTAAAAGACCAAATAAAAGCCTTGGCTTTACAATCCCCAATTCACTGCTATCCATGTCTTCTATAATATAATTGATTGCACATTTTTAAAGTATTACAATTTGCTAAATGAATCCAACCACTCAATACTTCATAAATACAGCCTGTACAAAGTACAGTTTATTTATAAAGTTATATTCTAATACCAACTGTCAGCACATTTATATTACATCTGGTATTGCACTTTTTTTGAGTGGCACCGACACATACGTGTCTGTCTGTGTGCATGCATGTGAATAAACCCATCCGCCTCAAACTCCTGGACTTTTGGAATTCACTTCAAATGCTGTGAATCTAACAAGTTTAAAACACTGGAGTAAATATCATCCTCAGAATCCTGGGTTTAGCAAGTTATTGTCAAAAATATTTAAGAGTTTATAAAAAAGTGTTTCAGAATAGCAAGTTCTGCCTGCAGCTGTGCATAAGGACAATCTAAGAACCTCTGGTAGTCTTGATACTTGCAAAAACTGGTGCCCAACAGTTAGATTTTTCTCTCACTTACATTCTCACACAGAGCATACAAGAAAGCCAGAGTGCATGTGCAAGAGCATGCATGCTATAAAATATTTGTTTGGCAGCTCTATATGCTGTGAGCTTTCCGAAGTGTTTGCTATAAGTAGCTGGTGATCATTTTGAAAATCCAAACTTATTTCTCATGTGTTGGTTATAGGGATTAAGCAGCTGCTTTCAAAGGAGCAGGAAAGAAGAGAAAGAGAGAGAAAAGGTGGACCCAGAGGCTGAGAGTTTAACCATACATTCCTTGAACAGCCAGCGTATCACTTAGGCCCTGTTTACACTTACCAGTAGATTGGCAATGCTGCGATTGATACAGCGGTGCTGATTTAGTGGGTCTGGTGAAGACCCACGAAGTCGATGGCAGAGCGCTCTCCCATCGACTCCTGTATTCCAGCTCCCTGAGAAGAGCAAAGTAAGTCGGCGGGAGGGCATCTCCCATCAACATAGCATGGTGTAGACACCGTGGTAAGTCGACCTAAGCTATGTCAATTTCAGTTACGTTATTCACATAACTAAAGTAGCGTAACATATGTCAATTTACCATGGTATTGTAGACCAGCCCAAAGTAATGTTAAGAATATTGCCTGAGATTCTTTGAAGAAACTTGGGCCAAGTTCACCTGTGGCACAAGTGGGTATATCTCCCACTGATTTCAGTGGTACTTGTATACTCTTTCACCAGGGTTGAATTTGGTCCTATGATTACAACTGAACACCATCAGTGACATGATGGACAATGAGAGTCTTGGACAGAGAGAACTGGGTTGCAAAATTAAATGAGTGAATATGGGACAAATCATGTAAATAAAGAAAATATATTAATAGTTCCTATTATATAAATAGCCTTTATAAAAATAATCTTTCAATAATTTTAATAACTAACCTTTTGCTAGGCTCTGGAAAACATGTGTGAAAAAATCTATTGTGTTCAGATTAGATTAAATCAAATCCCAAAGTGAACACTACAATGTTTTGTTGCACTAAACCCTATCCTGCCCATTCAATTTCTAAGCCAGCCATTTGGGATGGTGGGGACCAGAGTTTCTTCATGAAGCTATAAATTGCATCCCTACAAATACTGTCCAGGAGAATACCATATAGTAGGCTTATTTCCTACTTCTTTCAAAATGGTGCAGATGATGACAGACCCAGAAGTCAAAGGTTCAATTAAAACCAAAATATATTATGCCTATGACTAAATTTAAAGGAACTGTCCCCTCACTTTAATCTTTTAGATCTTTGAGCTGAAATTGAAGGAGTTTTCAACACCATACCTACTATTTAAATAGCCATGAAAACACTAAGTTTTCTTCCTTTTCAAGTCTTTGAAACCCTACATAATCTTTAAAGTGATACTAGACCTACTGTAATATGTAATGGACTATTTTTGATGATAGCATGTTTTCCTTTTCCCAAATTATCCAAATTAAAAGCAAACAAAAAAACTCCTGCCAATCTTTCAAGTTTACCTTTTTGGGCTTAAGGCATAATATGAAATTGCACATCACACGAAAGCTTAATTTTGAAGTGTACAGTTTAGTGCTATCTGAAACCCTGTTTTTTTTACATTATTTTTGAAAAATGACTGAATATTTCATCTCTGCTCTTGCTGTAAATTCTAATGCCATCATCTGTGGTTTGTGCAATTCCTATGCAACCAGTCTTTGCTGCTGACAAGTATTAACAGTGCAGTGTAGCACCCATAAGTGGGCGATGAGTTTTTTAAATTCTTCACTTTCATTTCAGTTCAAGGCATGTTGCTTTATTGTGTGGAAAATCCAGTCCATTTTTGTTGTCCAGCCACCATGATGAGCATCATTCATCTGCTTCATGAAATATTCTAGAGCTTCTTGTTCACTTTTGTCCAGTGCAAGCGTCTTTCGAATGTACGCAATATCATCAAAAGACTGTAATTCTGGCATTCCTGAGCCAAGCATCATGGAGAAGAGATTTATGAAGAGATTGGCATGCTGCCGAATTGCTAAGTAAGCCTTATAACACATCTCCTGAAACCTTGAAAAGAAAGACAAGAGTTGGTTGGTTCAAGATACTGGATCCACCACTTTCATTTTTTGGAGGCAACAGAAGGAGAGAGGCAGAGCGTGTCTTCACCAGACACGCTATGGTGGTGTGTCTATATCGGTGCAGCTGAGCCAATACAGCGCTGTAGTGTAGATTTTCCCTTAGATTAGGTTCATTTTCAAGTCATTTTTCAGTGACTAATTGATACCAGGTAAATTGGAGACAGGCCTTCGCTTCTAAATCCCTGTTTTCAGTTCATAAGCTTTCTCAAAAGGTGAATTATTTAGGAACATTTAAGGAAATTCACTGAGACATTTGAATTATGCAAGTCTAAAAAGAATACGTTTTAAGCATTGAAACAAAATTGCTCATGACCAGCAAAATTAATCAAGGTTAGTTGTAGTTCTAACATTTGAGTAAAATTACATTTTTAATCCAGTAACCCTAAGTGGTTATGTATGTGCCTGATCCAGCAAAGTCAGTAGGAGTAGTGGATCAGCACCTTGAAGGATCAGGCCCACAGGACTTGAGTGCCGAGAACCATAAAAGATCTATCCTGGGTGGACAATTTGAAAGAGATGTGTGTCCCCACAACTGAATTAATGTAAAACTGTATGCCTGCAGTATGTTTCTTTGTTACATTAAGCTCTACATGTACCTATACAGGGTCTTACAGCACATAGCTTGATTCAAGTCAAAGGCCAGAGTATTAAAGATCATTGGTTCTTTATTATATCTAGGACAGAGATTTTGCTACAAGATATACCCAAATATATTTTATCAGTTTTTGTATATTTTCATTTATGTGAAATAACTGCTCAATTAAAAAATGGCTTACCTTTCAAATTCCCTCGTTTTGGTACATTCTTGGGCTCCTTTACTGATCACTATTAAGAAATCTTGCGTTAAGACAAATGGCACACGCTCTCGTTTGTAACCAAATTTTTTCTTCTTGTGATCAAGGAAGTGTCCAAAATCAATGTGAAACAGCTTTAAAGAGGAAGAAAATGGTTACATATTTTAAAATTATTCTGCATATTTAAACAGCTTTCATAGTAATATCAGATCATCTAATTTTTGCTTGGATTTTGTGATCCAAACACCAATATGCCATACAATTAGTGTCTATACATCAGACAAATGGAAGATGACATATTACATACGCAAATATTTGTAGAGAGAGATGTTTTTGCAAAATAGTATCTTACTTGTCCATCATCTTTCACCATGATGTTACTATTGTGACGATCACCAATTCCCAATATGAAGGTAGCAACACAATAGCCAGCGCAAGAGCGTGTAAACAAATCAATAGCTGCATCATACCTGTTGAAAACAAACACTGGAGGCATTATTCTTCTGAAGTTCTAACACCACAGAAGTGCAGAAATAACATGCATGTAATGAAAGATATGTGTATACTAGCTTATTGAAGCCACGCAAATCAAGACTACTTGGATTTTATCATTGAACTGAATCAAAAAGCTAGGTAGAGATTCAGCATTCTTGGAATACAACAATACCTGGAATAAGATCAAAAAATAATAATAAACTCACCGTTAGAGCAACTTTCTTAAAGACACAGAAAAGAAATTTTCACTCTGATAAGCTACTAATGCAAATTCAGATTTAAACCATGTATTTGTGCAAGTGTATATCTTAAATTGCCAATTTTTTGCCAACTGCTGCACTGTCACAACGATATCACACAATGCCTTAACCTCAAGAGGAGAGCTACAGATAGCAAAAATACCAGGCGTGGAGTATCGTTGTATGACTTAGTTTCCCACTTCAAGAAGGGGGGCATGAAATATTTCTGTTTTGAGGCCTCCATCAAAAAAACAAAACAGGTGAATTAAAAAGGAGAGTAAGTAAATGAAAAGTAAAAACTCACATTTCTCCTTTGTTTTTGTCCTTGAGCCACTGATGTAATGTGTGGCTATTGAACTGCAATGCGCCCTTTAGACCACCTTTACACTGAATCTGCATAATTGTGTGAGAGCTTCTCACCACCTCAATAAGTCCCACACAATCACCAATAGACAAACAGCCATAAGGCAACATCCTGCAAGAAAAAAAAAAAATTTTATAAAGAGCAAGTTTTCAGACAAAGCATTTTAAACAGTACAAAATATGCATGTTCTGTTAGTAACCTTATTCAGATCAATATCATCTATTACTGGATTTACTTCATAGGGTTCTGCTGAAAATACATTTGAAAACCCTACAGCTGTATTATCAGAAGTGTTGAGAAAAAAAGTGTGCAAGAACACTAGAGTTCAATAATGTGCCTGACAATGCGGCCACTGCATCTGACAATTTATTTCCTAGTTTTATACTGGGAAAAGATTTAAGCTGAAAATTACTAGTGGTTTCCGCAATACCTCTGAATATTATAAATAATCATTAATGGAACTTTCAAAATGTAGGCAGATTTATCAAGATATATTTCTGTACACATCTTCAGACTTTAATACTAAGGGCAGGACAGTCTCCAGACTTTAAAAAAGGGAACATTCAGCACAACCTGAGTGCTGCCAGAAACGTATAATACAGAATAAAGCTTAAGTAAAGCCTGCTTTACGAAAACCCCACATGAAATTTTAAAAATACATTTCCAGACCTATTACCTGTCAATATTATAAAATGGTAATGGAAACCCATGTACCGCAACAATGCTAGTCTTACTGATGGCCATTCCCTAGAACTAGACTGAGGCCACCAAAATAAATTTGCACATAAGGCACAGATCAGTTTATAGACCCCAATATTTTGGATATCTTGAAACTATAAAAAAGTTACAGTATAACATACAGAAACATGCTTACAAATCATTTTAAGTATTAAATTTGTTTTTCATGGAAAAGGAAAGGAACCATATGTAGTAATTAGGTTAAACAGAAAACATTAAGAATGGCACTTGAGAATACTCTCTGTTGCTCACCGAAGATCAAGACCCTGATTTTGCCAGATGTTTTCCATAATTCGAATGATCTGAAGTGTCAGCATGTCCTGACGTAAATCTGAAATATTCAAGTACATACAGATGTTGTGGATTTTATAAGATTAGCATGAAAGCTTTTTGTAACATGCCATTTTATTTATTTTCCCCCCCAATATATTTTAGAGTGGGAGAGTAGGTTGTGTATTTCACTAAAGTTATGTTCTCTAAAATGTATTATCATTATGCAGAAGTCAAAAGCAACCTTTAATGTTTAAGGATTAATGTAAAAGAGTTAAGGTAGTTTCAAGACAGATTAGTAATATACAACTTTAAAATCTGCGTGGATTAATGAGATAGACATCAAACATGGCTTTACAAATGAGAGCAAATATTCTAAAGCATTTTAACATTTGAATAGTATTACAGTTAAATAATGTTGTGATAATGTTGTAAGCACAGAGTGACCCTACAAAAATATTAGGCAAATCAATTTCAATACTACGGAAAGTACAGTGCATACACGAGTCATGTTCTAAGAGGAAAAAACAGTTCAAAATACTGTTATAAAAGAGAATGAGTGTTTGAAAAAGCATAGCCTAGGAGCACAGCTACAAAAATACTGTGCATGTGTTTGTCTGTTCATTTTTTACATACCTATTTCTTTAGAAACTTAAATTAGCAAAGCCAAACAAGGTATGTGTATTTCTTTAACATGTATTCTATAAATTATTTATAAAAAACTTTTAGTCAACAGGCAAGGTATGAGAAGAGAAGCTTATGTATAAACACACAAAATATGTTAATCAGGATATGCATGTATTTTGTGCCCTTACCATCTCCATTTTTAAAGATGATTTCATTGTTTTGAAACAACAGTTCAGACATAATATCTGGGTTTTCCCAGTTCAACCACAGTGGCCTTTTTGCAGAGGACATAATCCTGCACTCCTCAAGCCTACAAAAAGATAAGATTTCTTCTAAATAAGTGTATTGTTGACATCAGTGAATGGTGCTTTTGTAGTATTCCTGCTCTCTTCACCTTTCCTTCCCCCAACATTTATGGCTGATATAACACTATGATGGGCCGAGATGGACAGTTAACAACCAATTTTCATTCTTGAGCCTTAAACTTAAAGCAAGAACTTGCACTAGCTTGTGCTGCCTGACAAGGGAAATGGGTGTATATAATCTTCAGGCAACAGCACTTCTGGCCAAATAATAAGGTTCCTCACAAAAACTGCAAGCATTATTCTGTGGTCATTTAAAGTTGTTCTACTGATGCTACAGGCTGAAGATTAAAAAAAGGTATCCACTATGCAATTTTCTTAGTACATTTGCAAATTTTAAAATCTTTTCCAAGATGCACTAATTTCAGAAAAATGGTCTACTTAAATATTTTGATAAATTCCAAAAGGGAAAAACATACCTGAGATTTCCCAGCTGATGAGCAGGGTTAAGAGGAGAAATAAAGCCTTGTAAAGCATCCATGAAATCTGGCCGCCTCATTTGTTCCACAAGAAACTTCATCTGTACCTGAAGGGTAATCACATTTAATTTGAGAGCTTTTTGATGATATGAGAAAGATGTACATACATGCTGGGTTTTAATTTTGATTTAAGATGTAATTTTGTATAATGCAAGTGTCGGAAAAAAACAATCCCACGTTCGCCACATATCACCAGAACTGAAGCATTATTTTCATATTACCTGAAAATAGTTGTATGACATAACTTCTATTCAAATGACCTACTCAACTGGCCAACAACAGTGGGTACAGTAAAAATATCTCCAACACCTGGTAAGGAATTTTATTACCTACTGGAGTAAACAATATCACACTATTTTAACTACCCAAGTAAAGACCCAATTCTTATTAAACTACTTTTAAACATACTTAATTCTTGTATTCTGATAACAGTAATACCTTTTGTGTCTCATCCTTCTTCTCCTGCTTGAGAATATCTGTGAGGTTTATCAGTTTCTCCATAGCCTCCACCTGTCTGCTCAAATGTTTTAGGTACATCCCACATGCTCGACAGTAGGACTCCAAAAGTAAACCAAATCTCTGGCTTACATTCTTATTGTGCATTTCAGACCTATCAAAAGAGAACATTTACATGTAAAAGAAGAACATTTACAGGTATTACTGTTTAGGACTGATGCTGTCCTTAAGCCCTTTCTCTCAGTTGGCACCATTTCCAAGGGACAGGCCTACAGTTGCACTTCTCTCAGAATGGAATTCTACAATTCAGCCCACTTTTAGACAACAGACCAGGCTACAGCACCTCCTGCTTATCACCTATATTACCTCAGCAGGTCCAACTTTGGTCTCTGCTGTAGACCCCACTCTGGGAGCTGTGATCCCCTGGTAAACACAGTGACAGAACAGCTTGTTCAAAACAGTATGATTTATCCATCCACAGGAACATCATAAGCAGAGAGAAAAGGTTTAAAAATAACTAAAGCATACAGCCTTGCCCAAACGTAGCATTTACCTCATGCAACTAGGTAGGCTCAATTTAGCCTTGACACCCTTCCTGTTTTCCCAGGGACCAAGTTACTGCCTGCTTCTCTGCAGACCCTCAATCCCAGAGGTGGGAAAACTATGGCCCGCGGGACCGTCCTGCATGGCCCCTGAGCTCCCAGCCCCTCCCCTACTGTCCCCCCTCCCCCACAGCGTTAGATCACTGCACTGCCAGCGCTCTGGTCTGTCGCTCCTGCCGGGGAGTGCAGCAGCGTGGTCGCGAGCTTCTACTGCTCCGAGTGGTATGGTAAGGGGATGGGGAACGGGGGGGGTTGGATTGTTCAGGGGCCAGGCTGTTAGGGGAGGCACAGCCTTCCCTACCCCGCCATCCATACAGTTTTGCAACCCCGATGTGGCCCTCGGGCCAAAAAGTTTGCCCACCCCTGCTCTATCCCTATGACTCAGAAGCTCAGCTTTTCAACTATATTCAATCTCTGTTTGAAAATTCCTGCATTGAAACCCTAAAGGTGTCAAGTGGAGCTCTTGCACTCCCCTGCAATGGGGTCTGTGAGCCCATTTCCACATTAGTGAAAGTATACCTCCAAGAAATTATCAGCTCCACTGTCCATTTGAGTACTGTCCATCGGGATTGTCTACACTCAGCCATTCACTTTTGGTTCCTAGAGAAGTAAGTTAACTATGGCTGATTTAACTTAGTTGCCCTTCAGCCAGCAGCACAGTAACTTCAAAACCCACAGGGTGTGTATGTATGTATGTATATATATATATATATATATATATATAAAAATAAAAATATTCATAAAATACATATAATTCCCACATTCTTCACAACAGGCAATTTTAAAAGGCTCTTGTATATAAAAGTAATTTGAAATATCTTAAATTTAGAAAGCAAGCAATGGAGATGAGCTAATTATCTACAGTTCACATGGAATTTGCTGATAATCACACTGTACGCACCCAGTTACTAACTACTCAGCAATCTTAATTTAAATTTCAACATCATGCACCACCTATTTTTTAAACTTTTCATTACATTTTCAGCAGTGATTTAAATAGAAAAGACAAAGTGGAACAATGATCATGACATAGCATCACAGGACTAGAAGGGACCTTGACAGTCATCTAGTCCAGTCCCCTGCACTCATGGTGGGGATTACGTATGATATAATGCAACAACAAAGGTCTAATCATTGGAACAGAATAAGTACACAGTAAAGCCAGAGCGACTGCTTCAGTAAACATTAACTAGAGGACAGGAAAGATTGAAAGAAACAGAAGAGGCTAAAGGAGGAAGACAAATGAAGAATGGTGGTCTTAAAGGGGAGCATACTTTCTTACTTAGTGATACTAAATGCAATAACGAGGTACTGAACAAATAAATAATAATTAAAAGTTATTGATCTTTGTATAAACCTTCCACTGAGAATAGTAGATCTATTGTGGATTGAGGGAGTATGGGGCCCTAAATTTATACCCTCAGCCCATCAGAGAAGGAATTCAGCTCTCTTCAGTGACTGAGCATGACATTCCTACCTTAGATACAATGCTGGCTACTACAAAAAAACATATATATCAAAAATAGGTAGTTCATTATCTTCTGTATCTTTCCAAACTTCTAGACACCTAAACTGACTACAGATTTGAGAACTAATTTTGTCTGGGGAGTCATGCTGCTTATATAGAAAACAAAAAACAAAAAAACCTTATAGTAGTAATAGCTTAAGAAAAAAGAACATTTTAGTCTGACATTTCATACCCCTAACTACTGTGGTACAGCTTGGTGGAAACCCACCATTACCCAAAAAACTTCCCAAACAAACTTACTTTAAGTGCCAAAAGAAAAAGTGTCCTATCCTTTGATTGGTCAGTGCCTTCTTGAGTAAAAATCTCACCAGCAGATTATCCAAATATTGCTCATATTTCAGAACCTATTTATGGGTAAGAAGAAATGAGAATTTGGAACTGTAGCTTTCATTTTGCAAATATTCCCATGGATAATACACATCCAGACACATAATACATAAAAGAAGAGCCACATTCTGGAAAAGGATTTTATAACTCAAGAATGTCTGGCCCTCATACTTTAGGGTTTGTAAATGTTAGCAGGCATTGTTCCAACCCTGCTTAACAGTACACACACTGGATAAGGTCCAAACTTACCACCTATCTGACATTGCCTTTATTGTTAACTTAACTGACACCAACCAAATTTTAGGGTCATTTTGCTAAGATTTCTAGAATTGCCTCTTCAGGGAGCCTGCCCAGTCCATGCTACAGAAAGATAAATGGTCTGGCTGCCAGTGTGAATCAGCAGAACAGCTCTGTATCTCCTTGCAGGGTCCTAACGGCTCTCATCCTATTTACAGTAAAATAAACCAGGTTTGATATTTCAAGATTGCAACTACTATATTTATTATCTATTCCCCAGAATCATTCGGGAATTACTGTTGTCAAGATTTCTTCTCTTTCTTCTTGCTACATCAAATTTAGGAAGCAACAATTAAAAACAATTGTCAACAACAAATATACATAACCTCTAATTTAACAGAACAAGCTAGGGTACCTGTACTAGCTGGATTAAGTACTGAGACAGTTTGTCATCTGTCAAATACTTCTCCAGACACCGAACTGCAAATGCTCGCACCATTGGGTCAGGATAATTACAGTCCAAAAGCTCCATTGCCTGTTCTGGCTTGATTGGAGGCCAGTCTTTCACCAAGCAGTACATCTGAGTGGAACAAAAACAGCAACCTAACATAATCCAGACATTTTAAGCAGCTGCATGGACAAAACAATAATTGTGAAATAGACCCATGTAAGACCAGCAATCATTTTCCTGTTTATAAACTGAATTTACTCTTTGATCTCACAAATGACTAACTTGATGGAAACAACAACCTGCTAAATATTTTATCCACTATAGAAAAAAAGCTATAATAAGAACTACAACCTCAGTCATTCCATAGTCAGTAATGTCAACCCAGTGTAACTCACTGGTCAGCAATACATCAGGGATTGAACCAGGGACCTCTAGAGATAAAAGCATAAGTCTCTTGAACTAAACAGTCAGGCTCTGGAACCATCATCTGTGGATCAGGCACAGAGCGGGACAGAACACACACCAACCAATGGGTTGCACGAGCAGAACATATTCTAACTAATGATTGCTCACTTTCATGCAAGTTGAAGAAAATCATTTTTAAAAATCAAAGAGAAACTGTGTTTAAAAATGTCTTTTAGTGAAGTTTCTTGAACGTAGTATATTACCTGGGCTACTTCATCTCTAGAGTTCCATTTAACAGACAAAAGTAGTTTGGGTAGAATTTCTGGGGTATTTACACAATAGTGTCTGTAAAAGAGAAAAAAATGTAACTTGCATATACAAACTAGAGGTAAACAGTAAGTAGATTTACTTTGATCACAGCAGACTATGGCCCTCAATCCTGAAATATTATCTACCTTTATGCCTGCAGAGTCCCACTGAAGTCAGCAGGGCTCTGCATAGGCACAGGTATCTGTCCACGCAGGTAAGTTTGCAGAACTGAGGCACATAATGGATTACTTCTATCACTAGCTTTCCTCCACAGGCGTATAAAACTAATATATGCTTTCCTAAAATGCTAACCACAGCAAGGAGGAACATATTGAACAACAGGCCAGAATTCAAGTCAATTATGTGTTTTATGAAATTAGAGAATTCCAGAACCCCATCTTTATGATTCTGTATACCTGTGGCTCCAAAGGAAGTCCTTCTCTTGCTCAGTAATTTCAGACAGAGGGTCTCGTGTACAAATTGCACGGAGTTGCTCTTTGTCACTTTCTCTTAATTCATTATCTCTAGCTAGCCTGTTACTCTGTAAAAGAAAATGGTACATTATCCTTCCACACACTTCTGCTCTCACGCAAGCTACATACATGATGTAAACATAGTATTTTTATACAGTGTAGCATCATTTATACTCTATTATTAAAAATCTGTTGGTTGTTTCTTTCAATCAGAGTGCAGCTCTGTATTATACTTTAAAAAAGATTAAACAATGCTAGCTTTATAGTGTTTTGATTTTTGTAATTGCTTACGACCACGGGCAGAGATATCATTCCAAAGAAATTAGTTGGATGGAGGGACAATAGCAGTTGGCACACTACCATCCAATGAGATTCTAGCAAGAGCCCCATAAACCACAAGATGAAAGTGACAACCCCATCCCCATTTAGCAAACTATTCAGGAAATCTGCTGGAAAGGGGCAGAGAAAAAGCCAAGACTGGAGAAGCAGAGTGTGGGAAAAAAAATACGTGAATATGAGGTCTGAGAGGAAGTGTATAACATGTCCAGGAAACTTGGAAAATCAGGGGGAGAGTTTCAAATTGATTTCCAATGTGACTGTAAAGCCAGTGTTCGTTAATGCTGAACAGATTCCCCAAAAGAGTAGGGACACTCAAAGTAACCCTCAGGGGAGCTAGGTGCATCCTGCAATTGAGTTCATTAAGCGTCATTTCATGTGTTCAGAACCTGTTACATAGATGCATTTTATAGATACAAAATCAAATAAACCAGCTCGGTCACCCATGACTCCTTTGCCCCTTCTTTCTTTCTCCGATAATTTAGTAACTTTTAGTCTATGGTTGGTGTAAAACTTCTTCGTTTTACAGCATGATGCCAGGGTAATGGAGTTTCTGATATTTTGTTTGTGGAATGGTTTGCACTGTACAAAGACTGAATTCCTAAGGGGTTTTAGTGATATAGGGCTTTGGTATGTTCTTTAGCATAAGCCACAATTCACAGAGCATGGTGAAATTTTTCACCTTAAACTTGTTTCCATCAAAAACCACAGATTTGGCTCGATTGAGACATTTTGTGAATTTGTGTTAAACTTGTCGAATTGTTTCAGATAAAAAAATCCAAAATGTTTTATTATGACATTTAAAAAAAAAAAAGATTTTCGATTGATTGATTTTTGGATTCAAAACAACTGATTAAATAAACCTGAATGAAGTTGAACAGAAAGAAGCAAAAAACAAAAACAAAAACACAAAAAACAAAGCCAATTTTTTTTTATTTTGAACTTTGTCTAAAAAAGTCAAAAGTTTTTTGTTTTGGGTCAACTCAAATCAAAATTTCTCCCATTTTTTTGGTACGGCCAGCAAACTGAAAAATCAGTTATTCATCCAGCTCTATTTTTAAGTGCTATCATTTTTGCAATTTATTTGTCAGAAGCTGAAATGCTGCAGAAATATCTAATTTTATTCAACTGCACACATCTTTAAATCTGAATTCACATTTTGAGCTCTTCAGGATGCACATAAAATATATGTTATATGTTGTTATAAAATATGGCAAAAGGAAAAGTGAAGAGTAAGCCCCTTTGCCATGTGAAACGTGCATTAAAAACTAAATTTTGTCTGAAGTTCCCATTTTGTTGGCAGAAACCCTCTTTCAGAGCTAGATTACTGGGTAACATCATTGTGGAACTACCTAGAACATCTTGGTAAGAAGATTTTTTTTGTAAGTGTGGCTGGTTCTCATTTGAGAAACAAGGCAAACTAGAATCACCCAGAGACAGACAGACATATTGTTTGGTCTTTTAAAGAGTATTATGCCTTAAAATGTACATAAAATATTTTAATGTAGAAGGAACTGACAGATTATAGCCTACAGCCAGTTAAAAAAAGGTACATAACATATACTTAAGACTGGAAGTACTATGCTTTGCCTTCAGTTTTAGTTAGGTCATTTTTTTTTAAACTGTATTATTATAGTTACTCACACAAGGCATAGTTCACGGTGTTATATGGGAACATTTAAAATGGTCATGAGCATTTCCAAAGGGAATGAACATAGACTCCCTTGCAGCACATATCTACTGAAAATCCCTCGACTTGTTCCCCACCCATCTCCCACCTGATTAGTAATCCAGCCACTCTAGCCTGTCCACTTTAATGAGTGCAGCTTCTGAAGCAAGTGAATTGGAGTCGGAAAAGAGAAGAGGCAAATACTTTAGAACTGCCACCCGTGGAAATGTTTTTTTAAAAGAACATATAGTAGATATGGCACAATAATGTCTATTCCAAATGTCTTGCAGTCATCAAAAACTGGGATATACACTTGAAGTTATAGCAAGAGATGCTATGGAAAAAACAAAACAAAACAACAAAAACCAAAAAAACTTAAGACAAAAGAGAATTATGGGAGGTAAGTTAGTGGATAAAGGATTCATGCCAGGAGTGGGGAAGCTATATATTCAATCCTATAAAAAGTCATATTTATAAAAAATTATTAAAAGCTTTTTAAAAGCATGTATTTATCTAGCTTCTGGTAGAGGCTCATCGTAAGTAGAACAAAGCCAAATCAAAAATAAGGAAATAGAACTAGCACATGTGCTACTGTTTAGAGTTAAAGCATCAACTCAAAGACAAACAAACCACACTTCTGAAATTCCTTTTATAGCTGCAGCTGTTATAAACAATGAAGACTACTGTAACTTAAATTGATTACAGCAAAATGATTTTTCAGTTTGTTTCTTTAGTTCACTCTTTTTCCTATACAAGTCATTCAGTTTTCCTTCTTGTTTGTGTGGGTATTTGTTGAAAAGCAACCAGGCAGGAAAAAAAAAAGAAAAAAGGGGGGAAAAAAAAAGGAAATGTGTTTGCATATTATACACATTGGCAAGTGGATTTAGGGGACATGGGTAGCACTGGAAACTCATTTTTCAAAACTGAGTAGATTTCAAGTTGACAGAAAGTGACTAGGAATTAGGAAGCTCAGTTCAAATCTAGTTTTGCTTTTAATTCACTATAAATTTGGAAAAATCACTATATTTTCTTGACCTTCAATTAATACCACTGTAAAATAAGATTTAAAACTATTTGCACATGTTGGATCATAAGACAAAATGTACCTGTATATTAGGTCAGAAAGTTCATGGTTTAGGTCAAGCCCAGTGGGAAAATGCATTTATCCTGTTGAGGTCAACATCAAAAACTTGAAATTCTATGAAGTGTGGGACAGCAAAGTAGATAATATATAAATTTAATATTTGAGAAAGCGTCTGAAATATTTGAAGTAACAATGGATCTATAAATGCTCCATTATAACAGTATCTATACTTGATCTTAAATATTTCTACTAATTTATTGGTTAAAAGTGCAACATAGTGCATTTCAAAATTAAACAAAAATACATGTCTATTGTTTTGTATGTTAACAGAAGATGTTTTATAGAACACCACTATGGTAACTTGGCCTGGTGGTTTCCACAGCATTTGGGACTAACTTGTCAAAAGTTTTAAACAAGTATATTGGTAATTGGTAAACTCTAAGCCAGCGTCAGATCTTGAATGTGTAGCATGCATTGTCTTGTCCAAAGTTTTATTTTCAAGTTACTTGGCGTTATTACTATTATACAGCCATAAACACACGCAGTACTTTACAGAACACACAGCTCCTGCCCCAAAGAGTTTACAAGATAAAAACAGGTCAGACAATAAAAGGAACAACAGGTATGCTGTGGAGATATCAATAGTGATGACACAAATTTAGGAAGATTTTATGAAAAATGATTTAAAAGAGGGATTAGAAGGAGCAGCAAGAGGATACTTGGCAGACACAAAGTAGATTATTAGAGTTTTAGTAGGGAGCAATGTGAAAAAAAACAAAAGGAGAAAAAGGAGAGAGTATGAGTAGCACTATGCATTACTGGTTTGACATGGAAATGGATACTAATACACCTTTCTCCTCCTCTAACTGCTATGATCTCGCTCCTGAGTATTATAGGGACAAGCAAGCTGGTTCAATACGAAATAAACACCCACCCATCACCCTAACCTTGAAAAACAAACCCTGAATATTTTTGAAGTTCAAAATGTATCACATCATCTTTGTTGTGCCTTTAAAAACTATTAGAATGTATACTTCTCTGCACTTCCTAGTTTCAGCTAAGGATAGAAGAAACAGTACTGAGGTGGCTATATCTGAGCCTTAAAGAAACCAGAAAGCCTCTAAAAAATTAAAAAAGTATGTCCTTCCAAGATTTACAGTCAATCAAGAAGATACAAATATGCATCAGATATGCAACCCCAACTTCTAGATTCTCACATGACCATCCTGCAAGTCTGCCTCGTTCCTACTTTAAAGCAGCTTCTGCAGTTGAGATGATTTGGACTGGTAATTAATTATCAGAATTTTGTGTCCATCTGTGATAAGCAGAGGACCCCCGCTACTAATCTGTTCTATAGGTGGGAGAAAACTACAGCATTCTGAAAGCATAACTCTCACCTAATGCATACTGTTACTTTCACGTTGAAGAAAGAGAAATGGGGACATTCAGGAGAGTGCTTTGTAATTTTTAAAGGTACCACAGTCATGGGCTCAAAGTAAGAACCTAGACAGGTTTCAGCTACTGTAGAGATGAATATTTTAGAAACCACTAAATTTACAAACCCTCACTATAGTCACTACTGATCTCTCCCTTGCCAATCCTAAGGACCATGCTCATTCTCTTCAGTCTTTGTTACTTTTATGCTGTTGACCACCCAGCTCTCAAAACTATCTTCATCTTATGTGGATTTACAGCCCTTTCTTTCCTGGTTCTTCACCTGCATGTAATCTCCTTCAGTGCTGCCTTTGATTTATCATCACACTTCTTCAACTTTGTTGGTGTTTTTCAGATGTCTGCCTCAGCCCCCCTTCTCTTTTCCTTGTACAACCTCATACTTAAGGATGACCTCTATGCCAGTGACTCTCAGATCTACCCCTCATCTATCAAGGATTGCATCTCTTCCTATTTCTTCAGTGTCTTCTTCTGCTTCCTCAATCCTTGACTGTCAAACATGTAAACTTTGTCTTTTCTCTTTCCCCCTTTCTTCCCCAGTTTCAGACAACTCCACTGTCCCTCAGGTACTCAAGCTCACAACTTTGGTATTCTCTTAAAGTTGTCCCTTTCCTTCTTCTTTCACATGCAGGTCCTCATCAACCCTTGTCACATCTCTTCCTATGTTACCACCTTTGGTTCATAAAGTAACATTAATCAGGTTACCTTAATTTTTTGTCAACTTTGTCCCTCCTTTTCCTTTCCTCTTTCCGATCACAATTTAAAAAAACAGGAAGCTCTTCAATAAAGCTGTGTCTTTATTTCTGTGTCTACTTATTTCTTTCACACTTTTGATCATGTAAGTTACAACAGTAATGATGATGGTGGTGGTGATGTTAGCCAATATTGTATAGTTAGGCAACTAAATCCACATTTAGGCACCTAATAAAATGAACTGACTTGGAGGTACTGAGCACCCACTGCTCAAATCAGATTCAAACGTCTCAACTGCTCCAAAAATCAGACGACATAGGGTTAGATCATGCCTAGCTCCAACATGTCCGCACAAAGGAATTGGGGGGTAGGGATGGGCGAGGGGGAGGGGTACAGAGGCGGCTTCCAACATACTCTGTGAGGCCTCAATAGGGCTACAAGCCAAACTGGGGTGCATATATGCTGTCTCACATAAAGGGGTATCACAGCTTACTCCTCCTCCAGAGAAGGAAAGCAGACACTGTGGCTCAGAGGAGATATTGTGCTTCGCTGACACCTGATCAGGGTGGAATGACTTAAATCAAGGCAATTTAAATAATCAATTTTAATCAACTTTTCCATTTGTACTTCAACTATTTTCTAAAGAAAGGTGCATTCTCATTGGTTGATATAACCATTAAAACATGCTGATTTACAACTAAATAGATTTGGTACACTAATACTTTTATTTAAGCAAATATATAGCTTAATATTTTCAGATTCTTATTAATTGTACATGTTTAGCATGTTAGAAAATGGTGACTGATATATTGCCTATTTACTAGATAATTAACTTTTTGCTCATGATTTGTGTCAAGCTGCATTAGGATAGCAACTAGAATTTAATTAAAAATAAATTTTATATGCTGTTGTGTGTTTATTAAACAAAACAAGCCCTTAATACACAGTACATGATCTACTGTGCCATATTCATAAACCTTGATCTCAAAAAGTTAGATTTTTCCCCATTTATATTCTTCATAAAAAAGCAGCCTTTAACTCAGTTTTTGATAGAGGCTCATGGATTCAGCATATTTATTTTTCATTTAAAATGTTTTGAGATTATAAAAAGTTTAGGATTTAACATATTTTGTATTACATTCAGATTTCATTTTAAAGAGTTATTTTTAAAAAACAATTTAAATAAAATAAAAAATATCTGATTTAAATAAAAACGATGTTTTAATTTTTCAAAATAAATCATTGATTTCTATTCACCCTGCAATATGTAGACAACACAGAGCCCTACCTATCATTCACCACACATGGCCATGCCACTACCACCAGGGTGGCCCAGTGCCTGGATAAGTTCAGCTCAAGAACAAAGAACAGCTGGCTGAAACTGAACCCAAGCAAGACTGAGGTTGTGCTTGTGGACAGGGGAAAGCATTTTGAAGACTTTGCAGACACAGTGCAGTCCACACTGACCAACATTTTCAGATTAATTTCAGGGAGATTTGTGGAGGCAGCCAGGCCAAATATCCCAATTGCGACCTGGCTCTTGGGATGGCAGCGCCACTCATATTTGTCCCAGCCAGAACAAAACAGATTTACAAAATAAAACAGTCTGAATGGTTCGGAAAAGCACTTAGCATCAGTCTTCTAAGGTTACACCATATACTCACGGCCTCCATGGGATTCTGAAGTAAACTGGACCTAAACTACCATTTTTAGGTTTCAGTGCCAACAGTCTTTTGATGTGAATGAGTTTACATCTAAGAGCTATTGCTTCAGGAAGAAAACACTGAATTGGTTTTCATTCACATTTTTGAGGTTTTCTATTTAATCACCAGGGCTAAAAATATAATTAATTAAAAAAAAAGGAAGCTCAGCATTTGAAGCAAGGGATCGATTTGGTGGTAAATTTCAAGGCCACCGAATCTCAGAATGCATGGGGTTCAGCTCAAGACACAGTATCTCTGACTGCTAATAAAGTTAACTTGTGGCAGTTTGCTAGAACATAGAACTTAGATATCAGCATTGCCAAAGAAGTTACAAGCATATTACAGACTATAAAAGAAAGATTTTTCAAAGATAAAACCTATATACAACAGACAAGAAATTGTGGGACGAGGGAGGGAGAGGAGGGAGCAAAAAATTAAAAGAAATAGTGCCACTGATGGAGAATCTAACCCTGTCACATTTTTTGCAAAATCAACTTAACGTTCAGACAACCAGACAAATTGTTTATATAAGCTGGAAAAAAGTCCAGAACTGTTTGTACAGTAAGACACAGTTATACCCTTAAAACATTTTGGTCGATCAGTGAAGCATCAATATGTTTTACTGCAAGAGACAGAACCTGTTGGCCATTTTTTGTCTGGTGTTTATCAAAAATGAATTTGGCTTCATGTATTTTGATATAAAATATTTCCCCCCACAAATAAAGCACTTCAAAATGTGCAAATATTTTAAAGTTTTAGTAACTAATCCTGGAAAGTAAATTCCCCTTACCAGCCCCGCATGGCTGTAGTTAAACCCTAGTTCTCGAGATATAGTCCAATTGGCATGTTCTTCAGTCACTGTCATGTCTGGAAACTTTACAGGGCTGCTAAACCAATCAAATTCCAGCTCTAAACATGGAGTTTCCTGAGGAAAAAAGAATTTTCATGATTGTTCTGAAACAAAATTATAAATTAGAAATCACTATAATCTAAACAAGTCGATGTGTGTTACTAAGGCCGAAATTAGCATATAAGCATCAATTTACCTTATTCGGATTTGACCCAGTAACGCCAATAGGATTTAGCAGATCTTCCAGCCCATGCGGCACAGGCCACAGATTCAAAGCCATTTTCCCAGATACAAGAGTGTCTGTATAATCAAACATGTTTATATTTCCCCAAGCCAATGGGCAGTGTTCCTTTAAAAGATCAAATGATTATTAATAAATGAGAGTGAAGAGTGATCAAGTTATAGTACAATATTGGATTTCAAGAAATAAAGGGAGGAGGAAAAAGATTTTTGAAAAACTGAACTATGGAATCACACAATTATAAAAAGAACAGGAATACCTGTGGCACCTTAGAGACTAAAAATTTATTAGAGCATAAGCTTTTGTGGGCTACAGCCCACTTCATCGGAGGCACAGAATGGAACATATAGTAAGAAGATAGAGAGAGAGAGAGAGAGAGAGAGAGATATATAATGTATACACACACACACAGAGAAGGTGAAAGTTGCCATACAAACTGTAAGAGGCTAATTAATTAAGATGAGCTATTATCAGCAGGAGAAAAAAAACTTCTGTAGTGATAATCAAGATGCCCATTTAGACAGCTGACAATAAGGCGTGAGGATACTTAACTTAGGGAAATAGTGTTTTGGGTCATTATACATATTGAATCTATTTGTATTGTAGTGCATTGACACTATGGGAAGCCAGAAATAATACAATTTATCAAAATGAAAGCCAGTATAGTTAACAGCCACTATTTTTCCTACATTTTTGACTAGCTTGGTTTCTTGATTTCTAAGTTTTCTAACCAAGAAAATAACAATACACGCGCATGAAAGTCATGTGCATGCATGCTGAATCATATTTCACAATATTTTTTTCAGGCAATCTTGTTTGGATATCAGGTTTCAGCTGGATTCAGGAAAATAGCATAGTAGAACCTTGCTATTAAGAATAAATAATGTATTACCATAATTAATTTTTTAAGTTAGCAAAAAGAGCGAAGCAAATAATTAAAAGACAAGAATTACATTGCAAGTTGTACTCTTTTCATTTTGGCAAATCTAGTTTTAATTTTTGATAATACTTAATTTACACAATATATTACAAAACATATTACAAGATTTGTCATGAGACATCATTACAGCACTATGTCTCTGCTATTAAACCCTTACTGTCAAATGGGGAGAGACAGTCTGTGTGAAAGCATGGATTAACAAATACGTAGGTTAGCAGAGAGCAAATTATGAAAGTTGTAGCATATTTTCCCTGTGAGACTTCAAACCTCTGTCTTGTCAGCTGCCGAGATAATAATTTCAAAGAACACAATCTAAAGAGTTAAAGCTACCTGCTAGGATTTTTTCCTCAAGTAAGTCTTTCAAGGATTTTAAACTGCACAAAACTACGAAGTCTTACACACTCACAAACAAACAAACGAATAAAAATTGGATAGTACCTCAGAACACACACACAACCAAAGTTTTTGAGCCTAGATGTATCAGAATCATGGACTTTAAGGTCAGAAGGGACCATTATGATCGTCTAGTCTGACCGCCGGCACAATGCAGGCCATAGAATCTCACCCACCCACTCCTGTAACAAACCCCTAACCTATGTCTGAGCTATCGAAGTCCTCAAATCATGGTTTAAAGACTTCAAGGTGCAGACAATCCTCCAGCAAGTGACACATGCCCCACGCTACAGAGGAAGGCGAAAAACCCGCAGGGCCTCTGCCAATCTGCCCTGGAGGAAAATTCCTTCCCGACCCCAAATATGGCGATCAGCTAAACCCTGAGCATGTGGGCAAGACTCACCAGCCAGATACTACAGAGAATTCTTTCCTGGGTAACTCAGATCCCACCCCATATAACATCCCATCACAGGCCATTGGGCATATTTACCGCTAATAGTCAAAGATCAATTAATTGCCAAAATTAGGCTATCCCATCATACCTTCCCCTCCATAAACTTATCAAGCTTAGTCTTGAAGCCAGATGTGTCTTTTGCCCCCACTGCTTCCCTTGGAAGGCTGTTCCAGAACTTCACTCCTCTGATGGTTAGAAACCTTCGCCTTAAAGTTAGGATCCAAAACCCACATTGTAGGCACATCAGTAAAGCTTGCTGATTTTTTTTGAATTGCTTAGCAACCCCAACTCCCATTTAGGTCAAAAGGAAATGCAAGTGCTCAGCACCTTCACACACACTGTTTTTTAGGTGCCTAAGAATGGCTTCAGGAACCTAACTTTAGGCACTCACATTTGAAAATTTTGGCCTGTCCCTTTCTGTTCAACTATACAGACCACAATTAGTGCTGCATGGATAATATACAACAAATATATCAGGTAACAAAAAAATTAATTTGTAGTCAATCAATAAAGTTAAGAGAAGTTTCTATACATCTTAGACATTTTAATCAAATAAAAATTCAAGAAAATAGAAGACTTTGGTAAGACCAACTTCTATTCAAGTGTTGGCCAACTGTTCTTCCCAAACTTGGCTGCCTGGAGTTCTCTCTTACAACACATTAGAACTATTAAAATTATTAAATACTTTACCTCCTTAGCACCCTTTCTACCCTTAACAGAGCAGATGGAAAGGCAAAGCCGAGCAGCACGTGGGAGATCAGGAATGTACATGTCATATGACAGCCATTCATTCCATCTGTGGGATTTTAAAAGTAAAATAAAAACCAGGTTAAAGCAAATAAAACTCAGTACACTTTAGTTAGTAAATAGACAGAAAATGATATGGAAAAATCAGAGTGTTCCTCCTCCAAGGATATTAAATACATATTTCTACTCTAGAAAAGCAACATCATCAAAATAGCACTTTCTGACTGAGCAGATCAGCTACCTGCATGTATTCATCCACATCTACTGCTTTTAGTCACCAAAGTCCTTACTGCTTTTTACTCTGGTTAGCCCTGCAGAACCAATGTCATTCAGAGAAAGTGAGCTGGATTTTTATTCCTTTTTGGGCACCATCAACAGAATTGTTTACCACATTCAATCAACATTTGCGCAGACTCCCTGACTGTAATTGTCAATGTAGGCCTAGTCTGACAACATGGGTTTGCATAGCTGTTATTGAGGGTTTAATCTGGCCTGCAAATCTTTAACTATTCATGAAGATGCGTACGAAGTAAAGAAGTTGGCTTGACTCTCAGAGCCCAGTTTGAGTTGCAAGAGCTAGTTAGTAGAAAATGCGTGTTTCTACTTGTAAACTCAGTATTGGGATCATTGGGAGACAAACAATACCATATTTATAGTTACATTACAATATAGAGCCATGCACTTTTAAGCACTTTAGTAGGCTTAAGTCGAGCAAAAAAATTTAAGCACGTCAGAACATGATGTAACTAATATTTAAGGCTGCGGGTTTGTCATGGAGGTCACGGATTCCGTGACTTTCTATGACCTCCGTGACTTCTGCAGCGGCCGGTGCGCCTGGCTCAGGGACAGCTCAAGCAGCCCTTGCGCCAGGCGCACTGGCCACTGCTGAGACAGTCTCGGGCCCCTGCCAGCAGCAAAGTCTGGGTCTGGGAGGGGGTAGGGGTGCTTACCTGGGGGCCCCCTCAGAAGCGGTGACATCCCCCTTTCTCAGCTGCTAGGCAGAGGCCTGGCTCGGCAGCTCTGCATGCTACCTCCACCCAGAGCACTGGCTTCGCAGCTCCCGTTGGCCAGGAACTGCGGCCAATGGGAGCTGCGGGAGCCATGCCTGCAGGTCAAGGCAGCCTGCAGACCTGCCTGGCCACGCCTCTGCCTAGCAGCTGAGCAAGGGGGACGTTGCCCACTTCCAGGGAGCCCCCCAGGTAAATGCCGTCCAGAGCCCGCCTCATCCCGTCTCGTGCCTCAACCCCCTGTCCCCTCCCATACCCAAACTCTTCTGCTACTGCTGGGGAGTTGGGGGAAAGGCGTGCAGCTAGGTAGGGAGCCTGCGGCCCTGCCAACCTCCCCCGGCCCCCAACACTAGCGGGGATCCCGAGCTGTACACCGCCATCTACGCCCGCCCAACCCCAGCAGGGGTCTCGGCCCCCCCCGCCCAAGCAGCCAGGCTGCCCTCCCCCAGCACCCGCAGGGCCCCCAGGCAGCAACCCCCCGCAAATTTTATTCACTGGTATTTTAGTAAAAGTCATGGACAAGTCACAGGCCGTGAATTTTTGTTTACTGCCTGTGACCTGTCTGTGACTTTTACTGAAAATACCCATGACTAAAACGTAGCCTTACTAATTTGTAAATAGACGCTCTCTGAAGAAAACCCCCCGAAAGGTGTAGAGGAAGTACTGTCACAGACAAGTGGAAGAAAAAAAAAATTAAATTCTGAGGATATAAATCCTAAGAGGAAGTAATTGAATGAAAAACTGTCACACCACTGGTCAGTTTTACATTTAGTAAAAACCAGTGTCTCATCTCTCTTCTCCCTGATGTACACTTCCTTTTCCCCACGTATGATAAAATACTGTGTTTTTTTCTTAAAGGTAAGTTTTGCTACAAATTTGGTATTTGTATTTACTAAATGCCAACAATCTACAGCAGTGGTTTTCAACCTGTGGTCTGTGGATCCTTGGGAGTCTGCAGACTATGTCTAAGATTTCCAAAGGGGTCTGCCTCTCCATTTGAAATTTTTTAAGGGTCCGCAAATGAAAAAAGGTTGAAAATCACTGATCTAGAGCAATATTACACTGTTGTACAGGAAGTAAGAAAGAATAATTTCTTAGCTAGCTAATGGATACTTTCCAAATATTTACATAGCTGTATTAATTATGTTTCTGTTGAATTGTACACTAGTAAACTGCACAGGAAACAATTAACACTGGAGAAGAATACATGAATTTAGTACAGGATATGTGTTAGCTAATGAAAGTCATAGAGAAGCCTGAAGCACAGTGAGTGCAACCTGTTTCAATTACTGCATTGTAACTAATAAAATAAGGCTGTAAAGATAAAGATAGTTTACGAAAAAGAAAAGGTTTCTTCAAATACTCCATTTTACAGAGCAGTGGAATTGAAATTTTACACAGTCTTCCGTAAGTGACAGTCGGGGTTTTCACCTCAATAGCTCCCCAGCATTACATACTCTGCACATGAAGGCAATTTCTGGAGTTCCACCACCTTTTAACCTCCATATATATAATAAATGGGCACATAATCTGCTTTCTGCTAAAAACTCTGCTCTCTGCTAATTCTGGGGTTACTCCACTGAAGTTAATAGAGTTGCTTCAAATTTACACTTGGGTGCCAAAGAGCAAAATTTGGCTCTACAGGACTACCAAGTATTGTCATTATTATCGTTATAGACTTCTTAAAACATGTTGAATATATCAACTGATATGTCTGGCTATTACCCTACAAAAGCAAAGATGTATAATTATATTTTCTTTGTTGGGTTGCCTAGTTAGATTTCCTCTGATCAAAGAGGGCACCAGCCTTTAAAAATGGACTATGCTCATGGAAGAACTGAAAAGCTAACACAAAATGCTAAAAAGCAGCATTTTAAAAGCAAACATTAAGGGCTTAAAAATTGCAAATGTATCAATAGTGCTTCCTTAGCCCTACACAGACCTTACTCTTTGGATTTCTGCTTAAAGGGAGACTGATATTGATTATTTAAGAACATAAGAACGGTCGAACTGGGTCAGACCAAAGGTCCATCTAGTCAAGTATCCTGTCTTCTGACAGTGGCCAATGCCAGGTCCCCCAAAGGGAATGAATAGAACAGGTAATCATCAAGTGATCCATCCCGTCGCCCATTCCCAGCTTCTGGGAAACAGAGGCTAGGGACACCATCCTTGCCCATCCTGGCTAATAGCCATTGACGGACCTAACCTCCATAAATTTATCTAGTTCTTTTCTGAACCCTGTTATAGTCTTGGCCTTCACAACATCCTCTGGCAAGGAGTTCCGCAGCTTGACTGTGCGTTGCGTGAAAAAATACTTCCTTTTGTTTTAAATCTGCTGCCTATTAATATCATTTGGTGGCTCCTCATTCTTGTGTTACCTGTATTATCATAGTGCCTAGGAGCCTTAGTCCTGGGTCAAGAACCCACTGTGCCAAGTGCTGTACAAACAAAACAAAAGGACAGTTCCTTCCACAAACAGCTTGTAATCTAAGTATAAAACAAGACAAAACAGATGGCTACAGATAGATGGGGGAATATAAGGACACAATGAGACAACAGTGGTCAGAATGCCAGGCTGTGGTCTCTGTGCACCAGTGGCCTAGTTTTTGTCCAGTTTTTTTGGAGCCATCACAGAGAAGGAGAGAGTTTGAAGGAGGATATTGATGTAGCTTTGCAACTATTTACTGGGAACTCCTCTAATGTGTGAGGGGCAGCACTGGAGAAAGCACAAAGGTGTTTGAAAACTTAACAAGTAGAGGATGGATGCTGTCATCATTGATCAATCAGAGGCAAGAGTCGACATCTTGGTAGCGAATGAGAGATGATAGTAGCGCAGGCTGCAAGGGGCCCTGAAAGTGAAGACAAGTAACAGGTTTGATACAAGAGAGAAGGGAGAAGTCAGTGGAGGGCCATAAAGAAAGGGGTGACATGGTCAAAGCGACAGGCTAGGAAAATGATTTTTGCAGCAGCATTCTGAACGGGAAGACTGAATTAACCAAGGCCAAAGAAAAGGATATTGCAGTATTTGAGATATGCGTTGATGAAAGGCTGGACAAGAGTTTTAGTTGTGTGAATGGATGGGAAAGGTCATATCTTGGAGTTGTCATGTAGAAAGAATCAACAAGACTTTGATGTAGGTTGGATGTGAGGATCTAGAGAGAGGTCCAAGTCAAAGATAACACCAGATTATGAGCATGAGCAACAGGCAGGCAAGTGGGGTTGTCCACGGGAAAGAGAAAGGAGGCAGCTAGGAGGCCTTCAAGGGAAAGATAAAAAGCTCTCTTCTAGCCATGTTGCACCTGAGCTGAAGCAAGACAGCCAAAATGAGATTTCAGAGAGATATGCTAAGATATTAGTTTGGACAGAAGGAGACTGGAGTAGAGAGGTAGATCTGTGAGTTGGCCCCATAGAGTAGAATTTGTTTTTGTGGAGACTACCCAGAGAAAGAGGTGCAGAGGGAGACGAGAGGGGACAAGAGACAGAGCCCTGCAGAATCCCTCTAAAAATTAGGAGATGGCATGATGAAGATCCTCCAAAGGACATGCTGAAGGAACAATGAGAGAGTTAGGAGGAGAACTAGGAGAGGGAGAGAACAGTTATGGAAGCTAAGGGAGGATAAGATTTCAAGAAAAAGAGAATGGTCAACTATCAGGTCAAGGAGGAGGAGAAGGGAGTACTAGTTCTGAGATATGGCTCAGAAGAGGCCATTGGCAAGAGCAGTTTCAGTTGAGAGCAAGAAGCAGAAGCTGGACTGGAGAGGGTCTAAGATGGAACTAGAAGAGAGGAACTCCAGACAGCAATTGTAAACAATGTGTTCAATAACCTTAGAAATAAAAGGGAAAAGGGAGATAAGGCAGTAGCTGAGATGCAAATAAGTTGGAGAAGTAGAGTTATTTAGCTAGGAAGATGGCAGAACTCAGACAGGAAAGAACAAATCTGTAGTGGAGGAAGGTCAGCCTGGTCACAGAATTTCTGCCAGAGATGCTCCATGGCATGAGAGCAGGAACAGAGGAAGCAGCTATTGAGAGTGAGCCAGGACTGAGGAGGGTGGTAGGGTGGAGCAAAAGAGTAAGGGCAGAGGAGGGTGAGAAACAGAGAATCAACCACCATAACAGTAGAAGAGAGGGCTGAAAGCACACAAGTTGTTAGCATTGGATTGGAAATAAGAATGACAGAATGGCCATACTGGGGCATACCAAGGGTCCATCTAGGCCAGTATTCTGTCTTCTGACAGAAGCTGGTGCCAGATGCTTCAGCAGGCGTGAACAGAACAGGTCAATTATTGAGTGATCCATCCCCTGCCATCCAGTCCCAGCTCCTGGAAGCCGGAGGCTTAGGGACACTAAGAGCATGGGATTGCATCCCTGATCATTTTGGCTAATAGCCATTGATAGACCTATCCTCCATGAACTTATCTAATTCTTTTTTGAACCTAGTTTGGCCTTCATAACATCTTCTGGCAACAAGTTCCAAAGTGCACTGTGTGAAGAAGTGCTTCCTTTTCTTTGTTTTAAACTTGCTGCCTTTTAATTTCATCGCGCAACCCCTGGTTCTTGTGTTACTTAAAAGGGACAAATAACACCCCCTTATTCATGTCCTCCACACCATTCATGATTTTATAGACATCTAGCCTATCCCCACTCGGTCGTCTCTTTTTCCAAGCTGAACAGTCCCAGTCTTTTTCTCTCCTCATATGGAAGCTTTCACATACCCCTAATCATTTTTGTTGCCCTTCTCTGTACATTCTCCATTTCTAATATATCTTTTTTGAGATGGGGCAACCAAAACTGCATGCAGTATTTAAAGTGTGGGCGTACCATGACTTTATATAGTGGCATTATGATATTTTCTGTCTTATTATCTAACCCTTTCCTAATGGTTCCTAACATTGTTAGCTTTTTTGACTGCAGCTGCACATTAAGCAGATGTTTGCAGAGAACTATCCACGACCCCAAGATCTCTTTTTTGAGTGATAACAGCTAATTTAAACCCCATCAGTTTGTATGTAGAGTTGGGATTATGTTTTCCAGCATGTATTACTTTGCATTTATCAACACTGAATATCATCTGCCATTTTGCTGCCCAGTTACCCAGTTTTGTGAAATCCTTTTGTAATTCTTCAATGTCTGCTTTGGACATAACTATCCTGAGTAATTTTGTATTGTCTGCAAACTTTTCCACTTCACTGTTTACCCCTTTTTCCAGATCATTTATGAATATGTTGAACAGCACTGGCCCCCGGATAAACTCTTGAGGGACACCACCATTTACCTCTCTGCATTGTGAAAACTGACCCTTTGTTTCCTATCTTTTTACCAGTTACTGATCCATGAGAGAACCTTCCCCTCTTATCCCATGACTGTTTACTTTGCTTAAGAGCCTTTGGTAAGGGACCTTGTCAAAGGCTTTCTGAAAGTCCAAGTACACTATATGCACTTGCCCACATGCTTATTGACCCCCTCAAAAGAATTCTAATAGATTCTTTCCATTCAAAATATGGAAAGGTCAAGTGACAGGCATGCATGTGCGAGGGGGAGTGTGCCAATAAGCACTACTGAAAAAGACCAAGTGATGGTCTGATAGGGGGAACTCAGCAACAGAGAGCTCAGAGAGAACAATGCTTGGTGAATTTCCACATCAACAGCTCTTTTGGTGAATGGCAGAGTTGAACCAAGGCTAACAAGATAATTCATTTTCCTATTAACAACATGTAGGACACATTAGATTATTTTTTACCATTTGTATTGTTTATTCAGCATGGATAGTGAAACTAGGCCAGTCCGTTTATAGTCAATTCACTGTCTGGTTCTCCTGAACCAGTTTGCTACTACGTTTGGTTTCTTGTCTTGGGTGGATGAAGCTCCCCTGCAAGAGGCTAATGCAAAAGGGATATGGATGCAGATTCTGGAATGCAAATGAGCTATATCAAGTAATATAATCCTCCACCAAGAGAAAAGGGTGGCCTGTCGTGAAGCTTATGGTGAGCGTAAACTTCAGAGGTGGTGGGTGCCAGTATGCGCCACCTTCATTTCCATCCACATGATCTTCTCAGGGATAGAAAAACAAAAGTGCACACAGCCTCTTACATAGTAGGGAGCTAAAGTGCAGCATGGTTGAAAAGATTCCCTTGAAGTGAATTCACGCTGCAGTCACTACAGAACTCATAACCCCGATACAGCCGCAATCCCTGTTGTTGGCTGCTAGTACCTGCTACCAGAAGACTAGGGATATGGAGGGGCAACTTTTCCTGAAAGTTCCTTCCCCTGAAATTACAATACAGAGTGGAAATGGCTATCTTGCAGCCTCAAGAGCTATGGAGAAGAGTCAGTGGCCAAAGTCAAAGAACGGAGAAACTTTAATGAATATGATAATGTTCTGGACTAACACCTTTCATCATTCTTTCCCTAAAGAGACTTCCTCCCCAAACATCCCTACACTATATTAACACTGCAGATAAACTGAACCACAGCTACTGGAAGAGAGAAATTATTTTTCAATAACCATATATTCTGTTAGACCTTTTAATTATATAATATCTATTCATTCCCTTGGAGAGCAGTAGTGTTTGCAAGCAAAATTTAAGTCCCAACTAATAAACTTTTCTAAAGACATGCAAGGTCAATCAGACAGAAAATGTGAATTTGGAATTATTTTTGAATACACTCTAGGTCTGATCCAGGCAGATACTGAGGCCCCACAACTATCATAAGAGCCAGAGAGCGAGCGTTGAAGAAACTGCAGAGTACTTTTTGGAGATTAAGACCTTTGTTTTAAATTCACTGGCATACATTTGTACCACACACATTTTGTATTTACATCACCATCATCTGCATTTCCACGTTTCATTTTTAGACACAAATCAAGGTAGATCCAATCTATTTAGATTGTCAAATTAATGAAATTCCATTCTAGCAAATTGCTCTCCGATCTTCTCTTTTCCAAGTAGCTCTTCTTTACATGGGCCACACTGTATGTCAATTCCACCTTTTCCTATGTATTTTTATTTATGCATTTTTCTCTTCTTGCTTACAAAAAACTCTCTCTCTAACAGTATCTATTCGTAGATTTTTTTAAAGCTCTTTCTATTCCCTGTCCTGCCGTATTTCAGGAGCACCCTAATTCCAGACTTCCAGTTGCCCTGAAGCCCTAACTGCATTTTCCCCTCCCTAGTGGCTTGTGTTGGGTTGGTGGACGTTGATGATATTAACAAATCTGATTAATCACAATCCAACATGATGATAGTGAAAAAGGTTGCCACTTAAAGTGTGGTTTTATTTTGAAAAGTGGTTCTATAAAACTGCATTCTGAGGTTCCCTATTTATCATGCCTCACTCACTGAAAAAAAAAAAATTGCCCAGATTGTTTGTGTTGTGATATTGCCTAGGAACCTCAGTCATGTACCCAGATTCTACTGTGAAATCAACAGAACAAGTGGTAGAAGACAATATGTGAAGCAGCCAGCTCTGCAAACACACCTTACGATCTGAAAGTCAAGCTATGTTTGTCTTTTTGTCATTGTGATAGATTCTACAGGGCAAATACTTGTGCAACCCTGCTGAAAAGAACTGTTGCATGTTACAAGCAGAATTTGAACTTGCAATTGGAGCTTTGCTAACAAGTCACAAGCCAGAACGGAATCTAGTTCAATTTCCAGTAGCTACGCTGGTTCTGTATTGTAAAACAAAAAGGGGAAATGTAGCAAATTTTTGGGTCACAGACAAAACTCTTAATACACATAGAGAACAGACCTGTTGAGTAAGAGGTTGCTGCTTTTACATAACATTTTACAAGCCAAAATGAAGATCTGCAAATCCTAAATTAATCTAATTAAACAAATCTGTAAATGGAAATGAGTGATCAATTTAAAAGGAAAACTCCAGTGATTATTTATAATTCTTAGACAGCTATATACATGTTAAATAAGAATGTTTTTCGTTTAGGATAAATGATTTTCAGTACATCCTTTTAGAAAATAAGGCTGCTTTTTTCTCTCAGTGGTGCCTACTATCTTATCTGCTTCCCAGCTAGGGAAACTGCTTGATGGTAAAAATTGGTACGGACAAAATCTAATTCTGCTTTAGAAAGCTCTGGAAATCAGATTTCCCTGAATTGTTACAGTAGCATTATTTACCTGGGATTGGAACAAGGTACCCTTTGAGTATTCACATTGTCACATAATGGTTCTCCTCCATGGTAGATACCAGTTCGGACATAGATCTGAAAATAACATGTTTAAGCATTAGCACCTGTTATAGCCCATTTGAATACTAGACCCTAGTCTGAACAAAAGTATTACTGTAAACACCATCGCTATTAGATGCTGATTAGAACCATATGTCACACACTAATTTCTATCAATTTGAGAAAAAACTATATGGCATAAATGAGTTCACATACTGTAAAGTATTCTTACTGTGCTTCTAGTACAAAATTTTAGTTCACCACCTCTGCATCACCATTTCAAAGTTAATTATGACTGCATTTCAAATAATAACTTGAAGTCACAACACAACTGGAATTTATCCTTGATTACCAGGGCAAGCCATGGAGATGGAAGGATAAACTGGGCAACTTCCAAGCACACAAAAGAGCTAGGATGGTAACAGTTTATGCTGAATGCAATTATCCCCCTTGTTTTCTCTCTCTTTCTTTCAAGTAAGGGTAGCAAACTTGTCCACAGCACTGTTCAAACAAAAACTTGTCCCAGTTCTTACAGTAATGGCTCTTTAAGGATAGTATTTGTTATTTTAAGATACACAAGAAAAATCCTTACTTACATTTTTCCTGCTTCTCCCCCAGTTTATTTTAGATGAATCACCAAATTAAGACCTGATACTACAAATTGCTAAGCATTCAACTCAGAACCTCAGTGCTTTGGGTTTCACAGATTGTAAGTTACAGTAATATGTAAAAGGGAAAATTTTAGAAGTTTTATCATGCTTCTTATTAAACAAATAAGACCAAAATTCTCAGATTTGGGTGTCTAAAACAAGTGGCCTAATTTTCTACTATGTCATGTAATCCCTAGTACCCACTGAAATCAATGTCAGCTGAAGGTGCTAAAAAACTCTGAAAAAAATCAGGTAACGTATTTGGATACATAAAGAAAGATTTAGGTATTTTAGGCAGCCAAGTTTGAAAGCATGGGCCTGAATTTATATACTGACTTGTATGTTCGTCAAAAGAAAAAAAGATGGCATTGGGAGCAGTGTGTGTGCACACCATTTTCAACTTCTGGAAGATACTTTCAATTTTGTTTTGTTTTTTAAAGAACAGTTTATACGGCTTTTTCAAATACACTGCAGCTTAACCAAATAAGGAAAAAATTATGATGGCCTATCACGGGGGTGGGCAAACTTTTTGGCCCGAGGACCACATCTGTGAATAGAAATTGTGTGGCGGGCCATGAATGCTCACAAAATTGGGGTTGGGGTGAGGGCTCTGTTGGGGGTGAGGGCTCCGGGGTGGGACCAGAAATGAGGAGTGCAGGGTGTGGGAGGTGGTTCCGGACTGGGGCATGGGGTGAGTAGCGTAAGGGTGTTAGGGCTTCGGCTGGGGGTGTGGAGTTTGGGGTGTAGGAAGGTGCTCTGCGCTGGCACTGAGGGGTGCAGGGGGGATGAGAGCTCCGGCTGGGGGTGAGGGCTTTGGAGTGGAGCTGGAGATGAGGAGTTTGGGGTTCAGGAGGGTGCTCTGGGCTGGGAATGAGGGGTTTGGAGATTGGGAGGGGGATCAGGGCTGAGGTAGGGGGTTGGGGCATAGAGAGAGGCTCAGGGGTGCAGACTCCAGGCAGGACTTACCTCAAGCTGCTCCCGGAAGCAGTGGCATGTCCCTCCTCCAGCTCCTATGCTCCTGTAGCCAGACGGCTCTGCATGCTGCCCCGTGCACAGGCACTGCCCCTGCAGCTCCCACTGGAGCGCTGGAGGGGCCATTGGAGCGTGTAGGGGGGGCCATGCCTCTGCTTCTGGGAGCTGCGTGGAGTGGCCCCTGACCCTGCTCCCCAGCTGGAGCACTGGAGAGGGGCCACGCCGCTGCTTCCGGAAGCCGCGTGGAGCAGCCCCCAACCCTGTGCCCCAGATGGAGTGCAGGAGCAGGGCAAGCTCCAGGCCCCGCTCCCCAGCGGGAGCTCGAGGGCTGGCTTAAAACGGCTGGTGGGCCGGAACCGGCCCGCGGGCCGTAGTTTGCTCACCCCTAGTCTATCATGTAATTTTAGTTAGAAAATTTGCTTTGCAAATATAAACTTTGCTAGTTTTGTGTGTGCTCCGTATGCTCCAAGGCCCTGTCCAACACTCACTGGTCAGTGGGAGTCCTTCCATTGACTTAAGTGTGAATTTGGCCCCTAATTAACACTAGTAGCTGGTATCAACATATACTGTTGACCAGCTGATTCCTTAATTTTGTTAGAGAGGCCTATTGAACTGAGTGTAGCTCAGTGTTTTCATTCTGATTCTAGGCAATATTTTACCATCCATCCATTCAGAATTTCACTCACCTTGTCAATGTCTCGAATGTTTACATTTACATAAGTGGCACAAAGAATTCTTATCCTGAGAGCACTGTTTATGGCCCAGAGAGATTTGGCTGAAGCTTCGCCATTCATGTATGGTGTAGCTGTAGAGATCCGTCTGGAATAAGATGGCATTGTAAAGGTATCCAGTGGCAGCTGGGTATAAAGGCTTTCCTTAGCCATCAGCATCAGGTTGGGCATTCGGCCAAGCATTATACAACTTCTTATGTACTGCAACAGTTGGAAAAAGAAGAAGGAAAAAAAAGATTGTTTTGCTGTATTTTCTTTGTAATTAATGCTTAAAAATATTAAAGGAAAGCATATATAAAATCCAAAAGGCTAAGAAAATTACATTTAATGAGCTCTTGTAGCATTTATCTTTATAGCATCCTTTACATTGTTTTCAGTTACAACACCAATGTTTTTAACTAGCTTGTTGCACATGACCGAACAGGCAGCAGGATATACAAATTTTAAGAAAAAAATAATCATTGTCTGCAGCAGTAGCACATTCTATCTGAATTCCATGTTTCCAGCTAGCGGTAAAGGGCTGGAGGTGTCTTGATACAATAGCGGTACAGTCTCTAAAGAGAAAGCAACACAATTCAGTCTCTGTCACCAGGTCTATTGACAGGTTTCAGAGTAACAGCCGTGTTAGTCTGTATTCGCAAAAAGAAAAGGAGTACTTGTGGCACCTTAGAGATGGCCCACCTTGATCATCATACACATTGTAAGGAGAGTGGTCACTTTAGATAAGCTATTACCAGCAGGAGAGTGGGTTTGTGTGTGTGTGTGGGGGGGGGGGGGGGGGGGGGGGGGGGGGGGGTGATGAGAAAACCTGGATTTGTGCTGGAAATGGCCCAACTTGATTATCATACACATTGTAAGGAGAGTGATCACTTTAGATAAGCTATTACCAGCAGGAGAGTGGGGTGGGAGGAGGTATTTTTTCATGCTTTATGTGTATAAAAAGATCTTCTACACTTTCCACAGTATGCATCCGATGAAGTGAGCTGTAGCTCATGAAAGCTTATGCTCAAATAAATTGGTTAGTCTCTAAGGTGCCACAAGTACTCCTCTTCTTTTTGCAGGTCTATTGAGTAACACTGATGTCTGCTCCAGACGGAGCTGTTCACCCACTCTTCCATGCAGTGGTTCCCTGTCAAAGTGATGGATATTACTTAAGACAAAAAACCACAAGGCTGGGAGGGGGAAAAAAGAAAAAAGAAACTCAGGGACAAAGAAAAATTAAAAACGACTTAGCTATAATTTCTGCAGTGGAGCGATACTCCTTATTGCTATTTCAATTACCACAAAGCAAACAGGAGTTCAAATATCTATTTCTAAATAAAAATGTCATTTACAGTAGTAATGTCTATTTTGTAATTTAGCACTCTTTCTCTCAGAAATTTAGGGTGGTATTTCCAAAAGTGGTCAGCACTGACCTTTACTTGATTAGAATAAATTCCCACTGACTTCAATGGGAGCTTGGGTAGGCCAAAGCTGAGCACTTCTGTTGCATTTTTATTTATACTGCAATTATCTGTACACAGTAAACTCAACTGCACAAAAATTTAAGCTAGTTGGCTAATGTTATGAATTTTCATTTTCTGCCTTCTGAATTAGTTTAAGAAACGAAACAAGAGTCCGTCACAGAATCTTAATACATCATTCTCTTACTGCACTCCCAATTTTAATTCTTCTAGTGTATTTTTAAATAAATCCATTAATTTACAACAAGTAACTCACCTTATACTGGCTCAGAGGATATTTTTCGAGCAAGTATTCATCACAGCCACACACTTTTAAAATATACTTGCCCTGGTACTCTAAAACGCAGAGTTTTAGTTGTTCAGATGACAGCAACATACTTCGTGTTTTTTTCCTGATTGCTTCAGCAATAACTTGCTCAGGAACACAGTCATGGTTGATTTTTAAGGTATATTTCTGCTTGTCATTGTTCGGGGACACTATTACCCATATCACCACTATTATTTGCCCTGGAATAATGTGAAACAACATCAGATTCTATTATTGTCCATACACAGTCTTCTAAAGAAACTGGTCAGACTTGGAATTGCTTGTCATAATCCCTACTGAAAGAACATGCAGGCGCAATTCACAGCCCAAAGTGCAGAGAACCTTCTACAAAAGGTGCTCAGTGGACTCTACTTACATTGACTTCCGAAAAAGCCATTCTGGACCTACTGTCCCAAGTACATGTACATTCAAACTATCATTTAATTACAAAACTATTTCTAAACAAGTAGTACTTATTCAGCCAATCTTTTTCCACCGACAATATGACTATTCTGTAACTATGGACTAAAAGATAGCTTTATGTTTCCAGGATCATTTAATTCTACGTGTTCTAAATATTATTAGAGACACTTCTGAACTCAGACAAAAATGCTAATAGCAGCTGGCAAATCAGTCCACTCTGTCACATAATCACTGAAACAGTTGCATCAATCAGTGCAATAACTGGATAACTCAAGCTGTAAAAAAGAGTTTTCCTAGAATATAGAAAATTGACCTATGTGACTTTTTTTTTTTTTTTTTTTGAGTTCAACTCCTACTACGCAGGTTATCCTTACTGAAGACAAAGCCTGTAACCAAACTGTAAGATGTTACCGCAGTGTATTAAATATACTACATAAATAATGATTCACTTGTCTGCCATCACGAATTGTACTAACTGAAATTTGTTAATAGAAATAAGTACCATTAAGTTGTTAGAGCAAACATTTGTTTTACCTTTATCTAGTTTACTGTATATGTGCTTGGGCAGTTCAGGTGAAGATTCAACATTTGGTGGACAGACATATAATGCTCTACTATGGGGTGCATTCACATCTCGAAGATCCACTGCTTCTTTACAAACATTAAGAATATTTCTTCTGAAGTCCTGTACTTCTGGATCCTTAACCATATCAAATTCACAGACAGGCATGCCAATAGCAAAACCTAAGATATTGAAAAAATACTTAAATTGTCAGTGACTAATAAATATATCACAGTATGTTTTTCATAGAAATACTATTTTTCTATTGCTGACAGAACAAACATCTTGTATTTAAGCAGCTTATAAAAGCAATTCAAAATACTTGTTCACACTTTATATTAGCTACTAGTCCTCCACTCCTGCAGTTATGCTGTATAATGAAGTCAACCTTATAATGTACCCATGTACCTGGTAAATCTGGCAGTACTAAACCCAGGAGCACATGAAAAGGTCAGAAAGGGATACACTCACTGAAGTAACCTGGGGAGCTTCTGGGTCTCTATTGGATGCCTCCCCCTGCCCCCATCACAGCCAACATCCTACAACAGGAATAGGACTAATGAGACTTCCTCTGAAGTCAGTCAATGAAGCTCCTTAAATTAGCCAGAGGAGTTGCTGTTACATGACTCTCCCCAGACCTTGACTGGGTTTCACACAGAGTGCTAAGAGCCCTCATCAGCTTTCCTCTATAACTTGCAGATCTACTTTACTGCACGCCAACTTTTCAATATTCTAGAATAGCTACAAGATTTAAGCTTTGACTGTCACATTAGGCACTTAACTTAGCTCTTGAAGATTCAGCAAGGGACCAATCCTGCAAATTTTTTACTCAAGCATATAGTCTCATTTACCTCAGCTGGACTACCCACAGAAGTAAATGTTTACAGGCTGGAACCCTCAGATTCTGGGCATCACTTCAGAAAAATTCTATGGGGACTGAGGCAGCATGCAAAGTTGTATCAGCATCCCCATTTCCGCTTCCTGCTGAGGCCACAGTTGCTTGTGAGGGGTTATTCGGCCAGTCCCATCCAAGGGGCTCGGGGGGGGGGGGGGGGGGGGGCGTGTCCTCACTGATAGCTGGCTGAGGGCCGGTACTGAGCCTGATTTGCTCCAGACTCAGCTTTGGCACAGGCTGCCACCCGAGAAGCAGTGCTGACAATGCGGTCAGTAGAAGCCCCAGTCTGACCCAATGCCCCCGCAGGTCCAGGGGAGACACCATAGTGCTAGTTGGTGAGGAGCTATGGCAAGTCTGGGTGGAGGGCCAAACCAACTGCCCCCCACCACATAGCAAATGACGCCTCTGCTCAGATTGTACTGATAAGTGATTAAGAGAACCTATTCAGGACCACTATTGTATTTTTAAACTTTCCTGAACTTGGAAAAGAGTCTATACCAGGGGTTCTCAAACTGGGGGTCATGACCCCTTAGAGGGTCACAGGGTTATGATGTGGGGGTCGTAAGCTGTCAGTTTCTACCCCCAAACCCCACTTCACCTCCAGCATTTATAACTGCGTTAAATATTTTTAAAAATTTGTTTTTAAGTTATAAGGGGTTTTGCACTCAGAGGCTTGCTGTGTGAAAGGGGTCACCAATACAAAAGTTTGAGAACCACTGGTCTATACTAACCACCTGGTTTATCCTAAGTAACATTTTGGGGCACCCTGGGGGAAAAAAATAAGTTCTCTCACTTGAGACGTCCCTACAACTATAAATTTAATATGCATTTGTTAGAGACTTTAAGATTGGCTCATACAACTTATTTTTAGCATGAATATTTACTGTAGTACCACATTCAAGTGAGCAGTAACGTCGCAAAACTCAATGAAAAAAGTGAAGATTTTTATCACCATGTTTTATCTACAAGATTTTATTTTACAAAATATAGTTATCTGATTTTTCAGACTGACAGACTGGAACAGGATAAGAAGAAAGCATTTATATAAAACTGGTTTGCTCTAGTGATTATTCCAAACAGTACTTAGTCAAATACACCAAGTAGTGAGAAAACTCACTCAACATTATAAAAGAAAAGAAGGGTTAGCCAACTGGTTTTGTACTGCGATGTGGTTATAATTGTAAAACACATTGGTGATCAATGCAGGATAGATAAAAACAAAAGCGTACTACCATAATTTGCATTATTAAACCAAACATTCCCACCCCGGTTTGAAAAAGTTTACCAGACATCTAAATGCCAAGTGGACGGGAGGAGGGGAAAGCGACTTGTGATACAACCCTTCTAAAGCAGCAGCTCCTGCAGTGTAAAGATTATGTGTTGTTTATCGAGAACTCTAACTGCAACATATTGTCTACTTGTTATTTAACACATTTGTAAAAAGTGTGTTACTAACTTCTGTAGCTCACGAAAGCTTTTGCTCAAACAAATTGGTTAGTCGCTAAGGTGCCACAAGTACTCCTTTTCTTCTTACACCCACTGGCTTCTCTTTACTTTTCCTCTTCTCTCTCTGTCCTTTTTAATAATTAATCATTTTCTGTGGTATCTGCACTCTGTTTTTCCTTTTCTCTCTTTCCTTCAGCTACCATTGATCTCTCTCTTTCCTTTATTAGGGATTGTTTTTGATGTTCATTCTACCTTTCCCACTTCTTCCCCCTGCTCCTCCCCCATCTCATTCTCTCTGTGAAGTCTTCTTTTCTAAGCATGCATTTAAAAAAAAAATCAAGACCATTTAAAATTATTTAATTTTTTTTAACTATTCATTCAAATCAGATTGAGGCTTTGTAAAACCAATTAGCACTCTGTGTTAACACAATACATTAATGACAGGTTTCAGAGTAACAGCCGTGTTAGTCTGTATTCGCAAAAAGAAAAGGAGTACTTGCGGCACCTTAGAGATGGCCCACCTTGATTATCATACACATTGTAAGGAGAGTGGTCACTTTAGATAAGCTATTACCAGCAGGAGAGTGAGTTTGTGGGGGGGGGGGGGGGGGGGTGAGAAAACCTGGATTTGTGCTTGAGGAATTCCACCATGATTTCAACAATTTCCATCCCACCATCAACCTCAGCCTGGTCCAGTCCACACAAGAGATCCACTTCCTGGACACTACAGTGCTAATAAACAATGGTCACATAAACACCACCCTATACCGGAAACCTACTGACCGCTATTCCTACCTACATGCCTCCAGCTTTCACCCTGACCACACCACACGATCCATCGTCTACAGCCAAGCTCTGCGATACAACCGCATTTGCTCCAATCCCTCAGACAGAGACAAACACCTACAAGATCTCTATCAAGCATTCTTACAACTACAATACCCACCTGCGGAAGTGAAGAAACAGATTGATAGAGCCAGGAGAGTACCCAGAAGTTACCTACTACAGGACAGGCCTAACAAAGAAAATAACAGAACGCCACTAGCCGTCACCTTCAGCCCCCAACTAAAACCCCTCCAACGCATTATTAAGGATCTACAACCTATCCTGAAGGATGACCCAACACTCTCACAAATCCTGGGAGACAGGCCAGTCCTTGCCTACAGACAGCCCCCCAACCTGAAGCGAATACTCACCAGCAACCACATACCACACAACAGAACCACTAACCCAGGAACCTATCCTTGCAACAAAGCCCGTTGCCAACTGTGCCCACATATCTATTCAGGGGACACCATCACAGGGCCTAATAACATCAGCCACACTATCAGAGGCTCGTTCACCTGCACATCCACCAATGTGATATATGCCATCATGTGCCAGCAATGCCCCTCTGCCATGTACATTGGTCAAACTGGACAGTCTCTACATAAAAGAATAAATGGACACAAATCAGATGTCAAGAATTATAACATTCATAAACCAGTCGGAGAACACTTCAATCTCTCTGGTCACGCGATTACAGACATGAAAGTTGCAATATTACAATAAAAAAACTTCAAATCCAGACTCCAGCGAGAAACTGTTGAATTGGAATTCATTTGCAAATTGGATACAATTAACTTAGGCTTGAATAGAGACTGGGAGTGGCTAAGTCATTATGCAAGGTAACCTATTTCCCCTTGTTTTTTCCTACCCCTCCCCCCCCCCCAGACGTTCTTGTTAAACCCTGGATTTGTGTTGGAAATGGCCCACCTTGATTATCATACACATTGTAAGGAAAGTGATCACTTTAGATAAGCTTCAGAGTAACAGCCGTGTTAATCTGTATTCGCAAAAAGAAAAGGAGTACTTGTGGCACCTTAGAGACTAACCAATTTATTTGAGCATGAGCTTTCGTGAGCTACAGCTCACTTCATCGGATGCATACTGTGGAAATTGCAATTTCTGCAATTTCCACAGTATGCATCCGATGAAGTGAGCTGTAGCTCACGAAAGCTCATGCTCAAATAAATTGGTTAGTCTCTAAGGTGCCACAAGTACTCCTTTTTTTAGATAAGCTATTACCAGCAGGAGAGTGGGGTGGGGGGAGGTATTTTTTCATGCTTTGTGTGTATAAAAAGATCTTCTACACTTTCCACAGTATGCATCCGATGAAGTGAGCTGTAGCTTACGAAAGCTTATGCTCAAATAAATTGGTTAGTCTCTAAGGTGCCACAAGTACTCCTTTTCATATTACATTAAAATTTATAATGAACTAGCCTATTTGAATTTTCCAAAACAGCTATATATAGGCAAAAGAAAAAAAATATCAAAAATGAAGGCTCGGATCTTGTAAACACGTAAGCAGGTACATAACTCTGCTCACAGGAATACTGCCACTAACTTCAATGGGATTACTCATTTGCTACAAGCTAAGTGTTTGCAGCACTGGGGGCTAAAATTGTATTTTATTAAAAACTTCTCTCAGTAGCACAAATTCTTTGTCATTTCAAAACAAAAACTGCTTCAGTGTTAAAGAAAATTATTTCAATACATTAAACAAAGTTATTGCAAACTTTATTTAAAAAACAAAAACAAAAACACAAAAAATCTCTCAAACCAAAGATTTCAGAAGCAGGAACCTAAAAGTTAAGCTCCCAAACCACACAGTATGGATGTTAATGAAATCCTGGACTTGTCTTTTTCATTTTAAGTGTGAAACTTCTTAGCAGAATAAAACCTCTAATAATCTGAAATTCTACTAACGAGCAGGAAACTAATTAAACAAACAAGTAGAAAATAGCCACTTTAGCCATGGAAGAATATAAAACAGGGAGAGAAAGAATTAGCAACATATAAATAAAAAAATCTGATTTGAATTATAAATATTACTTGATATTTTAAAATCATTTTTTTTTATCCACTCTGTCTTGTTTCCTCCACTTTCCTTTCCTTCCACTCTCTCATTCACACCCACAAACTCACCCTACCTACTTATACCCACCCCTTCATACACTTTTCAAGCCCTAACAGCCAGCAAAGTAAACAAACAGCACCAAAGATATGGAGCCACAGAGACAATGCTTTGTTGAGAACCGAAGGCCCTTCCACCCCCTTTGAACAATTTGCTAGGAAAGAGTGGAGTAGACTCAGACCGGATCACAACTACTTGCACATTAGTATTTTTCCCCAGTGGCTGCATCAGAATTTAAGTGCTCCAGAATTTAAGATTTTTTTAAATCTCTAATCAGTCTCTAATCTTTAAGAATTCAAAAGTAGTTACAATGAGTTTAATTTTATGCTTCTACCACATATGGGCAGAGCCTGGGAAAATTACCATTTATTTTCCCCTCCAGACTCGTTTTAGGATGAAGAGGAAGGTTCTGGATTCCTAAGAGGGTGCTGTCCACAGACTCTACACCCAGGGCCTCCATCTTTTGTAACCATCAGCTATCAACCGCCTAAAACGTGTATTCCCCAAACACACTGGATGGAGGCACTCTCTCTTTGCACTGCACCCTGATTCTCCTAACTGCTGTAAGAATAGCAGTTGTCTGCACTGATCAACCCTTTCCCAGCCTCCCTTTGGGGTCCTCCTCCCTAGTGTATACCTCCAGTGCCTAGCTCTGTGCTGCCACTTAGAAAAGGTCATAAGCAACAAAGTGAAATTGACCAGATTCTTGGTCAACTTCACTGTTGCTTACAGGGTTCCCTATTACTCTGCTGTAGATTGGGAAGGCTTTAAGTAGCCTGCAGGCTTGTTTACATACAAAAGCTGTACCGTTTTACCTATTCCAAAATACAAGGTACAATCCCTAATATCCGTTAGTTCTTCAATCATTACTGTTTCACTGAAGATCTCAAATTGTTTCTGGCTGTAAGGTAATAAATTAAACACAAGTAGTATCCAGTTACAGTGTGCTCTTCCTTGTCATTCAGCACAAGGATGTCATTGCTCACGCTTGGGACTATATGGCAAAATTACCATGGAAAGCAACTGAAAGGAACCAGGGTGGAATTTTCCAAAGCAACTAAATCTGTGTCTACACACAAAAGCTGTACTGCTTTCACTATACTGAGAGAGAGAAAACTGTACAATCCCACAAGTGCGTCACAGTTATATTGGTATGGCTTATACCCATACAGGAAGGTGAAGAAACCATACTTGTACAAAGTACATTTATAATTGTGTCCATACTAGGGATCGTATTGATATAACTATTTCACTTTAAAAAAATAAACATCCCTAACAAAAATAGTTATACCAGTACAAAAACTGCATATAAACCAGATGAATATCTTTCCTTTTGCCTATCTGTTTACAGACCTAGAAAGATACTGACTTATACTTTGTTCATGGCTGGAAATTTATCTTCTAGCCTAAATGGCTACACGCTTTTCCTTTTAAATAAAAGTTTTGAGACTGCAAAAGTTGATGACTCAACTTCACATTCACCATAGCTAAGTGGATTTTTCAAGCCCCTTCTCCACCCCACAGTAGGAAATATCAGTTTTATATTTTGACATGGCTACACCAAAAACTCCCTACCTCCCTACATTCTACTCCCTGAAACAATCAAGACAATCAACAATAGGAATGACTTCAGGATTCAGAACCAATTTGTACAATATTTTACCCATTTTAAGAGGACAGAATTTCTACTGTTTTAAAATTAGTAATAAATAATATTCCACAACCATTTCTGGGGGACTGGATAAAGGCAAAACAAAACAAAACCCCCAAAAACCCCACCAACACTTTCAAAATATTTAAAAAACAACCACTTTGCACTGACATTTTGCTTAAAAAAAAAAAAAACTCTCTCCCCCTCCACGGCTAGTGAAAACCTACTCACTCTCCAAAATTAGAATTGCAGCAGTTAAAATCCCAACTTTTTATTTGCACAACACAATAAAAGAGTGCTGGTTTTATTATGATCATGGTCTTCACTATATAGCTCATAAGACCACCCTTAAAACTCTGCCAGACTGCTGCAGTTTTTGCAAGGTGGAAGCAAATTACAATTAATAAGAATCACACTCCCATTTTAACACCTCTTTTAGTATTTTGAAGAAGACAAGCTGATTAAGTTTACTAACTAGGTAAATCAGGAAGCTTTAAAACACAGAACATCTTACCAATTTCCCGATTAAGAATCTTTTCTTCTCTGTTGCCTACTGGTTCAATGACTTTTAAAAAAGGCTGAAAGAGCCGCAGGTCGCAAAGTCTCCGTGTTTCATCAAAAAATTCTTCTCTTTCTGCTTCTTGTGTAACACTTACGAAAATGTAAGAAGATTCATCTTGAAGGAGCTGATAAAGAGGATATTTTCTTGCTTCTTTGAAGAGTTCATGCTTGATAGTCAATAGTGTGGCCTCACGGAGGCATTCTAGAGTCACTATCATTCCATTAGGTAGAAGACACTCTACAAGGATCCTTGGTGGCATCAAATGGATGCCCCATAGTTCACCAGATGATGGTCTTGGAGGCATTTTCTTAATCTTTTGGTAAACTTACAACAGAAACAGGTTTAAGCACAGATTCCTACAGGAGAGACCTAAATAAATGTAAAACATTAAAACATATTAGAATGAAAAAATATAAACCTCACAAATTAGAATTGAGAGCAGCTTTATTTAGACTCTTCTATAACCCCAACTGACACAGTATCTGAGCACTTATGACATTAAATTGGGGCAGGACATACAAATTATTGCATTTTACCAAGGAGGGTGCAGGGGAGACAACCCGAAGTCTGATGTCAAAGGAAGTTCTGGGGAAAAGCCACATTTTTAATACGAATTAAATCCCTCAAATGGTACAATTAATAGCGACACAGATGTTATTCATACTTGTTGCGAACTTTTAAACAATATGCATTTAGTGATTTGCAAAAAAAAATAAAGTGGATTAATTTTTTTCCATTAAAAATGATTTACATACTTATGCTTGAAACACATTTAAATAATTCTCTTCAGTCCCCACTACATTACCCCCAATAATTAAAACATTAACCTATTTTTAACTTACATATGAACCTCACAGATGACTATGCTTTACAGTTTCAATTTATATTAAAAATAGTAACTTGGAAGGTATGCAATTGTGCTAAATAATCTACCCACTGAATCTCTACAGTACATTGCTACTAAAACATTTCCCATATTCTCATTAGTGTCCTGCCAACCCACATATGCATCTATCCATCTCCAATCACTGACAGACAAGGCTTTGAAGTTCTTCTACCTAACAGCTAAAAGCTAGGTTTTGTCCTCTGCTAGAGAAAGACCAATATGAAAGATAGGAGCTTCAATGTCCACATGCAACACTCAATTAAGTCAATTGTCCCCATCCCAATGTTCTGAAAGTAATGAGCTGGGATGCCTGTCAGGGTGCCCTCCCTCCATTCTGCTTGGTGTCAGTCTTTGGCTAATCTATGTCTGATAACCCCTCCATCACAAAATTTCCCATGGTTGCCAGAAGGGAGAAGATACATTCTCTTTCTACTCAGACCTCCTCCCTTCCAACCCAAAGCCTCCTGGCTGCTGTGAGGGTTTGTTAGGAAGTTTCTGCTTTCCTATATCTTTCTCAGCTTTCCAGCTGCTATAAGGAGCACATTTCCACTACTCTGCCCTCTTTTTTTATGTTGAATAGGTCAAGATCTACTTCAGCCACTGTTCAGTTTTCTCAAGGAGCAGCAGAATGAAAGTGACAATTCTTTTCAGTTTCACTGCAGTCCACAAAATTCTGAATGGCAGTCAGATTGTCATCAGCCTTCTCTGCTGCAGCTTTGGAAATTCTACAAATAGCAACATAGGCAACGGAACTCTCCGTTACAGTTTTAGTAAAATGCTACATTGATTTATACTCTATTCGTGATTAGAAGGTTCTTTGTCACCATAAAGGCTAGGTTTTTTGTTTGTTTTTTTAAGTGAAAGCTTAGATTCTGCAGAAGTTAAAGAAATGTCTCTATTTGACCCAGAGGAAGGCAATGTAGATTTGGATATTTTAAGTTCTACGTACATACACTCACACCTATTGACTGCTCAACTAGATCATAAATAAGAGTTTAATTTGAGATTTAAATGAAAACCATCTTCTGCATATGGTGTTAATTACAAAAGAGTAGGAGTGAAACTCTGAAATTATATAATCCTTTAATGGGAGTATTTCAAAGGTCTAAAGTAGGTAAGAATCCCCATTTTACACATGGGGAAATAAGGTGCACAAGGTTAAATAACTTGCCAAAGATATCAAAACTGGTGTTTGGTGGAGAGAGAGAGACTCAATGACTCAGTCAGTCCTTTACTGACTATACAGCATCTACTGCTTTCTTTATTGTTTACATTAGCATCCCCATTCTACCCATTATTAAAACAAAACTAAATGAGGCAAGGAAAATAACCCACCATTGTTTGTATTACTATGTTAACAAATCCATTTATTAACACAGAATTAGTATAAATCTATTTAAACAAGCCTGATCTTGCAATTTTCAATAAATCATATGCAGAAATCAAGTTTCCTCACATTTCTAGTTTATTTTCTATATATTTTATTTTTTACATACACATCATCACTGCATTTATTACATCCATGTCTCCCTCTCTCCCATTCTTCAATGACAAAAGCCATTTTATAGAATGTATTTCAGTCTCTTATGACAAGAGATAATGATGAAGAAATTCTGATGTCCCAAAAGGATCGTGGAAAAATATATCATGACGAAAGTGTCAAGCCAAAAAAAAAAAAAGTTGTACTTATTAATATACAAGTATATTAGTATACAAGCCAATCGTTTTTGAAAGAGTTTGTCATGAAGAGATGACAGGCTGGCAATATTTTCCCCTATACTCTTTTTGTTCCGAGTCAACCAAGACAAGAACAAGACTCCAGTCTACACTACCAAAATTATGGTTGTCTAGCATACTTATAGTTAAATCATATTACAAAAAAAGTGTTTTGTGTGGTGTGGGTTTTTTTTTTTTTTAATTTATATATTACCAGTGTGGTCAGGAGAGAGATATAGGGGAACCATGTTACAAACCTAGATATCTACCAGTGTTAAAATTTGGGTGTCCTGTTCAGAACATGTTTTCTGTCCACATATGCAAAACAAGTGATAAACATGGCTGTGTCCAAATCATCCTAACCCCCATGTTTAAGCATGTTAATTTTTGTAGTGCAGACTGTGGCCTAGTTCTGTAACATTAGGCTGCTGAAAAGTGTAGGCATTTTTTAAGAACTATTTAATTTTAGATTACAATATCAAACAATTCAGCAAGTCTTAGCAGACCCAAAATAATTTTTCAAAATAAAATTATGTTTATGAAGTACAAATCTTAAAATAGTCAATGTGTTTGTTTTCTAAAAGAGAGTGTGGGCTGCAAGTAGGCCAATGGGCCAGTCACCATTTTAGAACAATCACACTAAAACAGCAGCTTATTTTTCCTCTGACAGAGTAGGGGCTAGAAACCGTGCGCACATTAATCCTATGCGCACATTCACTCTACTTGTGCGCGTAAGGATACCATCGTGGTTTGTATTTGGAGAGTAAAAGAATTTCAGTTTACATTTTCGAAGTATAATTAGCAGATTGCGTTTTTGTCTTGTTTTGAGAAAACTGGAAGGCTGCCTGGAATAAAGGGAATCAATTCTGTTCTTAAAACAGCTCAAGGAATATTACTGTAACAAATTATTTTGGAATAGATATTACATAGACACAATTAGGGGCAGGGATGAGCACTTCCAAATCATGGTTAATCACCCTCCAGACCACCAGAATTCTGAACCACCACAAGTAGCCAGCAAGACCAAACTCACAGGCCCCTCACTGATCAAACTACCAACTCTTTGGGCTGGTTACAGCATCTTCCTGAACCACCCTGTTATTGATTCTCCTTTCTCAACCCCACTAACCACCTGTTCCAATTATTGATAATGCACACCTATATTTTAGATTGTGCCCAAAATTATTAAAGTAGTTTGAGTATGCATGTAACATATTTAACTTTTATCTTCATTCCTCTACATATTGAGTAGTTTAAAAAAAAAAAAGCTTCGTAGACCACTTTCCTATTTGGTTTGGTACATGCATTTTTCCAGTACTAAGAACTATGCTGTCCGAAGACACGCAATATTTGTCTAAATCAGTCATCTGTATCATCCTCTTTCCGGTGAACGAGAAATGACCATAAAGAAGGCCCAAGATAAAGAGCGAAGCATTCTAGCTTTTGCTGTCACACAGTAGAACCTCAGAGTTACAAACTGACTGGTCAACCACATACCTCATTTGGAACTGGAAGCACGTAATCGGGCAGCAGCAGAGACAAAAAAGCATATACAATACAGTATTGTGTTAAATGTAAACTACTAAAAAAGTAAAAAGAGAAAGTTTAAAAAAAGATTTGACAAGGTAAGGAAGCTTTCTGTGCTTGTTTCATTTAAATTAAGATGGTTAAAAGCAGCATTTTTCTTCTGCATAGTAAAGTTTCAAAACTGTATTAAGTCACTGTTCAGTTGTAAACTTCTGAAAGAAAAATCATAGCGTTTTGTTCAGCGTTATGAAAACCTCCATTCCCGAGGCTTTCATAACTCTAAGGTTCTACTGTACAAGACTAACCCTGTTCTAGATAGATAAGGTAGTCTCATTTTCTCATGCCATTGCAATGAGGGCAGAATTGAGGTAGTTTGGCTACCTTAACTGAATTTCCATTCAATAGAAGTTTCATTATAAGCAGCGCTGAATGAAATTTTTCAATTGAAACTTTTTTTTAAATGGAGAATTTTCAGATTTGGCAACACCAAAACATTTTGTTAATTCCTGTCAATTTTGCTGAATTGTTTTTATTGGGGGAGGGTTTTTTTTTTTTTTGGGGGGGGGGGGGGGAAGGGGGGAGACCTAACCTCCCACCCGCCTAAACATTTCATTTAGATATTGATTTTTTTTTATTCTGAACAAACTTTCATTTAGAAATGTACTTCAGTCTTCTTATAAACAGTAAACATTAAAAAATGCTCAACATCTAAAATGAAACATTTCATCAGACCTGAAAAGTTTAAAAAAAAAAATTTTCTGAATTGTCAGCAAATAGAAAAATCAATTATTTGCCTGGCTTTAGTCAAATTGCTGTGTACAATTAGCCAAGACTACTGGGCACACTTTTGTCATGAACATTCATCTGAGGCCTTTACAAAGTTTAATGTTATTTCTTCCTCAACCACTTCTTTCCTGAAAGTGAGAATTCCTGTAGCAACCCACTCGAACAGTCATCATCCAGGAGAAGTGATCATCTGATCAGAAGAAGCTATAACAACTTTCTGAAACTTGCAGGAATCTCTGCCAAAAGATAAAATGCAGATAATATAACGGCTACCTGATTGCCATAGAACATTTAAACAAGCAATGGGGAAAAAGATCAATAGTGGAGCTAGACAAATGTTGTCCAATTAAACATTGTTTCATCAGAAAATACCGATTTGAAGAAAGATGTTTTGGTGAACCTATTACAGATTTGACCTAACTTTTGCCAATGGAAACATGCCAAGAGGCCTGTGTTCCAGGATCCATAGCACCACGGTACAGAACCTGCTGGGGCTCTTACTACTAGGCTCTCCACTACGCTGCAGTGCTACCATCCTCCCTGCCACAGAGCAGGGAGCCTAAAACTCAGAGCCCAGGCTCCTGCTGGGGCTCTGGAGCAGCCACGCCACGTAAGGACTTCTAGGCAGAAGCTGAAAGACCCACGTGCCCTGGCTCCAGCCGCAGTTTGGCTCTCAGATCTGCAGCAGGGACCCTATAAGTCCTGAGAACTCCAGCTCAAACCAGGGCTCTCAGTTATGGAGTTGAGAATCTGAATCCTTGGACCAGTTCCCAGGGGTTTGCAGCTCTGGGGCAGCTGCACCAGAGACCACTATCTATTAATCCGTATTTTGACTCTGCCACTAAGACCAAATGATTCTAAAGAATGGATGCCGCCTTAATCCCAAAGATAAACATGCTCTTCCATGAATCTGCCTGAGGGAGGAGCATGCTTGTTCTCAATGGCGTATTTCCTTTTGCAGATGCAGCAGATCCACAGATGCAACCCACCCTACATCAAGATTACTAATGAAAATTCTCTTGTCTGAATGATCTGTGGTATAAAGTTGTAGTGTTGGTAATCAAGGAATATAATTACTGTTAGCAGTTATATTAACTGGAATTTTTCCAACTCTGGATGTTATCAAAGTAGCAGATGCTTTATTGGCAGGAGCTAAACTTGCATCTAGAATCAACATATTAGTGTCTCCACAAAAGCAGTATGAAGACCCACTGACCAGCTTTGGGGGAGGGAGAGGGGAGAACTGCATCCTCCCGCTCAGCCTTCCTTTATCCTGAGGGTCGCTTGTCATCAGTGCAAAAAAAAAAAAAAAGCTCCACTCCTGTGCAGGCTTTGCAACGGTGAAGTCTTGCAATGTTCACTATTATTCACTGACTAGCATACTACCTTGTAGGCACAAAAGTTCAGCTAACATCCTTCCTTTAGGATTTTCTCTCTTGCAAAAGCAAGCAAGCAGTAGGAACTAACCAGGAAAGACAAAGCAGCTCCATACATTAACTGTTGATGTATTGAACAACTAATTTAAACAAACAGTATTTTAATGTATACACCTTAATAATTATAAATCAAACTGAATAAATCTGCAACATCATTGAAAAGTAAAGTTTCCTAATCCTCTGCAATTCAATGCATAAACTGTAATCACTCATTTCACTACCATTAGCTTACCCTTACAACTGAATGAGCCATTCAATAAACATGATACATTTTATTTCCAAATATTCAGTCAGTTAGCTTCTCTTATTGCAAGAAAAATCTCATTAAATTGCTTTGACAGACAGGATATAACAGTTTCCTGTAACAATTATTCTGTTTCATATGCATTCCACTATGACTTTTGTACAGATTTGATTAGTCTTCCCAGTTAGAAATTCACTCCACAATCCACACTAAAAACCTCCTAGATTCACAACTGACTGACCCCTCACGCCCCACATGAAACAAACTCCAAAAATGTTTACACTGTTCAGGTTTAGACCACCATATTGACTTTATATCTCATTATCCCAATCTCAACACCAACTGAATTTTTCCAACGTAAGACTGTTATGACTTCAATCGATTCCCCAAAAGCAAAATTCTGGGAGGAACAGGAGTCACTTTCCCAGGGGAAAAATATTAATCTCTCTCTTCAGAATGTAAAGCTTTTATCCACTGGTGCCAATATGTCAGCCTAGAAATTTCAGACTCCATGGACTAGAGAACAAATGTTTTTTTCCCTCTTAAGGCACATCAGTCACTCCAAAACCCAGCACAAGGAGAGTTGGCAGGGTTGTCAGTGGGTTTGCTTTTTCTGCTGTCCAAATCTGCTGCGTAGTGACAGTAAAACTGCCTTCAGTCTAGATATTTTCAGTGATACTCCTTTGTTCTTCTGGCCTGCCTTCAGGCATTTTTCTAGAGTACAGATACAGACCAAGCGTCTAATACAAAGACTTGAAATTGTCCTCTGCTATAACATTGCTGATGATAAAATTATTTTTTGTTGCACTGTATGTAGAGCTTCCTCATGTCTTTGTATTTTTCCTATCTTATTTCATCCATTTAACAAATTATGCAAATACAGTTTTCACACACATTCTTGTATGGCTGCAAACAGCATAGTAAAAGGAAAGGGTTAGGAGGAATATAGCCCTTTTTGAAACCTTGTATTGCTAAGGTTTTTGTTTGTTTTACAGAATGCCCCCTTGTCTAAACTACAAAATGTACCCATTGCTGACAATTGCTGTAGTTGAACCAATATGTTTAAATCAGTTTCTGAAACAGCGATCTCAGCACTCGTTTAGCCGCACCCATTACCAGTGATGGGTAAATTCTGTAATTTAGACAAGGCTTTAGAGAGCTCTTTCTCCAGGATGAAATCTTAAGCGAATATTATAACAATTATCACTGCACTGGCATCAGCACTGGCATCAGACCCAGTGTAAGATACTGTCCAAAATTAAATATCTGCATTTAAACCCATTTTGTGATTAGGATATGATAGAACCATGTTCTAAAATTCATATTATAAATTCTAACACAGCATTTTTGTAAAGCTTTTTCTTCAGAGAGGCCTGGCCACAAAAATAGCCCTGTAGCAGGGCTTAACTGTGTTTGCCACCGTGTAGTCTTGTTTTGTTTTTATTTAAACACTGCTCAGAGCAGGACTAAACACAAACCCCCAAGCCTTCCAATATTGATACCAGTGGTAGAGCTGCAACAATGGAGAATTACAAGTCCCTTTTTTGCCAATCCATATGCAGCCTGGCTGTCAAAGCACAATACAAGTCAGATAAGCTGAAGACATGCTTAAACAGAGTCAACACTGTTCCTCAATTCTGCTTGAAGCCCAGTGTACCCAGAGCCTGAAACTGTGAAAAAAGGTAAAAAACAGATAGTAAGGTATGGAAGTCTGTGGCTCTAGGGCAGTGTGGCCTGCTCAAGTGTTTTGGGGTGGTGGTTGTTGTTGTTTTAAAGGCGCTTAAATTTTTGTCACTATGCACTCAGTGTCTCAAGGACAGAAGGAGGATCCTGGGAAAGAGAGGCACTTGGAATTTTAAATGACCTCCACCACCACTTCTGTAACCATGCTTTTCCTTAAAGGACCCTAAGGAGTAAGAACATGGAGAAGGTGGGAACGCCTGTTCTTTTTCCCTTGGAGATTTTCTTCTAGTTTACAATTTTGATCTCCTTTCCACCATGCTGTGTGCATGCATAATACAAGGGGGAAGAATTCCACAGTGATGCAGTGTTCTCAAGTAGTAGCCTCTTCAGAGGAGATAAAAAAACCCAACATATTCTGTTTTTTAAGCAGTGACACACTGTTAAACACTAAAATTGCATTTTGACCCCTCGGAAGGCCAGTGTGCCCTCCTTCCTTGAACTTCCATACATCTGCTAAATCCTATTATTCCAGTCAGGAATTCTGGCCTCTATATGGAAAAAGTTTCCCACTCACAGTTCAAGAGCCCTGCTCCATAGTGGCTCTACATTGGCTGAAGGTGTTCTGCTACATCTACAAGCATGTTGTGAAGTGGGGTGAGCAAACACTGGAGTTTTTTCAAGCTGTTAAGGCAAGTCTGCAGTGCTGAAGAAACGCAGGGGAAACAATAGCAACCACCTTTGCACATGTAAAAATAAAATGGTCAGGTTTCCTGCCTGCTTATGGGTCTCAGAGTTTTTACACTAAGTGAATTTTATATTGGTGACGTGAACATTTAACAAGAGCACAGAAGAGAACTCAGTGATAAAGCAGAGAGCTTTAATTTCATTTTTGTATACAGAAAAAAAGGAATCTTCTGCCCTTTTTGAAAGAGTAAGGCAGTGTGATGGGAACGAGGGTTTATTTTTGAGCTTCTTTTGTATAAAACTAATTGGATTGGTAGCCAAAAATGTAACTAAAATATAAACTCCGGCTATGATTGTTTCCTTATATTTTTCCTTCTAAATTTCTTTCCAATTCTCTGCTCTTCCTGAGATTTTGGAATCCAGACAGTAAACAGAATCTTTCAAAACAGGAAATGCTGGCACACATACACAGTGGCAAGAAAAAAAACAGAGTAGAAAGTAAGTTCAGATATAGGTGTTGTGGATTTTATTCCATTCTGTACCTTTATGCAGTATCTATAAAACAGGAGTACTCCAAAATTAAGTTAGGGGAAAAACACTAACCCAGGAATTTTTGTCCCATGTGTATGCACTGGGAGCATACGCATGAATTGTGGTTAGCTTTGTGGTCAGTATCCAGGTTAACTTAGCCTGGGTGTGAGTAGTTATGCTGCAAAGTGAAATTCCTGTGTCCTCAGGACATTTGGGGGTGCAGCCCTCGATTCTTTGTGCTGCAGCAAAATGGGAGTGCTGGCTGACCTTTCTCCTCAGCAGAGTGTTAGTAGCTACTGCCACTTTTACCTACTCACTACAGCTGGGTTCCGTGTCATGGGGAGTTCAGAGACAGAAGCTCTCAGCAGGCCCCTGCTCTTGAGAATCATAGAATTAGAAGAGACTTCAAGAGGTCATCTAGTCCAGTCCCCTGCACTCAAGGTGGGACTAAGTATTACCTAGACCATCCCTGACAGGTGTTTGTCTAACCTGCTCTTAAAAACTCTAATGATGTTGTGGAATCTCCCTCCCTAGGCAATTTATTCCAGTGCTTAACTGCCAATTAGGAAGTTTTTCCTAATGTCCAACCTTGCTGCAATGGCCTTCTTGCTTCTTGTCCTATCCTCAAGGTTAAGGAGAACAATTTTTCTCCCTCCTCCTCCTCACGACCTTTTTATGTACTTCAAAACTGTTATGTCGCCTCTCAGTCTTCTCTTCTCCAGATTAAACAAACACAATTTTTTCAGTCTTCCCTCATAGGTCATGTTTCTAGACCTTTAATCATTTTTGTTGCTCTTCTCCGGACTTTCTCCAATTTGTCCACAACTTTCCTGAAATTGTGGCACTCAGAACTGGACATAATATTCAGTTAAGGCCTAATCAGCACAGAGTAGAGTGGAAGAACTACTTCTCCTGCTAATACATCCTAGAACGAGGTTTGCTTTTTTTGCAACAGTGCTACACTGTTCACTCATAGTTAGCTAGTAATCCACTCTAACCCCCGATCCCTTTCCACAGTACTCCTTCCTAGGCAGTTATTTCCCATTTTGTATGTGTGCAACTGATTGTTCCTTCCTAAGTGGAGTACTTTGTGTTTGTCATTATTGAATTTCATCCTGTTTACTTCAGATCATTTCTCCAGTTTATCCAGATCATTTTAAATTTTAATCCTATCCCCTCCGTTTGGTATTGTGCACAAACTTTATAAGTGTACTCTCTATGCCATTACCTAAATCATTGATGAAAATACCGAACAGATGATTGGTAGCTGCATACCCAGTCTAAAGCCCTCACAACCTGAGCTTGGTGACTTCTCATGAAATGGCTGCCCCAAGCACTGACAGAACTAAGATCCAGTCCCCAACCTTAATTGCAATAGTAGAAGACGGATGAAAAGCTATGAGAAGGGGAAGGGGTAATAAAAGTAGCAAAGCTAAACTAGCAGTGTTGTGGCTTTCCCCACATACTGACCTCCCACTGGTGCACAACCCTCACAAGTCTTCACTGGGAGGTACTGTAATCATTGAATAAAGAGCAATCTGTACCCTGATTATTTTTATTAATGGTAGTATTACTGTAACATGTCAGAGACCCTGCCATGGAGCAAAACCCCATTGTGCTAGGTTCTGTACAAAACACAGAACAAGAAGGTCCCTGATCCAAAAAGCTCGCAAACTAAATATAAAACAAGAGACAACAGATGGTTACAAACATGGAGTACAAGACAGACAGACAGACACTGGTCAACGTTATAGGCAGTGATATCAGCACAATGGCGAACAACAGTTGTCAAGTTTTTTTTTTGTCGGCATCACAGAAAAGAGGAGAGTTTAAAGAAGGGATTCGAAGAATGATAAGGTAGCTCTAAGATTGTTTATGAGGAGCTCTTCCAAAGTATGAGAGGCAGCACAGGAGGAAAGCATAAGTGCTTGTTTGAAAAACTTAACAAGTGGATGATGGAGGCTGGCAACACGAGCTGACAGTGAATTTGAGAGGATCGGTAGGGTGGGGATAGACTGTAAAGGCCTTGGAAGTGAAGATAAGCAGCTTATATTTGATGCAATAGAGAAGGCGGTGGCTATGGAGGGATGCAATGAGAGTGGAGAGGAGGGATAGCTCAGTGGTTTGAGCATTGGCCTGCTAAACCCAGGGTTGCGAGTTCAATCCTTGAGGGGGCCATTTAGGGATCTGGGCCAAAAATTGGGGATTGGTCCAGCTTTGAGCAGGGGGTTGGACTAGATGACCTCTTGAGGTCCCTTCCAACCCTGATATTCTAGGAGTCTATGAGTGGTATCACGGTCAAATCAATGGGCTCAGAAAATCATCTTTACAGCAGCACATGAATGGACGTGAGCAGGGCAAGGCTGCATATGTAAAGGCCAGAGAAAAGGATATTGCAGTAATAGAGACACGAGATGAGAGCCTGGACAAGAGTTTTAGTTGTGTGGATGAATAGCAAAGGCTGTCTTAGATACTATGCAAAAAGATTAAGAAATATAAGACATAGCCTGAATGCAAGGACTAACGAATAAAGTGCAGACATTTATATTTGTGCATATGTTGCATCTCCAACTACTGGTAACTGGAGAAAGAGAAAGGGTGGGACTTCTTGTACCCTCTCACAACAAGGGTGCTCTGCAGTAAGTGAAGGGCCATAGAAACTGAAGCACCAAGCAGTTATTTCTTATGTGCTTTCAGTTTCTTCATGGTACTGTAGGTTCTGCTGAGGGACTGTCCTTTGCTATAACCGGAAACAAAAGATGACAACAATTAACTGGCATTTTCAGAAGTGCTCTCAAGCAGTTCTAGCAAATTACAAAACATGTTCTGCACTCAAAGGGTCAAGTAGTTCCTATAGTGTGAAGGGATCTCCAGGCCCTCAAGGAATTCATATTCTGAAGTAACAGCCTTCCTGTGACTAGGTCATCAGAACAGTGGCAGGGAGTTTTGAGTAGCAGTCCCCAAAAGGGAAGAGATAGGCAGGCAGTGAGCTAAACTAAACAGAATCCTAAAGGGGGAGAAGATTTCAGACAGTAAAGGATTCTTTAATTTATAAAAAGGCATAACATGATCCAATGGCTAGAAGTTGAAGCTAGGTAATTTTTCACCTTATCTGTAGCCTAAGTGTAATTAACCATTGCAATAATTTACCAACAGCTGTGGTGGATTCTCTATCACTTAAAATCAAAACTGGTTGTCTTGCTAAAAAATATGCTCTAGCTTAACCAGAAGATATGGACTTGATATACAGATTACTGGGTGAAATTCTATTGCTTGTGCTACACAAGAGGTCAAACGAGATGAAAAATTCTTGAGTAAGCTGAGCCACTCTGATTCTTTCCTGGTGAACTGGCTGTCCTGGGAACATAGGAGGAATTGTGGGAAGGCACTGGAGGACTACCAGTAGTCAAGTCACTGCAAAGTAGGGAAGTTACCATTCTAAATGGAAGCCTCACTTGGGCTTTAGCCTACAGCCCCAGATAAGCCAGCTAGCCCTGGTTAAAAAACCACTAAACTCAGATGAGAGAGTTGTATGTGTGCCGCTACAGCTGTGCCGCTAAAAGGTGTGCAATATAGCCGCTGTCTGTCAGCAGGAGAGAGCTCTCCCGCCGACAAAAAACTTCCACCCCCAATGAGCGGCGGTAGCTTTGTCGGCAGGAGAGCTCTCCTGCTGACAAAGCGCTGTTCACACTGGTGCTTTTCCTTGACAAAACTTTTGTCTTTCGTGTGTGTGTGTGTGTTTAATACCTCTGAACTTGTCGTTCAGTTGCCAGCGTAGACAAAGCCTCAGAGAGGGTTAAGGCGCAACACCCGCATAACAGCCTACATTAACTCTGCATGGATGATAAATCCTGAGAAATCTTCCCTCTCACTACATAGCCAAACCTAAAAAGCTAACCAATATTTGAGACTTCTTGAATTGGACTTTATCTACCTCCCTGCCCTACATTTCATAAAATTAAGTTTGAGACAAACATTAAATAGGATAAACGTATTTTCCCCATAGGAAGAGTGCTCCCCAAGGTTCTGGATCCATTATAAGGGGATGCTGTCTTCTAAATTGACATATGCAAATTGTTTAAAATATTTGGGGGTGGAGAGGGACATTTATTTACAACCATGTATAAAAACAAGAACCTTGACAGAACAGTACTGGAAGGTGCAGTTAATATTCTGCCCTTTAGTCCAATTATAGCTAATAACCTTCCACATACCCCTCCAACACTGCTTTCCGGAAGCATCAAACACCATTTGTAAAAGTTGAGGACTAGCTGGCTACCCCAATAGAGTTCAGTGGGTCTAAAAATGTTATTTACTGGCATAAGACTGGAGGTATGATCCCATGCAACTCCACACAACCTTGTTTGCGCATGTGCGTTCCTGGGCATCCTAGTGCCTCGGTAATAGCTGCTGAAGCACTCATTTTTAGAGGCTTTCAACATAGCCAATAGCGTGCCGACAGATGTTTAGCAGTTTGGACATCAATCACACTATATGCTACTTTCAATGTCGATGCTTCTATAGATGAGCTATGTACCCTAATTTATACCAATACTTTGAAAGAGGAGTGCTCTTGAGAGTGAAGCAGCAGAGGTTATCTATCATAGATGGCACATACAGCTACCTATTTAACCAGCAGGATCTCAATGTTGAGACTCTCCTATATACAAACAAGACCTATGACCAGATGAAGTTCAGAGTTTTGAACCAATTTTACTTTACATTTGTGAAATGGGACAGTAAATGAACAAGACTACTTTTCTTTGTGAAGAACTTGGCCCATTATCACAGTAATTGCCTACGTGTATGTGAACTGCAATTACTATGGACAAGCGCTACTGCTTTGTGGACAATGGCTAAAAATAGAGCATTACTCATTGGAACATGTGGTTGGTGTGGTTAAATCAACAGCTGGCACTTAAAAAAATCTGATTAGAAGAGGTCATTGGTATTAGGGTCCCAGAGATAATGGAAGGAGCATGAGTGGGGATTTAACAACTGTGGTCAAGCTACAGACCTAACACGTCCACCTTGTGATGCTGCTACTCTGCAATACAGACAGTATTGATCACCCAAAGCCAGTTTCCTGGTGTCAAAGGCTGTTGGCTGGGCAGAAGTCATGACAATAGTCAGATCTGCATACAAAGGGCAGAATGTCAGAGTCACCCCCATATGCCAAAATAACTGAATTGTACTTCTGCTCTGTCAAAGCAGATGATCAGCAGGGGCCCTGCATAATAGAACTACTTTTCCTTCACACACAAGCACTGAGAAACAAGCTGTGCTTTAGCTATTACCACAAAACAAGTCAGAAGATGGCAGAATGTGCCATTGAAAGGGAAAATTGGAGATGGCACTTGCACAAGAGTGCTGATTAATATGAAGGCCTCTGAAGTCTGTAGCAAGTAGGACTTGAATTCCATTCCTCTGTCAGACTGCCTTAGTGTTCTTCAGTATCATCAGATAAGTTTTGTTGTTTTTTTTTTAAAAACCTAACTAAAAAGTCACTGAAAAGTATTATTTTATATGTTGTTCAGTTTAATGCTGCCCACACCTGTCAAAACACAGTTGTGACTGCAGCTGTGCTCTGGGGGATGGGGTGGGGGGACAGCCCTAGACTGCCGCTGCTCATGGGGTGGAGGGCAGCCTGGGACCGCTGGTGTGGGGTGGGGTTGGGGCACAGTGATGCTGTTGATCCCAGGCCTGCCCGAGCTGCTCCGGCAGCCCTGGGGTCAGTCACACCTGCAAGCTGCAGAAGTCGCGGAGGTCCCAGAAAAATCACGGAATCCATGCCTTCCATGACCTCTGTGACAGACTCACAGCCTTAATGATTACCTGTTCTTTTCATTCCCTCGAGGGCACCTGGCATTTGTCACTGTCAGAAGACAGGATACTAGGCAAAACGGACCTTTGGTCTGACCCCGTGTGGCCATTCTTATGATAACATGTAACTATCCATGTAGGAGTTTTCAGCAAAAGCTACACATCTGGGCAGCTAGCTAAAGAAGGGTCGTAGTGTTTTCTGCTTTAGTAGTTGGGGCTTTTAGCATGTAAGCAGGACAGGTACATCTTCTTTCCACACCTTAAAGAGGGGAAACTTAATATGGGATAGGAGCTTAAAATCATAATGCTCCACTGTATCCAACAAAAGTTCAGATTAGTATAGGAAGCATTCAAATTTCAAGTGGCAGTAGGCTTCCTAGTGAAAAGAAATTGGGAGCCAGGGAAAGGGTGATTGTCATTTAGAGCTACACACCAACTTTACACTGGTTTAGGTGAATGTAAGCTTCCATGTCTGGAAGGCATGATTCACAATCATAATGGATTAACTTCTTAGGCAGTGCTACATAATCTAGTAGCATGTTCCGCAGAAGAATAACTAGGGCTCTATTATTAAAGATGCTGCCCCCATAAATTTGTCTTTTCACAGAAAATATGGATACTACAAAAAATTAATCATCAAGAATGCCTTTCAGTAGGAAACCATTGCTATTAAGGGACTTTTACAAGTCTTCAACCAGAAGGAAGCTTCGATGTAGGACATCCTTTTGCCAGCAGTTTGTTACAAAAATCTTTAAAAAAAATAGAAGACTAAAGATAATATAAGAAACCACTGACAATTCCCAACTGGGTGAAATTTAACACAGAGTGCCTAAGAAAACTATGATAATCTAATTCTACTAGTTCTGTGGACTTAAGTGAGTTGGAATACTGCTTATGGAAGATTCCCACTGTGACCAAGTCTCACCGCAAGCTGTTTAAAAAAAAACCCCACATACACATACTAGAACAGCAAGGAAGGGAGGAAAGATTAAGATAGTGTGGATCTCCTCCATTACACAAACAAACTTTCAGTTGTACATTAGTAATACATGAGATAAGAGGATAAGAAGGGCATGCAAAATACATGTGGTGAAAGATGAGCTGAATCACAGTTGTGCCAAATCATTTGACAATACATTCAAGCAGGTATCTGCTGGTAAGGCATTCCTATCTAACGGTAGCTTCTTTAGATAGCAGCAGTGAAACACTCCAGAGTTAGGAATAGTTTGCATAGCTCATTCATGAGGAAAACGAGAATCTCATTTTCTACTAGTTCTCATTTTCATCCTTCCTTGTCTCCTGCTGGAAGTTATGCTATCTTTGTAGGTCAACGTGCTCCAAGGTCGACCTCTAGATTTACCTGGACAAAGGCTTGATGAGAGAGGATAGCTACACCAGTACTTTATCCACCATTTCAATCCATGTTTAAGAGAAAAACAAAAATGTTGTTAGAATAATTTTACTACATTAAGACTGAGTAGCTGCATCACAGAGAGGCATGGATCAGCATTCAAGTTGCACTCCCTGTCAATATCTGGCCTGGGGAACTAATGATCCAGCCAGCGGACCAAATTCAGTGATGAATCCTGGTCACGTGCCACCTGAGGCACATTGCACATAGGCTAAGAAGAAGCTGCATCACAAGACAAACTAAGCTATGACTTTTCATTTAGAGTTGTTCTGTTTTTTGAAACACTGAAGTGGAACTATTTTAAGAAAGCCAAATCTATTCTCTTAAAAACAAATTCCCCTAGGAGCTTAGTTTTAGGCATTTGTGAACACGTATCACTGGGTTCTTTGACTAGTACAAATATGCGTAACACCTCAATTCTAATTACTACTGTTTTATACCAATATGTACTCAAACATTACACACTAATCTTTGTAACTATGCCATTACAAGTGGCATCAGAGCTCTAGCACACATTTCACTTGAACATATGCCCCCTCTGAGCTCCAGAATTAATTTATGAGGAAGCCGAAGGCCTATCCAATAGCTGTGATTATTTGATCGATACTCTCATTCAGTGGAACAGGTTGGTATGTTCTCTTGGTACAAACAGAATGGAAGAGCATTTCCTATTTGGTGGCAAAACTGGAAGAGATTTTATTAAGGTGACAGCAAGTGACTGCAAAAAGATGAAATACAAGAGAGATCAACCATTTCAAGAATTTGTTTTTGACTACCCTATTAATGGGAACTTCCTCAATACACTGATTAGTTTTATTAGTGCCTGGGCCATGCATAGATGTCAGTGAAACCTATTACTCAGTTTAAGTATTTTTTTTTTTTAGTATCTCATTTAAAAGCTTGACAGATTCAGAGAGAAACTTCCAACCTTGCTAGCAACCATTCACGCTTTCATGAGGACTACAGTTGTGGCACCTGGCTTTGAGGTTCCCAACCGAACTGACAATTTGCTTATAGAAACAGTCTGTAGATCAGATATAGGGTTGTGTGTTTTGCATTATAACAATTTAATGATCAGGCAAAGCAGATTTTAAAATCATATTTTCATCCTCCCATGACTATTTCAGCATCAGGGAATTTCCACATTCAGCAACAGTGGCATAAATAGAAATCTGTTATAAAAAAGTTTGTGGTCAAGAGTGGGGTTAGTGCTTTGCAAACTTAACATTATTTAATGACAACCAAAAATCACAAATACACTAACAACGGTATAGGCTCTAAGTTAAATGCTGATTTACCTCACCATAAAAGCCTATGTAATAATTTTCACAAGAACAAACAGTGCTGTTTAATACCTTACAAAGAAGGCTCCTCATCTCCAATCATCTGTTTGATAATCAACATTTATCCACTACTTATTGTTGCTCTCCTTGTGCCTGAAGCTTCATGTCTTCAGTCTTTAGTTCATTTTCATCTTTGGAGTAGCTGGCCTCATTCTTGTAGCAAGGTGAAGGTGAATTGCTTTCAAAAAGCATCAGAAACTTCAGTGTTTTGACATGCCAACATTAGATTAAATTCATCATAGACATGACAGGCCTTTCCACCCATGATCACAGTTACCCTCAGACTATCATGCCAAACCTTCATTGCTTCCATCTTCTCTCAACACTGCTAGATGGTTCTTGATGTTGTGCACAGTCTACTGATTGCACACCAGGAGCAAAAGTGAATTCAGTCTGAACTTGATTCCCTCTTTCAGCAGTTGGCAAAGAAGATCCTCAGCTGCTTGGACCAAGGCACACATGATCAATCAATTAAGGCATTCACCATGGTTATAAATAGTGGCACAGAACTTCCCATTTATTATAAAGAACAAGTTCTTACACTGTGCACGTATCTGTGTTTTATGGATCCATAATTCTAATTTATGATACACTGCACTACAGGACTACTAGTCTCAGGAAAAATGGAAGTTAGGAAAACTAGCTAAATAGATTGAGCTGATGTAGTTCAGGCTTTCCATCCATTCTAGGGAGAAAAGTATAAACTAATTTTAGCACCAATCAATACCTTGACATTTGTAGTAAAGCTGACTTTGAAAAGCCTCTGCATGGAGAAAGACAATTCTATCTGAAAGGAAGTCTGAATTAGATTAGTGTTTCCTCCCAATGTCTCCTGTGTGGAGGGAGCAGCCCAGAGCTATTACGGGCTAATTTTGAGCATTAGATTCATTAAGACTTCTAAAGCATCTTAATGCTGCAACTGTTGCAAGTACATTATTTGAGCACTAAGAGATAAAGCAGACTGGCTTGTCTTGTCCAAACTAACACTATAGTATAAGGGACACTATTAGGAACAATTATGAAAAAAAGTCAAGTTTTAAGAGGTGTAAACGTTAGAACACATAAAACACTCAATATTTCTCCATTCTGGAGAGTGACAATGGAAACATCCATTGGACATTACTCTGTAAAAGAAATCGTTCTTCTCCCTGCAAAAGGAGTCATTCTACTGGCTAAATATTACGACCAATTGGCTCAACATTCCAGGGCGTTTTACAGTAAGGCTTTGTCTAAACTGGAACCTGAACGACAAAAGTTTTGTAGTTCAGAGGTCTGGAAAAAAAAAAAAATCACCCTGAAATACAAAAGTTTTGCTGACGAAAAGTGCCAGTGTGAACAGCACTTTGTCAACAGGAGAGCTCTCCTGCTGACAAAGCTACCGCTGCTCGTTAGGGGTGGAAGTTGTCGGCGGGAGAGCTCTCTCCTGCCGATAAACAGCAGCTACACTGTGCACCTTTTAGTGGCACGGCTGTAGCAGCACAGCTGTGTTACTAAAAGGTGCATAGTGTAAACACAGCTTAAGTCTTAATCAATTAATCAAGCCTTCTGTATTTGAAAGAAGTGTTAATAAGAGTTGTGATTTTACAAAGTAACCAGTGATAATTATAGCCCTTCATTAAAAGAACGCCTTCACACACAGAAAAGGAAAAATGCCAGAGTATGTTTTCTTCTGCAGATGAGTTGTCTTTAGACATGTTTTGTACAAGTGTCTGTTTTTCCTGTGTAAGTGCTTGCTTTGACACAGTATATTTCTGTTGTATCTCAAAAAGAGATTAAGAATTGCAAAATGTGTGTATATTTCTGCCTGAGTTCACTGAGCTGGCTTCAACTTTGTGGTGGCGTAAGGAAGGCGGACATGAAAAAACTGGAAGAATCCATAGTCAATGCTTGATCCAGCTGTTCTTAATCTGAATGTCTTTGGTAGAGGTTCCCTTTCTCTCTAGATGCTAAATCATCTCTTTGGCAAATGAGACAGGAGCAAGTTTTGAAGAGATGGGGTTATGCCAAATTAAGGTATTTTCAAAGAGCTTCCTAGGGAAGGTTACCTACAAAGATACCCATCACGCCCCATTTTGAATAATATCATTTGAACACTCTTCTAGGATCTTGATATACCGAATATAAACATTTCCAGCAAATACACTTAATGCAAGTTTACCTGTCAAGTGGTTTTGCTCCTTCCTGGACTAGGAAAATGAGAAAGCACATAGAGGGGGAAGAAAAGCTGGGGGGGGGGGGGGGGGGGGGGAGAGAAGAGAAAAAAAGATGCAGCAGGGCTGTGGGGGAACACTTTCTGAAAGTGTCAATGTTAAAAACGAGAGACCAGACCAATAAATCTTCTAGATTAACATGTGCTCTGCCCACAAGAAACCACGCATCACTGCAAGTAATGAAAGCTCTTTGTAATCAGCATGACAGAAGGTTTTTTTTTTTTTAAATGAGAGTTCATATGGATTTTACTATATCCTCAAATACCCTGAATCTGTATGTTTTGATTGCTCCTATTTATCTATTAACTCCCATTTTACTAGCAATTTTGATTTTATAGAAGCTATTCAAAATTTAACACAATAGATTTACAGTAGCTGTTTTAGGCTCTTTGTAAGGCATCGTAAAGAGATTAAAAACAAATACAAACAAAATGTTAGAAAGCTATATTCTCAGTTCATCTAACATTTCATAACATTCAGGAGTACTTCACATACTTTAAAATAGAGTGCACACGTCACTATCTTCTATCCCAGAAAACATACTGGAGGAAGCAGAGGCACTAGTCTGTTTTTCCCCAGTTTTTAAAATATGACACTGTCTTCTTATGCTTTTTTTGTGAAGTTGGGGTTTTTTTTGCCTTACTTACTCACAACTTGAGGGATAGGGGAGAAGAAAAGTAATCTCCCGCCAGTTTTTTTTCTCCTTCTCCAGAGAAAGTATTTCTATCATCTCTTCCGGTCATTACCAAAGCTTCAACCTGCAACATTGCCTGGTGCATTTGTATTGTCTGTAGCTACATTAGATTTGACTTCTACAGGTATGGACATTGTTATGTCAAATACTACATTTATTTTATTCTTATCAAGGACTCATAATGCTTATACAAAATACACATTCAACACAACTGACCTTATATACCACACTAGCTCTCTTCTACCAACCATTGAACACAGCCAAACCCTCCACCACAATAAAAGTTTGTGAGCTATGCACATCGTTGTATCAAAGGGAAGATAAACCTCCTGAATCTCAAAACGCATTCATAGTACTATAAGTCTGAACTTTGACTTTTTACTTCTCAAATGTTCAAAGTTATAATTATTTAATTTGAAAGTACTGTTTAAATTATAAGACAAAAGTGAGAAGATTTATATTTAAAGCTGCTGATGTCTTTAACTTATGCCTTTGAAGTGTTTTTCTTCCCCAACAAGTTCAGGAGCATGTATTAATTATGAAATTTGGTTTTTACCAGCCCTTTTTTCCTAGAACTATGTAGTCAATACTTAGGACACAGATAGAAAGCCTACTAGTTGTTAGGAATGAAGGAAAGCCTTACAATTAAGGTATGCATTAGAGCAAATCTACATTTCATTCCAGCTTTCCCACAGACTTCTTGTGTGACCCTGGACTAGTTACTTCATCTTTCTGTGCCTCGGATCTCCATCCATAAAGTTGTGGTAATTTTCCCTTCCTTTCAGCTGTGTCATGAAGATAAATTTATTGATGTTTGTAAGATGTTTAATTATTACTATAGCGCAGGTCCTATAAGTATCAGACTGAAAACTGGAAGAAGCTGAACTGATTATTTCTGTGAATTGTTTTGGAAAAATGTGAGTCTTGTATGCAAAGTACCAGCTTAATTAATGAAAAAATGAAGCAAGTTGTCTGACAGATGTATAAAACCTCTGAAAATAGTGTTTGAAACAGAAACATTAACAGACTACAACAGTAGTATTAGAAACTGTATTACTATAGCACAGACTTCATAAGACTACACATTTGAGTTTGTGGAGGAGTTAACATCAGGAAAGAAGTCCAATCCCCCCACCCCACCAAGGTGATTTTCTTCAGTTAAGTGGAACAACAAAAAGCTGATGAGTTGGATGACCCTGCAAGAGAGACATCTGACACCACTGTCAACATTAAAACATAGCCGGAGTGATTTATATTCCTATGTTAGGCCTTCCAGCAACTTTCAGCATCATCTTTATCCAGGAAGAGTTTGTTTCTCTTCAACATGCAAAAAATGGTAATGATTAATCTAGGCCTAAACCATGGAGACAACCATAATTTAAGATGAGATTTTTAAAAATGTTAGCATCACCTTCAATATAGCACAACTAAGCAATTTAAGAAGCAGATACAGCTTTCTTCTAGATATGCTCTTCTGGACAGATTCAAATTCACAGGTCCACTATTAGATACAGAAGTGAAGAACGGGAAAAGTTAAATGAAATGACATTGACACTAATCCACTATTCTGAATTAAACAAGAGAACTGACAATGACCAGAAGCATCCAAAGGGACAAATGTATTCTACTTAATGCTACTGATTCTAATCTGAAAAGAAAAAGTATGAAATGCTGAATGTAAGTTGCTAAGAATGCAGAGGTAAGCAGATCTTTGCTAATTGCACAGACAATTAAAATAAAGACTAGAGAACATCTCAGGTCCATTCATCTTGAACTTGCCATATAGTGCTTAAATAGTGTGCCAAACCTTACTGAGAAAGCAAAATACCTAACAGTCCTAAGACATATTGCATAATTTCAAAAATTCTTCCATAGCCACAATCAACTTCACAGTTGGTTGTATTAGGGCTTGTTCACATGGAGACATTGACCACAATACATACTGCAAAATAAGCTATGCCACACCAGCTCCCCATTTGGGCACTATTCCCAAATAAAAATCACTTTTATTTCAGAATAAATTACTCCAGTTTGGAAACATCCTAATTATTCCACAATAAAGTGATTTTATTCTGGTCAATTTCTCCATGTAGATAAACTCATCTTCCCAGAGACAGACTGTGTACTCTGAGGAAGTCTACATCCAACTGATGAAATCTGCACTGAGCCAGAGGACTTTGATCAAAACACCACATTACATGCAAAGATTCTAAAAGGACACACTAAGTGTACAAAAGCAACTGAAGGAGTTTCAGGTCAGAGGCTAGTGACACTGACAGTCTCAATGGAAATTTAGCTTGATCTAATGAACAAACTAGAACCATACAACACACACACTAGTTTCAGAGGGGTAGCCGTGTCAGTCTGTATCAGCAAAAACAATGAGTCCTTGTGGCACCTTAGAGACTAACAAATTTATTTGGGCATACGCTTTCGTGGGCTTTAACCCACTTCATCAGATGCATGGAGTGAAAAAAAGTAGGCAGGTATAAATATACAGCACATGAAAAGATAGGAGTTGCCCTACCAAGTGTGGGGGGGGAGGGTCAGTGCTAACGAAGCCAATTCAATTAGGGTGGATGTGGCCCATTCCCAACAGTTGACAAGAAGGGGTGAGTATCAGAGGGAAAATTATTTTTTGTCATGACCCAGCCACTCCCAGTCTTTATTCAGACCTAATTTGATGGTGCCAAGTTTGCAAATTAATTCTGGTTCTGCAGTTTCTCGTTGAAGTCTGTTTTTGAAGTTTTTTTGTTGAACAATGGCCACTTTTAAGTTGGTTATTGAGTGTCCAGGGAGACTGAAGTGCTCCCCTACTGGTTTTTGAATGTTACAACTGTTGATGTCGGATTTGTGTCCATTTATTCTTTTGCATAGAATCTTTTCATGTGCTTCATATATTTATACCTGCCTCCTTTTTTTCCCACTCCATGCATCTGATGAAGTGGGTTCTAGCCCACGAAAGCTTATGCCCAAATAAATTTGTCAGTCTCTAAGGTGCCACAAGGACTCCTGGTTGTTTTCACACACACACACACACACACACACATATAAAGAATTTTCCCATTATTTGGCCAGCATGGCTCCTTCTGCAGCAAGAGCAAGGCCCTTGTACACATTTAAGTGGAATGCATCAAGCTGCAGCCCTTTTTCTGGCTCCTCCAGGGCCTCCTGCCGAGGATAAGGCTGTATTCCTTCCACCCCCTTCTTCTCATATTTGCACGCCCCATCTGTGGGCCCCATAAAGTTGCAAGACTTCCTCCTGGCACCAGCCATGATTGCTATCTGCCAGACATGGAGAAGGAAGCTCAACAGGGGTGCTCTGACTGCGGAGCCTGTTTTCGCTCCCTTGTTGCTTCATGTCTCCAGGCAGAGTTCCTCTGGGCAGCATCCACCGACTCCTTTGAAGAGCTCTGGGACTGTCCAGGGTTCTTTGCTCAGTGTCTCCATCCGGAACCCCAAGGTTATTGGTTGAACCCAGAAAAGAAAGCTGAAAAGCAGCTAACAGAACATGAGTTCATTCTCTTTGACTTTTAAACGCTAAGAAATCCAGATTTGTACCCAAATCTGTTTACAAAGGAGCATATTGTATCAAAACGGTGGGAAAAATGTGGAACTAACCACAGCCAGGGTTGTTAATCTAGTGTTGTCTGTTTTTAAGAGATCTGCATTCTCATTTAGACAGTTCAGAATGTTTTTAAGCTCATTTGGACTGGTTTGGTCCAAGTTTCATAACAGAGTAGATGCTGAAAAACTAAGTAGGTTGGTTTCTAAAAGCAGACACAAGAGTATTATTAACAGTAATATCTAGCTCTTATATAATGCTTTTCATCAGTAGACGTCAAAGCACATTACAAATGAGGTAAGTATTATTACCCCAATTTTACAAGTAGGAAACGGAGGCACCATTACTTGCATGGTAGTAGCACCTAGGAGCCCCTGTTACAGACCAAGAGCCCAGTGCTATACATCATGCATAACTGAAAGGTGTTTCCTGCCCTGATTAGGCTTATCTAGTCAACAGACTGAGAATTCAGTTGCACTCTACCAACAGAACTAGAAGCATATCATTGTGGATGATGTATGCATTTTTATGTTTTAAAAATAAATACATTTTATAAAGCAAACAACACACTATGGACTTTGAATTTCATTTAATAAAATCTGTTTTTTTTACTTCCCTGTTGGAGAAGAGCCATTACCACCTTGTTAGCCACCAACCATTGCCATAAGGTACATAAAAACACTACACATTAGTCAGTGCATTAACGAAATATCTAAAGCGGACTATTAACTCAGCAATTGCGCTATTTATTGTTCAGGTCCTGTGAAAAAGCATAAGATTTAAACTGAGAAAGTTGACTGAATTTGTGTGTAGCTTAGAAACAACACACAAGACACTTTTCAAAGATCAGTGACCTGAGTTCATCAGACTGAAGTGCCACCCAGTGTAGCATCAGCCGGTGATGAGGTTTTATTTCTCTATTCGCCTATTATGCAGAAGGCAATATTTTCACACTGGCATTTTTTTTTTTAAGTTAGCTTGTAAACTCTTCAGAGCAGGGACTGGGTCTGTGTTTGCACAACAGAGTCCGATGCCGACTGAAAGCTCCGGGCACCATGGCGTTAATACCGGCACCACAGGAGCAGTCATCAGAAAATCAAGCAGCATGGCGTGGTGACAAGAAAAAAAACAGCGTTATTGGGAGCACTCAAAATTAGCGACCAATTAAGCCCTAGTTTCTTCATTTCCTAGCGCAGGAGCCGGACACATTTCCTAGCCCCTGAGCGAGGAGGCAGATCGATCCCACCCTGGGGGGTTAGCGGAGGGGTGGGGGACAAGGCAGCAGCCCTGCCTCGCCCCGGGGAAGCTGCGGCGGCTCCCGAACGGCTCGGGGTGCCTTTCCCCCCGCCCAGCCCCTCACCCCGGGTGACTCACCTCTCGCTCCCCGGTGCGTTCGGTTCCAGCGCCGAGGCGGGGCCAACTCGGAGCGGGGCGGGGAGCGGGAGAGGCAGCCCCGCACCGGGGGAGGCGGCGGCCAAGACCGGGAGCCAAGGGGGGGGACGAACAACTCGGCCCCCCGCCCCCGGCCCTGAAGCTCCCCCGCCCGGAGCCCCCGCCTCCCCGACGGGCAGCGCCCAGCGGGACCCGCAGCCCCCGCCGCCCCTTCAAGCCACCAAAGCCCGTCCTCGGGTCTGCGGGGCCCGGTGCGCCCTCAGAGCAGCGGACAGCGAGCCGCCGGCCCCAGCGCTTCCCCGGGCTCGCTGAGCCCCTCAGCCCCTAGGAGAGCCGCTTCCCCTCACAGGGAATAACAGGAAGGGAGCGGGGGTGACCCCGAGCGCGCAGGGACTCACCGGAAGTGATTAGAAAGAGGGAGGGGAGGAGCGAGCGAGAAAGGAACGTTCAGTGCGCATGCGCTCAAGGGGCACGGGGCTGGAGCTGCTGGTCTTCTCCCCCCTCCCCCCGCTGGTCTCTAGTCAAGGGGCGGGTACGCACCTGGAGGATACACAACACTCCCCTTGCATTGACTTGGTGCCCGCATCTTCTTTGTCTAAATCAGTGGCTCTCAAACATATTTACTGGCGACCCCTTTCACATAACAAGCCTCTGAGTGCGACCCCCCCCCTATAAATTAAAAAACACTTTTTTACATATTTAACACCATTACAAATGCGGGCGGCAAAGCGGGATTTGGGGTTGAGGTTGACAGCTCACGACCCCCCTGTGTAATAACCTTGCGAGTCCCTGAGGGGTCCCGACCCCCAGTTTGAGAACCCCGGTCTAAATCGTGGCGGGAGGGCATCAACACGGTACACAAAGTAAAAAATACAGTCAGGCCTCACTGCATCATCAGCCCTCCCAGTGATCTCATAGCCTGATGATACCATGGTCAGCAGAGGAAATGGGATTTGCTCACATGGCTGTGCTGTAGATGGACATCATAGCTGGGTGGGGCTTCGCCCCGCTGACTCTGTCATAGTGAATGCCACATTTGTATGCATTTGCCACATGATAAACTGATTGATCTGATAGGTCTTTTTAGCCTCTGATCTATGTGATAGAATCTTCACTATCTCTGAGATGTATAGTCCTGGCCACTTCAAAGTAGTGGTGACCTCATCACCATTTGCTATCTTACCTGAAGCAAATACTCAACAGCAACCACACACCACACAAGAAAAACCTATCCTTGCAACAAAACCCGTTGCCAACTCTGTCCACATATCTATTCAAGGGACACCATTATACGGCCTAATCACATCAGCCACACCATAAGAGGCTCATTCACCTGCACATCTACCAATGTGATACATGCCATCATGTGCCAACAATGCCCCTCTGCCATGTACACTGGCCAAACCGGACAATCTCTACGCAAAAGAATAATGGACACAAATCAGACACCAAGAATTATAACATTCAAAAACCAGTCGGAGAACACTTCAGCCTCCCTGGTCACTCAATTTCGGACCTAAAAGTCGCAATACTCCAACAAAAAAACTTCAAAAACAGACTCCAATGAGAAACTGCAGAATTGGAATTAATTTGCAAACTGGATACCATTAAATTAGGCTTGAATAAAGACTGGGAGTGCATGGGTCATTACACAAAGTAAAAACTATGCTAATTTCCCCACCCCCCCCCGGTTACTCACACCTTCTTGTCAACTGTTTGAAATGGGTCATCCTGATTATTACTACAAAAGTTTTTTTTCCCTCCTGCTGATAATAGCCCACCTTAATTGACTGGTCTCATTACAGTTGGTATGGCAACACCCATTTTTTCATGTTCTCTGTGTATATATATCTTCCTACTGTATTTTCCACTGCATGCATCCGATGAAGTGGGTTTTAGCCCACGAAAGCTTATGCCCAAATAAATTTGTTCGTCTCTAAGGTGCCATAAGTACTCTTCATTTTTTTTGCTGATACAGACTAACATGGCTACCACTCTGAAACCTGTCATTTGCTATCTTGTTCATTTATAAAACATTTGTGGTAAAATCACAAGGTCCTCACTGCTTAAAAGTCATCTCTCTCTCTTTAGTAATTTATAACATTTCACTTGTATTTTGCGTTTTGATTTATTAACTAACAAAAACTGTGTGTACTTTGCTAAGAATGTTGTCAACCCAAGTATCTTTTCTGCACTTGGAAAGAAATGCTTTGAAATTGCTTTGATATTTTGAAGTTTCTTCTTCTTTTGTGGTTCTGATTGCTTGCTGCCATCTAGTGCAATCATGCTTATACTGTATGATATTTATTTTTGTCATGATATTATAGGCATTTATATTTTCAGTGTGAACTTTAGAAGAAATGGTACTGGGAGAATGAAAACCAGAAGGAACAAAATAGATTAACGATGATTAAGGCTACATTTTAGTGATGGGTATTTTTAGTAAAAGACATGGGCAGTAAACAAAAATTCATGGCCTGTGACCTGTCCATGACTTTTACTATATACACCTGACTAAAACTTAATAATATATATAATTAATAAATAATAATAATAATTATATAATAACGTAATAACATAATATAACAACATTTAACATTCCTGTGGTGGGAAGAACACCTCAACAGCCCAACACTGTGGCATTTAATTTCAGAAAGGGGAACTATGCAAAAATGAGGAGGTTAGTTAAACAGAAATTAAAAGGTACAGTGACGAGAGTGAAATCCCTGCAAGCTGCATGGACACTTTTCAAAGACACCATAATAGAGGCTCAACTTAAATGTATACACCAAATTAAAAAACACAGTAAACAAACTAAAAAAGAGCCGCCGTGGCTTAACAACCATGTAAAAGAAGCAGTGAGAGATAAAAAGGCATCTTTTAAAAAGTGGAAGTCAAATCCTAGTGAGGTAAATAAAAAGGAGCATAAACACTGCCAAATTAAATGTAAAAATGAAATAAGAAAAGCCAAAAAGGAGTTTGAAGAACAGCTATTCAAAAACTCAAAAGGTAATAACAAAATGTTTTTAAGAACATCAGAAGCAGGAAGCTTGCCAAACAACCAGTGGCGCCCCGGACGATCAAGATACAAAAGGAGCACTTAAACACGATAAAGTCATCGCAGAGAAACTAAATGAATCCTTTGCTTCAGTCTTCACGGCGGAGGATGTTAGGGAGATTCCCAAACCTGAGCCATCTTTTATCAGTGACAAATCTGAGGAATTGTCACAGATTGAAGTGTCACTAGAGGAGGTTTTGGAATTAATTGAGAAACTTAACAGTAACAAGTCACCGGGACCAGATGACATTCACCCAAGAGTTCTGAAAGAACTCAAATGTGAAATTGCGGAACTATTAATTATGGTTTGTAACCTGTCCTTTAAATTAACTACTGTACCCAATGACTGGAAGATAGCTAATGTAACACCAATATTTAAGAAGGGCTCTAGAGGTGATCCTGGCAATTACAGACTGGTAAGTCTAACGTCAGTACCTGGCAAATTAGTTGAAACAATAGTAAAGAATAAAATTGTCAGACACAGAAGAACATAAATTGTTGCTCAAAAGTCAACATGGTTTCTGTAAAGGGAGATCATGTCTTATTAATCTATTAGAGTTCTTTGAGTGGGTCAACAAACATGTGGACAATGGGGATCCAGTGGACATAGTGTACTTTAACTTCCAGAAAGCTTTTGACAAGGTCCCTCACCAAAGGGTCTTACGTAAATTAAGTTGTCATGGGATAAGAGGGAAGATCCTTTCATGGATTGAGAACTGGTTAAAAGGCAGGGAACAAAGGGTAAATTTTCAGAATGGAGAGGGGTAACTAGTGGTGTTCCCCAAGGGTCAGTCCTAGGACCAATCCTGTTCAATTTATTCATAAATGATCTGGAGAAAGAGGTAAACAGTGAGGTGGCAAAGTTTGCCGATGATAATTTTATTGAGATGATGTTGAAGTAAAAAGAAAACGGTACAGAGTTTAAGCATAGAAGTTTCTGGTAATCAGGGAATAAGGTACAGATTATCAAGGGGTACGAAATTCGGTTTAGGAGCGGGTGGCATAAGGAATACATAAACTTTTACCCCCAATCGGGGAGATTGCAGATTAACGGGTCAAAGTACAGACATTGAGATATGGGGGTGTGTTGTTCATATGATGGCTATGTTCAGGTGTGGAGTATAATGAGTGGATACGGTGATGAGGATGGATTTACCCTCATTTGGTGGGATTTAATGTTCAGTGAGTTTATGGTTCCAGTTCATATGGTCCAATGGAAAAAGTCTTTCAGTCCCTTTCCCATAGTTGATGCACAATGTCGTACCAGCTCACACCTCCTAGTACTGTCGGTGGCCGGTGATATGTTCAATGTAGATGTCCCTTGACCATCGGATGGTGTCCGAGACCAGCAGGCGCTGCATGAGCCGTGCATAGCGTCGACCGATCCCACAGGTCTGCAGCACACGCTCGTTGCAGGGGTCCCAAGCGCCCAGGGCTCCAACGATCAGGGCATCCATCTGCACCTCATAGCCCTTCGCTCTCAGGGTGTCGGCCAGGGGGGCGTATTTTTCCAGCTTACGAGCTCGGGCTGCGCGGAAGGCCGGGGTCCTGTTCTCAAAGGAGACTGTGACGTCGACGAGGATGATCTTTTTCTGGGCCTCGTCAGTGACTACCACGTCAGGTCGCAACTGGCTGTCAGTACCGGGGATGGCGCAGTTCACGGCGACCTCCCCTAGGCACGGTGCGATGGCTTTCACCAGGCAGTTCTGGATGGCATTGTGGCGCAGCTGCCAGGCTCTGGAGTGGGGCTTGCAGCTGCACAGGACGTGGGGCAGGGTCTCGTTGGAGTAGCCACACTTCCTGCAACGCTTGTCTCGGTTCCTATGGCGGACAGCTCCGTTGAGTGGGACGCAGTTGAGCTGGGCATGGTGGATGAACCGCCAGTTGGCAAAACGGGTGAAGCCACCCCTGGCAAGGAAGTGGTTGCTGGCGTCCCACTTGCTGGTCAGTTAGAAGTCTTTACCCTGGTCCGGTTTACGCTTCAGGGTTTCCATGTACAGTGAGTGGATGGCTGCCTTCAGGGTCCTCTCCAGCATGCCCCTGGCGCTCAGGGTGACGATGGTGTTGTCGTTGGACCTAATCTGCGGCACCAGGATTCCCAGCTCCTGGCGCTCCTTGCACCACTCCCAGCGGCAGCCGATGCGCTTCCCCAGGCGACACGTGGCATTGCGAGCACAGGACCACAGAAGCGATGTCGTGCCCCTCCCGTCCGAATTCGCCATCCAGGGAACCGCTCAGGAAGGTGGCGGTGTCTTGGTTGGAGGGGGTTCTGCCGATCCGCTTCTTTGTTGCGTCATGGAGGGCGTTTGCTGCGATGTTCCTTACCATGGAGTCGGGACATGTCAACAGGCGGAAGGCGTGGGTGATCACCGCGATGTCACACAGGTCACCCATGCGGGGGACATTGGCACCGCCATGCCTGTTGGTGATGTAGACCAGCTCGTTGCTGGCTCTCTGGGGAAGGAACAGCCACTTCTTCACCAGCTGCTGGACGATCTTGTCTGCCTTGTTGAGGGGTACCTTCGCCACGGCGGATCCCCTTAGGATGAACGAGATGCGGGGGATCAGGAAGGTGTTCAGGACGTTTATCTGCTGCCACGGTGCTAGCAGGGAGGCATCGATCTTGGTGGCATCCTGCAAGATCTCCTGGATGGTGTCCTCGGGTGTCTGCCGGACATGGAAACCCGTCGGCATGCCAAGGTTTTGGTACGCCTGCCCTCTGCCAGGGGGATGACGGGCTCGCCCTGAAACTGGAACTCTGTCGTCTGCACCAAGTCCCTTTTGCTGCCGTCGATGTGGAGGGTTGCGCACTTCTTTGCATTGAAGCGGAGCCCCATCCAATCGGCAGCTTGACTGGTGGCATCTAGCATATGTTGGAGGTTCTCTGGGTCATCTGTGGTCAGGACCAGGTCATCCGCGTAAGCCAGGATGCTCACCCTCTCACCGTGGAGGCTGAAGATATCTGTGCCATTGGAGATCGCTCGCAGCAACGGCTCCATGGCGAGGTTACAGATGATGGGGCTGAGGGGACAGCCCTGCTTAACTCCACTCTGGATCAGGATCGCGGCGGTCTCCCCTTCGACCGAGCGAATGGTGGTGCTGCATCCCTCGTACACCTCTCAGATCACACAAAGGAAGTTCTCTGGCATCCCAAACTCCTGGAGCGTGGCAAAGATGTGGTGGTGGGGCATGGACTCAAAGGCGTTAGACAGGTCGAGCCACGCTACCATGCACTGCCTCTGTGCCCTTCTGGCCATTTTGATGGTGGTTTGGAGGACTAAGTTGTGTTCATAGCAGCCCTCGCAGGACATGAAGCCTTTCTGGATGGAGCTGATGGCTCCCCTGCTCACCGACCACTCCGTGATCCTTGATGCCAGGCAGCTGGCATAGAGCTTGTACATCGTGGAGCAGAGGGAGATGGGCCTCCAGTTGCTGGGGTCATCCCACTCACCCTTCTTGTACACCAGTACCGTCATAGCCTTCTTCCAGGAGTTGGGAGTCCGGCAGAATCGCTTGCACTGATTGAAGAGCGTGGCGAGGACCAGGCAGCCGGGATCTCGCTTTTTCAGGAGGCTGTAGGGGATGCTGTCTTTCCCAGGAGCTGTGTTTTTTGTTTTTGAGAGTCTGGCCACCACTTTCTTGGGCGTATAGTCAGTTTCCAGGACACCTGCTTTATTGACACGGGGTAGGGGGCGGAGGCAGTCTGGGTGCTGCGCGTCATTCCAGGCTATGCAGTCGAATACATCCTTGAAGCAGCTGTAGAGACGCTCAGATGGGATCATGCAGTAGGGCGAGGGCCCGTCTAGGATTTCCCTCATGGCCTTAGAGCTGTTTACCCGGTACAGCTTTTGGATCCTTGAAGCCGCTGCTGGATCGTAGCGGCGGCTGGCGTCTCTACTTCTGGCTCCCCTGGTGGTGGTGGTGTGGTTTGGAGCAGGCGTTCTGTGGGCAGGCGGGGTGTTCTCCTGGTTCAAACTTCTCCTGGGAGCGATTTCCACAGACAGTTCTTGGGTGATCCTGTCTACGAGGAGGTCGAAGTCGTCAAAGGAAGCTGCCACTTGTAGCTCCTCGGTCCAGGCAGTCTGCCACGGAGTGGCAGCCCTCACCATCGGCTGCTGGCCCTCATGGTCCTCGACCTCGTCTGGTGCAGGCTCAAAGCCTGAGTGGTCGGCCTGCCGTCTATCTCGTGGGTCAGGATTCCCTTTGGTTGGGTGCTGGGGTGGGATCTCTGGCGGGATGCTGGCGTTGCTAGTGGTCGGAGAGACGCGGTCTGGCTCGGGGGTTGCTGGGACACCACTGGTCCTTCTATGAGTGGCTGCTGCCTGGGCAGTTGCTGCTGGAGCGTGAGATCTCCCGTAGGCAGTGTCCCGCAGAATGGACTTGAGGGCTGTGCTGGGCCGTCTGGCGATGAAGGCCCGGTGCTTTGCTGTGGCTGCGGGGCTGGTTCCTCCAGTAACGTCTGGAGTTTGTAGGGCGATCTGGGGCATGGTGCTGGCTCCTCCAGTGGCTGGAGCTCGCAGGGCGGTCTGAGGCTTGGCACTGGCTCCTCTGGCTGCTGGAGCTCGTAGGGTGGTCTGAGGTGTGGCTCTGGCTCCTCCGGTGGTTGGAGTTCGCAGGGCGGTCTGAGGGGCGGCGCTGGCTCTTCCGGCGACAGGATCTCAAGCAGCTATGTGCGGGTGGCGCTGATCCTTCTGGGGACGGGGACGTGCTGGACAGGTGGCAAGGTAGCACTGAGTCGTCTCAGTATGGAGATTTGCTTGGCGACATGAGAGGGTGAGACAGGCATCCTGCTGGTGAGGACCTGGGTGATGTTCCCCGAGGCAGCAGGTACTTCTTGATCGCAGCATCCTGTTCCGCTAGCCTGGCGACGGGGGCAGGCTTCTTGACGGCAGCTTGCAAGGTCGCTTTTCTTTGTTGAAGCTCAGGAGCAGCGGGCCGGCGTGCAGCAGGAGAGCTGGGAGCCAGGGCAGAAGACTGTGTTGTTCCCTTGAGGCGGTTTCTGCAGGCAACTTGGTGCGTCTTGCATTGCTTCTGCGGCTTGAAGGGCAGGCTGCAGAGGGTACAGCTGAAGGCGACCACTTGCTGTGGCATCTCTTCAGGTGCCTGGTGACGCCACCAAGGAGGGGTGGAAGCTTCGGGGTGGAGAGCAGATGGGGCAGATGAGCACGTCTGCAGCAAGGGGGTACTACAGGTAGATGGTGTCCTCATTACCTTGCAGTGGGGGAGTTCCAGCAGCATCAACGGTATCGCTGGCTGGTTCATCCTGGTGTGGGCGGGTGGGCTCGAGAGGTCCGGCTGGGCGGGCATCCGGCAGGGTCCTGGGATCCCTCTGGGTGGTTTCTGAGGCTGGGCAGGCATCCGGCGAGGTGCTGGTGACCCTCTGGGTGGTCTCTGGAGAGATGCTGGTCTCGTCTATGGAGATTCCTCTCTTGATGGTGTGTAGAGCAGCGAGAACACCACCAGCGTCAGGGACCTGGGCAGCTGCAGGGGTGGGAGGTTGTCGCCTCAGAGCATCTTGCAGCTGTAGAGTTGGGGGGCTCTCCATTGGCAGCTGGTGTTGCTGGAGAGTGGGGGGCTCTCCGTCGGCAGCTGCTGTAAGGCAGGGGGGCCGTCTCTCGGCGGCTGGTGCTGCTGGGGAGCAGGAGGGGATGTTCCTTCTGATTGTGATGTCCCGACAGGCCGGCCTCAGGATGCAGGATCTTCCTGGAACAGCATCTCGGAGGGGGCCCTTCGAGCAGCCACCGTTCTTCCCCTTCGTGCTGCTGGTCTGCAATGTCCTGGAGGCACCTAGCAGCAGAGTTTGGGTGTGTGTGCGTGGGCCAATGGGAGCCAGCGCTCTGGGCGGAGGCAACATGCAGAGCTGCCTGGCCACACCTCTGCCTAGCAGCTGAACGAGGGGGATGTCGCCAGTTCCGTGGAGCACCCCAGGTAAGCACCGCCCAGAGCTCGCCTCACCCCATCCTGTGCCCCAACTCCCCTGCCCCCTCCCACACCCAAATTCTGCTGCTGCCCCTGAGCTGCCCCTTAGCCAGGTGCGCCGGCCGCTGCAGAAATCATGGAGCTCACTGAAAGTCACGGAATCCGTGACCTCCGGGACCAACTCTCAGCCCTAATGATGATTTACACGGAATACCGTTGTTTTGTTTTATACAGCATGCTATCCCAGTGAAGTCAAACAATCATTCGGTTACTGAAGTCACACGGTATGTTTTAATTCATGACAGACTTTGGCCCATGATGTAATTAGGATCCCCAGTCCACCACTGTCAGAGCTTCAACAGTGGCTGTAGCATGCACAGAATTCAATTGTTTTTACAGCCTCAGAACAGGTTAGACCACACAGTGGTAAAAAATACCCTGAGGCTTGTCAACAGTGTAATCTCCCTGGTTGCTACCACCAATGGTGAATCATGAAAGAAACACTGCATAGCTAAGGTTGATATCTCATTCGGGGCTTTCAAGCTAAATACGTTACAGAAAAAAAATGGTTCTCAGTGCTGTGATTCTGTAGGTAGCCATTGAGTGAGAAGTTCTTCCTATCCACTTGGTGGTGGATGCACTTATGGATTCCCACTGAAGGAGCCTGTTTCCTCCCCTGGACAGGGCTCAGTTTTCTTCTTGATGTAAATCAAGAGGAACTCCACTGAAGTCAGTGGAGTTGACAGATGTATGGCCAGTGTAAATGAGAGTAGAATCATTCCCCACATTAAAATGACCATTCGCCTCAATAGCAAGCAGAGTCAGGGTAAGTAAGGAGTGGAAGGATACCTACTAAAATTGATCCACTAGTTGCTACTCGGGCCTGCAAATCGTCCTTGCCCATAGAGGACAACATTTCTTTGAGGCACTATTTATAAGAACATTTATGAAGAATTAATAAAGACTTTTGAATTTTCTGCCTGATGAATGACTGTTGCTATTTCCTGCCTCTGCCCAAGCAGAGTCTTGCTCAAGTGAGTCATAGAATCATAGGAAGGTCAATTACTTATTGTTATTATTTTTCACTTTTGTATCACTTTTGAGAATCCAGATATTGTACTACTGGATTTCCTCCAAGACCGTTTCCATTCGGCTTCTCCACAATACCTTGTCCAGTTATGGAAGAACACTTCACCCAGTTCTCTGGGATCCAAAAAACTCAGTGTGACTCCAGATTTCATCACTCAGCTTCCTTTATTTGGCATACAGCAAAGCTACGCTGAATTGATCAGACTCAAGCACAGGGCGTGAGCATAGGATGTACCACACATCCAAAGTTACACAGAAACCCTCTCCCTTCATATTCTCATTACATTTACTATACATTACATCACACATTTTTGGATTGGCTCGGTCACTTTGCAGGAACCAATCCTTGTGCAGCATGCTCTGTCCATGGTCGACATTTTCCTCCCTAGTATATGGTTTCCTGGGAGTTCTCCTTCTTATCTTAATTGACTCAGACACGGTCTTTTTCAACCTCCTGCAGAAGGTGCACCATCACCCATAGTGCCATCTAGTGGTCAGACAGGGGTAGGCAAGACACTATCCCATTATAACAGGGGTGGCCAACCTGTGGCTCCGGAGCCACATGCAGCTCTTCAGACATTAATATACAGCTCCTTGTACAGGCACTGACTCCGGGGCTGGAGCTACAGGTGCCAACTTTCCAGTGTGCCGGGGGCTGCTCACTGCTCAACCCCTGGCTCTGCCACAGGCTCTGCCCCCACTCCACCCCTTCCAGCACCCTCCCCTGAGCCTGCCGTGCCCTCACTCCTCCCCCTCCTCCCCAGAGCCTCCTGCACACCACAAAACGGCTGATCGGGAGGTGTGGGGAGGGAGGGGGAGGCGCTGATCGGTGGGGCTGCTGGTGAGGAGGAGGCGCTGGGAGCTGATGGGGGGCTACTGACGTATTACTCTGCCTCTTTGGCAATGTACATTGGTAAATTCTGGCTCCATCTCACGATCAGGTTGGCCACCCCTGCATTAGAAATTCAGTCCTGCCCTTTCGTGTCCCCTACCCAAAGGTTCTCTAGTCCTCCTCTCCTGCACAGGTGTAGCAGGGGCTGGGTCTTTGAGTAGTCAAGGCTTATTCCAACAGGCCTCTTGACTTAGGTGAAGGCTCTTGGTGTTGCACTGTTTTCTGGGAGCGGATAGGGGAGCCCAGGCCCACTCGCTCCACTGAGCTCTGGTTCAGGACCCCACAGTGGGTGGCTACACTTAGAACCTTGGGGTGCTAAGTCACCACCCTCCCTGGGCCACTTCCTACCTCTATCTCTTTCAATTGCATAGAGTAAGCCACTTCTCTCAAGTCTCTGACCTGCAATGCTCAGTCACTTAGAATCATAGGGCGAGGAGGAACTGCAAGGGTCATCTCATGTAACCTCTGCCAAGATGCAGGATTTGTTGTGTCTTTTCTTTCTTTTGTAGGTTCTTCACTAGTCTGTGTAGTGAGGCCTCAGGCGAGGAGCTCCTGGGCAGTACTTTCCCCTCAGAGTTCAGAGCAGCCATCTGCTCCATTTGAATACCCGCCTTCAAATGAGTTGCTCTGTTCCTCCTTTAAAGCCCTGCCTCCAATTTGTGCCAGCCCTGCAGGTGTGGCTGGGTGGGATGCCTGGGCCCAGAGCTGCTCTTTACTCCTTTCTCTCCAGCATAAAATTTGTAAACCCCATCACACCTCCCTAATTCTATCTTCCAAGAAATGAGGCATCCCACCAGGTGTTAATTTCTCATGTCAGGCCAGGCCTCAGCTACGCTAGGCACAATTCATCAAACATCGAAGGAGGTGATCCCTGCCCTGACAGGTGTCTAATTCAACATTATTGTCAATTATTATTTTGTCACACGTCTCACAATATTTGGAGTTTTTCTTACAACTCTAGCTGCTGGAATCCAGCAATTTCATGAGAATCTCATCTTTAATTTTAAAAATAGAATGTTTCTAGCCCTAATGGTTGCCAAGAAAACTTGAAAATATGAAGCGAGTGCACCCTGAATGCCAAGAAACCAGCAGACAAAGAATCCAAATCGTATTAGTTAAAAAACCCTCATCTTTTAAAGCCAATCTCATGACTTTTGAATGCCTGGGATTGGCAATACTGTCAACAAGATACAACAAGTGAGGGACATAAACTGACAAGAGTAGGATGAAGCTGACAGAAAAATATCACATGGTAATGCATAAGGTATGTAAGTTTACATCTTGATGAGTCACTTCTTTTTGTTGTTGTTGATACCTTTCCTCCTCTTCACAGGCAAGCTAGCAGAAGCAAGGTTTTAAGTGAGGTTTGAATAATGGTGATAGAGATAACTCCCATCAAAGAATTTTTTTTCTCTCCTTGGTAAAGGTCCTTCCTCAGTGCTCGTTAGTTAGGTGTTTTATAAACACTGTGATCAGTGTGCTACAAGATGAATTCCATCAAGAAGGCATGCACAATCTCTACAATTGCCAAATGAATTCCAGCCACGGTTACATGGATAGCACAAATTCTAACCTCCCTCCTGCCCCCAAATGAATACTTCTTTTCCATTGCCTCGAGGACCTCAGAAATGAGAGGAAATCTATTCCTCTATTCACACTAAAAATCCATTGGAGCTGTGGGTCCTGTCCTCAGACAGAAGTCTTTGCTTTGTCATAGCCAAAGGCTCTGAGGGAAATTAGGCCATCTTGGCTCTGAAGTGGTTTGGGTATGGTGGATAAGTGTATTTCTACACTGACAAAATATTCATAATTTCTATTGTTGGAAAAAAGGAGGAACAACTGTAAAACAGATGCAATTACCAGTTCAGCATCACAACTGAGGATCTGAATGAACAGGTAAGTAAAAAGAATCAGTGTCAATTTAGAATAAGAGTTAGTAAAGAAAGAGAAGCTGAGTGTAATGTTTTAATAATAAATAAGAATAAGAATATTTTTGGCAAGCACATCCAAAAAACAGAGTGTAAAGTGATCAGCTACTGGAGTTGGAGAGAAATTTTTCCTTATGGCATAGTATTGCACAATTAGGTGCACTATAGGTATTTTATGCCTTCCTCTGAAGCAATGTAGCATTAGAGACAGCTGAGTGCACTAGATGGACTATTGGCCTGTTTCGGTATGTTCCTATAATGAACAGGAATTAAAAAAAAAAACTGTTCAATGACTGATAATTTAATTTTGCTTTTAGCTATCTGAAGCTCTGATAGAAGAAGATAAGATAAAAAGGAAGACATCTGTTAGATAGATAAGCCAATATCTAACTAGGCAAATAATCCAAAGAAAAACAGAAGACTAATCACGAGAAACTGAGATGTGAGTTGGAGAACTGAGAGGACAAGGGCAGTAGAAGACATGGTAGGAAAAGTTACTGGGAAGTTTTTCTATGTAAGGAAACAAGAAGCTGATAAGGGATAATGGCAAGGGCAATGATTGAATAGGTGCATATGTACTCTGTGAACTAAGAATAGATTAGTTTTAACAGGGGTTGTACAAGAAACAATATGGGGACAGATCCTCAACTGGTGTAAATCAAAACAGCTCTGTTAACTTTAGTGGAGCTCTGCCAGGTTACACTAGCTGAGGTTCTGGACCTATGGCATCTTATAAATACATGGAAGAGAACAATAAACTCACTCCCCAGTCTCTAGAGAAAAGACATGGTGAATTATCAGCAAGGTAAAGAAGAAGACACCAGGGAAGATGACATTGTGGGTTACTTTACAAAGAATATGGGCAGGAACCAAGAGAACTAGCAGAGGGCAAAATGGCATATATTAAATAGATAAAAATATTCCAGAAAACTGGCATAACACTTCCCCCACATGGATCCCTCATAATCTGATTTTCTACACAGTTTGTAAAAGGTGCAAAAGAGATCAGATAATTAATCCTTTTTCAGTATGTTGCTTAGAATCTACAAAACTCTCTTTTATGGTACTGAACAATTATCTTCTTGTAAACTCCAGCTTCTATCTACTTCTGACTGGCTAAGAATTGCACACATGCTATAATTGCACCACACCCTGACTCACTGGTTTGTCTCATTCACCTGATATATCTTGCTTTTTTTAGCTTGTAAGCTCTGTGGGACAGGAACAGTCATTTACCATACGTTTATACAGCACATGGCACAATTATTAATAATGATCTTATTGTCATAATGCCTAGGAGCCCCAGTCATGAACCATTGTGCTAGGCGCTGTACAGACAGAGAACGAAAAGAGAGTCTCTGCCTCAAAAAGCGTACAACCTAAGAAAAGAGATAGGAGCCCGACCAGGTCAGCCTATAGGTGCTTCTGCAATAGAATTAGGTAAGTTCATGGAGGACAGATCTATCAGTGACTATTACCGAAGATGGTCAGGGATGCAACCCCATGTGCTGAGTGTCCCTAAACCTCTGGATGACAGGGGATGGATTAGGTGATAAATTGCCCTGTTCTGTTCACTCCCTCTGAGGCATCTGACACTGGCCCTTGCTGGAAGACAGGATACTGGGCTAGCTGGACCATTGGTCTGACCCAGGATGGCTGTCTGTATGTTCTTAAAAATGTTAAATAATAATAACTGCAGCCTGGACGAGAATAAGAATGCTTTGAATCCTCCATTTGCAGAGGAGAAGTGAACACCTGGAAAATCAACACATATTTTCTTCTTTTGGTTTTAAAAATTATATTTTACTTGGGAAAAAAAAAGAGGAGTACACAATAAAATGAATCCTATAAAATGACACGAATTAAACAAGGCTGTAGGGCACAATGTAACCCCTCGTATGATATGTGCACCCCAATCCATACCGTCTTCCCTGATTGTGACGGTGGAGAAGGCTTTAAAACGTCATGAAAGCCATGTCTGTGTTTTCTTCCGCAGGTATCCTGAAGCAATAGCTCTGAGAGAGGCAAACGGCCCAGTCCAGCTCAATGGGTTGCAGACTCTGAAACCGGAAAGTGGCATTTAAAATAGCTTATATATATATATATATATATATATATATATATATATATATATATTTGCTATTTCACCGTTGGTCATTTTGGCAGAAACCTCCAGCTCAAGGCTCTTAACCCACCTCCCTCCTCTCCATCTCCTCCTTCTCTCCATCCCTGCACTAACGACTCCTCCCCTCCCTGTCCTCTCCCCCACATTAGTGACTCCCCACTCGTACCCTCCCTTTCATCCCCGCCCCTTGGTGATGGCTCCTCTCACTCATGATTTCCCCAGCCCCTCCTCTCTCTAGTTACTCGCCTCCTACGAATTCCATTCAAATCCGTAGTACTTTCCTGGCATGGCAAGCTGTGCAAATCCCGGCAAAGGGCAAGGAAGCGATCCCTTAGCGTCTGTCACCGTGGGCTTTCCAGTGAGCCTGGGGGTTTAGCGGCAGCATCGCTTTGAACACAGTATCAGCGGCAATATTTGCTCCTCTCCAGAGCTCCGAGGCTCATGCGCCCTGGCAGAGATACTAGAGGCAGGTTTCCCGAGTCTCCTCCCCTATTCCTCCCCCCTGATCTGCAGTCACTTCCTGCAGCTGTTTCTCTCTGTGTCCGGTTGTTCTGACTTTTCTGACTGCCGGCCCCTCAGCTCTAGTGGGGAGCAACCCGACTTAAGTTGTCATGAAAAAGGAAGAAAGGAGGAGGTGAAGATCTCAGCTGGGGATGTGCAGGGCTGGCCAGCTCTAGGTACAGGGGATTGCCTGCAGATTGCTTCTCTGAGTCCCTCCTCTCAGAACCAGGGGATTCTAGTAAGTGCATTATACTTGGGTGTATGCATTTATTAGAGTAGTCAGGACATTGGCAATAATAGGGAGGTAAATCTCACCACAAGCAGTGTTATTTATGTGTTCCACTTGTGCATTTGTGGGATTTTCCATGTTTGTTTTGCATGTGGGTATTTATGTTGCATGTATGTTTTGAATGTCTGCATATTGCATCAGTTTTTGGATGCTATGTTTTGCGTGTATGTTTCCCAAATTGCATCTTGAATTCTCTCTTGAATTGCAACCATTTCAAGATAACAACAGATGCATCCGATTTTAATTAGAATGTAAGTCATGGGGATTGTAAAGCTTCCAATTTTGCATAAATACATTTGCTAGAATGTCAGTTTTTACATCATGATGTATAGTCCCATAATGATGTATTAGGTAACAAAATGTTTCCTTGCCCTTTGTGTTACTTGTTTTGCATCTATAGAAATCTAGAGTCAGTGTCAGTGACCACTGTCATGAAAGTTGTTTCCATTCTAATGCCCTGTGTTCAGTCACTTAGTACTGTATGAAGCCTTCATCTTTCAGGCTGAAATTTGTCAGGCTTGATCTCTGACCAAGGGTGAATGTATTGGGAAAGCTTCAATAAAAACAAGTACATTCATTCTGGAGTGTGAGAAGCCTGGAGAAAAAAAATACACTTTCTCATTTAAAAAATAAATAAATAAATAGTGACTGTTTGAATAACTCCATCACTGAAACAGCTGGAAACAGTCAGGAAAACTTGGCACAGAAATTTGATTTGACTGAGTTATGAGCTTTTAAAAAATTGCACTCAGCCTTTGTAGAGTGCATTTCATAAGGAATTTTCCCACTGTATTCATAAAATCTGCCGCTAAGGAAGGCTGTATTGTGTGTATGTGCTTGACGAACTTAACTGTGCTGTGAAAAGCTTTTGGGCCTAGATCGTGCCTGACATTTCTCCCAGGGTTGCAGAGAGTAGTGAACGTATAGAACCTTCCTCCCCTCTTGTATGGCACACACAAAGGCCAGGTACAATTGTGATCTCTGTGTTCAGGGAAGTGCAGAATCAGCTCCTTCCATACTCTCCCAGGGGCACACAGCACTCCAAAGGGGTAAGAAGTAGGTGGACTTACCTGGCTGAATCCCTCTGCATTGTCCTGTGGAACACACAGGAGGAAGTGTGCTGAAACCCATAACGATGTGTAGCAGTGGGCATAACAGTGAGATCCAGGAGACATCATGTCTTCCGGTGGCAGAATGCCTCCTGGAACTCACCCTGGGGAACTGCAGCTCCAGTTGTGTCTTAAAGGCACAACTGAGCCTTTACTGAAGTTGGGCAAAGAGTAATGCGGGGATCATTGGTCATCTCATAAGCTAAAAATGGCATGGCTTCTAAAGGGAGAGGGAATCTCTCCTGCTAACTTCCTACAGTGTGGAGATGTAGTACATTGTGGACCTAGTAAGGTGGCTGGGGTGTTACAGTGGGGCCTAGACAAGTAGTTCTAGATATGGATCTTCTTTTTCTTACATATTTCTCTAAACCAACCAACTAAAAACATCCTAGCACTGCGCCTTTAAAGAAAAATCAACATTCCTGTCAAAAGTCAGGAAATGGTAATGTTAAAATTGCATATGTAACCTTAATTCTGCCCCGTAATCCACTTAATCCACTGCAAAAAGTCTTTAATTACATAATTTTTTCCCCTACATGTTGTAGTGTTGTGAACTGTACTGTGTATGATAGCCAGAGTTCATGAAACTAATAGCAGACACTTCTTATACAAGATACAGCAGATTGGGCCTGGTTCTCATTTACTCCAAAGCTACTTTAGACTGTGCTTGCTTTGTAAAGTAGGCTTAAAGTGAGAGTAAACTATATTTACATCTAATTTAAGGCCACTTTCCATTGCTGGAACGGTGTAAACTGCTTTTACCGCAAATGAAAATCACTTCATTATGTATAATAGAGTAATAATATAAATTTGCTGGCATGTCTAAGTCACCTAAATGTGTAGCTAAATTAATTTTATAGGTCCAAATTATGTAACCCATGATCACAAATGAATAACTCTTTGTTCCACCTGTCATTCCATTGAAATTAATGGGACTACCTGCAGAGTACAATACGACTCAATGTGAGTAAGGGGGGCTGACTCTGTCTCAGAGTTAACAGTTATGCCCTGAGCGGAACCCATGGTAAACTATACTGGTGGTTAGAAACAATATTATATATGTTTATATAAATATTATATATATAAATATTATATATATATAATGTTATATATTGTTATTATATAATATACATAGTTGTTGACTCAATGATTAAGATACTTATAGAGAGAGAAGAGAATTTATTTATAAAAAGTGAAAGAGCATTATCCCATGGACTGTTATCCCAATGGGACAACTCACATGCTTAAAGTGAAGCACAGGCTTAAGTTCTTTGCTGGATCAGAACCAGAGTGTGCAACACTTCGGAGGACTGTACATTAAAACAGTAAAGATTGTTCTCATCACTGAGTTAACAAACAGAGTAAGTATAAACAAATTTTAAAAATGAGAAGAAATGGCATATGTACATGCGATTGATTACTCGTGTGAATGACAGCTTAATACTGTGAATAAAGGGGTCACAATCTGCTCCTAAGACTGTACAGAAAAATTGTATAGTATTGAGAAACACGATGAAAGCATGTCATTAAAGATTGTGCTGTAAAAGGATACAAGCCAAAGGGCAATGTTAAGGTTGCGAGAGCAATCTTAACTATGTCATTTCATGGCTTTGAGTGCTTACTGTTCTCTTAATATACTTTTAGATGCAATTATATTAAAATCCAGACACTGTGCTGAGGAGGGAAGAAATGTTAATGAATCTTCAGCTCTGTGAGCTTTGAGCAATCTTTATTCCCGGAGAAAAAGCATTCCTGAGCAGAGGCTTCGAAGCATGATGCATTTATGGTTTTCACTAGCTTCCAGTGATATGATTTCCTTTCATTTCCTAAAGTCATTGCTGTTACAGACATTTAATATGATCTGATGTTGTTCTAAGGCATTGTTCTAGACTTGTACTGACATTGTTTTACCAATCACATTGTAACTTTATAATCTGATTATTATTGGCTTGCAGTGTCAATATGATAATATAAAAAAATTGGTCAGTTTCTTTCAAATGCTCTATTGAGTGGAAGTGAAAGGACTCTCTGGGAGAAATGCTGGCCTAATTAAAATCAATGAAAGTTTTGCCTTTGACTTTAATGGGGCAAGGATTTCACCTTCTGGGTTTTACCCTGAAGGTCAAAGAGAACACCCACTGATGGTAGACTACATCTTTATGTTGGGTAGTTCAATCATCACCTTATCTATGTCAGTGCAGACGCCATACCAGTGCTACAGATTCATGGCCTTGGAGGCTATTGAATTCTGTGGCTTTTCTGAGACCTTCATATTGGTGCTGGGTCATGACTCCCTTTCCCGTGACTCCCTTTCCCCTTGCTGTAGCATCACAGTTTGCTAAATATGGTGACCACGGTTATGTAATGGTTATTTAATGGTGAGCATATGTTGGCAATAAGGTCACTGGGATAATTACCTGGTGTCTGATTTTTTTCTGTTAAAGGATTTTATGCAGGCATATAGAATCACTGACAGTGAGGCTAGGAGATGTTACTTATCCTCAGGCTTAGACCTTCTGTAATGCACATTCCAGCTGAACTCTTTTGGATAGTGTGCAATCAGATTACTTCAGATGGCCTTGTTCAATTAGCAGTTCCTTCAACTGATTATAATGGTGAGTTAGTTACCTTTTTACACAGATGAGACAATGTGTTCTAATCTCTGTATCTTTTGACTGGTAAAGCCATGGGTTCCCAATAGACTATCTCACCTGATCTCTGATTTCCTTGTCCTCTGGAATTCCCTGTGGCATACTGCCTGCAGTTTTGACTTCTGTCAATCTTGACAATGATGTGACTTTGCCACCATCATTGAGAGATGTCATGAATGCCTCACTTAACAAGAGAAAGATGTTAATTATCCTTAGACAGGCAGATGTCCACCCCCCTCCTTAAGAAGCCGTCTCTTGACACTGAAGTGCTTGCCAGCTGTCAAATCCCCCCCTTTCAGGGAACAAGATTGAGAAGGCTGTGGCTATTCCAGTCCAGGAGCACTTGGACATTAGTGGCATCCTGGATAGTTCCCATTTTACGACTGGCATTTTTTGGATTTGAGATCACACTTGTCAGGCTCACGAATGACCTCCCAGTGGTTTTAAATCAGGATCAGCATGTCATTTTGGTCATGGTGGATTTCTTAACATCTTTTGATATGAATGACCGTGGTTGCTGCTTTGACAGTTAAGGAACATAGCTAGTGTGCCCGGAGTTGCTCTGCAGTCTTACCTAGAAGAGAGGAGTCAGTCCATGGTGATAATATGGGATTTGAAATGCTGTGTCCTTCAAAGGTCCCTTTATCACCCATGTTGTTCCATGTATATACTGAGCTCTTTTAGCCAGATAATTTCTTACTATGGGATGTAGGCACAGCTGTACATCTGTTGCCCTGTGGACAGCACAGTTCAAGTCTCTGGCCTGGAAGGATGTTTGAACTATCTTCTCTGGACACATTAAAACTTCTGTGTTCCCAGGATTGGTTATGAAGTCTTGCTGCTGGATAGAGTTAGTTACTACAAGAAGGCTCATTCTAGTTGAGAGGGTGTGATTAGAAGCAGTGAGTCAGTCGTGCCCTCTCTAGGAAGTCCCACCCCTACCCTCCATGTGTTCCATGTGATAGGAACTTTTTTTGCACTTGCACTGCACAGTTTGCACAGGTGATGGACAGGAGATTTATTTCAGGGTAACCTCACAACAGCAAACCCTGCCTTTGTGTCTCATATGCTCAGCTAATGAAATTCCCTCTTGTTAGGGCAAACAGCAGAGCTGCTCCACTGTTTGCCACTTGTTCGGAATCCAGCATCCCTTTTCTCACTGGTCTAACAGTCACGTTCACGTTCTGTCCGCTCGGCATTCTTTGCTCTGGCTGCCCGTGCAGTGGCACACTAATTGTTAGCTGGTACTGTTGGTTTTTAAAGGCTGCAAGAAGGTAGGCTCCCTGACTATATTTGAAACGTCTTCCATGAACTTCATCTTGAAGCGGATCTCTGCTATGACATGACTATCCTTTTAGGAACCCCACCAACATACTTAGAATAAGGAATTAGTGTCTTTGTCGTGCTGGGCCCTAGGGTGTGGAATTCACTTCACCATATAACCCAGCAGTCCATCTCTCAGCCCACCATTAAACACCTCCCCTCCTTCGGTGTCTTTTAGAACAACCACTTCCCTCTAATTGCAACTTTTCCATCCATTCCCTTCTTTCCTCTTTAGCTTCTGCATTGAACATCCTCAAATTTGTTTCAGTTGTTAATTTTAGTGAGGTTCTTTGGGGGGTTTTTGGATTGCATTTGAATTAATATTTAGAAATTGATTTTAGTAGGGAGCACAGCACCTTGATAAGGGAGGTGCATTGCACAAATAGAACATTCTAAAGGCTTTATTGTCCACCCATTTCCAAAGGCATGTATATGTGTGCTTCATTTTTTGTGGGTTTTTCCCCCTTTAGACCCTAGAAATACTCAGAAAACTTGACAGCAATATTGTTCGCTGGAACTTGAGCTTCGGTTCTGCAGCTGGTCCTGTACAGGCCCAGGGATTTGCTCACAAGGAGCCAATTGCAGAACTGGGGTCCGTGTGTGCAAAGACAACAACACAAACATTTTCAAAAGTGCCTAAGTGGCTTAGGCTCCTAAATCCCATTTTCAAAAGTGACTGAGGTGTCCAAGTACCTAAGGCCCATTCATGTAGGTTCTCACAGGCCAGAATTTGAAAGGTATTTAGGCACCTAAAGATGTAGATAAGTGCCTCATGAGACTTTCAGAAGTGCCTAAGTAGGTTAGATGCCAACCTCATATTGATTTCAGTGGGAGTTAGGTGTCTAATCTGTTTAGGTGCTTTTGGAAATCCCAGTAGGCACCTATGTGCATCTTTAGGTGCCTAAATACCTTTGAAATCTGGCCCTCAGGCCAGGATCCTCAAAGGCATAAATACTTCTGAGGATCTGGGCCTAAGAACCACAGTCACTTTTGAAAATGGGTCTTAGGCACCTAAGATACTTCTGAAAATGTTACCTGCAATCTAAATTAAGGATTGCTTATTTAGAAAAGTAAAGGTAGGTCCCTGTATTTAAATCACTTTTGCTTAAAGATAGTACAAATCTGGCATCCCAGAACGCAATTTTAGCTTGATGTGATTTGAAATGGCCAAGATATCAAATCCTGTTTATTGGTAAGTGGGGTTATGATGAGAAGCTAACATAATCTTAACGAAAGTGGCTCTGTCTTGATTCACACTAATACTTCCACTTTGCATTAACCTAGCAATGTTCATCCCAGGGTTTCAACACAATTTGCAAACATCAATTAATTAAGCCTCTCAAAGCTTCTTGTTGGAAATTTAAGGGGGTTCCTAAGAACTTGAACTGATTGAGAAATAAACTGAATAAGTGCTAATATGAGATAATCTTCCAAACCTAAGAAAATATGAAGTAGTTTTTAATATTGCATTATACTTAGTAAAATCTGCCAGAAGAAGAGACAGATATCCAAATGCTTTCAATAGCAAATGCCTCAGGAAAATGGTAGGTATTAAATTGAATGAAGTTGTAACAAATGAGGAGATTTGTCAAAGTTCAACAACTTTTTAACTCCAAAGTTATCCAGAGAAGACAATGTAAATATCTGGGATGTATTAAGAATGTAACCAGAGCATCTGCCATGGCAGGCGTACCATTGGGCAATTGGAGGAACACGCAAGAGAGGTGGAGTGAAAGAATCCCTCCATTGAACATGAGAGAGGGACGACTATGGGACTTAACACAGAGGACATGCAAAGAGCAGCCCAGGACAGACAGGGATGGCAGGGTCTTATTCATGCTCTAAGCGATGTTTGATAGTGTGAAAAGGATTCAGATACTCAGTAAGTGAAGGCATAGAGAAATTGCTCAAGGTCATGCCACAAGACAGTTGCAGAGTGTGGAATGGAACCCAGAGGAAATGACTCCTGATACTGTTGTCTACTGGTTAGAACAAGGTGTCTCCCTCAGTGTTTTTATTTACTGGAGAAAAGTCAGTTTTGACATATTTTCCCGAAGTTGATATATATGAAGGCTTTGTATGGGGTTTACTATTCAGAACATACACAACTACTTCCAAATGATTGACAAGGTACCAAGCAACAACACATATTGCAGTATTAGTTTATTTCTTAGATTGTGAACTTGTTGGCACAGAGCCCACCCGTTCTTGGTTTGGGAAAGGGCCTAAGGCCCCAGTACTGCACGTGTTTACCCTTGGGAGCAGTGCTTCAATGGGCCTCTGCATGAGTTCAGCAGTGAGTCACTGCACAAACAAATGTAGGCTCAGGGCCTGTCATGGTAGCACAAATATGGCAGAATGATATTTTCTTGCATCTGGAAGCTTATGCCTGGTGAGTTCTCATTTTGTTTGTTGTTCAGATATTATAAGTTCTTAGTAGTCCACTTAAATTTCCAGGAGGATGTCATTGCCTTTATTAATAGCTAAACCCAGATTTTAATCTGTGTCGTCTTGCCTAAAACAATATCTGAGGCTGGATTAACAGGCTGACTGGAGCAGCTTTGCCCTGCTCCAGTGAAGCAGAAGCTATAAACTCATCTTAACCTGCTCGTTAAACTGGGTTTATGGCTGCTTTGCATTGTTGGAGGGACACAGAGCAGCTGGAGTGAAAGTGGCAAAGTTGGCCCCAATCTTGGACATTCACACTGTGAAAAGGATGTTGTTTATTTGAGCCTGTGTCTTTTTTTCTGCTTCAGAGCTGAAGAAGAGTCTTCCTCCTTCAACAGTAACATGCCAGCAGTCCTCCCAGCCAATGATTCTTTTGCAGCAGGCAGGACTTCTTCCTCATCCTCGTCCTGAGAAGCCTTCATCTCCTCCTATGTCAGTGGCCACAAGGCCAAGAGCCAACTCACCACTGTCCCCACAGAAACCTTTTGGACTGGGGCCTTCCTTGCAGCACTCACAAGAAGAGGAGCTGGCAAAGGATCCTGTGCTGGAGGAACTATGTAAGCCTCTGTGTTGTAAACTTTGCAATGTCACTCTGAATTCAGCACAGCAAGCCCAGGCGCATTACCAGGTAAGGAGAAGCAAAAGAAGAAAGATGTTCAGATTAGTTGTTCCTGTGAGGTGCCTACCACTCTTTCAATATGAGATGTAGGGCAAGCCTTATGAATTGTGGGGCCGCAACCTGCCATGAGTGAGGGAGTCATGTGCCAGGAGCTTCCTCCCCTTCTGGTCCCACTGCCAGAGGCAGGTGGGGCATGCGAGCAGATGAAGCCCCTCTTTTTGCTCCCATGCCTGCAGGAGGGTTACTGAGGCTACACAGGGTTTAAGAGTGGAGCCCTAATGAGTTGCTTGTCCTCTTTTTGCTTTAGGCTGGAGCTCATCACGATTTTTTCATCAAAACTTTTTTTCCATCATGAAAAATGTTGCCCTTTCAACCAAAATAATGGAAAATATATTTGTCAAAGTTTTTCATTCCTCCCCCGTCACAAGAGAATGAGAAAGCAAAACCCCGTGCGCTTTGGTCCTTAGTGGAAGTGGGGAATCTGGGGAATAAAGGGAGAAAGGCAGCAGGAATCTAACCAGATTCCCCAGTTCAACTGAGGCCAACAGAAAGTTCTGATTTTCCTTCCAGTTCTAATTTAAAAATATATTTTAAAAATGTTGATTACCCATCTTTTCTCCCAGCTTTGCTGCTTTTATCAGTGGATGCCAGTTTAGCAGGTTTATGTCCCCCGGGAGACTGATTGAGCAGGCTCTGTTGAGACTGGGGAGTATGCTCTTTGTAACTCAGACAGCAGAGGGTGCTTTAAGAATGAAGTCACTACCTTGCTCTTCACACCAAACACCATGCATATGGTTCACTTGAACGGGTCTTGTCTCTGAGTGGGGCTTCATTATACAAATGGGGGTGTAGTATATGACAGACACCATTGGATTAGCCAGCTTCTCTACCCCAATGTACATTTCTTTTGATATGATTCATGATATGGGTCCCCAGAGATCATCTCTCACTTTGTGCTTCTGCCTGGTAAGAACACCATCATATTGGACCCTCAACTTCTGACAACTTCTAGATATGATCATTTGGGGTGGGTGGTTTAAGAGTCTTCAGTTCACTCCCCCTTCCCAAGTCCAACAGAGTGCCAGTTTGCTGACCTTCGGGGTATGTTGCAATAATTTTCACTTCGGTTTTTCTAGAGGAGTGTACTGAACAGGAAGGGCTTTAATGAGTTGGGGAGACCTGAGTGTCTTTCTATATTATTGGGATGGATTTTCAAAGCAGCTTCTAATTTTTGCAGGCAGAATTTTGTAGGTTCATCCCTTAGGTTTGCTGGCTGGCCTGGAAAGCATGTCCCATGCTGTCTCCCTGGAGCCTCTCTTTTCCCTGGTCTGCTTCAGGAGTCTCCTTCCCAGCTACCTTCTGCCTTCAGGGATGGTCCGAAGGTGCAGGCCCCTCTGTGTTTTCTTTCCCAGAGAGGAAACACCCAACTACCTCTCTCCTAGGTCTCCTCTCCCTATTGCCTTGCAGCCTTTCTTCACAGAAGCCACCCAGATTGGCTCTTCAGAGCTGGGTCTAATCCTCAATTACCTGTCTTCACGTCAGGTGCAACAGAATGGGCTAATTGGGCTCCCCTTCACCCTTTCACTGCTAATGTCGGGAGGTACATAACTCATCCTGAGACCCAGCCCTGCCAGATACTGAGCATCTCATGAGGAATCTCAAGCACTCTAATCTCCCATTGCAATCAATGGGAGTTGAGATTGCTCAGCCCCTCTCAGGATCAGAGCCTGTATCTGAGCTGCTGATGTCATGACTACGTTTACATTTCAGCCTCTTAGCTGAGTCCTCTAGCTGTTATATACAGGTGGCACTCTACCACCTGCACAGTGATTAATTCGAGTTCTGTTTCCAGGGTAAAAACCATAGTAAGAAACTTCGGAATTACTATGCTGCAAATAGTTGCCCAGCTCCTGCCAGAATGAGCAATTCAGTGGAGCCTGCCGTGCCTCAGATTGTCTCCCATCCAGCTCAGGTAAGGCCTGGAGAGATGAGCGAGGCTGTGCTGCTTACATGTGCAGTACCCCCTATGACAAGGGTAACTAGGTCTCATGCTTTGGGGTGGGATTGCTGCAGGGGTCAGAGGAATCTTCCCCACTATGTCCAGCATGGTGCAATTGGACTGGTGTGTGCCTTTACATTCTTCTGAAGCATCAGGTATTGACCGCTCCTGGATACAGGGGACTTGACTCCTTGAGCCACTGATCTAATCCTGTATGGCAAATCCTATGATACCTGTCTGAATCAGATGCTGTGCTGATTGTGGCTGTTTAAAGCCATGGAAAACACTCATCGTCATGTCCTTCCTTTGTGTGTGTGTGTGTGGAATATCCTCCCCTTGCCTAGCCATCTCCTGTGCATCGAAGTGAGGCTGCACCTCGGTGCCTATGTAGAAAAAGTGCCTAGATTCTAGCACCAACAGCACTGGGGCATCATTTCGCTCCCTAAATAGCTACTTTTGTGGCACTCATTCTCCAATCGCAGCATGAGTGAATGGCCCCCTCTGGGATCCAGATTAATGCTGTCCCATGAACTGCCCAATGGCAGGCACATATAGAGCAAGAGTGCATGCCCCATTAGCTCAAGGGGTAAATCAAATGTTCTCCACACCTGACACTTGCATGTCATTGCGTGTTGGTCAGCAGGGATCAAAGCTGGGGCCTTCAGCACCAAAAGCACGGGCCTCTACCACTTAAACTAAAGGAGAATGAACCCCTTAGCTGTGAGTAAGTAGCAGGTTGTTATATGGTTGCTGAGGCCAGCCACTGAGGCTGGGGGAGACCTGTTGACATGCAAAAAGAACCGAATCCAAAGCTTACTGAAGTGAATGGGAGTCTTTCCATTAGCTTCAGTTGGCATTAGAGCAGGCCCTGCCCCAAGCCCTTGCATGTTACAAGTGTACTTTGCTGCTTCCCAACAGCTGGGGTGGCTGCTCTGCCTTGTTTGAGGAACTAATTCTCAGAAAAAAAGAAAGCCAAGTTTGAGCCAGCTGCGTAGAAGATGTTCATATTGTACGATGCAAGCCAGAATTCTAGGGGTTTTTTGGGAGGAGGGTCTAGTTAGCAGCATATGAAGTATCAAAACGAGGGCCAAAGAAACTGCACCTTAGAAAGTGTAGCACTGGCAAGGTCAATGAGTAAATCATTGTTATCCACACTATTTGGGATATACTGTTTCCTTGGTGATGTACAAAACACCAAAAAGATTCAGCTACTGCCCCAATCAGCTTACATTCTAAGTAGACAGACAAGATCACGCCCCATAATGCACTGGGAAATCCTGAGGACTGAGCTTACTCGGGACTGGATCATTCCTCTAAAATTTGCATATGGAACTCCCGCTGTCCATAGGCAAGGTGTGAGGAGGGGTCAGTTGTTTCTCTGCAACCCGTGGAAGGTTCTTTGCTGGGCTGGAGATCCAGTTAGGGGGCGGGTAGTCTGGACGCAGACCTCCCTCAGTGCTGTGGAATCTCCTTTCAGGGGGCTCCCAGGGGCAGAGGTAGGCAGAGGAGTCAAGCCTGTGAGGAAGCTGGAAGTGGGAGCAGGAGGCACCAGAGCCAGGGCAGAGGTACAGGGCCTCTGCACAGATAGTTTTAATCTCCATTTGATTCTCAGAGATCTGTGTGGATCTTAGGGGATGTGCAGGTTCAGGGGGCCAAACTCCCAGCTGGAGCCAAGGAGAGGCAAAACCTCCTCCCACAAGGGAAAGAATTTGGGGAACACCGTGCAGAGAACCTGAAGTTCTAATCCCCAATCTTCCACCAGCTTGCTGAGAGGGGTCAACTTCATTGAGCCTGGCTCAGTTATTTCAAAGAATGAAGTCTCCTATGTTTGCATATGAAACTTTCCCTCCCTTTTGCTGATAGATGGGTGCCTCTAAACCAGGAGGCCGAGTGATCATGGCCACAGAGAATGATTACTGCAAGCTTTGTGATGCCTCATTTAGTTCCCCGGCTGTGGCCCAGGCTCACTACCAAGGAAAGAATCATGCCAAGAGGCTACGCCTGGCAGAAGCACAGAGCAACTCATTCCCGTAGGTATTGTTCAACCTTTACATTAAGGCTGGCCTGAACGTGTGCAGCCATGACTCCAGCAATCTCTATTAATGTATCTCAGAGAGCTTTAAAACAGAGCTGTATGTATTTATTTAACCTTCAGGGATACATCAGAACTGGGCAAACGGAGGGCACGGAAAGAAGGGAACGACTATAAGATGATGCAGAATAGAAGAAATGTGTATGCGGTTCAAAACAGCACAGGTACTTGAATGCTTGTGTCACCACTTACATGCTCCATAGGTCGCACAGTGACTATTTCTTAATGGGTTCAATTCTCTTCCGTGTCCAAGCTCTGCTTGACACAGAAGGATGCATTAGGGAGCTCTTGTTCTGTGGGCTGGTCTGCACTGGTTCTGACTCTAGCGTGAGGGACTGTAACAGGGTGGCCACCTCCAGGGTGGCATGGGGTGGCTCTGCAGTAGGCCTGCCTCATTTTGCCCCCTTCTCACAGTTCTTCAAAACTCTACAGCCTCATTTGGCTGCTGCAGTGGCTTGCTGCTATGACTTGGCCCTCCAGCTAAGCCCTTAACAAAAGTATAACTCTCCAGGGAAACAGAGTTCCACATCCATGTTAAAGCCAAACAAAACAGAGCCTTTTCCCCAGTCTCAAACTAGGCCCAACCCTTTCTTCCTCTTCTGTCCTCTAATTCTTCTGCTCACCCTCTGGGCTCAGCTTTCAGCCCCTCCCAGGTTCCTTTCCATCACTCCTCTGGGTTCCTTTGGGTTGCTCCCTGGTCTTTCCCAAGCAGGCACTCCTTGGCCTTCCTGCCTGGAGTCATCCACAGGTCTCTGCCAGCCTTGTGCTCTCCTCTGGCTCCTCACAGCCTTCCTGCAGCATCAGCCGCCACCACTTCCCCTTTCTTCCCAAACCTAGGGCTAGATAAGACAGAGGCCTGATTGGGTCACATGAACTTCATTTTCACCATCTGGGGAGGCAAAGCTACTTGTGAAACCGGGGTCCAAGGAGAGGCTGACCTGGGCCCTGCCCAGGGATTGGCTGCTGCAGCCTGCCTGAGGGTTTAGTCACAGCAGACTTTTTTTAGAGGGGCGAGTCAGGGCACCTGTTGAACATCTGCGCCAGCCCACATCTAAAGGACCCTCCCCCAGCCTAAAGGGAGTAGCCACTGAGTCCAGGGCTCAGGTAAATTCAGGGGACAATGAATGAAAAGCAGGGATAGGAGTGAGGGGTAAAAGCAGGGAGCCAGAGAGGGACACTCAGCAGAGAATCCCGGACAGTGCCCACTGCTCCTCAAAGGTGTCCAGGGAGCCAGTGGACGCGGCCCAGAGCAATTGTGCCCAGATACGTGACTGGAGGGAGGAGTGAAAATAGGCCTCACAGTCACAGAGCGCCTCCTATCCAGTATCCTTCTCCTAGCATGATGGATGGCCACCTTGGCCAGCGCCAGGAGGAGGCTGACGAGGAGGTCTCGCCACTTCTTGGGGCCACAGATGGGGTGAGTGTAGATCAGGAGGTGCGAGAAAAAGTGCAGCCAGAACCGAAGGAGAAGGTTCTGGAGTAGCCGGAAAAGGGGCTGCAACCTGGTGCACTTGTTGTAAATGTGTACCAGGGTCTATCTGACACCGCAAAAATGGCACGTGTCAGGAAGGGGAGTGGGTGAACCATGCCAGGAGTTGCCAGCTCATATCCCTGGTAGGCCGGAGTCCAGGGTAGACTATAGACTGGCCGACCGAAGCTCCTCACCCTCCACAGGTGGTAGAAGGTCTTGCCACTTGGCATCGGGGTGGGACATGAGGGTGAGGAAGTGAAGGGTATGGAATATGAACACGTCCAGCTGCTTCCTAGGCTTGATACAGAAACAAACCAACTGCAGGTCATGTAGCTGGCTTGGGTGGTGCGGAGGGGGGGCTTGCAGGGCAGGGGCCTGATGGCGAGGTCTGGAGGATCAGAGGGGAGGGGCGGGCAGGGAGCACCCTCCACCAGGGCCTGCTCGAGGAAGGCCTGAGAGACAGGCGATAAGGCTACCCTCACCTCCTGGTGTACACACCGGGGGACACAAGGGGTGGAGAGCCCCATGCACCAACCAAGTGCCAGTGGATCCACCCCGTCCTCCCAGTCATAATCCAGGAGGTCTTCACTGAGCTGGGGGTTGTGGTCAGTGATGGCATCTGAGTGAGCAGCCCGACCCTGGCTGTGTGTTTACCTCACAGGGGGCATTTGAAGACAGTCAGTGGGTCTATGATTATGCAGTCCCCCTGGCCAAAGCCTCTGTCTAGAAGTGATACAGCAAGCTGCGATACCACACCCATATTGCTGCAACCTCAGAGGTTGTGCAGGTTGCACGGGTGCTCCATGCCCAAGGTGGGAGTATTCCATTCCCCACTCCCTTGTCCCCGTACAGTCTGTTTACCTGAGCTTTGTGTAGTTGCTGAGTGAGCCCCTCAGTAAAGGAAGCTTTGCAAAGAAAGAAGCTATTTGTGGTGCCAGGGCTTTGTCTGGCTCTCGCTGACTCCACCCATCTGTCCGTCTTGATCCTCTCAGCAGTTAAAGTTACTTCAGTTTGTCAGCCTCTTTGGTTGGTTGGTTTCTCATCTTGTAACTTAATTTCCCATCTGCCTTTCTCTATTGCTGCTTTAAGTGGTGGCTATTTCCTGGTGTTTTCTTGGCAAGGGGCCTGAGCTTTTGACTCCGACTGTACCACATCAACCCATGCTCGCATTCTTGCTGGCCAGAATGATAAAGCAGGTTTGCCACCTTCCAAGGCCATCTGTTCCCAGAATCAGTGTCTCTGGTGTTTCAGACTCTGACTTTGCCACCCTTTGAACAAACCCAATATGGGAAAGACAGATTCTGTTCTCTTATTTTGGCTGTGGGGAGGGGGAGAAAAGCACTTTGATTTACTGCAAAACCCTTTAAAAAGAACTTTGATCTAGGAATAAGCAGAGAAAAGTGCATGGGGGAAATTCACCCCGAGTGACAGTCACTTTGCTCTTGTGCCCAGCCCTGTGTCCAGACAATTCCTCCAGTTCAGAGGAGCCTCTGGCCAGTGCAAGGCTAGCTCTGCCAGTGATGCGTTGCCTCAGCAGAAGCCGGGAGCATTCTAGGGCAGGACAGAGTGACGTGGAGGAGTGGTGGGTTGGAACATGACGGGGGGAGTGTGTTGAAGGTTGACAGACTGGAGGAGGGAAGAGGTGGATCGGGAGCAGAAAGAGGTGTGGCTAGGGTGGAGCTCAGGGCTGATGACTCCCCACTGCTGCCAGTCCCATTGGTTATGTCTGCACTGCAGCTAGGAGTGAGCCTCCCAGCCCAGGTAGACAGCCTCAAGCTAGTGGGGCTTGAGCTAGCGCACTAAATGTAGCAATGTGGATGTTGTGGCTCAGACTGGAGCTGAGCTCAAGCCCACCCAACCCCCTGGGTTTGAGAGCCCAGCTCCAGCATGAGCCACAGCGTCCACTCTGCTTTTTTTAGTACACTAGCTCAAGCACCACTAGTGCGAGTCTGTCTGTTCACGCTGGGAGGCTTGCTCCTAGCTGCAGTATAGACAAACTCAGCGGGCTATAGCAGCAGAAAAAAGGAGTCCTGTGGCTGCTCCAGCTTGCACCTTGGCCCTGAGTAGCAGCAGAAGAGGAGAGGTGAAGTTAGTACGCTCTCTATTCCTGTGCTGGCACTAGCACTAACGTAGGAATGAATCTGGCCTGATTCTGGTCTCATTTGCTGCAATTTTATATCTGTGTAACTCCACAGAGCACACAAGAGGTAATCCTGATTTGCAGCTTCCTGTCCAAGAGAGAGAAAAATCAGCCCTTAATTCTATACCATTTAATTTGAAGTATATTTATTAGTGTCTGGATCAGCTGTTTTATTTTTTCTTTGCAAGTCTTGTAATGAGCGCTCGTTAGCTCAGACAGCCCTCTGATGAGTGTTAGTTTAATTTTGTGTTTTCAGCATGGTGTTAGTTAATATAACGGTTCTTCTAAAATTACATTAAATATGATCTTACCGTAATTATTTTTAATTAAGCGAGCAGTAAACTTACTCTGATCAGAAAGCTGATTCTAATTCTGAAATAGGGGGAGCAGTGATACGGGTCAAATTTTCAAAAAGTGACTTAGGCACTTAGGAGCCTAAAGCCTGGTGTACAATACAGCTTTAGGCAACTTACATCGACCTAACTCTGTAAGCGTCTATAGTAAAATGTAACTCCCGCCGACGTAATGCATCCACTACACCGACTTAATAACTCCATCTCCACAAGAGGCGTAGCACTTAAGTCAATGTAGTTAGGGCAACACAGTGTCAGTGTAGATGCTGCATTGCTTACATGGACTGTTACTGCCTTTTAGAAACTGTCCCACAATGCCCCACATTGGCAGTTAAATCAGAGCAAGCGCTTCTGGTGAGGACGCGTACCACCGACACAAGGAGCATAGTGTGGACATGCAAAATTGATTCAATTACTGCGGTGCCTGTACGTCAACATAACTTAGGGCAAGTCTGCAGTACAAAATAAAGTTGACCTAAGTCCCATTGACTTTAGTGAGAGTTAAGCATCAAAGCCAGTTAGGTGCCTTTGAAAATTCTACTAGGTGCCTATCTGTATCTGTAGGTGCCTAAATACCTTTGTAAATCTAGGCCTAAGTCACTTTTGTGCTTAAGTCACTTTTGAAAGTAGGATTTAGGCTTCCAAGTCACTTAGGTGCTTTTGAACATTTTACTCATAGTCCTTAGTGATTGTGAAGTGAGGCTTGAAACATTGCAGGGCTCCTCTTGCTTACAGATAAATGGACTCCTTTATTTTCTCTGCAGGTCCCTACTTCAATCCACGCTCCCGCCAGCGAATTCCTCGTGATCTCGCTATGTGTGTCACCCCAAGTGGCCAGTACTACTGTTCCATGTGCAATGCTGGGGCTAGCGAAGAGATGGAGTTCCGACAACATTTAGAAAGCAAACAGCACAAAAGCAAGGTGTCTGAACAGAGGTATAGAAATGAGATGGAAAATCTTGGCTATGTACAATGACACGCTATCCCTTGGTAGTAGTTTGCAGATAGAACAGCTTGTCTTGCCTGCTGTTTGCCACATGCCCTGCTTTGTGCTCCATTTGATAGGAGTATGCTCTCTAGCTATACATGTAATACCTGCAAACTTAATGGTATGGTTAGGGGTTTTTTATATCACTGTTGGCAGGAATATGCTCTGCAGGACGTGAAGTGGTTTTAATGTTTGTTTGCTCATTATCTAAAGCTCTTCATTGCATTTTGGGGGAGCCCTGTCCTCCCCCATGCCCTGTTGCATGAGTGTGCAAGGCCCAAGAAGCACTGGGACTACCACGGTTCTGCCATGCAGGCAGGGTATGTGGAGACGCATCACCCTTTTTGGCGTGTCCTAGAGCTGTGCTCCACAGCATCACTCCGCAGCAGGGGGACTTTGTGGGCAGGCTAGAGGAGAGGAGGGAACAGAGCCAGCAGATGTGTGAATGGCATTGTTGGCCACGCATCCCTGCTAGCAGAAGCATAAGAGGCTATAGCCTCAAATATACCTTACAGTAGGTGCCTCCTGCATTCCTGTCAGTACGGCACAGAGGCTGTGCACATACCCTGTGGGAGGATCCTATCTCACTCACCCTCATCTAGGCCACCCACCAGTGTTTGGACTTCAAGTGGCTGGTGAGGATTTCAGCCTAACATCTGCAATAGGAGAGTAGCTGATCTGCCACATCAGCAGATATGCTCCTCTGTCAAGGAGGATAGATTCTGGTCTGCTCTTGGCAATGGATTTTTACCACACTGGAGCCACTAGGCATCTTTATGCAGCATGGGAGCAGGGCCTGTGCTGGGCCCAGAGAGCAAAGAAGCTAATATAATCTGATTGGGGCTCTGTACTGAGCCTTGGCCCTCCATAGGACAGCATGGATGGTGCAATGAGGATGGGCTGGGGAGGAATCGTGGGTCCTAACACCCTATCAGATTGGTGCTGAGGGGGGCGGTCAGGTGCTGTTCTCCAGCCTGTAGTAGTAACTGTAAAGGGGGTGGGTCTGTGATGTAGTATAATTCCCTGGAAATTGGGGATTATTGGATTTCAGCTGCCGCAACCTCCACTCCATTCAGCTGCATTAAGCCTGACAGACATTATATGTGCAAAGTGAAATTCACCTTTGGAGAAGAGCTGCCCGTGTTGGGCATATTTCCTCTCTTCCCTTTACTCTAAGTCTCAGACTGGGCTTTCCTTTATCTTTCTTCCCTCTGAACAGCAGCGTTTTACAGTCTTTTGTTTTAGGGAAGGGATAACGAGTGGGAGTGTAATCTCCAGGTTGGGCTGATTGTCATGTTCTCCCCTGTTTTATCTCGAGGCTGGGCTGCTGTACTATCTCTTGTGCAATCTCCGGGCTGGGCTGCTCTGTTGTTCCCAGTGCTATCTCTGGGTGAGGCAGCCGTGCTCTCCCTGTGTGATGTTTGTGCTGGAGGGCCGTGCTGGCACCCATTATCTCTAGGTTGGGCTGTTGTGTTCTCTCATGTATTATCTCCAGGCTAGGCTGCTGTGCTGTCCCTCGTGTGATCTCCGGGCTGGGCTGCCGTGGTCTCCCCTGTGTTCTCTCTGGGCTAGACTGCCGCGCTCTCTGTGTGTGATATTCGGGCTGAGCTGCCGTGCTGGCGCCCTGGTGATCTCTGAGTGGGGCTGCTGTGCTCTCCTCTGATCATTCACGCAAGTTGTGGTGAATTTAACGATCCTTATCTTTTTTCTAATATCCAAAATAAGTAGGGTCAGAGCCAGGCGGGTGCTGTGGATATCTCCCTTCCAGGCCTGCTTTACTGTTCTGGTTCTTTGCTGGTGTAGCTCCTTGTTTTTCGGGTGGGAGGGTACTAGAAATGAAAAGGTGCTTTGTAGCTTGTCCCCTCCTCCTGGAGGCAGTGAGTCAACTTCTTCCCTAGGTATAATCCCAGTGACTTCAGTGGGGCTGCAGCAGGGATGAATTTGGCCTAGTGTGTATCATGTTGCAGACAGCCCTGTTTTTCGCCATCCTTCACTGGTCCCTGCTCCCTAGTATCCTACATTCCACCAGCCTTTTTCAGCCTTAAAAAACAGAGTTTCTGTTCATCTTCTCAGTCCACCACAGAAAGGCTTGTATCACTTGCGTGCTCAAAAGCTGTTCTTCAGACTTTGAGTAATCTGTCTCATCAGCCACCTCCAGCGAGCGCTGCACAACTGCCCTGTCTCTTATATAGCACTCCTGTACTCCATGAGGTTAAACTGTAATGGAAGTCACAGCAATCATCACATGTTCCCTGCTGATCCATGTTTATATGCAGGGTAACAGACTCCAGTGTCTATAGCACCTAATGCTGGTCCTCTGCGCAAAGTCTGAGTAAATAGGCTTTTCACAGAGGAACTCCATCGGGTGGAATGGGTGCGAGAACAGAATCCTGGGTTGCAGAGCACAAGCCCCTTCCCCTGTGCTCTCCCTGGCTGGCCCCCTGGCCATGCCCACTGGCTTGCCCCATTCCCAACCTCCCTGTGCTGCCGTAGAGAGTGCAGTCCTCTGGCATGACCTGCTCCCCATTCCATACAGTGGAACTGTGGCCTTTCCTCCGTTTTCCTGGCTGTACACCCCCGTGCAAGGACGGAAGATGGTGGACGATAGTTGCCCTGTCATGTCTCCCCACGATTTTTGCACCATGTTTAAATGTCCATTTGCCATAAACCATGGCATGATGTTTCCATTGTTTCATGCAACACTGAATAAAACAAGAGCTGGGAAAAGCCCTGTTATACGTAGAGTGTCTAGCTCAGGGTCTAGCCAAGGGGGCATTTTGCCTCACAAAACAGTGTCTAGTTCAAATGCCCCAGCAATGGGGCTCCCACGTTTGTTCTTGGGAGGCTGCCCAACGGGCAGGTAGATCTCCCCCGCCATCCAATCTCAGTTGGAACATCAGGGATGAGGGTTGTCACCTCCAGAATTCCATCTCTCCTCTGCCCTTGCTGTTCCCTGGTGTGAAGCAGGGAGTGGGACTCCACAGCACCTGTTGAGAAGTCTCCCAGGCAGGAGAAAAGGCATCCATGGCTAGAAGGATGTGGGATATGCTGGGACTTGCTCTGTCCAGGAGTCCTGATGTGAGCACAATGGAACCAAAGACTGCCCCTCCCATCACAGCACCCACAGTGGTTTCTCCTTGACCTAGAAAATGGCTAATCATGAAGGTATGAAAAAACACCTTAGACCTTATTAGTGTTGCTGCGATAGCAGGGGACTGGACTCAATGACCCAGGAGAGCCCCTATGATTTAAGGGTTAAAGCCAACCCAAAGGCCCTTCAGCAAGAGGAGAAGGTCATAACCTGGCTGTATGCGTATTAAAGTAATTCTGTACATAAGGATTCGGAATGCTTGGGGAAAACGTATCCTGCTATATCTACATTCAGAAAGGGGGGGGCGGTGGCGGCGGCGGGCAGCAGGAGAGGCACCATACCGAGTAAGAATACAGGCGTGGCACCTTTTTAGAGACCCCCCCCCTTGAATAGTTTATTTCTTGACTGGAAAAAAAAAATGAAGTGGACTTTTGTGAAGCTATCACATTGGCCAGTAGATTAATGATCTTTGCTGCTAAAAAAAAAAAAAAAAAATCATTGCATTTATATTTATTTTATTATGCTGATCACTGACAGTCTTGTGAATATTTATGGCTTTTTCCTATGGGTTATTTTTGTTTAAATAGACAAATCTTCAGCGCACTTTGATTTTGAATCAGACTAGATATTTATTATTTGTGAAAATGTGGCTCTTCCCCCTCTCCCCACGTATATGTATTTTTTTCTTCACATAAAATAAAACTGTTCCTTTATGTTTTCAAGGCAAACAAATTCAGGATTTGCCTCCAGCTTTTTCGTAAGTCACAATTGCAACCTTTGTCTACATGGTGTACTCAGTAAATTGAGCACATCTTAATGTTAACTTTAAATACATATGCATTTCATTCCAGCTGTAGCTTTTATTTTAAGGCAATGAGACCAATACATGGGATCCATATAATTTATATGGAGTAAGAAAGAGGTACTGTTTTTTTTTTGTATTAAGCATTAGATGTCATTACGCATTAACAAATAAATGTGTTATATCATTACCTAACATGGGGCTCAGTTCTGTGTATAGTTATTCTGGTGCAAATCTGAAGTAACCCTTCTAACTTCAGTGGAGTTACTCTGGATTTACACCAGTGTTACCAAGAGCAAAATTTAGTCCAGGAGATTTTTTTTTCCTTACTACATGAACATTATAGAGAGAATCGATCTGTAAGCATTGATTCATATTTTGGCTTACTAATATGCTGTTAATAACATGAGCAAAAAATCCTGTCGTCACATTACTCAGGCAAGACTCCCATTGACAGCAGGGGGGTTATTGCCTGAGTACAAAGTGAATGACATGGCTGCACTGTATACTTGCGTTGGCCATGCCAAAACAAAGCAGGGTGCTAAATGTTCTCTCAATCGTAGATTTTGTTACAACAATCTAGGCTGGCTTGGCTTTTTAAAGAATATTTCTCTTGCTATGTAAGGGCATGAACTTGCTCCCACTGAAATTGGCAGTGAAGCTCCCATTGATTTCAGTGGAACAGGATCAAGCCTTAAACTACTCCAGGAACTCTGTAGTGCCGATGCCTTGTCATGTACATGTTTTTATGTCTGTATCCACAAGGATGCTCTGGATGAGGAAGAAACCTTTTGCCCCTTAAGAAAAGCAAATTTCAAGATGGATCCAAAAGGAACTATTATTACAACTGGCAAAGTCCATGCGTTCCCAGGAATAAATTAGCATGCGGGATTGAACAACCGTGGACCTGATCCTGCTTTCATTTAAGTCGTGGCAAACCTCCCATTGACTTCACTGGAGCAGGATCGATTGCCACCTGCATCAAATTGGAAGTAAGAAAAAAATCTGCTTTTAAATCAATTGTTAGACAATAATAGCTGGAATCCTTTTCCCAGTGATGAGAAAAGGCCAGTGGAGTTATATAAAAAATGAGTAAGGCATCTGCAGTGAAAGGGAGGATTATGGATGTTTCTGAAACGAAACACAAAATCGTGAATGCGGATACAGAATCGATTCAGTCCACTTTGGAAGGAACTGATTTAATTTGTATCCTGCAACTGTATGGTAGCATCATTTGCAAATGCTTTGAATGTACTTCATCTAGAGCCTTCTTGTCAGGTTGGTTTTGTACACTTGTCCCTCTTTTTATTGCATTGAACTCTGTAGGGGAATAGTTGAGTTGATGAAAATGAACCTCTTCTCCACTCTACAATAAATCGTCTTGCTCTCACCATTCCACAACTTCAGTGTTTTGGCTTTACTGCTGCTGGTGAGTGCATGGCTCTAAACAGGCTTCCGCTTAGCAGAAGAGTTACAGGTGCTTGAGACTAGCTGCCTAATATGTATTCGTGCACAGGTAAAGGGTCCATGTGCGGCGCTGACTGCCTCCAACTCCTATGAAGTCCATTTTAGTCTTGAATCTCCCCACAAGACTCCTTGGCTTCACAAGGAGTTGAGGATGCTCAACACCTTGCAGGATAGGAGCCGAAATCACTGTGAAGGGCTTTGCATCACATTGTGTTTTCCTGCAGAATGGATACCACAAGCTCACTTGCATCTTCAGATTGAAGAAAGGTAGAGCGAAAAATCATATGGGCATTTAACTTTATAAAAGGTTTTTGAAAGGCTCAAGAGACTGGTGCATACCAGGCCTTATTATCACATATGCCCTGGTATAACTCCAGGGAGCCAGATTCCCCCCCTCTCATTTACATCACTTTACAGCCCTGATTCAGGAAAGCACTTATTAAAACCTAAGCATGGACTTAAGAGATTGCCTGAGTAGGGGCCTTTAAGTTGTTACAATGATGATGGCTGTTCAGTGCCTATATGAGTTGCTGTTCTCCGTCCTGTTCCCAGTGACCTTTCTGAAATTGTCCTGAAGCTCTTACTTTTACTTACACTTGAGAAAAGGAGAAAAATAATGCAGTTAATGAGAGACAAGCTGTCTTAATCAATACACTTTATAAAGGTTTGCACTTAATGGCCTAAGGACTTGATCCTGTGAGGTGCTGAGTGCCCTCAACTCCCACTGCCTTTTGTGGAAGCTCTTTACAGGATCTGGTCTTTAGACTAGCAGACTTCTAATTCAGACAATTGTCTCCATATCACTGCTAGATATTAAAGAACAAATTCCCCAGCGGCCATAACCTTTAGAATTCACATACAACTCTTCCATTCTAAGAGTGAAATGAACATCCCCTGAACAAAGCTTGGTTAAATGGGCTTTATATGGGGAACCAATGACGAGGGGCAGGGACTATGAGGAGCAACTTACTTGACATGGTCTGCTGTGCACCTCTCCTTTACAAGGGGTTTGTGGCCAGTGGATTAGCTTGGACCAATTAGTCATGACCCTGGCCTGACAACAAGCCCACATGGTCCTGCCAAGAGGGCTTCCATGAAGCCCACCTCTGTAGCATGCATGTGACTGCAGAATGCCCCTGAGTGGCTTCTTGACTTCCTGCTTTCCACCTGCAGTGGGCAGTGGAACTGTGGTGGTGCTGTGGCAATTTGTCCCTTCTGGAGCCCGGAAGTTATGACTTAATGCATAGATCACCCTCTCATTAGAGAAGCTACCAAGCTAATAAAGTTATGAAACCTTGCAAGTAGAGATTTATGTTATTGATTTAGCACAAATCCTACGGCGATCTGAGCGGAGGCAGGAAGTGCTACCGTGATTCATTCGAGGCACCAGTTAGGACAAAGCTCTACAAAGAGTGGAAAGCCCTCATTCCCTGATATCAGGGCCGGATTAACTCTCTTGTGGGCTGGGGGCTATTAGATTTTGTGGGGCCCCTGTCTACAAGTCTTTTCCTGGGAGAGAGTTTGGTGCAGGAGGGGGCTGGGGCAAGGGATTGGGGTGCAGGAGGGAGTGCAGGGTCTGGGACGGAGTTTGAGTGCAGGAGGGGAATTCTGACCTGGGACAGGACTTTGGGGTGTGTGGGGGGGTGTGGGGTGCAGGCTCCGGCCAGGAGGTGCTTACCACAGGCGGCTCCTGGCCGGTGGCACAGCAGGGCTCAGGCAGGCTGCCTGCATGCTTTGGCCCCACGACACTCCCAGAAGTGGCTGGCTGCTAGCACATCTTTGCGGCCCCTGGGGGAAGGGGACAGTGTGTCTCCGTGCGCTGCCTGCACCCGCAACACTGCCCCCCGAAGCTCCCATTGGCCCCTAACATAGGAAGTCTGTGGCAGAGCCAGGAACTGAACCCATGGCTCCCAAGTTTTCACCCGAATCACTGGGCTATCCTTCCCAATTCATTGAACGCTCATTTATTTTAACAAATGTTTAATTTTCATTACTTATATTACCTCACAATGTTTTAGTAACTGGACTGTAGCATGAGTTTTAAAAAGAATGAGGTCTTGGCAATGTAAAACCTCATCCCGGCAAAAAGAACAGGAGTACTTGTGGCACCTTAGAGACTAACAAATTTATCTGAGCATAAGCTTTCGTGTTACAGACTAACACGGCTGCTACTCTGAAACCTCTCATCCTGGCAGTGTCTCTGCCATTAAATCTTAGCTGAAAAGTGGAGAGAGACTGCCAATTTTTATGTTCGGATTAGCAAAATACAGGCTATGGAGGGGCTTCTGTATTAGGTTATGTTCACTTCATATAAATTATTAGTTTATTATTATTAGTTATTCCAAGGTGTTAGGTTGACTACTTGTCTATTTTATGGTAGTTATAAAACTATTCTAACAATATCATGCAATGGGCCTAATCCTTGGAATTACACCTCTTTTACAACAGCATAACTCCACTGGGCCCAATTCTCTTTCTGTGCTGATGTAAAGCAAGCATAGATCTACTTAAAATGGATCTACACCAATATAAAGGGAGATGGGAGGACGGTCCCCAATAAATTACCTGAGACTACAAACTGTCTTTGGTAGGTATTTGGTGTACATACAAGGGTGCTAAGAGTACTGTATTAATTTAAATTCTGTTTCTCGTGATCAGGGTCTCATTTTTCACAAAGGGATATTTTGAACAGAAGAACAAGATCTATGTTTGGATAAGGTGATTTTTTTTAAAGAAAAACTAATATGACAGCGTAATAAACTGGTCATGCTGCCTCTGCAGAATCAGTTTATGCAGGAATAATGTAAACAAATCAGACCATGGATTTAGCTAAATGAATCAGACCAACAGTATCCAAAAATGTTACATTAGCCTGTCTTTACCCCTAGATTTGAAAAGGTGATGCATAGGGATTTAGAATCCAGGGGAGGACACATGGCGAAATCCCCAGGCATCCTGCTATGAAAATGCAAGTGTTAAGTGCTGGTCTTTGGAGGTGGCTACAAAAATTATGAAGTTGAAACTGTTTGAATATATAGGTGCTAGATCTGACTGAGAGGTCATTGCTAATAAAAATAAAATAAATAATAATAATATATAGCTTGTACACATTTCATCAGGAGTATGGCTCATTTTGACTCTGCTGTGTCGACACACTTACGGACCAAATACTTCAGCAAAGCAAAAAACAATTTTTTTTATGTTGCTATATAATAAAAGCATCTATATTGCCTGTCTCATTATCCCATCAGCAACATGTTGGGCTGTAACTTGGAAATGGCAAAAGTATTGAATTCCAGGTGGTCTGTGGGCTAAAGGAGAAGTGAGCTCTGCTCGTGCACGTTGCTGAGCACCCTCCACTCTTGTTGCAATGAATGGCACTCAGAACCTTGCAGGATCAACCAGGGTTTATGATGGTCCAAATGTAAGAGACTGCAACACCATTCACCTCAATGATGCCACACCCATTTATGCCAGGTTTGAGTTTGACCCCTTGTGCATTCTATCTGATGCCTGTCACCTTGGTATCTAGGCATCAGGAACTGGGCATCGCACCTTCACACTCTCCTTTGACTAACCCGTGAATGGCCTTTGAAGGTGTTACTTTACTTGTGCCTAAGGATTTCTTTTTTGCTTTATAGTAAGATTGGAAATGGTCACACTGACGCGCGGCTAAATGTAATTAGTAGGACAGCTTTTATGATGTTTGTTTGAATGTCTTATTTGATTGATTTAAAGTCTATTTGCTTAGGAGAAACATGGATTATTATTATATTGAAAAACAAATCCTTTCTAATGAATGTTATTGAAAATTATCAGAGAAAGAAGGACCAACATTTAAAAAAGATGATGATGTCAGGCTGTTTCCTTCTTAGTTCCAGCTAATGAGAGAAGAAATAAATAAATGATAGAGAATGCAAGTTTCACCCAGTCTTATGTGGGTATTTTGAATCCTAAGGCTCAATCCCCAAGCTAGACTTTGAAAGTTTACTCTGAAAAATCAGTCTTAATTTTTGATTCTCTTGCCATCACATTATTAATCTGAATGTGGCCTTTTTGTAGTCACTTTTCTTAAAAGTCTATTATACAGGGACCAGATTCTGCCCTGTTAATGCAAATCATGACTGCACTGGGACAAGGGGAGAATCTAGTTCAGGGGATGATATTCTTGTGGGAGAGGATAGCTTTACCATCTATGCAGGGTCCTATATATGCCACCCTGGCTAAATTAGCACATATCCCAGCTACCTGGAGCACACTCTCCAACTGGCCAGCACTGCCTTTTGGGCTGCTCTGCTGGAAATGGGCATCCTGGGACTAGGAAGCATGTCCTTGTGCCACCATTATCCCTCTGGGAGGGCTTTCTGCCACTAGGATCCCTCCAGCAAGGTCTCTGCAGGCAAAAGGCAGCACATTCTATAAAACATAATTTATCAGAAAGGGTGCTGTAAGCATAACTGGCCTGGTCCTGCATTCCTTGCACATTCCAGACTCCCATTGATTTCAATAGGAGTTTTGGTGTCACAAGGAGTATAGGATTGGGCCCATATTTTGAGATTCTAAAGGCACATTGTCTACAGCCAAGCTCTACGATACAACCGCATTTGCTCCAACCCGTCAGACAGAGACAAACACCTACAAGATCTCTATCAAGCATTCTTACAACAACAATAACCACCTGCTGGAGTGAAGAAACAGATTGACAGAGCCAGAAGAGTACCCAGAAGTCACCTACTACAGGACAGGCCCAACAGAGAAAATAACAGAACGCCACTAGCCATCACCTTCTAGCCCCCAACTAAAACCTCTCCAACGCATCATCAAGGATCTACAACCTATCCTGAAGGACGACCCATCACTCTCACAGATCTTGGGAGACAGGCCAGTCCTTGCTTACAGACAGCCCCCCCAACCTGAAGCAAATACTCACCAGCAACCACATACCACACAACAGAACCACTAACCCAGGAACCTATCCTTGCAACAAAGCCTGTTGCCAACTGTGTCCACATATCTGTTCAGGGGAACCATCATAGGGCCTAATCACATCAGCCACACTATCAGAGGCTCGTTCACCTGCACATCTACCAATGTGATATATGCCATCATGTGCCAGCAATGCCCCTCTGCCATGTACATTGGTCAAACTGGACAGTCTCTACGTAAAAGAATAAATGGACACAAATCAGATGTCAAGAATTATAACATTCAAAAACCAGTCAGAGAATACTTCAATCTCTTTAGTCATTCGATTTCAGACCTAAAAGTGGCAATTTTCAACAAAAAAACTTCAAAAACAGACTCCAAGGAGAGATTGCTGAATTAGAATTAATTTGCAAACTGGATACAATTAACTTAGGCTTGAATAAAGACTGGGAGTAGATGGGTCATTACACAAAGTAAAACTATTTCCCCTTGTTTATTCCCCACCCCCACTGTTCCTCAGACGTTCTTGTCAACTGCTGGAAATGGCCCACCTTGATTATCACTACAAAAGGTCCCCCCCCCCCCCCCCCCACCGTCCTGCTGGTAATAGCTCACCTTAAGTGATCACTCTCGTTACAGTGTGTATGGTAACACCCATTGTTTCATGTTCTCTATGTATATAAATCTCCCCACTGTATTTTCCACTGAATGCATCCGATGAAGTGAGCTGTAGCTCACGAATATGCTCAAATAGATTCGTTAGTCTCTAAGGTGCCACACGTACTCCTTTTCTTTTAAAGGCACATTGTTAACTTGCTTTAGCAGTAATATCTCCAGTAGCCATCTGACATGTTTAGATCTTGCACTGAGCTCCACATGGGCAGAGGTCTGCTGCCTGAGTGGAGCTCATCATTGCAGCATCAGGCCACAGGTATGCATATGTACATGGCAGGCACTTACTAAAATGCAGTTAGACCACAGCAACTCCTTAGATGCATTATAATCTGAGTGCAGGGCACAGGTGGCAAAAAAACTTATGATACAGTAATGGCTTTGACACTTCACATGCACGCCCCAAACCCCAGCTTCTGAATGCAACAACCAAGCCAGCTTTGCTTTGTGTTTTCTGCCTCCCACCAAATTCACAGGCCTTAGCCTAATTTAGGAAACCATGTCCTCAAACTGTTTGCTTTGAAAACTGAAGCTGTGTTACAAGGGCGCTGTCAGGCTGCCTACTTAACAACCTGGCTGGGAAATGGATGAGTGACCAAGCTCACAGAAACAATTCACGGGAGGCCATGGGTCGCATAAAATGCCAGCCAACATTTATTGTCAGTGGCATACAAAAATAACAATAGTACCAATGAGTCCAAAGCACAGATCTCCAGAATATAAAGCTCAAAACAATGGGACCCAAAGAGAGATCCTGGGTCTGAATTGCAGGCCATAACGCTTAAAAGAGAAAATAATCTACACATCTCGGAGGTAAAATTGGCAGTTTCTCTAGCCCCTCTGTCTCTATTAAATTGCTTTTAACATCTTAGCTATAATACATTTTTCTCAAAAGGCTTTGCTGCCTCATTGCAAGAACATATTATTTCTATTGAACCCAAAAGTGTGCTAGAGGCTTCGTGCTTCTAAAATAAGGAAGATCCCCACCCTGGAAAGCTTACGCCATCTAAAAACAGACACCAAGGAGTGGGAGAAGGAAAGGATTAACATAGAAAAGAGCCAGCTTGAAGGGACATGACACCTCCTTTAGCCTCCTCCATCACTCACAGGCCTCATTCTCCTCAACAGCCTCAGAAAGGTTTCCTTGCACCTTTATATGAACCCGAGCCTTTTTGCAGCGCCCTCCCTGGAAGCTCACTCAGTCTGAGCCAAAAGAAAAAGAAAAAAAAAAACAAAAAAATGGAGGGAAAAAATAAGTAAATTGGAAATGATTCTTATGGATCATTTCAGAGGTTGTGTCCTTACACATCCCCATGCCAGAGTGGAGAGTCTCCCAGTTGTCTTGCAACAACTGATTTTATGGTGTCTGCAGGGAGCCCTGCAGCAACCCAGGTTAAACTCTTGAAGTATAAATGATTATGGTGCACATTACACATGGGTAAACTGAGGTACAGAGAGGCCAAGAGACTTGTCTAAGATTACAGTATGAGTCAGTGGCAGAGATGAGCATCGAGCCCAAATGTTCCTATTTCCAGGGCCTTGCTCTAGCCCCATTTCTCCCTTGGATATAAACAATAATGTACACTGCATAGTTTAGGAAATTAGAACTCAAACAATTAAATATTTTCTCCCCAAGATTTGGGTACGTCCAGTATGAAGTGGCATTTCAGACAGGAACATCATATCTATACTAGATATTAAAATAGCTGGGACTTGACTGGGCTTTATTATAAAAATGGCAGTGTGGTTTATAATAAAAATGGAGGAAACACAATTTGAACTCCAAGGATGTGACAGCGTTGCTCTTCTAGACCATGGGTAAAATTTTCAAAATGTCAGATTGGCAGAGACCCTGGGGCTTTTTCATCTTCATCCGCAGTGTGGGGCATAGGTCACTTGCTGGTTTGAACTAGAGTAAAATTCTCTGTAACATGAAGTCTTTAAATCAAGATTTGGGGACTTCGGTAACTCAGCCAGAGGTTATGGGCCTATTATAGGAGTGAGTGGGTGAAGTTCTAAGGCCTGTAATGTTCAGGAGGTCAGACTAGATGATCATGTATTGTCCTATCTGGCCTTAAGGTCTATAAGTCTAACAGGGTATGTGACTAAGGAGCCTAATTAAAGTGACTTAATTTAGGCACTTTGATGCCAATGGCACACTTGAAGTCAATGGGAATTAGGCACCTAGCTTGCTTAGGTGCTTTTGTAAATCTCACCAGGTGCCTATCTGCATCGTTAGGCACCTAAATACCTTTGTAAATCCCCCCAAGTGCCTAAGTCACTTTGGGGCTTAGGCTTCTAAGTGACTTAGGTGCCTTTGAAAATTCTACCCTATAACTTCACTGCAAAAAGAGATGTGTTTTTACAGTGAGATAGCTAACTTGAGATGGTTATCTCAATATAAGGTTCCAATGCAGACAGGGCACAGGTGATTTTTTTTACCAATACCTATATATCAGCCCTATACCTCCACCTGGGATTGACCGTGATTTGTGACAGAGGGATAAAAACAACAGTCACTTGTCTCCACTTCGATTTAACATCAACATAGATATATTGAGTTAGCTATTTCAATCTAAAAACATACCTTTTTTGCAAAGAAGACAGAGCCATAAATTGTAAATGGCTGAGGCAGTGCTTGCTTTTCAAAAGGTCTTTCTCACTTGCTGTTTAAGTGAATGTGGGATGTGGCTGATCGAAGCATGTCCCAGGGAGAGACTCTAAACCTACCCCAGTTATGAGGCTGTATCATACATGGGCATCATTTATGTTTGACATTTGTGATTAAACAATTATAGCTTCAGATTTCTTCTCGCTGGCAGCAATTCTGCCAGACAAGTACAGGATGTCTTTCCTACTGGGCTTCAATCTTTAATCTTTTTCTGGTGCCGGGGGCTCTTCCAATTCTTGTTTCCTAGAAATGACTTGTCTTTGGCCAATATATCTAGTACCAGTGCCATCTAGTGGACCATAGAAGCATCACAACTGCTGCCTTTTTCATTTGTGGACTTGCTGTATGCTTGAAGTAAACAGTTTCCTTAAAGAAATCAAACCTTTGAAGGACTACACTTAGTTTATCTTTTTATCTACCTTTCCTCTAAGAGGCCCTTTCCAAGTAGTATCCTTTCCACATCCCCCAAAGGGTTTAAATCCATTTCTGAGACTGCAAAACAGATGTTGAAAGAGTCCAGCCATCACAAACTGAATAAGTGAATATGAGCCAACAATTTTGATGCAGTTGCGAGAAAGGCTAATATCATTCTAGTATTAAGAGGAATGTCACAGGTAAGGCATGGGAAGTAATTGTCCCATTCTACTTGGCACTGGTGAGGCCTCAGCTGGAGGATTGTGTCCAGTTCTGGGTGTCACATTTTAGGATAGATGTGAATAAATTGAAGAGAGTCCAAAGACGAGCAACAAATCGATGACCTCTGAGGAAAGGTTAAAAAAATTGTTATCAGGTCGCACCTCAGTTTCTGAAGACTACACATGCCCAATCTTTAAATATGTTAAGGGCTGTTAGAAAGAGGACAGTGATCAATTGTCTTCAGTGTCCATTGAAGGTAGGATGAGACATAATGGGACTTATCTGCAGCAGGGAGATTTAGGTTAGATATTAGGAAAAACTTTCTAACTGTAAGGGGAGTTAAGCTCTGGAATAGGCTTCCAAGGGTGGTGGTTGAATCCCCATCATTGGAGGTTTTTAAAGGACTGGTCAGACAAATACCTGTCAGGGATGGTCTAGGTTTACTTGATCCTGCCTCAGTGCATTGGGCTGGACTCGGTGACCTCTTGAGGGCCCTTCCAGCCCTCAATTTCTATGGGTATGTCTACACTACGGAATAAGGTCGAATTTATAGAAGTCGGTTTTTTAGAAATCGGTTTTATATATTCGAGTGTGTGTGTCCCCACAGAAGTGCATTAAGTGCATTAACTCGGCGGAGTGCTTCCACAGTACCGAGGCTAGAGTCGACTTCCGGAGCGTTGCACTGTGGGTAGCTATCCCACAGTTCCCGCAGTCTCCGCTGCCCATTGGAATTCTGGGTTGAGATCCCAATGCCTGATGGGGCTGAAACATTGTCGCGGGTGGTTCTGGGTACATATCGTCAGTCCCCCCTTCCCTCCCTCCCTCCGTGAAAGCAAGGGCAGACAATCGTTTCGCGCCTTTTTTCCTGAGTTACCTGTGCGGACGCCATACCACCGCAAGCATGGAGCCCGCTCAGGTAACCGTCACCGTATGTCTCCTGGGTGCTGGCAGACGTGGTTCTGCATTGCTACACAGTAGCAGCAACCCCTTGCCTTCTGGCAGCAGACAGTACAATACGACTGGTAGCCGTCCTCGTCATGTCCGAGGTGCTCCTGGCCACGTCGGCTGGGAGCGCCTGGGCAGACATGGGCTCAGGGACTAAATTTTTGGTGACTTGACCAGGTCATTCTCTTAAGTCCGGCAGTCAGTCCTATTGAACCGTCTTATGGTGAGCAGGCAGGCAATACGGATTGCTAGCAGTCCTATTGTACCGTCTTCTGCCGAGCAGCCATGAGATGTGGATGGCATGCAGTCCTTCTGCACCGTCTGCTGCCAGCCAAAGATGTAAAAGATAGATGGAGTGGATCAAAACAAGAAATAGACCAGATTTGTTTTGTACTCATTTGCCTCCTCTCCTGTCTAGGGGACTCATTCCTCTAGGTCACACTGCAGTCACTCACAGAGAAGGTGCAGCGAGCTAAATCTAGCCATGTATCAATCAGAGGCCACGCTAACCTCCTTGTTCCAATAAGAACAATAACTTAGGTGCACCATTTCTTATTGGAACCCTCCGTGAAGTCAACCCTGTAAGCCGTGTCCTCAGTCGCCCCTCCCTGCGTCAGAGCAACGGCAAATAATCGTGCATCTGAGTTGAGAGTGCTGTCCAAAGCAGTCACAATGGAGCACTCTGATTGGGCTAAAACATTGTCGCGGGTGGTTCTGGGTACATATTGTCCGGCCCCCGTTCCCTCCCTCCCTCCGTGAAGGCAAGGGCAGACAATCGATTCGCGCCTTTTTTCCTGAGTTACCTGTGCGGACGCCATACCACCGCAAGCATGGAGCCCGCTCAGGTAACCGTCACCGTATGTCTCCTGGGTGCTGGAAGACGCGGTATGGCATTGCTACACAGTAGCAGCAACCCATTGCCTTCTGGCAGCAGACGGTACAGTACGACTGGTAGCCGTCCTCGTCATGTCCGAGGTGCTCCTGGTCGCCTGTGTGAGGTCGATCAGGAGCGCCTGGGCAGACATGGGCGCAGGGACTAAATTTTTAGTGACTTGACCAGGTCATTCTCTTAAGTCCGGCAGTCAGTCCTATTGAACCGTCTTATGGTGAGCAGGCAGGCAATACGGATTGCTAGCAGTCCTATTGTACCGTCTTCTGCCGAGCAGCCATGAGATGTGGATGGCATGCAGTCCTTCTGCACCGTCTGCTGCCAGCCAAAGATGTAAAAGATAGATGGAGTGGATCAAAACAAGAAATAAACCGGATTTGTTTTGTACTCATTTGCCTCTTCCCCTGTCTAGGGGACTCATTCCTCTAGGTCACACTGCAGTCACTCACAGAGAAGGTGCAGCGAGCTAAATCTAGCCATGTATCAATCAGAGGCCACGCTAACCTCCTTGTTCCAATAAGAACAGTAACTTAGGTGCACCATTTCTTATTGGAACCCTCCATGAACTCCTGCCTGAACTACTCCTTGATTTAAAGCCACCCCCTTTGTGGATTTTAGCTCCCTGAAGCCAACCCTGTAAGCCGTGTCGTCAGTCGCCCCTCCCTCTGTCAGAGCAACGGCAGACAATCATTCCGCGCCTTTTTTCTGTGCGGACGCCATACCAAGGCAAGCATGGAGTCCGCTCAGCTCACTTTGGCAATTAGGAGCACATTAAACACCACACGCATTATCCAGCAGTATATGCAGCACCAGAACCTGGCAAAGCGCTACCGGGCGAGGAGGCGACGTCAGCGCGGTCACGTGAGTGATCAGGACATGGACACAGATTTCTCTGAAAGCATGGGCCCTGCCAATGCATGCATCATGGTGCTAATGGGGCAGGTTCATGCTGTGGAACGCCGATTCTGGGCTCGGGAAACAAGCACAGACTGGTGGGACCGCATAGTGTTGCAGGTCTGGGATGATTCCCAGTGGCTGCGAAACTTTCGCATGCGTAAGGGCACTTTCATGGAACTCTGTGACTTGCTTTCCCCTGCCCTGAAGCGCATGAATACCAAGATGAGAGCAGCCCTCACAGTTGAGAAACGAGTGGCGATAGCCCTGTGGAAGCTTGCAACGCCAGACAGCTACCGGTCAGTTGGGAATCAATTTGGAGTGGGCAAATCTACTGCTGGGGCTGCTGTGATGCAAGTAGCCCACGCAATCAAAGATCTGCTGATATCAAGGGTAGTGACCCTGGGAAATGTGCAGGTCATAGTGGATGGCTTTGCTGCAATGGGATTCCCTAACTGTGGTGGGGCCATAGACGGAACCCATATCCCTATCTTGGCACCGGAGCACCAAGCCGGCGAGTACATAAACCGCAAGGGGTACTTTTCAATAGTGCTGCAAGCTCTGGTGGATCACAAGGGACGTTTCACCAACATCAACGTGGGATGGCCGGGAAAGGTACATGACGCTCGCATCTTCAGGAACTCTGGTCTGTTTCAAAAGCTGCAAGAAGGGACTTTATTCCCAGACCAGAAAATAACTGTTGGGGATGTTGAAATGCCTATATGTATCCTTGGGGACCCAGCCTACCCCTTAATGCCATGGCTCATGAAGCCATACACAGGCAGCCTGGACAGTAGTCAGGAGCTGTTCAACTACAGGCTGAGCAAGTGCAGAATGGTGGTAGAATGTGCATTTGGACGTTTAAAGGCGCGCTGGCGCAGTTTACTGACTCGCTTAGACCTCAGCGAAACCGATATTCCCACTGTTATTACTGCTTGCTGTGTGCTCCACAATATCTATGAGAGTAAGGGGGAGACGTTTATGGCGGGGTGGGAGGTTGAGGCAAATCGCCTGGCTGCTGGTTACGCGCAGCCAGACACCAGGGCGGTTAGAAGAGCACAGGAGGGCGCGGTACGCATCAGAGAGGCTTTGAAAACCAGTTTCGTGACTGGCCAGGCTACGGTGTGAAAGTTCTGTTTGTTTCTCCTTGATGAAACCGCCCGCCCCTTGGTTCACTCTACTTCCCTGTAAGCTAACCACCCTCCCCTCCTCCCTTCGATCACCGCTTGCAGAGGCAATAAAGTCATTGTTGCTTCACATTCATGCATTCTTCATTCATTCATCACACAAACAGGGGGATGACTACCAAGGTAGCCCAGGAGGGGTGGTGGAGGAGGGAAGGAAAATGCCACACAGCACTTTAAAAGTTTACAACTTTAAAATTTATTGAATGACAGCCTTCTTTTTTTTGGGCAATCCTCTGTGGTGGAGTGGCTGGTTGGCCGGAGGCCCCCCCACCGCGTTCTTGGGCGTCTGGGTGTGGAGGCTATGGAACTTGGGGAGGAGGGCGGTTGGTTACACAGGGGCTGTAGTGGCAGTCTGTTCTCCAGCTGCCTTTGCTGCAGCTCAACCATACACTGGAACATACTGGTTTGGTCCTCCAGCAGCCTCAGCATTGAATCCTGCCTCCTCTCATCACGCTGCCGCCACATTCAAGCTTCAGCCCTCTCTTCAGCCCGCTACTTACTCTCTTCAGCCCGCCACCTCTCCTCCCGGTCATTTTGTGCTTTCCTGCAGTCTGACATTATTTGCCTCCACGCATTCGTCTGTGCTCTGTCAGTGTGGGAGGACAGCATCAGCTCGGAGAACATTTCATCTCGAGTGCGTTTTTTTTTCTTTCTAATCTTCACTAGCCTCTGGGAAGGAGAAGATCCTGTGATCGTTGAAACACATGCAGCTGGTGGAGAAAAAAAAAAGGACAGCGGTATTTAAAAAGACACATTTTATAAAACACTGGCTACACTCTTTCAGGGTAAACCTTGCTGTTAACATTACATACATAGCACATGTGCTTTCGTTACAAGGTCGCATTTTGCCTCCCCCCACCGCGTGGCTACCCCCTCAACCCTCCCCCCTCCCTGTGGCTAACAGCGGGGAACATTTCTGTTCAGCCGCAGGCAAACAGCCCAGCAGGAATGGGCTCCTCTGAGTGTCCCTTGAAGAAAAGCACCCTATTTCAACCAGGTGACCATGGATTATATCTCACTCTCCTGAGGATAACACAGAGAGATAAAGAACGGATGTTGCTTGAACGCCAGCAAACATACACTGCAATGCTTTGTTGTACAATGATTCCCGAGTACGTGTTACTGGCCTGGAGTGGTAAAGTGTCCTACCATGAAGGACGCAATAAGTCTGCCCTCCCCAGAAACCTTTTGCAAAGGCTTTGGGAGTATATCCAGGAGAGCCGCGAATGCCAGGGCAAAGTAATCCTTTCACATGCTTGCTTTTACACCATGTATAGTATTTTAAAAGGTACACTCACCGGAGGTCCCTTCTCTGCCTGCTGGGTCCAGGAGGCAGCCTTGGGTGGGTTCGGGGGGTACTGGCTCCAGGTCCAGGGTGAGAAACAGTTCCTGGCTGTCGGGAAAACCGGTTTCTCCGCTTGCTTGCTGTGAGCTATCTACAACCTCCTCCTCCTCCTCATCTTCTTCGTCCCCAAAACCTGCTTCCGTATTGCCTCCATCTCCATTGAAGGAGTCAAACAACACGGCTGGGGTAGTGGTGGCTGAACCCCCTAAAATGGCATGCAGCTCATCATAGAAGCGGCATGTTTGGGGCTCTGACCCGGAGCGGCCGTTCGCCTCTCTGGTTTTCTGGTAGGCTTGCCTCAGCTCCTTCAGTTTCACGCGGCACTGCTTCGGGTCCCTGTTGTGGCCTCTGTCCTTCATGCCCTGGGAGATTTTGACAAAGGTTTTGGCATTTCGAAAACTGGAACGGAGTTCTGATAGCACGGATTCCTCTCCCCATACAGCGATCAGATCCCGTACCTCCCGTTCGGTCCATGCTGGAGCTCTTTTGCGATTCTGAGACTCCATCATGGTCACCTCTGCTGATGAGCTCTGCATGGTCACCTGCAGCTTGCCACGCTGGCCAAACAGGAAATGAGATTCAAAAGTTCGCGGTTCTTTTCCTGTCTACCTGGCCAGTGCATCTGAGTTGAGAGTGCTGTCCAGAGCGGTCAAAATGGAGCACTCTGGGATAGCTCCCGGAGGCCAATACCGTCGAATTGTGTCCACAGTACCCCAAATTCGACCCGGCAAGGCCGATTTAAGCGCTAATCCACTTGTCAGGGGTGGAGTAAGGAAATCGATTTTAAGAGCCCTTTAAGTCGAAATAAATGGCTTCATCGTGTGGACAGGTACGGGTTTACATCGATTTAACGCTGCTAAATTCGACCTAAAGTCCTAGTGTAGACCAGGGCTATGACTCTATCCCCACAGAGAATTTGGTGAAAGAAAAAGCCCTAGAAAGCTGTAAAGTGCAAGTGTTACACTATCAGGTCAAAAAGGGACCCAGGCGGCTCCGATCAACAACGCTGAATGGGCAGTTAAAAGTCCAGTCAGAAGTGCAGTGGGGCTAAGGCAGGATCCCTGCCTGCCTTGGCTCTGCGTGGCTCCCGGAAGCAGTGACATGTCCCCCTTCCGGCTCTCAGGCATAGCGGCAGCCAGGGGGCTCCGCACGCTGCCCCCACTCCAAGCGCCAGCTTTGCAGCTCCCATTGGCCATGGGTCGCATAAAATGCCAGTCAACATTTATGGTCAGTGGCATACAAAAATCACAATTGTACCAATGAGTCCAAAGCACAGATCTCCAGAATATAAAGCTCAAAACAATGGGACCCATGGCCACTGGGAGCTTCAGGGATGGCGCCTGCAGATGGGATAGTGCGCAGAGCCTCCTGGCTGCGCCTCCACATAGGAGCCAGAGCCGGGACATGCTGCTGCTTCCGGGAGCTGCCTGAGGTAAGCGCGGCCCAGAGCCTGCACCCCAACTCCTTGGCCCAGCCCTGATTCCCCTCCCGCTCTACAAACCTCTTGAACCCAGCCCAGAGCACCCTCCTACACCCCAAGCCCTTCATCCCCAGCCTCACCCAGAGCCCACACCCGCAGCTGGAGCCCTCACACCCCCTGCACCACAACCCCCTACCTCAGCCTGGAGCCCCCTCCTGTACCCTAAACCCCTCATCCCCAGCCCAGAGTCTGCACCCCCAGCCAGAGCCCTCACCCCCTCCTGCATCCTAACCCCCAGAGCCAGTCTGGTGAAAATAAGCGAGTGAGGATGGGGAGAGTGAGTGACAGAGGGAGGAGGGATGGGGTGAGCAGGGGCAGGGCCTTGGAGAAGGGGCGGAGCAAGGGTATTCAGTTTTGTGCGAGTATAAAGCTGGCAACCCTATTGGGGTCAGGAGTTCAAAAGAGTTCAGCTCCCAGCAGCTCCCATTGGGACATTTATGGCCAGATTTTTAAACAACTCAGCAGGAAAGGAACAAACCATAGAAAGCTGAGACTTTGGGTACAAGAGAAGAACTGTAGTGCATGCAAGTAGCAGAGGCCATGTCAACTTTAGGCTGCAGAGGACCTAATATGTTCAAACACACATACTTTCCCGTATCCTCTTATGGGATCTTGCAAGCAAGTTTTTAATATTTTTCAAAACCTTCTCAGTTCACCTTCAGCAGTGGGGATGGAGAACACTGGCAGAATTAGGTTTCAGTCTGAATGAATGTCGCTCACAGAAAGAGACATAACCTTGCTGAGAATTTAATTTGCTAATAGAGCTTGGCCCTCAGTCCCCTGCCCCCAAAACATTAATGATCATCATTCCATCTATGGCATTAATAAAACCTGTGTTTGACAGTGAAAGTAAATTACTGATCCTGGTTACAAGCTGGAGGAAAGTGTATTGCACAAGACAAATGAATGCAGGAACAGTAGCTATGAGTGTCTGTGTTCTAGCCCTGTCTCTGCCACTGGCTTGCTGACCTTGGCCAAATAATTTTACTTTGCCTCAGTTTACCTGGCAGTACAATGGAAATAATCTTGTCTATCTAAAATGAGAGTGCTGGGCAGATAGATAGATTAGTTAATGTTTTACAGCAATTTGAATACATAAGGTGCAATATCAGTGTTAATCTTATTGGTGCAAGGATTCGGGTTAAGAGAAGGGATGCTTGACACTGCTTATAAAGACATTTACTTGGTAAACCTGATTTTTTTAAAATAGATTTTATGAGAGGGAAGCAATTTGACCATCACTTTGAAGGATCACAAATCAGTCACCTGGAGCTTTTTAACAAATCAGCATTCCTGGTAGGAAAGGTTCCAAGGTGTGAGAGTTCAAGAACAGTACAGAACTTAGGCCACTCTGAAAAGAAATGGGAATCAACAATTAATTATTTCAAAATAAAAAATATAGATTCACCCCTAACATATCATTTGTATCCAGCTGACATTATCTAGTGCTGCCCTCACCTAGATTTAAAGATGTTATTGAAAACAGAACATTACACTCACATACATTCTTGTAATAGTTTCAATAAAAACAGTTTAAAAATAAAATATGGCCTGATCCAAAACATATTGAAGCCAAGGGAAATCTTTCAATTGACTCAAATGGTCTGTGATCAGGTCCTACAACTAAGGCTATGTTTTAGTCACGGGCATGTTTAGTAAAAGTCATGGACAGGTCACGGGCCATGAATTTTTGTTTACTGCCCGTGACCTGTTCAGGACTTTTAATATATACCCCTGACTAAAACTTGGGGGGTGGGGCAGCTCAGGGAGGATGGGCCTGGGGGGGTGCCACAGGTGCTCGGGGGGCATGGCCTGGGGAGCTGCGGGGGCGGGTGCCTGAAGGCGGAGGCAGCATGTGGAGCTAGGAGTGGAGGGAGGGGAGTTCCTGTTGCCCTTCTGGGGAGCCCCCCCCAGGTAAGCACCACCCCATCTCCCAACCCCCAGCCCTAAGCGCCCCCCTCCAACTCCTGCTGCTGGCGGGGCAGGGCGGGGGGAGACTGCCCCACAGCAGCCGGTGCGACTGGCTCAGGGGCTGCCTGAGCTGCTCAGGCGGCTCCCAGGCCAGGCACACCAGCCGCTGCAGAAGTCATGGAAAGTCACAAAATCTGTGATCTCCGTGACAAACACAGAGCCTTACGTATAACCTGTTAAAAAAGCCAGCACATTGCTCTGCCTGCTATCAAGTTGCTCTTTCTCACTGGGGAAGTTCTGTGGTCTGTGATACACAGGAGGTCAAACTAGATCAGTGATTCTCAAAGCCGGTCCACCGCTTGTTCAGGGAAAGCCCCTGGCGCGCCGGACCGGTTTGTTTACCCGCCGTGTCCGCAGGTTCGGCTGATCGCGGCTCCCACTGTCCGCGGTTCGCCGCTCCAGGCCAATGGGGGATGCGGGAAGAGTGGCCAGCACATCCCTTGGCCCACGCCGCTTCCCGCAGCCCCCATTGGCCTGGAGCGGCGAACCGCGGCCAGTGGGAGCCGTGATCGGCCGAACCTGTGGATGTGGCAGATAAACAAACTGGTCCGGCGCACCTGGGGCTTTCCCTGAACAAGCGGCGGACCAGCTTTGAGAACCACTGAACTAGATGATCACAATAGTCCCTTCTGACCTGGAATTGATTAATTCTATGGCACCCTGTAGAATATTAATTGCAATAGTGTACAATCTTTTGTCTATTCGCAGGTGTTTCTAGCCAACAGAAACATGGCAGCTCATGTGGACTCCAATTGTTCTCTTGCACACCTGTAAAACATTTCTGGATTCTGCTTTCTAATTATCATTATGTAGGATTCATTAAGCACTGACAGTCTCAAACTTGTAAAAGCCACAGATCAAAATTTTCAAACCTAGGTGCTTAAAATTAGGCTTCTAGGGTAAAGTAAAAGGACCGAAGTAACTTAAAAGCCTACATTTTCAAAAATGCCTAAATCACTTAGAAGCCAAAGTCTTGTTGACTTTCAGTGAGACTTAGGGTCCTAAATGACTTAGATATTTTTTTAAATTTTACCCCCAACTCCATATTGAGGCTCCAAAATCAAAGGAGGTGTTAAGAGGTGATGGTGTTATATTGACATGGATTAGCTTTAGTGGAGTGGGCGAAGTGCCGGTATCTTATTTCTATTTCAATGCCACAAATGCTATAGTTTCAAAAACTGGCAATATCCCTTTGGAAACAGAAGAGGGCAGCTGTTTTTGACAAGCAAACTGTGCATCGACTCTGTATTTTTGAGAATGAAACTGCAGCAGCTCAAGTCTAGACAAAATGACTTTTTTATGAATGAATAAAAATAACAGTATTCCAGGACCAGTACTAGTTTAATTAGTGTATAAAATAAAGCTGGACAGACCCTGCCAACTTCCGCAGAGTTCCCAGTTCTTCAGCCGGCAATATATTCTCCTTAAAAATTAGATTCATTGCAATTTCGCTGCAATGCAATTACAGATTAGTCAAGGGAATTTAGCACCAGATCCTATGAGGTGCGGAGCTTCAGCTGGAGTTGAGGATGCTCAGTACCTCACAGGATTGGGTCATTAATGTTGAAACTGCTGGCAAATTGATGGTCTTGTAGACTGAAGTCCTCTCTTTAGCCACAGAACAGCCACAGCATAGGCAACAGCAGTACCAGCCTTCTATACACTACCCTGCCAATGTGCCTTTATTCTGTTTCATTAAGGTTTTTATATCACCTTGATCTCTGTATTATCTGAGTACCTTCCAGTAGTGTGTTAAGTGACGTGACTAACATCTGTCACTTGTGGTTTGTTTTCTCTCTGATCTCCTTCCCAGGGGGGAATTGTGTGGGCAGTGGAGGGTTTTGTTTTGGTAGAGTTTTGTTTTCAGGTTTCAGTTTTCACCAAGAAAACCATCTCCAGGGGCAGGAGGCTCATTTACCTCCTGAGAGCCTCTCTGCTATGACAGACAACAAAGGCGTCCATGGTCCATCAGTGCCTGGTGGGGTGGTGGTGGTGTTCTTAGGATGTGGAACTTCTGTAGGAACTAGAGACCATCCAAAGTCTCTTCCACAGAAAATCGCTTGTGTATAGTGATACACCTGAGAACTGAACACTTCTGCCTCCATTATTATTAGTAGTAGTAGTATAACACCTCTGATGAAGTTTGCTTTTCCAAATGGCAGCTGTTCAGCACTTAAGAATTGGCAAAAAGTGTATATAATTTTAAAATGTCCCCAGGAAAACAAAGCTTGAGGTTTGGCACGAAAGGGAAGAATCCTGCATTAGCAGAGAGGTGTGCTGGGTAATCTGACAGGTCTTCTCCATTTGTAATGACAGTGGGCTAGATTGGGTTACCACTACTCACTTCATTTACTCCATGAGTAGTTCCATTGATGTCAACGGACCTACTTGTGAAGTATGGTACTGCTCAGGGTGGTAGAATTTGGCCAATGTCAGAGAGGATGTAAGTGGGTTCAAGAAAGTCTGGGGAGTCAATGGCTCTGTTCCTGCAATGTTCTCCATGCCTGTGGACCCATATGCCTGCACAGGACCCTCTAAATCCAAGTACTGTAGATTCCAATAGGTCCTTTCAGAGGTGATGAGGAACAGTATAAGTCTAAGTAATTCTAAAGAGCATATTTGCACAGAGCTCAATCCAGGAGTGGGGCCTAATTTGGTGTAGCTCACCTTTTCTTCCAATCCAGTATTCAGTCCCTTAGACACTTACAATTTCTTCTTCTTCTCTCACCCACTAACATATGGTTTACAGGGCACCCCCTATACATCACCTCTGAATTTGGTCCAGCAAATCTATGAAATGGGTGTGAGAAATTGCATTCTAGTATTTTAACTTGTTTAAATGGGACGAGGGAAATGTATTATCTATACAGAACATACAGGAAATGCAAATATAAACCACTGGTAAACAATGAAAATTGCTTCCATATAATCTGGGATGCTGAAGCGTCCGATTACAGTAGAGTTAATCCTTAGGCTAAATTCTATTTGATTCATTTCAATGTAATCTCTGAAGTAATCTGACTCATTTTCACCTGGGAATTAAACAATGAGGGTGGAATTTTAAACAGTGCCTAAGTGATTTAGGAGCACAAGTACCATGGAGACCGTCTCTTCTCTAGGAAAAAGATATATTGCTACCAGGCATTAGAACTACAACCTGGCTTGTTCACACAAGGATTCTAACACACGTTAAAATACAAATTTTTCCTAGTGTAGCCGTAAGGCAACATTTTAAAAAAATCCAAGTGACTTAGGAGCCAAAGTCAACAGGATGTTGGTTCCTAAATCACTTAGGAATCCTGGAACATTCCGACACCAATATCAATGGGACTTTGGCTTCTAAATTGCTTGGGAGCACCAAGACTTGTAGGCTATGAGTGAAAATTTCAAAAACACTTATATCTTTCAGGCCTGGTCTATGCATAGAATTGCACCTTATAACTATGTCCGGTAGGGGTGTGATTTTTGTGTGTGTGCTGATATAGTTATACCAGTAGAACCCCTAATGTGGATGCAGTTATACTGGCACAGAGGCGCCATATACTGGTATAGCTAATTCACCTTTGTGTATTGGAAGCTATACTGGTTTATACTGGCATCACTACATCCACACTGGGGGTGTTGTACTGTTTTAACTCTACTGGTATAGTTATCGTAGTGCAGCTTGTGTGTGTGTAAACAGGGCCTTAGATCCTTTGGAAAACTGCACCCTGATTCCTTTCAGCTTCTTCCCATAGTAGTCTTGCCACTGGGTTCCCAGGCATGAGCAATGACATCCTTATACCCAGCACCAAGGAAGGGCATGCTGAACGTGAGCACTAGTTTTTCAGCCTGCAGTTAGAAACAGAGACCTTCAGTGAAACAGTAAGAATTGCAGGGCTAACCAAAAAAAGACTTCTCCTCTACTACACAAAATACTTTTAATCAAAACTCCGCGTTTCTTTGCAACTCTTGGCATTCCTTAATAACACTCTTGACAATAAAAAGAAAAGGAGGACTTGTGGCACCTTAGAGACTAACCAATTTATTTGAGCATGAGCTTTCGTGAGCTACAGCTCACTTCATCGGATGCATACTGTGGAAACTAAATTGGTTAGTCTCTAAGGTGCCACAAGTCCTCCTTTTCTTTTTATTGTCAAGAATGTTATTAAGTGCATATAATGTCTTCTGCAGTTTCCACAGTACGCATCCGATGAAGTGAGCTGTAGCTCACGAAAGCTCATGCTCAAATAAATTGGTTAGTCTCTAAGGTGCCACAAGTACTCCTTTTCTTTTTGCGAATACAGACTAACATGGCTGTTACTCTGAAACTTGCTACTAACAGTGGGCTAGTTTTTGCCCAGCCCCCAGATGGATACAGCCAGGGATCATGCAAAGAGCCTCTCCTCACTGTAGGCCTGATGCAAAGCTCCCTGAAGTCAATTGAAAAACTCCCCTTGATTTCAGTGGGGCAGGGATAAGGTACTTTGTGTCCCCAGGGAGCTGCCAAGCAAACTGCTGTCCTCACTGGCAGAGAGGAGGTGGCCCTGTGGCTCCACATGGACTTGAGGACCATGGACTAAAGACATACAGGCACCAGTAAGTATAAAGGCATCCAAAGAGGGACCTATGTCTAAGGCTGCTAACTAGAGAGGGGCCTGAGCTACAAAGCTTGTATCGGAATCTGGATCTTTCACAAAGTTCAAGGACATTCAGATCTGGGTTATTTTGTGCTGGCTGTTAAAAGGCCAGCTGTGAAGTTTGGAACTTGATCCAAATTCCCATTGTTAGTGGCATTCAGATCTGAGCTTTGGATATGACTCATCTCTTCGACTAACACAACAAATGATACTGTTTGCAAGCTTCCTCCTATAGTAGGTCACAGATGAAAGGGACACAGAAACATCATTTGCTCCAGGCGTCCTTCCGTGATCCTGTATCTTTGCAGCCCTAGTGAATGAAGTTACTGTGATTCTGACCCTGCTCTCAGTTCCGTTTGAGATGGTACATAAAGCAGAAATTACCCAGTCTTGGTTCTCTGCCTCCCCCATAGACTGCATCTATTTATTCTAAGGAAAAATGATGAAAGGAAGAAGCAGAAAAACAGCGAGCAGATGAGATGGTTACTTTATGGTGTGCTAATAGCCAAAAAGTCAATATAATAAAAATGACAACCCTCTTCTTTTGCACACTAGCATTACAGATCTAAGTGTCAATCTCAGTGAGATGGCTGAAAAGCTCATTCAGAGAACTAGGGGACTTGGAGATTTTCCATGTATTTGGTCAATAATTATAGATTCACATGCATAATGCTGAAAATGTTCCCAGGAAATATTTAAAAGGAATCAATGTACTCCATGGCAATAATGACAGAAGGCTTTTTATTATTGTATACAGAGTGATACTGGGCATGCAATATTGATTTTGCAATGGAAAGATGATGACCTGTTTGCTATATGCTTTTGAGCATTTTCATTTCACTGTAACCTCCCATCACTTTCCTTTTGTATTGAGCCAGTTGGGAAATCGATCTAACATGTTAATGAAAGCAAAACCAAGACCCCCAAAAGGCACCTTGTGTCCTTCATTGTATGGGGAAGGCAACAAGCATCTCTGTTATGCTTAGTGCTCAGTTCCAAATATTATTTAAAAAATTCTATTCTCTCCTTGCTTCCAACAAACTATATATCACAATTTGTGAATGCTCTGGAGGAGCATGTTATAACAGGCAATCTAAGGCTTGTTGTACACCTAAACTTTAGGTTGACTTAGCTACATTGCTTTGGGCTGTGAAAAGTTTCATGCTTGTGCAAGGTACTTAGGTTGACCTAATCTCCAGTGTAGATGCAGGTGGTCGAGAGAAGAATTCTTCCATCAACCGAGCTACCACCTGTGAAGGTGGTGGATTTACTACAGCAATGGAAAAACCTCTTCTGTTGCTGTGGTAGGTGTCCATGCCATGGTGCTATATAGTGCGTGTAGTGTCAACATACCCTTATTCAGCTACCTCCATCTGTTACACCCACTGGGGCAGATTCCCTGCATGTAGAGTAGTCATTTACACCAGTGCAAGGGGTGAGGGTGCAGCTGCCAAATCAGAGAGACAGCATTTTACACTCACTTTGCCTAGGTATGGATGACCATTTCAAGGCACAGGGCATCAGAGAATCAGGCCTGTTGACATTAGTGGGTTGGTCTCATTGTTTCCTTGTGCTGCCCTGTCTCTTTCTGTATCCTCCTATTGTCTCTTGTGTTATACTTAGGTTGTAAACTCTTTGGAGCAGGGACAATCTATTTGCTCTGTGTTCTTACAGCGCCTATGTGACGGGGTTCGACTCACCGCTGTGGCACCTCCAGCTGGCTGTCCTGGGAATTAGCTTAGTTTGCCAGTGCACCCTCATCTGGTGATGTCTCGCCACCCTCACTTCTCCTCCAGGAAGCAAGTTGTCCCAAAGAACACAGTGTCCTCTTCAGGACACAGCCCTCTGGCTGTGTCACACTCTGTTCTTTCCCCTTCCAAGGGAACCATAGTCCACTCTCCAGCCACTTCCTCGGTGGCGAGTGAGGGGGACCCAGGCTCGCCCACTACTCCAGGTCCTGGCCCAGGGTCCCTGTAGATGGCAGCCACGTGCTGCATCCCCTCTAACTCCACAGTCTACTTCCCTTGGCCACTTTCTCACACCTTCTCCACCCTTGTCGCAGGGCTCCAGCAAGTCAGCAGTCAGCCGGGAGCTCGCTCCCTTGATCCTGCCTAGCACTGCTCTGTCCAAAGTGCTAGCTGCCCTCCGCCTGCAAAGCAGCCAGTCCTCCTCCCTCCTTGAGCTCCAGGGAATGACTCACTTGCTCTGTCTTGAGGCTCTTCTTATACGGGCCTGCCCAGCCCTGATTGGCTGCTCCTCGCAGCCCCTCTCCAATTGGCTGTCTCCTGCACAGCCTCCCTAGGGTCTTTTCCAATTGGCTGCCTGTTGCGCAGCCTCCCTAGGGTCCAATTAACCCTTTATGGGCTAGTGTGGGGCAGATGCCCCATCACAGCCTAACTCAATAGGGTCCTGGCCCATGCCTTGGGCTCCTAAGTGCTACCACAATATACACAATAAATAATGATAATATATGTTTTAAAAGTAGCACTGGAATACAGTGTAGTAAACCAAAAGTGAATGAGTGTGGACTAAACTTTGCTCTTAATTGTAAACACACATATACATACACGTGTGAACATACACATTACATATATATATATATACACACATACACTCAGTTCCATACATGTGTAATCACAAAGATGTCAGTGGCCTGGAGCCTGTGTAACTGAAAGCAGAGTTTGGAACCATAGCAAAACCTACTGTCCTGCAAGATGAAAAAAATGGAGTAAAATAATGCATTACTTTGACTGTTAGTTCTTCCGGGCTGGGACCATCTTTTACTTTGTGTATGTACAGCAGCTAGCCCTATGGGACCCTGCTCCTGACTGGGGCCCTTAGGTGTTCCTCGAACACAAAACATGAACAGCAGCAGCAGGTGATGGCCAAGGAAAAAGTAATCTTTTTGCTTTGTTAACATGAAGTTTTGGACTAGATTATTTACATTCCTTCAGTCATAGGCACCCAGCAAAGCTCCGGTACATTTGCAAAGGGGGAGTTCATTTTTTTCCAATACATTATTTTTGTTATTTCTTAAGCACGAACAGCATTACTCAGTAGATGAGTTGGAGCCTGATCTATTGCTAAGGCTCTGTGTTTGTCACAGCGGTCACGGAAGACACGGATTCCGTGACTTTCCGTGACCTCCATGACTTCTGCAGCAGCCCATGCAGATGGCCTGGGAGCCACCTGAGCAGCTCGGGCAGCCCCCGGGCCAGTTGCACCAGCCGCTGCTGGGGCAATCTCGGGACCCTCCGGCCCCCCAGCAGCAGGAGTTTGGGTGTGTGTGGGGGGCCTCAGGGCTGGGGGTTGGGGTGCAGGGTGGTGCTTACCTGGGGGGGCTCCCCGGAAAGGCCACAGGAACTCCCCTCCCTCAGCTCCTAGCTCCATGCGCTGCCTCCGCCTGCATGCACTGCCCCCGCAGCTCCCATTGGTCGCAGTTCCCAGCCAATGGGAGCTGCAGAACCGGGGCTTGGGGCGGAGCAGAGGCAGCACGTGGAGCTAGGAGCTGGAGGTCGCCGCTTCCCAGGACCCAGGTAGGGAGTTTGCTCCAGCCCTGCCATCCCCGCTGCAACACCCGCAGTGCCCCCTGGGCCACATGCCCCCCAAAAACCCGTGCTCCCCCCGGCTGTCCCCGACCATCCACGTTCCCCCTCCAGGCCATGGCCCCCATCGCCCATGGCGCCCCCCGGGCAGCTCCCCCCCCAAGTTTTAGTCAGGGGTATATGGTAAAAGTCATGGACAGGTCACGGGCCATGAATTTTTGTTTACTGCCCATGACCAGTCCATGACTTTTACTAAAAATACCCGTGACTAAAACATCGCCTTATCTATCGCCCATGAAAGTCAATACGAGTTTCCCTTAATTAGTATTTAAATGACTCAGTCTCTTAACATTATGATCAATTAGGGGTAGAATGGAAACATTCTTGTACTGCTATTCATTTTAATTCCTTGATGTATTCCTTACTGAGGGTAGGCCCAAGCTGCAGAAGGAATGGGGATCCAAACTTCCCACAACTTTGGGGGTGCCAGGTTTTGGTCTGGGCCCGTCTCAAACGGTATGTCATATTTTTCGGTTGGGTTTGTCTTTTATTTTGACCGTGGAGGCCCTTTTAAAAACTGAGCACAACTGTGCGGCACTGGCTAAGCTATGTGAACCAGCTGCCAGATACAGTTTAGTCACAGGCTCAGTCAAATGAATAACTTGAAAGCATCCGAAATATTGTTTAATCCACAGAAAGCAGGGAGGGACAGTTCAGAGAGCCTTCCTTCTTATTCCTTTAGGGTTCCATTGGCAACAGCTGTAGTGACCTTGGCAAGCCAGTCCCACTTGCCAAGATCTGGATCGGGGCCCAAAAATGAAGATGCGGAGGTTCTAAGGCCAACTGTGGCACATGGGAGTGAACGATAAGTGGCTCAGATGCCACAGCTTAGAAAACTACAAGCTGGTGCATAATAGTGTTGGATTTACTCTTTCACATGTACAGTGCGTCAAGAAATTGACGTACATACAGAGGCGGGGGGGGGGGGGGGGGCTGAAGAATTTAACCTGTGCAATGATTGATGTGTCATCATTACTCCATCAAATTATCTGACATGCAATACACATAAGAGTGCCGTGCAGGTAACTGGTGCTGTGTTTGCTGTGCTGGATTATTGACTATGATTTTGACCTGATATTTGCAGTATTTTAGATTTAAAAAAAACCAGAACGTACTTTGATGAAGTTAAAGCATTAAAGCCACCATGCTCCCTCCTGATTACACGAGAGGTTTGCTAAAGTTCAGATGATAGGCACATACTGATATTTGCCAGCAAGATGGACTAAAATAAAGCCTTGGCATGGGGGTGCTGTTATAACCCCCTGGTGCTTCAGTGAGGAGGATCATCTAGGAAAGGGTTCTCAGAACTTTTTCATAGAGAGATTGTCTCACGGACACTTCCCCTCCCATTCATGAAAACACAGACTACCTGTTATCTATGATATTCATATGGCAACCATTACCATAGGAGTATCCGAGGGCACCTCACAGTCTTTAAAGTGCATAACCTCACAACACCCCTGTGAGGTAGGGAAGTGCTATTATCCCTAAGGGAAACTGAGGCACAGAGAACAAAGTGACTTGTCTAAGGTCACTCAACCAGGCTGTGGTCGACCAGGGAATTGAACTTAGGTCTCCCATGTCACGGCCCTAACCACTGCATCATCCTTCCTCTCATCTCATTTGCACTTACATAAGATCACTGTGGCAAGTACCACCATTGCTTACATGGAAAATTATTCAGTATATATTTAGCTTCTTTTAATGTAATTTAGTAGTTAGAGCAAAGATGACAGCCAGAAGTGCATTATCTGCTGTCTCTGCATGGACCATTAGCAAGCGCTCTGGAGACCTGAGTTTGGAACCTCTGGTCTGGTATATTACCATTAAATTTGAAACCTTGGAAATAAAAGTGGATTGGGGAGAGCTGTTCCGACATTTTGGAGGTGATGCTCAACCTCACTTACTAACTGCCAAATACTACGACAAAACCAAGGTTATGATGCTGTCAATGTCAAATCAATGTAAATGTAGAACAAGGGCATTTCCTCGTGCCATAAAAATATTACCTGCTCTATCATGACTTTTCATTAAATATTAGCAATATCTGACATTTGTATGAGGTGATTGCTTTATCCATTAAAAATTCTGGACAGTCCTGTGCAGCAAAAAGCCAGATGGCACTAGCAACCTTCAACCTGTCTTTGCTATTTCTGCACAAATGTGAGCTGAGGTCATTTTGATTTTAACATGCTTTTCATGTTACTATGCAAGACCTGTGGTACTGTACCAGATTTCTCATCCATACCTTGTAGCTGGATTTAATTTATCTAGATGAGCCAGAATGCAGCATTTTTTCCTTACCTTTTAAGATGATCTTTCACCACACTATTTTTAAAAGCATTAGTATCGTCCTAACTAAAATTGACCTTTTTGGATGTTGAGCTTTACACATCAGCTCTTTTACGGCAGCCACACCATAGCATACTTCAGAACTTCACCTCAGCATCTGAACTACAGATTTCAATTTATGTTACTCTCACACACCAAAGACTGATTCCCTAATAACTGAGCATTCTTAACTCTCTATTTCTTGAGGTAAAGAATGAAAAAGAGTCTAAAATAAATCCATATATTGCACATAATGACAATTTGCAGTGCAGCAAATACCCTTAATGAACACATGAAAGTTCTTGTGATAAAAAGTAGACAAGTCCCACTCTTTGGCTGTTAATTCTTATTTCACACTTTTTTATCTGTTGACTTTTTCAATTTTCTGAGCAAAATGAGACAATGAAATCACTTTGCTTCATGCTCAGAAACAGAAGCAGTCTTACTTAGCAGAAAAGAGTTTTGTATCTAACCTTGTGTAATTCATACTGTCTGCCTCTCACAGGTATGGGGGGGAAACAGACACAGATATTGAATGTGGTTTTCCAGATAATCAAAAGCTAAAATGTGATAAACCAGTTGCATCAGAAAGTGGGGTGGAAAGTATCTGAAGGAGAAGTTGAAACAAGAGGTTCTTTGAAAATAAAATTATGATGTATCTTCTGACAGAAAAGCATATTATAATGTTTTTGAGCTTGGAAAACTGAAAAATAGCTTAATTTAATAGCTTCGTACTTAGAGCCACTGAATGTGAATGAAGATTAATGCTCACTCATGTTGAAAAGAACTTGGTTTGCAGTTACATGTTACAGATATTTTAAATTAGCATATAGAGCATGCACAGTCAATTAATTTCCTCTGGGTTTGCCCATACTAGGAGTTAATTAATTTCCAATTAAATCAAGGTAGTTGACACATTTGTAAAGGCTAGTCTGTACACTTCACTATGTTAATTACATTGAGTTAACTAGGAATCAATTAATTTGAGGTAAAAAGGCCTAGTTTAGACACATCAGAGACACACCAAAGTATAGATACTCAGAAAAGTGACTATGTCTTTACTGAAAACATCTGCTCAATGTGCAGTGACGGTCAAAAAAGCTAACAGAATGTTAGGAACCATTAGGAAAAGAATAGCTAATAAGACAGAAAACATCATTATGCTGCTAAATAAATCCATGGTACGTCCACAACTTGAATACTGCATGCAGTTCTGGTTGCCCCATCTCCAAAAAGGATATATTAGAATTGGAAAAAGTACAGAGAAGGGCAACAAAATAATTAGGGGTATGGAACAGCTTCCATATGAAGAGAGATTAAGAAGAGTCGGACTGTTCATCTTAGAAAAGAGATGACTAAGGGACGATATGATAGAGGTCTATAAAATCATGAACAGTGTGGAGAAAATGAATAGGGAAGTATTATTTACAGATTTAACACAAGAACCTGGGGTCACCCAGTGAAACTAATAGGCAGCAGGTTTAAAACAAACATAAGGAAATACTCTTTCACACAATGCGTAGTCAACCCGTGGAACCTGTTGCCAGGGGATGTTGTGAAGGCCAAAACTATAACAGGGTTCAAAAAAGAATTAGATAAGTTCATGGAGCATAGGTCTATCAATGGCTGTTAGCCAGGATTATCAGGAATGCAACTCCATGCTCTTGGTGTCCTAAGCCTCTAACTGCCAGAAGCTGGGAGTGGGTGACAGAGGATGGATCACTTGAAATAGCTCCGTTATGTTCATTCCCTCTGAAGCATCTTGCAATGACCCTGTTGGAAGACAGGATACTGGGCTAGATGGACCATTGTTCTGACTCAGTATGGCTGTTCTTATGGAAAAAAAGAGTGTGGTTTGTACATGGAGGTAACTAACTTCACGTAAATTCCTGGTGGTGACAAGGCACAGGGAGATTTTACCTCTGTATAGATAGTCAGATCAAACCTGGGTGGGGGATGTAGGGTTGACCTTGGCCATGTCTACACTAGTGGGAATCCAGCAGCATAGCTACAGCATAACACTGTAGTGTAAGCGCTATCTCCCAACAGAAGGGGGTTTTCCATCGCTGTAAGAACACTACCTGAGTGACAGTAGCTAGGTCAACAGAAGCATTCTTCTGTTGACCTAGCTGTTAGGTTGGCAGCTACAGCATACATAATCTTCTGGAATAGGAGTGGCTGTTCTTAAAGTTATTGGGTCAGATTCTCCCTTACCTTGCACAAAGTGCAGTCATTTCCACCTGTGTAAAATGCTTCGCAGTCAGAACGGTGGAGTTTTGCTTATATGTAAATGACACACACAAGTACCAGGCCATGGAGAATCAGGCTCATTGTTTGAAAAGATTGTATACTTTTGATATTCAGGCTGACGTTTTGCTTCTGTTCTGCAAAGTATTTCAGCTCCTGCAGAAAGATCACAACCCCACTCTGCATTTGTTCTGTATTGTATGATGGCACATTCAGGTCTTTGAATGGAGCCATGTACCTTTATGGGACCACACCAATGATAATAATGATAATGTTCTGCAGGTCTATTCAGGAGACAGGGCTCGGGGGGCCTACTAGGTTCCTGTTATCTTATTGCTGAGAGCTTTAGTGAATAGAACAACAAAGCCACTAGCCTGCAGCTGTCTAGTGATAAGATGTGATCTGGTCAGTTCTTATATAAGCTAGTAATTGTGGTTGAGCTAGGTCAATACTTGAATGGAAAAGAGGCAGCCATGGAATCTTTTGTTTTCCACTCATATTCTCTCCTTGGTCCCTCCGTGGCAGGTGACTCACTCTCTTAAGCTGAATCCCCACTGCATTAGTAGCTTGAGTTTCAGGTGCTCTCAGGCTCCAACCACCCCTTCCCTGATGAGCTAGCTACCTCCAGCTTGAAGTCCTGTTACCCCTAACCTGACCCCGCACCACACCCCAGAGGTCACACTTGAGCTACGAATGCAGTAGATCCTGAAGAACATTTCAGATGGCAAGTCACTAGGGGTGGAATGGTACCACCACTGTAGCTGGAGGTGTAATTTCCATCTTGGGTAGATGTACATCTGATAGCTTTGATTGAGCTAGTGTGCTAAAAACAGCAATTTGGGCGGCACCTCAGGCTAGCTGGCCTGAGTACAACCTACCCGGAACCCTAGGTATGTATTCAGGGTGGCTAGCCCGAGCCACCGCCCACACCGCCCTGGCACTGCTATTGGTAACGTACTCGTTTGATCAAAACTAGTGTGCATATGCCTACTTTAGCTGGAAATTACACTTCCAGCTGCAGCGTAGACCTTCATATTAGTGCCTAGACACATTAGTGAGAGATGCCTTAGAAATCTTTGGGGCCTCTGTTCTTAACAGAATTGAAGCACAGAAGTCAGGAAATCTAAGTAGGTACTGTGGGATTATTGAACACTCTGCTTCTTTGGATTTACATTTAAATACTTTTGATCTTCAATGAATAGGTGTCCTGGGCCGATATTGACAGAAGAACACTGAATTCAGAGAAACTGCAGCAGAAGCAAAACATAAAGGCCTGTTCTGCAGACAGAAAGCTGTTAGCTTTTAGGCTCCAACAATGGACCATATTTGAAATTGCTCATGTTTCCTGAGTTTGTGTGTACTGGCATATGGGGGGAGGGGTGGGGTGGGGAGGGCTTTGGGTGGAGTGCAATACAGGGTGCTGGCCCTCTCCAGTACAGCAACCTGGAAGATCTCTAAGGAAAACCAAAGTTATGTCAACTACCTTTGGGAAACAGGTACAAAAATGGTTTCACCCTGTCTCTGTAAAGATTAATTTCAGTGGTGTGATTTTTTTAAAAGTCTCTACATATCTGTAGAGGTCAGTATGGTTTAAGAAATAGAAACCACTGCCAAACTGAAAAGCCCCTGTACAAACATTTAAAATGGGTCTCTAATCAAGGTCAACAACGAAAATGGGGCTACACTGAAATTAATTAATCACTCGGGGGAGGGGGGTAGGTTTTAATCTGGGTATATATTTTACTAATTTTTGCACTCAGGATTTTGCAATGAACCCAAAAAGCATCTTTGGTTGAAATGTTTTTGGAAATAATTAAATGGACCAAATATTATGCACCTCCATTTGAATGTAGGTCTTTTTTTAATAAAGGAGATAGTTTTAGCTCCCTGAACTTGAAAAGACTATTACAGAAGCACAAATGTCATTAATGCCGAGGGGGATAATGCTGGGCATCAAAAGAGAGTGGGAGAGGAAAGGGGCTTGGTTGAACCAGTCCTTCTGCTAAGCAATTTACATTCTGAAATGTGAGGGGAAACAGATGTACTTAAATGTTATTCTGCTTTTAAAATGTGTATCTTTTGGTCCTGCCAACAGACTAGTTTTCCACTTGACTATTCAGGAATTGGCCCCTAAGTCTATCATGAAACTAAAGAAATTAACCAAAGTACGGAAAGAGCACTGCTCCTACCTTGCATTAGTCACTGTCTTGACCTTATGCCCTCCCATATTCACTGCAGTATATATTTCAGCCAGTAAATTCTCTGTGTGCACTGTAGAATTCCAGAGTCAGTGGGGTCCCCGGTAAACAAGAGAAACAAAATTGGAATTCAAGCTGTGAGGAAACCTGTTTGGAGCTGCAGCTGTTTGTTTATTTAAAAGAAAACCCGCCTATTCAAGATGGACTGTGATTCCATATATCTTGACACCACGGGCTTTCACATCCTATTCCCCTTTCTTTGGCTGTCTACCGAGCTTGGCTACCCAGCAAGGATGCAACAGGCTCATTTCTTGCTTTTGCTATTTTAATACTTTCCTTGCCCTTGCTTTGTTCCCCTGCACTTTTATCCACCAAAAATTATAAATCCTCAAATCTTACACCTCTGCTGTTACTCCCTTCTTTGGATCTCCTCACTGAGTTTCCATTGTCTTTTGCATTAAGTTCAAGCTTCTCATCTTCCCCTTCAAGGCACTTCACAACTCTATAGGCACTGGTGACTGAATAGAAGGACATTGTGTTCACATACGGAACCTGCCACCCCTTCTAAATATTACTTGAACCATAACACCAGGAGGGATTGCAGGTGCTCAGCACCACATAGGCCCTTTCAGTCAGGAAAGCATAAGCTTTTCTCACTAAATTATGTGGGTTTGGTTTGCCTTTTAGGTATGTGGATCACTATCCACTCCTCATATTTAATAATGGATTCGTCCATTTCTACGTCCATTGCCAATGATGAAGGACACAGGGCTCTAATACAGAAGGATCATCAATGATGTCCAAAAGCTCTGCACTTTGCTTGCAGGCACAATCTAAACCATTATAAGACTGACTGAGAGTGCTTTGGGTATGTCTTCTGCAAAGTCCGCAGATAGCTTGGAGAGCTGTGGCTGCGTCTCTCCTTGAAACACTTCAATAGCACTGTCCCTATTTGAGTGAGGAAGCACCGAACGACTAATTAGTGATTAATGTGACCTCTCTGGCCCAGGAACCTAACTCCCATGGATTTCATATAGGCTTAAATAAGGATGATCAAACCCTCAGCTGGTGTAAATCAGTGCAGTCCCATTGACTTCTGTGGGGTTGTGACAATTTGTCAGCCAAGGATCTAGCCCTAATATTTTCAAAGTGTTTTGAGACTCTTGGAGGAAAAGTGCAGTGGAAGTGCAGAATGCTATTATATTGGAGCTCAGTCTCCAACACATGCAGTCCTGCCTCTTACATTAGGAATTAGGAACCCCACCTGAGCCGTTACAAAATACATTCTCTGCAGCCACACGAGGTCTCCACTTAACTGTGACAGCTGGTGGGCCTAGCGGGGACTTTGGATGAGCAAGTTCAGCATTCCTACATGCTCCTCCACCCGGCTGGTTTAAGGAGATGCACCAGTGCTTTTCCTAGCACCAGCCCCTGTCTGCAAGACAGGGCTAATGAAGTTCCTCTCTAAGGTCCCTGGGTGAAACGGGTGGAAATGAGATTGGGCTAGTCATTGAAAGGGATCTAAACATTTGTCAGACGCTGCCAGCAGTAGGAGCAAGGGGATGGAGTGCCCAGGTACCCTTAGTGTTTGCTTGTAATAGCCAGCCCCTCAGTTTTCAAACACCCTGGTCTTCATTAAATATTTACTCCTCTCAGTTTGCTGCAGGGCGAATTAGAGTAGATCTGAAAGCGCTTTACTGTATGGGAAGGTGCAGTGTGTGCAATTCCTGAAAGGCAAATTCTCCTCCACCAAAGCAGCCTCACACCCTTCAGGTTGAGCATAAGCTTTCATGAGCTACAGCTCACTCCACTGCATGCATCCGATGAAGTGAGCTGTAGCTCATGAAAGCTTATGCTCAAATAAATTTGTTAGTCTCTAAGGTGCCACAAGTACTCCTTTTCTTTTTGCGGATACAGACTAACACGGCTGCTACTCTGAAACCCTTCAGGTTGGGGACCCCCCTGTTGGGGCGGGGGGAGCCGGCCTGGTGTTCTCCTCTAGCCACAAGAGGGAAATCTCCCCAAAATCACATTAGGTTATGTGCACCAAGGAGCATTGTTCCGGGGAGCCACCCATTTAAGCAGAGTGCCGGGGCAGACAGAGGCAGGGGAATCTCTAGCAGCCGGCACACACTTCCATGGAGCAGGGGGACTCAGAGTCAGTGTGGACGCACAGGGCCTTTGTTCAGAGAGCCTCGAGCTTCAGGCAGATCCCCTGAGATTCAACCATTCTCAGAAAGGCAGTATGGCTCAGGGGCTAGGGCACTTGCTGAATCTGTGCTGGGCTCCGTTGCTGTGTGACCCTGGGAAGGTCACTCTGAGTATCTACATAGCAGCTGGGAAGTGTGATTCCCAGCTTTGGTAGATGTACACAGGCTAGCTGTGCTTGAGTTGGCATGCTACAGATAGCAGTGCGCCCACAGCCTGAACACAATGCTACCCAACCCCCTGGGTACGTACTTGGGTGGCCAGCCTGTGCCACTGTGGCCACGCTGCCGATTTTAGATGATGGCTTGAGCAGAGCTGGGAAATGTCTGTTGTGTAGAGGTACCCTCTGGGCCTCTGATTCCCCTCCCACCTACTCTGTCTTGTTTATTTGGATTGTAAGTTCTTTTGGTCTCTTGCTGTTTGTTTGTATGTGCCTACTATGATGGGTCTGTGCAGGCCCAATTAACCAATGTGCACTTGCACAGAGCCCCCATCTCAGGGGAGCCCCGACCACAGCGGGAACAGCCTCCTCCTCCCCCAGAACCCCAACCCAGGGCCAGGAAGGGGGTCAGATGGGGTGTGGCAGAGGGAGGGCCTGCTTGCATTCTGTAGCGAGGGCCAGTGGGCCGGAGTGGGGAGCCAGGCCAGCCCCACAGGATAGGAGTCATTAAGAGGTGAGCGTAGGGAAGGCTCGCTCTCCAACAACACCCCATCCTGGGGTCTCCCACCCCACGGGAACAGGACCTGATGCTCTCACTACTTTTTACAGAACCTTTAAAAAAAATTCCTTGCCCTTGTGCGCACACACACACAGCCACACATTTTACCTTGTAATTAAAGCCTCTTATCACTCCCAGCACCACTTTAAAAATAGTCCTCAATCCTCCACAGACCACAGAGAAGCTATAACCCTGCTTACACAACATTGGATGTCCTGCTTCTGAGGGGCCTCACATGAAAAGAGAAAAGAAAAGGAGTCTGAAGAGAAAGGGATGGGGGTGGGGGAAGGGACTGAGAGTGAGAAAAATAAAAAGGAAAAAACAAACAAACAACGTAAACATCCCCCCAAAACTCCATCTGGATCCTTTTACCCTTACCTAGCATTTAACTGGCTGTGGGTGGGAAGATACCCACAGCACAAGGGGAAAAGGAAGTGTGGATATAAAGAAGCACAGACAGTCAGTGTGAATGGGGAACAAAAATCTCATTTAGATTCCTAGTAGTAACCCATTTCAAAGAGCTAGAAAAGAGAAAGCAGCATCTCCCATATCCGCAGGAGGAGGAAACCCTTGCATCCGTTAGGAACAGACAGCTGATATTTTTCAAAAGCTCCTTTCTGGAAGGCCATGAAAGGGAGCAGGAGACCCTGCAACTGACATCCTCAGATACCATTTTTAGCAAGGGGAAAAAAAAAGCTGCTCTGAAAGAGGAAACAAGGCTGGATACAGTCAGAGGACAATCCTTCTGCATTGTATTCCCCCAGTCTCTCTCCCTCCCCGATGGAACCAAGTGTTCTTCTCAGTGCTGGTGTGAACAGTGTCTGCCCATTCTCAGTGGCTGATAAGCATCAGCATTCTTTATGTTGGGTAAGAATAATGCTATGGTTAGAAATCCCAGTCCAAGCAGGTGATTAAGGAATAGAGATGGGCATTTATTTCTTCACTGTCCAATTCATTCTGCTTGACAATAAGGGAAAGGTCACCCCAGATTACCGCATGGCACAGAAGAACCGTGCTTCAGGAAGGAGTGTTTCTCCACCACCAAAACAAATTTCCCCTCCAGCCCTTTCTGTGTTACACACAGTAAACACCACAGAAATTACATGCACAGCTGTTTCAGGGCCAATTAGTCATGTGAGCTTTGAAACATCAATATTCCTTCCCTGGTTATCAACACTGTAATTATTGCTTGTCAGGTTTTTATGTTCTTCTTAAAATAAGCATCCAGGCGCTCAAGGTAACCCCTGCAGAACCTACTGGTGCAACAGCACACAGCACTTCCTCACAACAGCCCATGGAGGAGGGAAGGATTGCAATCCCCACTTTGCGAACGGGGAGATAGAGGAGCAGAGGAGTTAAGTGATTTGCCCGGGATCACAGGAGTTATGGGTGTCAAGGCTGGGATTAAAACTCAGCAGTTCTTGACACTCAGTACTGTGCTCAAATTAGTGAGCTTCTGGCCCTCCCTGGTGTATGTCAGACCAAGGGTTGGCTGTAGGACTTTATGGGTGTAATGTGTTCCGGTGATGTCTGCCTTCCCTTGATAGATTTCATAGCATTTCAAGTGGAACTGGGTCCAAAGCTTTCATTCAAAATGTGCCCCAGTGCAAAATGGCTTTTGCATCAAAATGGAAACTTCCATGGGAAATGTCCAGTTTTGAGAAAGTTTGTCTTGTTTTTCCATCAAATATTTTCAGGAAAACTTCATTTTTGCCTGACTAGCCATACTTTTTTGAGATTTGGTTGCTGAAAACAAAGAGTTTTTTGTTTTTTTTTGACAAAAACTTGAAATATTTTACAGAAAGGTAACAGTGAAAATGAATTGTTGTTCTGTGTTCTTTCACAATTAAAATCCTTTCCCAATCAGCTGTGAACCTGCATCCATGTCAAGTACTGGCCGACACTTGTTGTATGGAATTGAACATAGTACACTATGTGTTTTTGGTATGGACAGGGGCTACCAGGACTTTACACAGCTCATTTCTAATAATTTTGCTGGGAGCTGCTTTTGAAGCCAAATCTCTGACAGAGAGAACTTGAACGGGGCACCATCTCCTTACCCATAGAGTGGCTCATAGGCATCCATAGAGCAGCACTGGGTAATCTTCTCCACTGTGCCCTTGTGGCTGAGTTCTGGCTTGTATCTAGGAATGCTGGGGTAGCTAATTCAATGTTTATACCCATTCACCAATGATCTTAGAGAGTTTCATCACTTATGCTTTGGATGCCCTGAGCCAGTGTCCTTCCCTGGGTATGTGGCTTGTTCATATGTCTTGTGGAGGGAGATCATCTAGCTGGCTCTGACTCCTTCTTAGAGCCTTTGGGGTGCCCAGAAAGTGGGACCCCTTCTCCCCAGTTCAGGAGAAGTTCTTTGGGGGCAGGTAGCCTACTTGCTGCCCTTCCCCACCCCTCGGTCCATTCAGTATTAATGGAACCCAAAAGGTTCCACGCAGACCTACTGTTGCTCTTTCACTGTTGGTAACCTCATACTGTGGCCTTCTGCATCCCAGAATAGGAATCACCCTTTCTGCCCCCACCAAGAATCTCCTTTATTTGTATGGTCCCCATTACCGCAGCATGTGAGCATCTCACAAATCTTTATCCCTACAACACCCATCAGAGGCAGGGAAATGCTATTATTCTCAATGTACAAGTGGGAAACAGAAGCACTGAGAAACTAAGTGACTTGCCCAAGGTCACGCAGGAAGTTTGAGGCAGAGCAGGGGATGGAACCTTGGTTTCCCAGTTCTCAGGCTAGCATCCTAACCATAGGACTGTCCTTCCTCTTGGGCACCCTAGCTGGGCATATCTGACAAACCTTTTCTGAATCTTGGGTTTCTAATGAAACTTGTCTGGTTTTGTGCTTTGTTGCAAAACTATCATCCGTGGGTTATCCTGGGTTAGTCACCTAGGCTACCAGACCAGATGGTGCTGAGATGATGTTCAGCCATCTACAGATCTGATCTGGAAACCTAAAGGTTAAAATCTCTCTCTCCTTACAAATTCCTGAGCAAACAAGCTCTCCAGGAAACAATTTATGATCTTTAACATGAAGGAAGGAAACAAATGATGTCACAGACGAATTTGGAAGTTCTACAGATGACAGACAAATCTAGACCACGATGTACTGCAGCATCCCCTAAGTTCTTTCCTAGACAGAGAAGTAGAACTGGTTGAAAAATTTTAAAATGTTTTGACAAAGAAATGGGATAGATAGTTCACATATGTTCCCATTTTCCAGCCAGCTGTACGGAGAAGCCAGGTTTGCGGGCTTTCATGGTGCAAAAGCTGGATAGATGTTTAGCTGAAGACAAAACCTGGATAGTTAACAATGTTCCACTAGCATTTAATTCTGTTCCCATTTAAAACAGTCATAGTTTTGCTATGGAGTTAAATAAGGGGTGAGGTAGCTCTTCAGTGTCACCATGACAAGGCAGCATGTTCTGGATGAATCAGTACAGAACTGATTCTGTGAGCCAGGATCTCATGTGTTGTAATGGCATCACCTCTCTACATCTAAGTTTCTTCAGTTGTAAGATGGGGGAAGAATAACAATTACCTTTCACTCAGGAGTGTTGTGAAGTGGTTTTTTACAGTTCTTTAGTGAGGCTTGGTATTATTCAAGAAGCCAACGGTCTTTGACAGTGAGTTAGTATGCTACCTTTTTAACATTAAAGGCCTGGGTTTAAGTTACAAATGGAAATGAATTTGGTAGTCTCTTCAGATTGACTCCATTTATCTCCAGTGATTGGCAACCTATGGTGAAGAGAGACCCCAAGCTGCAGCGGGTCAAGACTGAGGTACATTGGCACAGCTGTGTCTGGGAAGCTTGTCCAGCTCCCACCCAGCAGTGGTTCTGTCTCCACCCATTTATTAGGGCTTTGCATTCATGAGCACTAAATTCACCCATGATGGTTTGTTAAATTAATGAACACAGAAGCTGATGCAGAATTCCTGCATGCTCATTTGCTATGAGGGACAAATTTTAGCTCCTTGCTCTCCTCTTTCCTTCTCAGTGACCTTAGTAGGTTCACATTTTACACCTCAATCAGCTTCCCTGTTTGCTATGCAGCTTTTCGTTTGGAAACCAAAAATGATACAACATACTGCAGTTAATGCTAATGACGTGCGATCTTGTTTTTCTCATTACTCTCTATTGCTGCTTAATGACCTAAACATCTTGAGCACTTTTGATAAGTTGGCTGAGGTGTATTGATTTAATTTCTCGAGTTCCTTTTGTGAAGGGCTCTTACTGATGAGCACTGACGCAAGTAATTTGCAGCTTTCGGTGCCTGCGATGCGCTGCAGCAGAACGGGGAACAAGATAAAGAACATTTCACCTGGAAGAAGTTCTGCTTCATGAACACGGCTGAGATTTCTTAATAGCTCGGTAGTGCCCATTGCTTTAGCATCTGGGATAAATGTCAATATAAAGCGATGCAGAAAAACGACGGAGTGCTTTGGATTAGCCAGAGGAATACCTGTAAAGATGAACTTTGCACCACACTGTCAGAGCTAACAAACTCTGGCTCAGATGGGCCCCCTGAGGAAGCAAGTTCCACAGTTAGGGACCCTGCAGCAGGAACGCTCTGCTTCCACCTCATAACAACACTGCATGAGATTTTGTATCTCTCCTTTCCAATAAGTAGTATCTTTTGAGGGTTTGATCTAGATGTAAATGAGCTAAAAAGTGCATCAAAACTAAATCTTTCCCTTTTACTCTCTCTGCCTTTGCACTTAGGGTTGCCAACCCACCAGGATTATCCTGGAGTCTCCAGGAATTAAAGATTAATCTTTAATTGAAGATTATGTCATGAGATGAAACCTCCAGGAACACATCCAACCAAGCTTGGCAACCCTATTTTGCACTCTGAAATTTTTAAAATTATTGCCCCCTCCCCCCCCCCACCCCAGGATATTCACTGCTCACCTCCTTGTCTCAGGCTTTGAGTCTGAAGACATTGGAAGAGCAGCTTCTGCCTGGGACTATGTAGGAACAGGATTTTATAACTGTACTATAAGAATAGAGGTACTAACGTGTGTCTTGATTCCATTTTACCAGCCACCCTTTTTGAATAGCAGCCACCCTTTTTGAATAGGACCCTCTGGGACATTGGTAGGAATGCATCTGACAGACTGCCAGTGTCTGTACTGATGTTAAGGCAGGGACAGACCAGAACAATCCTTATGACTGATTATGGTCACCCTTTTGTTTTAGGATAAGTTATAATGTCTACTATGGTTTCCTATATGTATTACAAATTAGGCACTCTAGTAAAATATACATTTCTTTGTTTTAAGGTTTAGTAAGTAAAAGACAGGATGTTGTATTGTGTCTATGTTAAGGAGATTCAAAATAAACTGACACTTTGTATTCTCAAAGGTCTCTGTAAAAAGACTGTTTGTGTGAATGAGGAATGTATGCATCAGGAAAGGACAAGGTGTGAAGGCCATTGTTATAGCCAGATGGTCAAGGAAAAAGGAGTAAAGAGACTTAACGACACGACATCAGAAAATCATCAATGCACATCCATAATGAAGGAAGGGCAAATTGATGACCCTGAGGTGAAGGCTGGCACCCCTAAAGACAGAACAATTGATTAAATCAGAACCAGGACAGGATAACCCTGTCGGAGGTGTATTGGAACGTTTACATCAAAAGATACACCAATTAAGAAGTAACCAGTCACAACCTGACACAGCAAAATCCATAGTCTTCAACGGAGAAAAAAGACTATAAGAACAGGGTGCTTGGCCATGGGGCTTTGGGTTCGTTTTGCCACACTCCAGGAGCATCGGATTGCGACCGACAGAGCCCTGCTCCCCTCTGCGACCAATCTGGCTGGTCACTATATTGATCCAGACTCTGGACTGGTAACTATAAACATCAACTGGCAGGACTGTGTGCATGGTGTGCGTGTGAGATTGAAAAGCATACGCTAACTGTTGTATTCTCCATAAATGTGGCGTGCTGCCTTCTTCCCTATAAAGATCCCGTGTGCTTGTTATAAGTATAACAACTAGGTTGGCATAACTTTTATCTGATCGGCTGGGTGGAGGCTCCCTTTACAGCTTACTTAGTTGTGCCTCAATTGCACTAACATGCTGGATACCCTTGCGCTGAGTCCAGACACCTGCTGGAGAATGCTGCTAATGACTGGGATTGGTTAATTCCAGTGTAATATCTAGTTGCTGGTTAGCAGATGCAGCAGCCCTAACAACTCAACCATTTTTTGAAACTGTTTCTCTCATACTGAAGTGTCCATGAAACAGTCATGACCAAATCTGCAAAGTGGCTTTGGCCCAGCCTCTATTTGGCTTTAATATTCAGCCATGCTCTTTTGGTCTTCCCCCCAAAAGACAGATTTTTGTTTATGTGGCAATAACATATCTGCGAGACCAAATGGGTACTTAGAGAGCTCACTACCTAAGCTGAGCACTGAAATACCATTTGCGCACTGCAGTTCACATTCTGGGACACTCATAAAACATGACTGCCCAAAGTTGCATAGGCAAGTTGGCACATACTTTTGAAGTCACACATTTAGAGGCTGCTTTTGGAAATTAGCCCCTTTACAAGTGATTTGTGTCTCCTTCTTTGATCAGGTGTGGTCACTGCCTCACTTTCCCCTTTTCTGTATAGGTTAATTTAGCCCTGTGGCCAAAACAAGTCAACTCTTGCTCTTCCAGGGAAACAAAAATCCAGCGTCATTAGCCAAAACCCTCAGTCCAGAGCTCACAAGCAGTCCTTTACCCCCTAGACTTCAACTCCTGTTGAGACCCACAAGCAACTCTAGGTCTCCCCCTCAATCTCTGACTTTCAAGCCCAAAACATCACCTTTGGGTACTTCCTATATGTCTCCTTCCAGACTCTTCTAAACCCCATTCTGGGCCCTTTGCTTGGATTAACCTTATTCCCTTCAAGTTTCCCACGTTTCTGAGGAAAGGCTGCTCTTAATATTCCCCCAGCAACCTTCCCAGAGTGCTTTGCTTTGTCTGTAAATTCAAGGGTCCCTCCAAGTTGCAACTCCTACATCCCATTATTCTGAGCAGAAATCAGTAACAGTAATGTGCTATACCCGGATGAACTCTTATAGGGCCAGTACATTCTTAGAGCCCTTAAATGTTGCATCAAAAGCCAATTAAAAAAACAGCTACAGGCATTTCTTAAACCTTGATTTGAAGATTTCTCATGAAAATATTAAATGATCCTGCTGCACAGGACAAGTCCATGCACTGGACAGGGTGAGCAGGTATCCCCTAATGCCTACATATTATGCTACAGAATTTAAAAAAATATTATTTAAAAGAATGAAGTCTCTAGCCCTTACTGGTGCACAGATAACTTCAAAGAAAGTGAACCAAATGTAAATCAATGCAGTGACGGCTGTCTGCATCTGCAGGGAGACCAGAACTGTCGCTCTGAGCAGAACTGGTTGAAACTCAGAATTTCTGTTCTGTGGGAAATTCTGACATTTTGAAATTTACCACCAAATGAAATTTCATTTCAGGTCAATCGAAACTCTGTTTCCATTACACTGAAACGTTTCATTCCGATTTTTACAATTTACACATTTTATCACACACATTTCAAAATGAATAATTTCAAAACAAGAAATTGAAATGGTCCCATTTGATTCAAAAGGTCAAAACAAAACATTACCCTTATCAAAACACTTTTTTTCCCATTTGTTTTTCAAAATGAAATTTCCTCAAAATTGACACATCCTTGTGGAAAATTTTGATTTTGATGATGTGGCATTTTCTGATGGAGTAACATTCCCTTGAAAAACTTTTTGACCAGCTCTAGCTCTGAGAGACACGTAAAATGCTCTCATTCATTTTAAGGAGTGGGCGAACTCTGAAGCTTAATAATGATCCCACGTACGCTAACATTGCGAACAACTGACCTGCCGCTCAAAGCACATATGGAAAAAGGAGGGGCATCAAAGTTGTAAAGATCCGCTCAATCCCAGTTTGGTATCATGAGCAGGAGGAGCTTGGGACAGTACCACCATTTGCCCCACCGCAGACAAGTCCTGGCCCCTAAACGAGTCTCAGTTATGTAGTATTATAAAACTAATTCCCTGGGCCTGAACAACCTTTAAAATGCAATAATAAAACATAAACAGAAAACCATTTCCTCTTCCAGTGCCAAAGCACTGCTCAGAAATACTAGATGGGTTTAAAGCTTTTTTTCTGCAGTCAGGCATGCAGTATCTCTGTAGTTATAAATATTCAGGGGTTTTATTTAATCCAGTATAACAACACTCCAGTACTGCACTGGCACAAGTCTACTCTTGTTAATAGCATTAACCTGAAAGTTCCCTTCTGTTTGACTTCACTAAGAGAGCAGCATAGCAGTCAATTATCTCTGAAGGCACAGGTGTGACTGAAGCTTAGGTCATTAATAAAATGAGTTGGCTGATCAACTATGGACCATTATCCTAATCAGAAATCCAAAATCCAACCTGGCAGAGCTAGCACCCTTAGCTGCCTGCATCTGCTTTGGAGGCACCCTAGGATAGCAGGGATACTACCAGGCAGGGTTATTGTTGGAGCTTGTTAAGTACTGGGAAGGGTGGAGGCAAACTCATTTGAGCAAATCAAACACAGGGGGTTGATATAAAATTTACCTTGGAAATCAGAAGCGCTCCTTTGTGGGAACTGTACTGCTCCCCTTGGAATTAATTTTCTATTTCACACTGATGGGGAGTCATAAAATATTTAAGTACTTGAATACCAATCAACCATATAATTGCTGATCTGACTATAAGTGGCCAATCCTCAGCCAATGTAAATCAGTGTCACTCCATGGAAGTCAGACTCCATCTGAAAATTTGATTTGATCTGGGATGCTGTTGGATTCTCAATTCCACATAGTGGAGAATGTGGAAAAAAGGAGCAGGGAAGAGACCAGGGAACAAAATCCAACGGCAAAAAAGTCAAATGAAAAATTGAGCAGAGAGAAAGCTATAAATGAAAAAATAACACACCTTTTAGAGTCCTGAATGCTGGACTCTTGATGCCTGATGCTGGCATCACTGATATAACTACATTACAAATTCTGCCATGTTATAGAGTAGGTTAATTCTCTGTAGTGCAATGACTTGTGCCAGCCCAGGCTTGGGCAATTCGTTCTATCCCAAATTTAAGACTTACTTCCCTTTAGCTAGAGAAACCTGGTTACAAAAGCCAGGACTTCAATTATACACATGCCAAAAACAAAGTTCATGAAATGGAAATAGTTTCATGAACCCCATCAATAGGGACTGATCCTACAAGGTGCTTAGAGCCTCCTGGGAGTTGTTGAGCACTCTCACCCCCACTGTAATTATTAATCACTATTTCTAGTCATGGATCTAGACCCTGTTGTGCTAGGTGCTGTACAAACACACAACAACAAGAGAGTCCCAGACCCAAAAAACAGACACTCTAAGTTGTATGTTCATTTCCCATAAACTACTCAGCACCTTACTGGATCAAGACCTGAGTTTGAGAGGTTTGCAAAAATCCAGAATTCTGAGACTTATTTCTAGTAAGAACAGTTTGCAGAGGGTGTACCCTTCATAGATTTCATAGATTCCAAGGCCAGAAGTGACCATTGTCACCATCTATTCTGACCTCCTGAATAATGCAGGCCATAACTTCCACAAAATAATTCCTAGAACATACATCTTTTAGAAAAACATCCAATCTTGATTTAAAAATGGTCAGCGATGGAGAATCCACCACAACCCTTTTGAAATTTTTCTAGTGGTTAATTATTCTTACTGTTAAAAATGTATGCCTTATTTCCAGTTTGAATTTGGCTAGCTTCAACTTCCAGCCATTGGATCTTGTTATACCTTTCTCTGCTAGACTGAAGAGCCCATTATTAAATATTTGTTCCCCATGTTTGGACTTTAGAGACTGTAATCAAGTCAACTTTCAAACTTCGTTTTGCTAAGCTAAATAGATTGCTCATGCTCAAATAAATTTGTTAGTCTCTAAGGTGCCACAAGTACTCCTTTTTCTTTTTGCGAATACAGACAAACACAACTGCTACTCTGAAACCTAAATAGATTGAGCTCCTTGCCTCTATCACTTTAGCCATGTTTTTTAATCCTTTAATCATTCTTGTAGTTCTTCTTTGAACTGTCTCCAATTTATCAACATCCTTCTTGAATTGTAGAGACCAGAACTGGACACAATATTCTAACAGTGGTTGCACCAGAGCCAAATACAGAGCTAAAATAACCTCTCTACTCCTACTCAAAATTCCCCCATTTATGTACCAAGGACTGCATTAGTCCTTTTGGCCACATTGTTGCACAGGGAGCTCATGTTTAGCTGATTATCCATCAGAACCCCCAAATCTTTTTCAGAGTCACTAATTTCCAGGATAGAGCCCCTACCATGTAAGGGTGGTCTGCATTCTTTGTTTCTGGATATATACATTTAGTCATATTAAAATGCATATTGTTTGCTTGTGCTCAGCTTATCATGAGATCCAAATGGCTCTGTTTCAGTGACCTGTCCTCTTCTTTATTTACATTTCCCCAATTTTTGTGTCATCTGCAACTTTACCAGTGATAATTTTATGTTTTCTTCCAGGTAATTAATACAAACGTAAAAATAGCATAGAGCCAAGAATCAATCCCTGTGGGACCCACTAGAACACCCCCATTTGATGATGATTCCTCATTTACAATGATATTTTGAGACCTGAAGTAGAGCAACATAATTTTGGCAATTAGTGGTTTAGCAGAAAAAAGCATTTTTTGGGGCACCAAAACTATTTGTGAATTTGGATCAAATTTGAAAAATGGTTTCAGCTGAAAAAAGTGGGGAAAAAAAACATAGAAAGAGTTGGAACATTTTGCTTTGACCATTTCAAAATATTTCATTTTGACTTTTTCATCTTCAGATGTTCTGTTTGGAAAATTTTGAAATGTTTTGACATTTTGTTTCAGCAGTAATACCTCCCATTATTTCCTTTGGCTTTCACAAACATTTCAGCAAGTGCTCAGTGGCAAGTGCAGGGCTGGAGTTCAGCTCTGAGTCTTTTCAGTGTGGTTATGGCCTCGGAGACAATCCCCGTTAATTGTATAAAATCAGCACTCCTTCTAGATAGGGTTTATTTTATTTAATTTTTTCCTAGATAAATCTCCTATTTAAAAAAAGCTTAACGATCAGTTACAAGGCCATTCATTCAGTTCTAATGGGTGGTGTACTATGCTGGTACTTCATCACTGACAAAAGATGAATGTCATACAAATAAGTTATAGAGATAAGACACATACCAATTAAAATAAAAGGTGACATGTAAAACAGAAAAGAAAAATTAAAAAGAAAACCGTGGAAATATCCAACCCTTCTCTACTGTTACTTCAGTCTAGTTAAGCCTGACAAATAGTATTATATGCCTTTTCACTTGGCACACCAGTCTTGTTAATATATTATAAAGACGTTTCCAAGCACAGTGCTCTGTGCAGTTTCCTACTCTGAAGGAATTCTGCCCTGTGTCAAAACCACCCAGAGGCTGAGCTTCTAGCTACCCACGACAATAACTGCTAGCTCCGAGTTGGTGAAGCAGTTGCTTGCTAGAAAATTAACCATATAAGAACAAGTTGCAAGGACTACATAAATAGGTTGGTGGATGTAACAAACAGGTGTATTATATAAGAACATAAGAATGGCCATGTTGGGTCTGACCAAAATTCTATCTAGCGCTGTATCCTGTCTTCCAGCAATGGCCAATGCCAGATGCTGCAGAAGGAATGAACAGAACAGGTCAAATTACTGAGTGATCCATTCCCTGCCGTCCAGGCCCAGCTTCTGGCAATCAGAGGTTTAGGGACAGCAAGAGCATAGAGGGTTTGCATCTCTGACTATCTTGGCTATTAGACATTGGTGGACCTCTTCCCTGTGAACTGATCTAGTTTTTTTTTTTTTTGGAACCGATTATACTTTTGGCCTTCACAACATCCCCTGGCAACAAGTTCTGAGTGTTGTGTGAAGAAGTATGTCATGTTAGTTTTACACCTGCTGCCTATTAAATTCATAGCGAGATTCCTGGTTTGTGTGTTATATGAAGGAATAAACACTTCCCTATTCACTGTCTCCACACCATTCATGATTTTATAGACCTCTGTATAGTAGTGGTCAAAATTTATCCAGCAACGCATTGATCTTTCCCTTTGCCCTTCGACTGTGTATTGGTTTGAAAGGGTAGAGAAAAGAAATAAAACGTTCCGGTGGCCTCCCTCATTACTAAAAAATAGAAACCTTTTTTGCCTGGCTGTCCTTCTAGCTAAGGAAGACTGGGCACAGCTTACTCCATCGCCTCCAATGCTATGAGCACTCTGGGTGGTCCTCTCAATTTCCCTCCAATGGCTTTGGAGAACTGCCTCTATAGCAATCCTAATCTGAAATGGCCCGACTGTTGAAAGAAGAGGCTGAATCTTCAGCTCAGCTCCCAGTGCATGGTACTGCTCTAGACCAGTGGGCTGGCTCCTCAGAGCACCAGTTGTTGAACCAGAAAATCTTGAATGCTTCAATATCCTTGCCCTCCCTCCCCATGTTACTGGTTGCTAAAGTGTATACTGATAGCAAGTAGCTCTTAAAGCCTCACAGGTAGCCATGTTGTCCTACGAATGCTCTGTCTCACAAGTGTGTTATGACTTGGGGCTTCTCATTCTCCCCCTTTCCTCTCTGCAGCTGACCTCTAAACAGCTGGTCCAATGTGTGTGTGGGGGGGCGTTTACTGGAGGTGGGCCTCAACCAACACCCTGGATGCAATTACACATTAACTGTGGAGCTCAGGTCCAACTTGAAATTCACCAGCAGAGAAACGGAGAGGGCACTGGAAGACAAACCATACCCCCTTTCCCATTGCTAGCTTGTGCCTTATATGCTGAAGTTTGTACCTTTGTAAAACTTTGTGGTGTTTAGTAGGTAAATGTTATTCATGACTTTTTTTGATTCATTCATTCAAGTTTTGCATCTTGCAGGTCTATTTTTCCCCACTGACAAACAGGAAATCCTATGCAGTAACAATGTGTTATGCATTGAGATTCACTAATTCCCTATTTTTCATATGCTCAATATATTTTTGAGTCACTGAGCACGAAGTCTCCTGGCTTCAAACCATATCTTTAAAAGAAATTAGGTGAAGACACTCAAAACAAGAGCAAGAGTGAGAGACACAGATGCATTTTCAGCTCCAGCAAAGTCACCAATGAGGAAAACCCCCCACCCTTTTTGAAATAATCCAGGTAAGTCAATTAGTTGTGCTTCATCTCCTCTTGATTGATGCTTCACCTTATCATCTTTTACCACATTTTGCTAGAATATGGAGGCTCAGATTAAGGTTACCGTCAGTTAAGAACTGGCTCTGTAAATCCCGGGTGGCCACCTGTAGCTCGTGTTAAGGAATTTTCTGGAAGTGACTTTTGTTGTCCAAATGGGGAGGGGTGGGGAAGGAATAATTTGGTCATCAGTGCTGATGTCTGATTTAGTCAAATATGGCTTTTTCTAGTGCATGTGAGCTCTGGTCTGTGTGATGCACGAAGTCAGACAAGATGTTAATAAAATGTCCTTTCTGGCCTGGGCTGTTGATGGATCTCTGAGCTTACACTGTGTGGGGCTGGAGCTAGACAATCTATTTGGTGACCTCAGCCTCTGTTCTTTGTTTATCTGTCACAAAACCAGCAGCACGCACCTTGGCAATCAGTTCTCGAGAGAGCTTCTGGACTGGAATGAAAAAGGGGTTGCTAGTCTGTCTATACTACACCCATCATTGTGGCATGTGGGGGCGTAGCTGAGCTGTGCGTCGTCTGGGGATCAAAGCAGAAGTGCAAAGGTGACTGTGTGCCTCTCCTGTGGTGGGGCTGTCAGGGGCAGGGAGAAGCCCTGTTGCAGGAGAGAGCAGCCCTGGGGTTGCTCTAACTTGTGCACCAGCCCATATAGAGTTTCAGCAGCTGGATATAGCTGGGCTGTGAGGATGCCCCAGCCATGCAAAGTCCTCTATGTTGACCCTGGATTGGCCAAGGACTCCCTCTACATCAGAGAACTTCCCCGGTGGGCTCTTCCAGTGGCTTTGTGGCCCCCTTTCAGCAGGGAGCAGGCCTAAAGGGGCTGCACTTCCTCGAAAAAGTCAGCCCCAGGTGCCTGAGAAGGTTGGAAGCAGAGCTGATTGGAATTTCTGTCCCCTGGGAAATTCCCGTATTTTGACAGCGATTGGAAAAAAGTCAGAATATCGATTTTTTTGGTGGAACACAGAAGTTTTTGGTTAATAAATGTCAGAATGTTTCATTTGGTCTCAGTTCAGCATTGCACAAACCTGGTTTGGCAGAGCTGTACAGGGAGCCTTGCCCAATGTCTGCCTGCCCTGCACTGCTCTAGTGTTACCTCTACTTCGCCCGCACCAGTATTATATTCACTCCCATTTTAATGGATGTGTGCAGGGTGCCTGTGTCTCCATAACTCCCCTTTTATCCTCTCCTCAGCATCCTGGGACTGAACATGTAATTAAAGAGTGTAGCAGGTAGGAGCAGGTGATGGGGGAAGGGAGAAAGATCTGATGAGGAACCAGCGTGGGGAGGTGGGAGTGGGAACAGACCAGGTGCTGGGGAGGCAGTGAGATTGGATAAGGAATCTGACGAGGGAGATTGGGACCAGGAGCCAATGGAGATGGGGAAATGTGGGCAGGGGAGGGCATCTGGAGGCCTTGGTTGGGGAGAGTGACAGATCCCATGAGGAGTTTTGAGGGGGGAGATTAGGACTGGCTCGGCAAAGAGATGGGGATGAGAAATCTGAGAAGTAGAGATTGGGGCTGGCTAGGTTAGGAGCCTGGGACTGGGCCAAAGATCAGAGGTGAAAAAAGACAGAACTGGAACTGGGACAGGTTAGAGGGGACAGAGCAGAAAGGCTTGTGCTTGAGGGGAAATGGGCAAAAGAGTGTGTCACAGGACTCAGCCTCATTCTGCTCATGGGATGGGCTTGGTCAGGGTTGTGAAGTGAAGGAGATTGTTGCCTCTAAGCCCCTGCTTTATTTGTTGCAGAAGTTGGATGGTGTGTCGTATCTGAGGCAGTGGGTTGTAGGAAGAGAGAGGACGGTCTCATGGTTAAGTCAGCTTAATGCTGCCCCAGAGAACTGGATTCTCTCCCTGCTTCTGCCCCAGAGTTCCTATGTGATGCTAAGCAAGTCATTGAAACCAAACTTTTTCACTAATGGTTTGTTCCTCATCAGGTGCCCCAATCTGAGACTCTGGGTATGATTTGCAGAGGTGCTGAGCACTCACAGCGAGGGCTGAAGTCCATGGGGGCTGTGCTTTGAACATATGAAATGCGATCTAATGTTAAGTACTCCGAAAAAAATTAGGTGGTCCTAGTTTTCTCAAACTGGGCCCTCCAAATTAGTGGATACTTTTGATTTTAATTCCTCTGTGCCTCAGTTCCCCATCTGCAAAGTGAGGGTAATACCTATTCATTTCACAAGTGTTGTGAAGATAAATTAATTAATATTTGACTAGTGCGCAGACACCTTCGTGATAAGCGTCATAGTAAAACCCAGGAGGAAATTGATAATTCTGTCTTCAGAGCAGGCTTTGAATAGTGCGCAGTAAATAAGTCATGGGGCAATGCTCTGAACAATGAAATATTGAATAGCTGCTTGGTAAGTGATGACTGCGCAATCTGTGCATGGAACGAGGCAAGGGTCCTATGGATAAAATAGTATGTGATCATGTAATTAAAGATTGTATCAGAATGCACATGAACAAGGGGGCCGAATTAAGACTGCACCTTAAGACTGGAATTGCCTAATTTTGAGTGCTTGACTTTGCAACCCTAATAATGTTCTTTTAACACAGGTTTTTTTTGGGTCAGTAATTACAAGCCTGCTCGACACAATTTAACAGCATCAGGGCAGTGGATTTTTATCCAAGGCTTGAAATAGTTGTGAGAATAGCTTTGTCAGCAGCTGAAACAGCTCAAGAAAAGAGGAATGGTCTCTGTGCACATTTTCACACAGAGATCCAGAAGCTGGAGCAACACACACCGAGCCCCTGCAGTGGAAGGAAATGCTTGTGAACCCGGCACAACAGTTCATGTTTGGTTGGAGAGCTCACAACCTGGGCCAGCTGTCACATCACACAGACTGGTTTGCCTATCGCAGACCAACCAGCCTTTCAATCGACTTGCTGGAGAGAGAAGCAGGAAAAAGAACACAGTCCATGTGAGCCACTGTATGTGAGCTATAGTAGTACTAGAGGGGGCTTTGAGCAAGAGATGCTGAAGTGTCCTGGGAGACAATTTGGGACTGGAAAATCTAATAAAGAGGCAGTTCATTGAGTTTCATCCCCAGTAGCTGACCTGGTGCCCTTTATGTTGGATGAAAAGTGTTATCTAAATGTAAATTACTGTCACTACATGGATCTTAGCAGGATTAGCTATGCAAGGAGCATCTTGCAAAAGCAAATTGTCTTCTCTCTTAAAGCCAACATTGCAAACCTTCACTCACAGCAGGGTTACCTACAGTATCTTCACCCTTCCTTGAAACCCGAGAAAGCCCAGGTTTCCTCTGGCGTTGCTGGCCGAGTGCGATTCGAAGTTGCCCATATAGTGGGAATGCAGGCAGCCAAGAGACCAGATGAGCATCAAATACATTAATTGAGGGCACAAATCACAGCCAGAGATATTCAAGCAGTCTGTCCCAAGGTCAGCTGTCTATGGTGAGATGGATATCCAATTAATATTCCAGCTCTTGGCTCCGGTTACTGCCCAAAATACACTTTTAAAAATCTGATTTTATGGCCGTGAAATAAATTTCTGGCCCTGTTGAATTGTGTTTAGTGTTTCCTGCTGGGTAGGTGCGTGCAGACACCGCCTTCCATCTTATTCTCTGCAGGAAGCCCTCATCTAATGGTTTAAAAGAGAAAGAAGAAATTACAGGCCCACGTGGATGATCTTATGAGCAGGTCAGCAGCACATGGAGGCAGGTTGTGTGGGCTCCCTTAGCAAAGGGGCTAGTGGACAACAACATTTTCACATCTGAGCCCTGAAGGGTCCCTTTATCAGGCTGCACTTTGGGAACACTCCTGTAGATCAATGGTCTAATATTACTGGCAAGTTAAGTACTGTGTAGACAAGCCCCCAGTGTCAGCCAGTGTAGCTCTAGTAACTTCATTGTCAATGGACCTACACTGGCGTAACTCAAGGCAGAATTTAAAGTCCTGTTTGGCACTCCTTAGTCAGGCAAAACACCTGTGATGTTACCTTCACTTACACTGGCTCACAACTGATGCCTACATGCCCATGTAAGGCAGCAATAGGGTATAAAGTACCCCATTATACCCTTGCATGAGTAACCCACTTTGTGGGTTACAGTGACTGGAGCAGCCATCACTGGGTTCCTCCTTCATCTCCTGTGGAGATGGATGGGGAGTTAGTATGCAGGAGCAGGAAGTGGGTGGAGCCTTGGAACCTGTCTCCCCTTCTCCTGTGTGCTGACCAATGCAGCTGAGCCACCATGCTGGGAGAATCAGGGAATGAATTGTGATTCGGGGCAGATCGCAGGATGAACGTCTAGCCCTTAGTGCTTAATTTTGCAATTGTGGTCAGAACCTCATTTGCTTGAGATAAAGAACTTGCAAGCGGGTGACCCAGGCTCAAGCAACATTGCCATCAGAAGTCCATGGATTCAGATAGGCTCAAGAGTTTTGCCTCCTTAAGATAGACACTTGATAGCCTCAGGTTTGTGGCAGGAAAATGGAGAATACAAAGCAGAGGGTTCCTTCCAGGCTCCACTCACAAATTGTGCTCTGCCTATTTGAAACACCCACAAGAAGTGCCGGAATAAGAGTCTACTCACTGTCGATTGTACAGATCTTCAGAGCCATGAATCCTCTTCTTTCTTACACGCTGTGCGTGGGACATCAGCCTGACTTGTCTCTCTCGTCCATGTATGAGCAGCAGTGAAAGAGTTCACTATATTGACAGTTAAGTGGCCGTTGTAAGGGCACAGAGTTCAACATCAAAGCAAGTATGAACAGGTCTCATGTTTCAGCGCTGTTATGTCAGGCTATCTGCAGAATCAGCTACACCGGTTTACACTTGTCTCATGTTTGGAAGGTCACCTTTGCAGGCATAATGACTATTTATTTAATTGTAATGAAAGCTTCCGGTGTACCAGATGGCAGCTTCCCAATGAACGTACCAGCTCTCTGGGATGCCAAGAGCCAGCCCACTTCAACCCCTGCGCATTGAACTGCCTATGTATCATTACTATGTTTCTGTGCAACATGAAGCCTGTCAGTTCATGGAGATGGCTTTTGTTCACTCTGCTTCTGTCCATCACAATAAGCATGGCCTGACCACGGACAGATTGTGGAAACAGTGTGTGATTTGCAAATAGAATGCTTTCTTCCCAGCAGTGTCGCTCTGTCATATTATATCCTTCTCTCCCTGCCATGCCATGCATCAGCATCAGGTTCTGGCACTGCTTGCCCTGTGCCAAGGCAAAGTCACAGTAGAAGTGACAAAAGGTAATGAGATTAGAGATGGGAAAACTAGTTTTAATAAAATAAGAGACAGATAAGCCTGGGAGCTGCAAAGCTCAGGTAGCATTCATACCACCACAGGGATGGGAATCCTGTAAGTACCTAGATGACAGCTAGACTGGTGATTTAAAATCATCACTGATAAAGTTTGCAGATGACACAAAAGTTAGGCAAGTGGTAAATGATGAGGACAGGTCACTGATACAGAACAATCTGGGTTGCATAGTAAGCTAGGCGCAAGGAAACAATATGCATTTTAATATGGCTAGATATAAAGGTATACATCTAGGAACAAAGAATGTAGACCATACTTATCTGATGGGGGACTCTCTCCTGGGAAGCAGTGACTCTGAAAGAGATTTGGGGTTGTGGTGGATAATCAGCTGAACATGAGCTCCCAGTGTGACAGTGTGGCCAAAAGGATAAATGCAACAATTGAATTCATAAACAGGAGGATCTCGAGTAGTAGAGAGGCTATTTTACCTCTGCATTCGGCACTGGTGTGACCACTGCTGGAATACTGTGTCCAGTTCTGGAGTCCACAATTCAAGAAGGTTGTTAATAAATTGGAAAGGATTCAGAGAAGAGCCATGGGAATGATTAAAGTTTAGAAAACCTGGCTTATGTTGATAGATTCAAGTAGCTCAGTCTATTTAGTTTAACAAAGAGGAGGTTAAGGGGTGATTGATTATAGTCTTTACATACCTATATGGGGAACAAATATTTAATAATGGGCTCTTCAGTCTAGCAGAGAAAGGTCTAACATGATCCAGTGGCTGGAAGCTGAAGATAGACAAATTTAGACTGGAAAAACTGCACACTTGTTAACTGAGAGTAATTCACCACTGGAACAATTTACTCAGGGTCACGATGGATTCTCCATCACTGGAAATTTGTAAATCAAGACTGGATGCTTTTCTCAAAGATAGTTGTAGGAATTGTTTTGGGGGAAGTTCTATGGCCTGTGTTACACAGGACATCAGACTAGATGTTCACAGTGATCCCTTCTGGCCTTGACATCTATGAACCTATTACCGAACCATTTGTAATGGACTATTATCCACAAAAAAGGCAAAATCCTATGGACTTTACTCCAATAGTGCTGCCTTTGACTTCAGTGGGAATTATGACCCAGCAAAGACTTCCAGGATTTGAGAGAGGGTCCTGAATTCCCTCTGGTGGCAGTACTAATGATAATACTTCTTAGTACAGGAAAAGGCCGCAGGACATCTCCGCCCAGAATCCTTAACAGGATGCGTCAGTGTAAGGAGAAGGAAAAGTAAAGTGTGGTGGATAATCAGCAGAAAAATCTGTCTTTTAAAGCAAGTTTATCAATTCTCCACTGACAATCAACTTAATCAGTAACTCTAACTTGACCCCTGTTGGTTTGATAAACCCTGTTGCATTGCAGGTGGATGCCAGTCCATTCTAAGATGATCTGAAGATACTTATCTCAGCTTTATCCAAACTTTCTGGCCCAAATTTTCAAATGTGGCTAGTGATTTGAGGTATCAAAATTAAGATATGTTAAAGGGGACCAATTTTCAGAGGATGGGTTCTCCGCAGTTTCTGAAAATCAGACATCCCTACCTGGACACCCAAAAATGGAGGCATCCAAAATCACCAGTGACTTTGGATATTGTGGTCTGCTACATCTCCAGAAGTGTGCTGGAAAAAATTCTGTTGCCATTTTATGCAGCTTATTCTTGATTTGAGGTTTACTTGCCACCAGTTTAAACACTTGGACATGGTGATTATTGATCAATTCATAATGCACATACAAGCTCCTTCTGCCCTTCCCCAGAACTGCTCTATCCCAGGTGCTACCTTTCAGCTCAGGAGCCAGTCCTCCTCCTTTGACCTCCAGGGAGAGACCGCCTTGCTCTTTGCTCGGCAGCCTTTATATAGGGCCTATGCCGGCTCTGATTGGCTGCCTCTTCCCCTGCCCTGATTGGCTCTCCCCAGGCCTTCTCTGATTGGCTGCTGTGGGTCTGCGCAGCCTCTCTGGCCTGGTTCAGCCCTTCTTCTCAGGGGGTGGGGCACCACCCCATCGCAGGGAGGTTTGTGTGTTTTGGGGTGCTAGGCAGTGGGGGCCTGTTGGGGGGTGCTGGGCGGTGGGGGAGATCTTTGTGTGTCAGGGCACTGGACAGTGGGGGTCTGTGTGGGGCATTGTTTAGTTGTGGTGGTGGGGCTGTGGGGAAGGGCACTGGGAAGAAGGGAGGGGAAACCTGTGCTCCTGGCCCAGTGGCTTCTGCTGGGGGCTGGAGCTGGGGCCATGAGTCCTTGTGTACGGGGAGACTTTGGCAAACCAGTAAAGTGCCTGAAACCACTATGGCTTATTGCTAAAAGCAGCGAAGTCAGCAGGCTGTAAATTAGCCAAGGCAGGAGAGGGTGCCACAGAGAGGACAGCTTGACCCCGCGTCCTTCCTGATAAGAATTTTATTGAAGTTGCTGTTACATGCATCTTAGAAGAGCAGGATGTGCCCCAGGAATGTCTATTGGGGTCTCACGGCTGCAAACTCTGGAAAAACCCACATCTGGTTAATCGATAATCAGAAGGAACCTCTCGCTTGACCATTGAAACTGCTTACTTAACAAGTTTGCTTTAAGGGACATGTCATTCTATTACTAATGTATAAATAAGGGGAAAAAGTTTGAGGTGGGGGGACTCTTCAGGACTGGAGTCTCTCTGTCTCTGGATGCATCTTGTGTTTCCCAGGGGCAGACGGGCTGCCGCTGTGCCACTCAAGAGCCACACTCAGCTTTGGTAATTATCAAGGGTTGGGGTTGTTCTACTAACCTCTTGCGGACGTGTGTATAAGTGCTTGAGACTAAGTAAAGTTTAGCTTTAAGTGAAAGCACTCTTGTGTTGTCCTGTTTGTGCCAGCCATCTATCAGTTGGACGGCCGGCCGTGTCTCCCCTGATTTATTTCCTGACACCACCTCGCACAGAGTAAAAGTTACCAAGAGCTTTGAGTTGAAAGAACCCCGGGGAACAGATGCCCGTGGCTTGTAGTGCGGGCTGCAGGAGGGGCCGTAAACCCCTCTTGCAGCTTCCTAGGACTGTGTGCCCCCTCTCATGGCTCCAGTCAGGGCTGTGCATCTGTGGCTCTCTTTCTCCCCCCTCACCCACCTGCTTGCCCAGTGTGTCCTGATATTTCACTCGTGCGATCTGGTCACCCTACTCTTTCCTAAGTGGGGGAGATTTAAAACTCAGAAAACCCAGAGTGATAGGATTTCACAACGCTAGCTGGCACGGCACGCGATCGCACATTTAACCAACCACTGGTGTCTCCCCCACCCACCCGTACCGCAAATGGAGGTAACATTAATACTTTGAAAGGGAGACAAGCAGTCTCCACTGCTGCAGCAGAGGCAAACGAAGGAGCAGTCGGAGCAGCCGGTGGTGGGAAATGTTCTGTTCCGAACTTGCTTTCCCACCAGTCTTTAAGCATATGATAAAGTGGTGCAGAGGAAGCAACATCAGATTTCACCAGGACCCCTTTGTGTTGTGTTTTGCAGCAGTCTGCGGGTTTAACTAATTCCCATTATACCGTACAGCTGTCTCAGCATATTAATGGCATTGCAGTCATGTTTGTAGTGGGGCTGAATAGGAGTGTGCCTGCTTAGTCACCATATTTTGCTTCCTACACTTAAACTCCCTTATATTCATCACAGATTATGTGCAGTGCATGGTGATTACAACCATGAGTGCCTTCCACATGGAGGTGCTGCAAAGGGCACTTCCTTCAGCCCCACTCTATTTCAAGTCTGAAGTGGCCTGCCTGCCCTCAGATCAGCCTACATTTAGCTAGAGTAGGTTTTTCCTTTTGTGAAAGTAAAGGAAAATATTTGGGTGGCTGGATATTGAAGCGTGATTTATAATTTAATGAGCAGTACTTTGTAATGAAATGCAATATACTTGTAAAATTTGTAATTATTCATAAGGATAATCCAGTGTCAAACTTCGGGGTATAAATTGATCATACCTGCCATCGTCCCACATATACATATCACACAATATACTACTAAATACATTCTAGGAGATTCTCACTTTCCTTTGAAGATATCGGCTAGAGCTGGGTACAGTATGATTTTCCTGTCCTGCAAGAATTTCCATGATTTCAAAAATTTGTCCTGTCCCAAAACAAGACGAAAAGTCAAAATCTTGAACATTTTTGAGAACTGAAAATCCAAAAAGATTTCTGATCAAGTCAAAGCAAAACATTTTGTTTCAATAATTTCAAAATGTTTTGTTTCAATGTTGTATGCAGTGTTGCTGTAGCCGTGTCAGGTGTTCTGATGCTGACTTTTTAAATTAAAAGTTTCCCTATAAATTTAACTTAAATTTTGGAACAAAAAAGTCATCTTGAGCCAAAAACTGGAACTTTATCAAAACATCCTGTTTTGCCCTTTTCAAAACAATTTCAAAACAGGAAATTCACCCAAACCGACCCTTTCCTGAGAACAGTTTTGGTTTTGATGAATCTGTATTTGCAGAAGAAAAAAGTTGAATAAAAAAATTCCCAACCACTGCTGATATTGGCTACTGATTAACACAGGATCCCAGGCTGAATGGATTAATGATCCATCTACCACTGTAAATTCAATGTTCCTATAAACGCTCCATTGCTGGCTTATGGCTGTGTGGATGAGCCTAGTTCTCATTGGGTTTTCAGTACAATTTACAAGGTAGAGACAGACCCCTTTCTTTGTAAATGAGGATGTGATAAATAATTCCAGCTGCCTGGATGAGGTCCCCCTGTTGGGTTTTGTCTGTCTAGTTTCCCCTCCTCTGTGCTGTGGAATGTGAGCTGACTACTGCTCTCCACTCCAGTGGTGACTGCATTTCAGAGGTGCTGGGTACATATCATTTGCAAAGCATTTTGGGATGAAAAGCTTTATGTAGATTTAAAATATCATGACTAGCCAATCGTCACAGGGCATACTCACCGCCAGAGTGCTCTCTCATGCCACTCTGGTCTGCTCTAGCACCTGCTGTCATCTGTCATTCTGCAGTTGTAGCAGTCTGCTGCTTCTGTGACCTGGGCCTCCAGACAGGCCACCTTTCAGTTCAGTCCCCTTCCGGGATAACAGAAAAAGTACAAACAGAAACCCAGAGTCTTCATGCCAGACCTTCAGCCCCCATTTAGGACTCATCTGTCTTTGCCGCTTTTAAGTCCTTAGACTGGTACTTCCACTCTTGCTCTAGTAGCTTTACCTTCAGCTGCCCTCATTCCCCAAATTAGTCCTCTAGCTTGGATTGTTCAACAGGCAGCCTTCTCCTGCCCCCCTGCTATGCCAGAGGAGGCAGCATATATGCTGGTCCTGTTCCCAAAGCTTATCCCAGCTGGCTGGGAGAGAGGGGGACACTGCAAGGCTTCTGGTCCAGGGCCCTTAAAGAGACAGTAATGGGTTTTGTTTCCAAACACTACCTATTCCCAGGACCTCTTCCTTTCTTCCAATAGCTCCTATTTCCTAGTCCTGGCACACCTCAGACCTCCTAAAATCTTAAAGGGCTGTGCCATGGGACGGGTGGGCTAACCCCTAGGCCACACAACCCTTAAATGGTGAGAAAAAAAGTTACCTAAAACAGTGTGGGACACATCAAACATATACACGTAGCTGCCAGCTCTGCATATGAGAATGGAAAAATGTAACATAAAACATATATAAACATATAATTGAATTTCATACATTACTCAAAAAGAACAGGAGTACTTGTGGCACCTTAGAGACTAACAAATTTATCTGAGCATAAGCTTTCATGAGCTACAGCTCACTTCATCGGATGCATAGAATGGAACATATAGTAAGAAGATGTATATATATACATACAGAGAACATGAAAAAGTGGAGTAAGAGGCTAATTAATTAAGATGAGCTATTATCAGCAGGAGAAAAAAACTTTTGTAGTGATAATCAGGATGGCCCATTTAGACAGTTGACAAGAAGGTGTGAGGATACTTAACATGGGGAAATAGATTCAATATGTGTAATGACCCAGCCACTCCCAGTCTCTATTCAAACCCAAGATAATGGTATCTAGTTTGCATATTAATTCAAGCTTATCAGTTTCTCTTTACATTACTCAGCATTCAGAGAAATCTGATAAATCTTAAACAAGCTGAAAATCAAATTGGCCACATTTACCTACTTAAAATAAATGGTTTTCTTTGTTCATTCTAGACCAGGCTTTTCCCCTGAAATTAGTTTTGTTTTACAATCCAGCAGCCTCAGATCCTGGCTGAAGAACCATTCAAAGAAGGTTTCAGAGTAACGGCCGTGTTAGTCTGTATTCACAAAAAGAAAAGGAGGACTTGTGGCACCTTAGAGACTAACCAATTTATTTGAGCATAAGGTTTCGTGAGCTACAGCTCACTTCATCTGATGCAATACTGTGGAAAGTTTAGAATATATATGTATATAATAAGATCTTCTAAACTTTCCACAGTATTGCATCCGATGAAGTGAGCTGTAGCTCACGAAAGCTCATGCTCAAATAAATTGGTTAGTCTCTAAGGTGCCACAAGTACTCCTTTTCTTGTTTCATTCAAAGAAGGGCTCTCAAATGGCTGGAGAACTGTCAAAACTGAGCGGCCGGAAAAGAGGCGGAGAGAGAACACTTCCTGTTATGCTTTGTTTGCTTTGAATCGAAGCACGCCCTGCTATGTGCACAGATTGGCGTGTTTAGCACGGACCTGGCGATTTAGTGGAGTAACGAATGGCTTGTTATCATGAGGCGCAAGGCATTAAGGATATAGAAATGCTGGGACTCGTGTTTAATACTGAGGAGATGGTGGCGGCTTTGGATGTTTCCAAAAAGTAGTAAATACATTTCTAAGAACCTTAGCACAAATGGAAGCATAACTATCAGCTGATGCTGTGTGTCTATTTCAAACACCAGAACCGAACCAGGCAAATAGTTTACTCCTTTGCTGCTGGAGCCTGTAGCAGGAGATCAGTGTAAGAAAGGATGGCCCTGCAGTTGCAGCAGTGGAATGGGAAGCAGGAGAACTAGATTCAATTCCCAGCTTTGCCACAATTGTGACCTAGGGCAAATCATTTAATCTCACTGGGACTGACTCCCCTAGCTGTAAAATGGAGCTGATATTTAGACTGTAAATTCTTTGGGGCGGGGACTGTCTTTTTGTTCTGTGTTTGTACAGTGCCTAGCACAATGGGGATCTGTTCTAGGTGCCACTATAATACAAACAATACATAATTTAATTTCCTTTCTATTTCCTTTCATCTTTCTTGTCTACTTAGATAGTAAAAGACTGTCCCTGCCCTGAAAACTGTACAATGTGTTTGCACAGCACCTAACACAATAGGGCCTTAATCTGCGTTAGAGCCTGGAGGTGCTGTCATGACTGGGGTTTACGTGGCCAGGCCTAGTGGTCAGGGCCAATGCCAGAATCCAGGGGCTTCAGTCAAGGGTCAGAACCAGAGTCAGAGTCTAAAAGCTTGAGTTTGGGACTGGTGTCAGGGCCCTAGGAGGCCAGAACAGAGCCAGGATTCAAGAGGCAAAGCCAGGATCCATAGACAGAGTCAGAGGTCAAACGCCAAAGCCTAGAGTCAGACCCCAAGTACCAAAACAAGGCGTCAAAGCCAGTGTCGGAGTCCAAGTACTGAAGCCAGGGGGCAGAGCTGGAGCCAGAGCCCTGGTATCAAAGCCAGGGGTCAGATTCAGAGTTCAAGGCTGGAAGCCAAGGGTCCAAACTGGGGTCAGGCGTCCAAGAGCAAGCTGAGAGACAGGTCCATCGCTACAGCTGGCAGGGAAGCCCACTTCATTGCACAGACACTTCCTGGGTGATACCAGTACCTATACCAATCAGGGGGCCACGAGGGAAGATGTCAGTCTGGCCTTCCACAGTAGTACTTCCTGTGGTGTTTATCTTAACTGCATGTATAAGCATCGCAGCCCTACCACGACTACTGGGGAGTCCTGCCACGACTACTGTGGAGCAGACTGGAGGCATCACACACCCTACAGCTCTGGGTTCTAGTCCTGTCTCTTTTGAACCTCAGACGTGCTCCCATGATACAAATAATAATAGTCAGTGATGGTCTCTGAAGTGTTGATCGCCGGCTCCTCAATGTGGCCCTGGCAACATTTTCTTTGGGTTTCCATGGGACACAGAAGTGTGTTTGGCCCACATATGTGGCAGATGAGGAAGCAATGGGGCAGCTGATGGAGAAGAGATATTGCTACACTCAGATTCTTAGGCTTTGTCCACATGCAAAAATTATATTGTTTTAACGATATTGGTATGGTCTCCCTAATGTGGATGTGGTGATATTACTATAAATGTGCTTTATGCTGTATAGGTATTCCCCTATGAGAAGGAAAATAAACAGTACAAGTAGAAGGCACCTTTATACCGGTGTAGCTGTGACCACCCTAGGGATTGTACCAGTAGAATTATATTGGTAAAAAAAAATCACACCCTAACCACAATAGTTATACCAGAGCAAAAAGTGCGTTTGGATGAAGCCATAGACTAAACATGGCTTTTCTCACCTGCCTCTTACATTTGATTTGTCTTCCTCAGTGACTTGTGCATTGGAAGCAGCAGCTAAAATGTTCAGTTCAGGGAGACGCACTTAATTGTGACTATGCTGCTTGAGGCACCTCCCTGACATGTTTGCTCAGCGTGTAAAGGGGCCTTCAGCTGCCTTGCGCCATTTGCTGGATTTTAAGTGTGGCAGATTAAAAAATGTTTATCTTTGTGCTGTTCTTGAACTAGGAGGGGACCAGAAGAAATTGGGGAATTCAGATGTATACTCATGAAGGGATTTTGTACTGGGTCATGTATCAGCCGTGGCATACACTAGTGACGGTGACAGACAGAACACTATCCAAAAGCGGTGGCTGGGAATAAAGGGAGGGTGGTTGAGATGTTTGGAGCAGGGACCCAGAAATCCAAACTGGTAGATTCCAATCTCTGCCATTAGAATCATAGAATCATAGAAGATTAGGATTGGAAGAGACCTCAGGAGGTCATCTAGTCCAACCCCCCTGCTCAAAGCAGGACCAACCCCAACTAAATCATCCCAGCCAGGGCTTTGTCAAGCCGGGCCTTAAAAACCGCTAAGGATGGAGATTCCACCACCTCCCTAGGTAACTTAGTCCAGTGCTTCACCACCCTCCTAGTGAAATAATGTTTCCTAATATCCAGCCTAGACCTCCCCCACTGCAACTTGAGACCATTGCTCCTTGTTCTGTCATCTGCCACCACTGAGAACAGCTGAGATCTATCCTCTTTGGAACCCCTTCAGGTAGTTGAAGGCTGCTATCAAATCTCCCCTCACTCTTCTCTTCTGCAGACTAAACAAGCCCAGTTTCCTCAGCCTCTCCTCATAAGTCATGTGCCCCAGCCCCCTGATCATTTTTGTTGCCCTGCGCTGGACTCTCTCCAGTTTGTCCACATCCTTTCTGTAGTAGGGGGCCCAAAATTGGACGCAATACTGCAGATGTGGCCTCACAAGTGCCAAATAGAGGGGAATAATCACTTCCCTCACTCTGCTGGCAATGTTCCTACTAATGCAGCCCTATATGCCGTTAGCCTTCTTGGCAACAAGAGCACACTGCTGACTCGTATCCAGATTCTCATCCACTGTGAATCCATTGATTCATAGATTTTAAGGCCTGAAGGAATGATAATCTTGTCTGACATCCTGCACTACACAGGCCATCGAAACTCACCCAGTAATTCCTGCATCAAGCCAATAACGTCTGTTTGAACTACAGCATCAGTTTTAGAAAGGTATCCAGTCTTGACTTCATGTGATGGCGACCTCACCATGTCCTAGGTAAGTTATGTGTGACCTCCAGTCTCAATGTGACCTTGGCCACATTGCTAAAACGCTCTGTGCCTCAACTTACCTATGTGAAATGCAGGCACAGTTAATGCTCCCCTATTTCACAGGTGGGTTGTGAAGCTTGATTAATTCATGTTTGCAAAATATTTTGTGAGCCTCAGATGTATGGTCCTATAGAAAAACACATAGGAGTTTAGGATATACCGGCTCAGCCCAAATATTAACAAAATTAGAAATCCCTATTCCCCAGGGACAGCTGAGCCATCTCGGTATAGCATAGTGTATAATACACTAGGACACCATTAAGGGTCAATTACGTGCTCTGCCACTAGCCTGCTGCATGACCTGGGGCAAGTCACTTCACCTCCCTTTGCCTCAGTTTTCCCATTTGCAAAATGGGAATAGTGATACTGACCTTCATACAGTACTTTGAGATCTATTGATGAAAAGTGCTATAAAAGCTAGGGATTATTTTTATTATTAAGAGCACTATCCTGGTTACACTGAAGCCTGGGGTAGTACCTCCCACTGATGGTAATTTCTACGCTACAATAAAACACCTGCTGCTGGCCTGTGTCAGCTGACGCAGGCTCCTGGGGCTCAGGCTGCAGGGGCTATAAAATTGAAGTGTAGATGTTTGGGCTCAGGCTGGAGCTGGGTTCTGGGACCCTGGCAGGGGAGGGTGGAGGATCTCAGAGCCCAGGCTCCAGCCCGAGCCTGAATGTCTGCACTGTAAGTTTGTAGCCCCACAGCTGGAGCCCCGTGAACCCTTGTGTAGACATGCCCTGAGAACCATAGGAACAGTACTTAGTTTGTAGTATAACAATGTACTGTACATGGTCTGCTGTTTCATAAACGTGTCTTTTGTTTATGGAAAGAATTAGGAACCGTTAGTATGTTTGCAGAGTTGACTCTGGCTGTTTGCTTACCACACTGGGTAGCAGAGGCTAGGACTATGGCGGGTGGCTAGCTACTTCTAGAGTTGCTAAAGGAAATGCCTGTCCAGTTCTGCATTGTTACCATAATCTTGGACAAGTCTGGAATAGTCCTTACTGCTTTTTCAGCAGGGCGGGTATATTTTCAGTTGACTTTATAGTTTATCTCTGTTTTTGGGGGCTGCTGCTGGTACCCCCCCAGAAAAATGCAGTATTAATGGGCAACTGGAATTGTATTGGTGGGGGTTGGTTAGCTCTACCAGCCAGTGGGCCAAATTCTGCATCCTTGTGCAACTTGGTTGAAGCCAATGGGTTTGCACGGGGTGTAAATCAAAGTTGGCTGGTTCGGAATGACTATTATGTATTTGTCCTGAGAACCCTCAGTGGGTATCAGAGTGAGTATTTAATACATGGCCCCCATACTGGGGTGTGTGTGTGTGTAGTTATTTCCAGGGGATGAGGCCACCCTTCTTACAATGCAGCCTGGGAAATAGGAAGCCAGAGGAGAATGACTTTGTCTAGCTCAGGGATTGGCAACCTTTGGCACGTGGACCATCAGCGAAATCTGCTCGCGAGCCGGGACAGTTTCTTTGCCTGCAGCGTCTTCAGGTTTGGCAATCGCAGCTCCCACTGGCCGTGGTTTGCCGTTCCAGGCCATTGGGGGCTGCAGGAAGTGACAGCCAGTACATCCCTCGGCCCACTCTGCTTCTCGCAGCCCCCCATTGGCTGGAACGGCGAACCGCAGCCAGTGGGATCTGCGATCGGCCGAACCTGTGGATGCTGCAGGTAAACAAACCGTCCCAGCCCGCCAGTGGATATCCCTGATGGGCCGTGTGCCAAAGGTTGCCAATCCCTGGTCTAGCTCATTATTACTACCATTTGTATTACAATAGCACATAGAGGGCGTAACCAAGATCAGGGCACTGTTGTGCTGGGCAATGTAAAAACACAAGCTAAGAGATAGGCCTTGCTCTGAGAAACTTACAACCTAAATAGACAAGATGGACAAAGGATGGGAGGGGAAACAGAGGCCAAGTGACCTGCTCAAGATTATAGCAGGTCAGTGGCAGATCTGGGAATAGAATGCAGGTCTCTTGCCTTCCAGACAAAGGCCTGTGCTGTCTTCCAGCACTTGTGTTTTGGGTTTTAATTGCCATTCCCTCCCTGAGATTCTGGAATTGTTCTACTTCATTTTCTCACATTTGTCACCCACTGGGGTATGCAGGCTCACTCACTTCCAAGGGCCTGATCTCTGCCTTCCTTACACACCCCAAACACCCACTCCCTGAAACTCCGGGACATTTTCAAGGTAAAAAGCCATTCAGACAGAGTCTGACTTTGTTTTGCTCCTTATTAATAAATACTCTAATGTTCTACTGTGGTGATTTGTACCACTCTAGTAAACCTGCTGTAAGCAGTAGCCTTCTGGCAAAATACTGCGGGAAGGTTCGCAGCATAGTTTCAAGGTTGGGTGTTACAGCAAGGAAGTTACAAATTAAACAAATAACCTAATCAAAACCATTGAAAGTCTATGGGAGTTAGGTGCCTAACTCACATAGGGTATGTCTAATCTACAAAATTATGTCAACCTAAGTTATGTCCACATACAGCCACCCCAGTAATTAAATCACTTTTGCATGTCCACACTATGCTCCTTGGGTCAGCAGTGCACGTCCTCACCAGGAGCGCGTGCGCTGATTTAACTGTCAGTGTAGGGCATTGTGGGATGGCTTCTGAAAGGCAGAGAGATGTGAGCAATGCAGGGTCTACACTGACGCTGCTTCGAACTAACTAGATTGACCTAAGCGCTACGTCTCTCATGGAGATGGAGTTATTAAGTCGGCGTAGTGGGCGAGTTACGTCAGCGGGAGCAACGTTTTAGAATTAGGTCAACGTAAGCTGCCTTATGTCGACCTAACTCTGCAGCATAGACCAGGGCATAGATGCTTTTGTGAATTCCAGTCGGCACCTATCTATATCTTACAGCATCTAAATACTTGTAAATCTGGCCCTTTGTCTTTATATAGCATCCAGTAGAGGATCTCAGGTGCCTTATGAGCATTAAATGTTCACCACATGCCTCAGAGGCGGTCAAACTGGGGCACAAAGGGGTTAATTGAGTTGGTCATGGTCAGTGGAAGAGCCACACAGAACCTGTGAATCCCAGTTGCCACCTCTTCCCACTAGATAATGTTGATGACGCTGTGTAGAAAGTGAATGGGGACGTTCAGCTCCAACTGATCTGCCCAGAGTGATCTCAGTTCCTATTCATGGGAAATGAGCAAGACGGGGTAAAATGAGGTAGAGAAAGAAATAGCTCAGGCAAATATTCTGACTGAAATTAATCTCTCCGGGGCAGCAGGAGTTGCCTAAACTGTATTTGAAATGCTGATACTTCAGTAGGGGGCTAACTGTGCCAGTGATCAGACTGATAATTCCTTTTAAATTATTGTTTTACCTCACTCCAATCAATTACTCAAGTTATTTTGTTATCCCACAGATCTGTCTGTTAATGTCAACAAAATGATTACAGGCTGCAACAGCGTCAAGATGTTTCACCCACAGGAACGCTGGTAAAATGTTTATGGCACAACATGTTGAAAAGTGCATTTGATGTGTAAATGTCAAGCGTAATCAGCTTCCTGTCACTAGAAACAAAAAGTGGCACAATCACTGCCCCTAAAATGTCACACACGGAACTAAAGAGCTACTCTATTGCCGGTCACGCAAACCATCATGTAAATGGCCAGCGTTTGTGTCAGTAATTTCCTAAAGAATCCTGTGTTATTACAGCTATTTGCTAGATAGTGTTGGGCAGAATGTTTGATTTGCAACAATTTCAGTGGAGAGTGCTGAGTTCTTCCTCTGATGTAGGTAGTGCTGCAGAAGACACGGAAGTTTTTATATAAGAAAAGGGGCAATTTAGGATAGCAAATTTGAACACAAACCAGCCTCTTTTACTGGTGGAGCAAGCAACCACTTTCGAATGAATGAAAATACAAATCTCCCATGGCATGCTACATTTAGACACCTGCCAAGAGGCCTTTGCTAAATGCCACAGGGGTGGGCCTAGCCTGGCTACCTCCTTTGTTTTTGGACCCTCTTCTGATATGCTTTAATAATAATCATTAGTGCTTACACTGTGTAATCCTTTATATATTTAAACTACTGTGCAAACACTAGTCAATGAATCCTTGCACCGTCCCTGTAAGGTAAGTTCAGCAAATATTATCCCTATTTGATGAGGAAACTGCAGCAGAGAGGTGAAGTGACTTGTTCAAGGTCACACAGGTCAGTGGCAAAACCAGGAACAGAGCTCAGGATTTCTTGACTTCCAACTTTGGGCTCAGTCCTTGGCCCCACCACCTCCCAACCTGCTTTAAAAATGAACTGCAAAGGACTTCCTACCAGTCTGGGCCAAGCAAGTGCCTCAGCTCTCCTTCAGCATCTTCTGTAACTGGAGGAATCTCTGCTTGCCTTGCAGAGTCTTCTGCCTCCCACTAATGCACGTGCACTTACTTGGAATAGCAGTTGTGTTCACTCTTCCTCCATCTGTTGTGATATTGTTGGGCACAACTGGCTCTTACCTGTGGCAGCTCCTGTAATTCAGATGCAATGGAGCTCTTGATAGCTCTTCTTGTGGTTTCCTGCTTACAAAATTCCGATTGTAACTCTGAGGATTTTCCTCCTCCACTTCGGGGGCACATATCATACCTTTTTGCCCTCTCTTACGGTATCTTTAGTAAAAGCCAGGCAATGTACCAACAGAAACATTCCCTCAGCTGCCCTTGATCTTGATTAATCCCTTTGCACTGGAGTGTTAGGATTCGTCTCCTCTACAGACTTCTATCTCCATCTATTCTATGTTGGAGCTCTCCAGGGGGAGAAAATAAGACATCAATCAGATTTTCTGGCCTTGTACAAAATAATGTCGTGAGTTCTTTTGAATTTAAAAGGCGACTTCTTGAAGCCCACTAGGGGCTTCTCCACTGTCAATCTAAAAAATGTGAAAGTTGCCCAGATACCATGGTGAAGGGCTGTACAAAACCCTACAATAGATAAATAGATAGCTTTCACAAAGAAACTTTTACGAACTCCCTCTCATGTTACAGATGGTTTGCAATCCTGGTTTTATGGCAAAAGAATCTTAAAAAAAAGTCGTTGAAACAAACCAGTTCTGAATGGAAAAGGTATTGAAATCCTGAAGATTTAATTTAATATTTTTATTACATATTTTTGGAGCCCTGATTACACCCCCCACCCCCAGGAATTTATTTGCCTAAGAAAAATCATACCATGGATTACAAGATTGCAGGTTAAATCCACTGCTGTGAACTTATTTTTACAGCTCCGACTACACTTGTACAATTTGTAAAATCTTGTAACACCTTAAAGTTTTCAATACTACATCATGGAAGAAGGTACTGATATATGGATGAGCTAGACAGAAGACTGGATTTTCTCCTTCTGCTATCTTTTTGGCAAAAAAAGGGAAAAAAAGTGGAATCTCCTTCTTTTGAATGTACCTGTAAATAATTTCCTATAAATATTCTATAGTGAGTTCATGGGGTAATCAGAGAGACTGCCTCAAATTTGTCCTTCAGTTTAGGTGCAAGGTAAAAAACGTTGAGATTGTCTGTAGAGTATAACAACATGGAAAGTTGTGACTAGGGAAATAAAAATAAATTGTGCCAAAGATGTGCACACAGTGTGCATGGAATTACATCGGTAAAACCCCCATGGAACATACATGACAGCTAGGATTACATATTAGTTTGCATCTCAAATTTTCCAATACCTCATATTACACCTGGACATTTTGGAACGAAAGTCACTTCAGCCAGCACAGCATAACGATCATAATTTCCAGAAATATTATGATTATTGTATAACAATTCAATTAATAGATCTAATGAAGTGGAGGAGATTTTTTTCAATACAAATGTCACAGTAAGAGAGACCTCCATCTGATTGAAATGTCAGTGTGAATACTGGATAAGATCTCACGTTGCTGCTGATGTTATGGTCTTTTCCAGGCTTTGAATGTAATAAATACAGGAGTTATACTGCTCACTTTCCAGTTAGTCAAAAGGAAAAAAAAATAACATAATCAAGTTACAATACACAATTAGATATTATGTAGCCTTTTCTTTTTATATATCTATATAATCAAGTAAAAAAAGTTAAAATAGTTGGAAGTAAAAAATGAAAAAATAGCTGATTGTGTTTTTCTTTTTCTTTACAGTGATATGGTAGCAAATACAAGACAAATGCGTAATAAACCTTTACATAAGGTGTCTGGTCCCATCTCCAGCAATAGGGCTCAGTGCTCAGCTTGGAGTAGAAACTGAAATTGGTTGAATTTTCTTTGTTTTTGGCTGTAGCTTCTGTAGATGATGTGATGTGAGGAAAACATATTGCAAATATCCATCTCCAAGGTGTTTAACAAAAGACCTAAAACACCAGAGGGTGAAATTTTCCCCTTTGCAGGGAGAGCCAGCACAAGCAACATGCAAGTCCCACTTAAGCTGTCAATAGTGTATGCATCCAGTCTATTCCCTCTTACCATAAAAAGACATAGGTTCTATACTTTTCTTCCCCTCATTCCCTCCAGAGCCATTCGTTGCATGCCCTGAGGATTAAATGGGACATAAATGATGCCCAGGCCTTTTGCTAGACCTCTGCACGGGGTGAATTTCCCGCAGAATGTTACACTGAAATGTTGATGTATTCATTGACAAAGCTTGGCAAATGGTCACACCGAGCCCTATTTTGGCTGTAGAAAAGAAAGAAGTACTAGTTCCAGCATAAAATGAGATCAGATAGACAACCAACACAAACAGTATTTCTTTCCTGTTGTCTGCATAATAATAACATCATGTTTGCATATAGAACAGCTTTTGCATTATTGCTCTACTTATAAGAATATAGTAAGGAACTTATAACAGACTTGCACGTTACAAACTTAAGGTTCTTTGGTGAAGAATGAAAAAACAGTATTTTAGCTGAAATACATCTCAGAGAAGTTTTTGCTTTTATCTGTTGATCCTTTGGATTCTCTCACAGAGGAGGGAGAGGTACTGAGTCAGCTTTACCATGGCAACGATGGCAACCCCACCAACCATCATGCATGTTGGCCAGAAAAGCGAGTGGAACAGCACGTTGGAACTGTAAAGTTTGGTTAATATCACATTCTTCTGAATGCCTTCTGGGTCGTAAAAGCACAAGAAGCGCTGGTACTTCCTGAAATTTTCCATTACAACACTGACAAGTGACAGGGACTCTTCGTAGTTCTTGCCACACTTGGGGATGTAGGAACACTGGGAAGAAATTAAAAGGAAAAGAAATGTCTCTAACCAAATACTATTTCAGATGACAAACAGGAAAATCTCCAGCAGAGATTTCATAAGACTACAGTACAATTAAATGAATAGTAAAATAGTCATAGTCATGGTCACAATTATGTGCTCTTTTATAGTGGTTTCCATTTGAGGAACTCAAAGTTCTGTACAAATCTTAATGGAGTAATCCTCACCCTACCCTCTTACAGACACTTAGCCCCAGGGGAGAGGGAAGCACCAGAATGGAGCAAGCAGGTATTTCATTCCCCAGAGAGGTAGTGGCCAAACCCTGTACATGACCACAAACTGGGAACAGGTGGAAACTCCTTATACATTTCCTTTTTGCACATCCATGCAGAATGTATCCCCGTAATTAGGGGCAGTGGTTCGTCACATGGCCAGAGGGTGATCCTGGGTTCCGTGATTGATTTGGTCTGTGGGTAGCTCTCTTGCTCTCTCAGACCCCTCTCAGCATTGCTGCATGGCTGAATCTGCCTGCATTGGGAGAACAGCTGTCAGTGGGTTTGGGTTATTAATTAAATTTTATCAAGTGAGATTTGCAAAGGAAAAAGACATTTTGATTAAAATAACGTGACCTGTGACTTTTGATTTTTTTAAATATATAAACTTTCATAAACTTTCCCTGCTCTCTTTTATGACGATGCCATGACTTTTCATAACGTCCTGCTGCCCTAATAACAACCCATAGATTAACCTTGTAACAGGATTTGATTGATTCACTGGTGAGTTTATTAGCTGAGAATCTGATTTCCAGTGCAGCAGAGATGCTGGATGGCATTAGCAGACTGCGGCATTAAGGGTACAGCACGTCAGCACTTCTTTTATGAATATTTCATAGAGCAATAGAAACTAGAGATGGAAAAGACCAGAGAGGTCACATCTCATCCATCTTCCTGCTAGAGAAGGTTTGTTCCCTCCAGCATATTCTCCAGTGCTTTGCCCGCCATGAGGTTTCTCCAATTTCCCAGTAGAACCTCACAGATCACAGCCTGATAGGTTGCATTGTAAGGAAATGTTTCATGCGGGTCAGCCTGTGGTTTCCTTTATATCCCATTGCTTCAACTGGCAATTGTAACCCCAGCGTTTGCAGCTCTTGGGATTTTATTGCGAGTCTCGATATTCAGGTTTTGTTCTTAAAGCCCCCTGTGCTGGATTCCTGTGATTAGGTGAGCATCTAAGCCTTCATTTTTTTAAAAAGTAAGTTTCTGGCTCTCATGGTTGTGGAGAAAAGCCTGACCCAAGTACAGCCTAAAGGCTCAAAAAGCAGATGGAAAATAAAGAGAACCCCAAATTTATTATTTAAAATCTCATGATTTTTAAACCGGTCCGATATTTTGAGGGGCCTGACTCATGATTTTTGAATATTTGAGGTTGGCAATATATCGCTCTCAGTAATTCCTTTGCATGCTTGGTGTTTACAGCCTTCCAGTAGTGTGTTAGCCTGTCCTCCCCCTAACTGCAAATGGAGCCAAGCCAGATGGTACATATTTGGCCTTTTTAATGTTATCAGTCCCTCTAATCATGGGCCAATTCTGTGTAGTTTGTTAGGACTCAATTGTTCTTTTCCAATTTGCCCTGTGGGAGGGGTGGTATATAGCTGCCCCAACACACCTCGAAAATCTCTAGGCTGTAATAACGCCCCAGAGAATCACAATTCCTTCACTGCTATGGCCTTTGTCCGCAGGTAACTGCTTACTACTTCTGAGCTGTGCAGGTGAGAGGATGAGATTAAACAAGGCTCTGTCCATTCTCTGCCCTTCTTCAGCCATTCCCCATCCACTTGCTTGGGGCAAGAAATAGCAGGCACATAGACTCCTAAACATCTGTGAGGATCTGGGCCTATCTCCCATTGGGAGGATCTGGGCAATAGTGCCCACCTGACTACAGACTCCTGGACCCAAGGTCAAGGGAAACAGCTCAGAGGCCCTACATAGCCAGACAACACAGGCCATAATCTAGCTCTTAGTTTCCATCCAGTGTTGGTCATAGACAGTATATAAACGCTCAGCCTGGGAATAACTGTGAACTGAATTTGCTGGACTGGATTTTGGTTATGGAAGGGAATGAGAGAGGGTTGGGGGCTTAGCTTCGTTTGCCTGTTGCTTTAGTAATGCCTAGGTGCTTATATATTCTAGGAAGCCCAGACTATTAGTATGCAGATGAATTACAACACCAGGCCTCCAACTCTATTAAGTCTTTTGATGCCAGGGACAGTAGACATACCAACCCAGGAGAGGCTATTCATGGCAAGATGATTTTCAAATACCAAGCCTCCCAAGTGCAAGGATAGCTAGATATCCTATACCAGTCATTCCTGGGTCCTTGTAGTAGGAAGGATTTTATCTGTGCCAGGGTCCTATATATGCTGTACAAATCATTGATGCCTGTTATCCTAGGTGCTAAGTGCCAGGGTGCTTTAGAAGGCCTGTTATCCCAAGTTCTAAATACCCATGTGGTTTGCAGTGCCGTTATCTCAGGTTCTGAGTACTTGGGTGGTTTACAATCCCTGATTCAATGGCAAATTCCTAAAGCATCAGCGTGTGTTAAGCTTTAAACTGTGACATTGCTTCATCTTTCTAGCTGATAGTCTTTGCAGCCAGAGTTGTAGAACAATGCAGCTGCCTACGTTGTCTTTTGCTGCTGGCAGTTATGCTTAGGATTATATGTTCTGGACAGATCAGTGGCTGGGAAACAACCCTCCTAGTCCACCTGTCCAAGGTCACTAACCTACTAAAGGAGCAAGGTAGGCGCTGGCAATGAGGTGTTGCAAAGCTCCTGTGAATGACAAGTGTTTGAGTGCCTTATGTTTTCTGCTCTTCATGTTATTTATCACCATATCTTGTAATTAAATCTATGGACTATACAACACTTGTATCTCCTTAATGTCAATCACATGTAATATTAGAAATGCGCAGATATAAAAAATATCCAATGTCTGGGTCTCTGGGTAGCCGGATGTATTCCAGGTAGGCATAAGAAAACTGGCAGGGAAAATAAGAGAACTCTCCTAATCTTTTGATCCTCATTTGAAATAGACCCAAAATAGCCATATCTCTTGTTCCAAATTTGAAAAACAGTTTGCTTTGACCTTTCCGCTCATTTATTTTAAATATTTGCATATCTACATTTAAGAAGCACGAGAAAAGCGGTTCTTGTGATGTTTCTAATGTGTTCACATATAGAAGGAACTGGAGATCTATGGCGAGAACTCATTCTTGTAAGATTTGCTGTCCAACTTTTAAGATTCAAAGGTTTGGAGAATTCAGATAAGCGTCCAGATTTCTGAATGTCTCTCCAAACTGGAGAACTGAACCAGGGGCAAAATTCTGATTTCACCTCCACCACTTTTAAATGTGTGTTACTCTTGATTTGCATCAGTGTAAGGGAGAGTGGTGTAATGAGGCCTATTAAGTAACTAAACCTCACATTGTCTCTGTGAAATAGGCGATGGAAATACAGAGTCTCATTTACACCACCGTAAGGAGTAATTCCATTTATGCTAGTGGAGTTACACTAATGGAAAATTGGTGTCTCTGCAGCCCATCATTTAGGACAGGAAGGGAAGGGCACTGTCCTGTCCAGTGGAACTTGCAGGCTGTATAGGCAGTTGGAATGTCATTACTGGATGTGGAATTCAGCCTGGACACTATGGTTAATGATCCTGCTCTTCTAAAATCTGGTATGGGAACTTTAATGATCATATGGTCTGGTAAGGACCTCAATTTACGTCTCAGATGAACAGTGGAAGAGAGATATGCAGCATGGATCAAAGAAGAGAGCTTTGCCTCTTTGACTTATCGTTAATTCCCACAAAGCCCTTAGTGATTTGAAGAAATACTGTCCCCTGGAGGTGGGACAATGGGAAAAGAGAGTGGAACATGGGTGGCTCACTGCTACTGTCTCTTTCCCAGTACTCATACATCAGCAGGTTTAAAGGTAACTGAACTTTTTGTGGGTACCTGCTAGATCCCATTATCATTTCTGAATAACAGTTGATTCAGAACATTGGGGCCTTGGATCAGCACAGCAATCTTGGGCTGCAGCAGAGCTGGGAGAAACTTCACAACAGTGGGTAGACTTTTTGCTCCCATACTGCTCTACCGGTCACATTTGGCATTTAGCCAGCTGACCCCCAAAGGGAAGAGGATGGTCTACAAGGGAGAAGGGAGGAATGTGTAAGACAAGGGAATCGTAGCTTTGAGTTAGAATCCCAGCTCTGCCACTGAACTCTCCTTGGGCAAAATTTTCTCATAAGTTTAGCTCGTCATTTTTCTGATCATCCTGGCAGCCCTTTTCTGCAGCTGGTTCAGTTTGGACTTTTCTTTCTTGAAATATTTCTAGGAATCATTTTTGGGAAGTTCTATGGCCTCTGTTATACAGGAGGTCCAACTAGACCAGTGGTGGGTAAACTTCGGCCCGAGGGCCGCATCCGGCCCTTCAGACGTTTTAATCCGGCCCTCGAGCTCCTGCCAGGGAGTGGGGTTGAGGGCTTGCTCCACATGGCTCCCGGAAGCAATGGCACAGCCCCCCTCCGGCTCCTATGCATAGGGAAGACAGGGGGCTCTGCACACTGCCCCTGCCACAAATGCCGCCCCGCAGCTCCCATTGGCCAGCAAACAGGGCCAATTGGATCTGCAGGGGTGGTGCCTGCAGACGGGGCAGTGCGCAGAGCTGCCTAGCTGCACCTCCATGTAGGAGCTGGAGGGGGGACATCCTGCTGCTTCTGGGAGGAGCTGCTTGAGGTAAGCGCCGCCCAGAGCCTGCACCCCTGTCCCCCTCCCACACCTCAACTCCCTGCCCCAGCCCGGAGCCCCCTCCCGCACCTTGAACTCCTAATTTCTGGCCCCACTCCAGAGCCTGTACCCCCCAGCCAGAGCCCTCACTTCCTCCTGCACCCCAATGCTCAATTTTGTGAGCATTCATGGCCCACCATACGATTTCCATACCCAGATGTGGCCCTCGGGCCAAAAAGTTTGCCCACCCCTGAACTAAATGGTCACAATGGTTTGTTCTGGGCTTGGAGGCTTTAATTACAGTGAGATATAACAGTGATTACTGATACATAGTGTCTGTTCCTGACATCACTTATGTTCTGTGGATATAAATCAGGAGTAACCCCAGTGGAGAAGAAGAATTAAACTGATATACAGAGAGATCAGAATCAGGCCTTCCCCAACTGCTTGAAGTACTGCAACACTTCCAAGGCGTAACAGAATGACTCAGTAGTTTGAATAGAAGAGACTGCTGATCCTGTTTATTTTCCCCAGAGGCTGCTAGCAGCTGACAGTTGAGAAGAGAGTGCTATGGCTGTAGGATTGACAAGGGGCTAGGCAATAGTCTTTAAAGGCTAGAAATAAAATATGCACAGGGAGAGGAATGAAAAATCTTGTGTGAACTTCTGGGGAGATTAAAATAGCTCAATCGACACCCATTGACTTCCTGTTGATTCTGATCAGAAACTGACAGGAGTGCATTATATATCTCAATATAAATTGCATCTACTCCTTCCCTTAACCTTTTGGGAAGACAGCTATTTTAGACCGTGAGTCTTCTAGAGTAATCATTATTTCAAATCAAAGTGCATTTTCTTCAGTCTGAGCTAGGGAGAGAAGTGGAGAGCGTGGCTGCAGACACTGCAGTGTGTGTGTGTGTGTAGTGGGGGTGTGCAGCGAGCTGGAAAGATTATGCAGGTTTAGGCTGACCTTTGGAAGGTCACGTGTGTTGACCTTCTGGAATGTAAGTGCAGCTCTTGTCATAGTGTTGTCAGTAATGTTTGGGATCAGGGAGGCAGCTGCATGGTTTTTTTTGTGGGTGAGTAGTGGAGGTGGGTCTTAGGAATATGATGAGGTGGAAGGAAACTGACCACCAGGACCCTGTTGGCTCATAGAAAATCAAGCACTCTCATGTACACTTCCTCTCTCCTGTGCATGAGGTCCCTCTCCAACCTGTTGAATGGATGGCAGCTTGTCAGGTCTAGCAGTGGGGAAGTCCCATCAGCTATTCCTAGCCTGCCTCTCACAGCAGCAGTATATATTATTGCTTGCTAGGTGTCCGCAGATGAGGTTATAAATACAGAGGAAAAACAAGGTGGGAAGGGTACATAAAGAATTAGAGATAACAAGAAAGGGGCATGCTCCTTCATTTCAGAACCAAAACTAGTATCAGAAACATGAGGAATATTGCACATGGGGTGAACTGGCTTAGGATGCTTGGGATCCTGAAAGCACGTTGGCTTGTATTTTTCCTAGGCTGACGGACCAGTATCCAGATAAAATTATGGGATGCCTTGAACCACAGTGATGGAAATTAATGCTGTTTGCCAATGCTGGAGTGTACAGCAGGGTCTTCTAGCCTTGGTGTTTCATAAGAGAATGGCTCTCCACTGGGCCAATCAGCACCCAAGACCAACACTGCGGTGGTAGTGTGCTCCAGTAGAGAGGGCATCAGTCTGGGAATCAGAAAACTGGGCTTTTGCATTGATTTCCTGTGTGACCTTGGGCAAGTCACAACTTCTCCAGCTGTAACGTGGGGATAACGATGCTTTGAAATCCAAGGGATGCAATGTTAAGTATTAATGTTACTTAATGCAGGTTTCTTGCAGCACTATATGGGAGAAGGAAGTGGCTTATATGTCTGCTCTAGGGGGAGAGTCGACACAACTTTTGTAAATGGACATTATGCCTCATCGATCTATTTGAATTCTTTCAGAGGCTGACAAATATATGGACAAGGGTGATCAGGTTCATATAGTGTACTTGAACTTTCAGGAAAGCCTCTGACAAGGTCCCTCACCAAAGTCTCTTAAGCAAGGTAAGCTGTCATGGAATAAGAGGGGAGGTTTTCTCATGGATCAGTAACTAGTTAAAAGATAGGAAACAAAGGGTAGGAATAAATGGTCAGTTTTCACAGTGGAGAGAGGTAAATAGCAGGGGCCCCCAAGGATCTGTACTGGGACCAGTGCTGTTCAATACATTCATTAGTGATCTGGAAAAAGGGGTAAACAGTGTGGTGGCAAAGTTAGAAGATGACACAAAACTACTCAAGATAGTTAAGTCCAAAGCAGATTGTGAGGAGTTACAAAGGAATCTTACAAAACGGAATGATGGGGCAACAAAATGGCAGATGAAATTCAGTGTTGATAAATGCAAAGCTATGCACATTGGAAAACATAATCCCAACTCTACATACAAAATTATGGCCTCTGAATTAGCTGTTACCACTCAAGAAAGAGATCTTGGATAATTGATAGTTCTCTGCAAACATCTGCTCAATGTGCAGCGGCAGTCAAAAAAGCTAACAATGTTTGGAACCATTAGGAAAGGGATAGATAATAAGACAGAAAATATCATAATGCCACTATATAAAGCCATGGTACGCCCACACCTTGAACGGTGCATGCAGTTCTGGTCACCCCATCTCAAAAACAATATATTAGAATTGGAAAAGGTTCAGAGAAGGGCAACAAAAATGATGAGGGGCATGGAGCAGCTTCCTTGTGAGGAGAGATTAAAAAGACTGGGACCGTGCAGGTTGGAAAAAGGGATGACTAAGGGCGGATGTGATGGAAGTCCATAAAATCATGACTGGTGTGGAGAAAAAGGGTTATTTACCCCATCATGTAACACAAGAACCGGGGGGGTCACCCAATGAAATTAATAGGTAGCAGATTTATAACAAACATAAGGAAGTATTTCTTCACACAGGGCACAGTCAACCCATGGAACTCATTGCTGGAGATGTTGTGAAGACTAAAAGAATAAGTGGGTTCAAGAAAGGAGGAGATAAATTCATGGAGGATAGGCCCATCAGTTGCTATTAGCCAAGATGGTCAGGGACACAATCCCATGCTCTGGGTGTCCCAAAGCCTCTGACTGCCAGATGCTGGGATTTGATGACGGGGTAGATCACTCGATAATTGCCCTGTTCCGTTCATTCCCTCTGAAGCATCGGGTATTGGCCATTGTTGGAAGACAGGATACTGAGCTAGATGGACCATTGTTCTGACACAGTATGGCCATTTTTATGTTCTTATGAGATGACAGCCAGGTCTACACTTAAAATGTAGGTCAATATAATCACTCCCCTGAGTGATGTAGCTATGCCAACCTAACCCCCAGCATAGATGCAACTGGGTTGAGAGAAGAATGCTTCCATCAGCCTACTTACTGTTGCCTGGGGAGGTGATGTTTGCACAGTAATGGAAAAACCCCTTCCATCAAAGTAGGCTGCATCTTCACTACAGGGCAATGCCGTCATAGCCCCCACAGTGCAGACATGGGCAGCACGTCTACTGTGGCCTGTGGTTGTAGCCTAGCATTGTGCCTTGTGACCCAGACACCCCTCCCTATAGTGCATGTCAGTACCATAATGACTCAGACCTTCCTAAATATATCAGTCTGGCCACTACAGGACCAGACTCTGTTTTTTGTACTTCATTGTTGTCTGGGACCAATGTTTTAGCTTCCCAGCACAGACTGATGACAAAAGAGGGAAGAAAATGAAGTGGTTACTGATCGCTAGATAAGAGTCACAGTTATATACTAACAGGATGTGTCAGTGTGACCCTGACCTCAACTGTAACTGCTATGACTGCACAGCTGTCAGCCCAGCAGGGGTGGGTGCGTGCCCTGGTTGTGGCCCAAATAATGTAACCACAGAGCTGTGATGAGGAGAGGACTGCTAGCCTGGTAGCAGAGATTTGTTATGCTCATTTGAGTGTGCTGAAACTTGGAGTCTATGTTAATTCCATCAAGTTTCAAGAAGTCTGGTATTTAATAGACATTAATATTGAGGGCCAAGTCCCATTTAATACTGCATTTGGATTCTGATCACAGAACCACCAGCAAATCAGAAAAAAACCCTAGGAATCCTCCTAAGAGCAAAGTTTAACCTGTAAAACAACCTTGGGCTTGGGAAGTATTAACTGTGCCTACATTAGATTAAGGGGAGGCTGTGTTTGAGAGAATTTAAGAATAGATTTAGACAAACAAAAATCTTCAAACGGCAGAGTCTGGAGATCTATACAGAATCCTTTGATTTGTTTATACGCATTGTAGGACCAAAATGTATTTGAGTTGCTGTAATCAAAATACAGCATGAATTTCACTGGAGTTTGCGCATACATCGCCAGCAAACCAAGTCTCTGCTGTTTACTGGCTAAACTGATCTCTAAGAACCATATTTCTAAAGTAATACTGGATAGAGAATTAGCAGCTGCTGGACTTTACAACAGACAGAAGGCTGGGGCATTATCCTTTGTTTCACAATTTGATTTCATAGGAACTAGTATCCCAACTACAAGAGTTAATTATCCAACCGAATAACTAGCCTTGTGAAACCATTAAATGCTTTGACTAATTTCAATATCACTTCATCTTAATACACGAAGGTAATTTGGTCAGCTGAACTGCTGCCTCAAATAGAAACACAATGGGTCAAATTCAGCCTGGTGTAACTGAATGGGATGTATTTGCAGCTCAGTTTGAATTGGGCCTCTGTTATTGTGTCCAGATGCATATCATCTGGGGTGTAGTGGAGGGTTCTGGGATGATTTTAACTGCATCCTCAAGTAACTGCAGGAGCAAAATTGGGCTTGCAATAATTTGTGCAAATAATTGTGGATGCCAAGATGAAAGGCAGCTCCTGAAGCTCTGACCTCAATCCCCTGCTACTTAAAAGAATACAAACAGCCATCTGCAGATGGTCACTCACCACAGTCATGAACATTAACAAGCCCTGATACACATAGTAATGAGTCACCAGCACAAACGTACTCGTAATCTCTGGGAGACATTCGTTATAGTCTCCTGAAGATATTTGATCTGGCTCAGTCCCACTGGATTAAGTTTATTCTGGATTAATAGTGGTGCAGAGAACAATTTTTTCCTCAGGATTTTGAAATAATTTCAGGTATTAATAAAACAGGTGAGTAAAACTGAGCTGGTGTAAATGGAGCTATGTTGATTTACACCAGCTGAGAATCTGGGCTGTTATTTTTATATGATTTTTATCATGACAATATCCCTTCGATACACTTTCAGCATCTTCATGGCACTTAGGGGACCAAATTGCACTCCTTGGTCCATGGGTAACACTCTCCTGACCTCAACTGGGCTGCAGCGGTGTAAGAGAGAGAGCAGAATTTGGCTGCCATGTCCACGATGGAGATCTGTCTACTGTCAGATACAGAGCCATCACCTACCTCTGTTGCCATGCTGGCTAGACTTAGCTCCACATCGAGAAGGCCACTTCTATTCTCACTACCATGGACGCTGTATTTACTTTGCTAGAGGTGTCAGAGGATAAAGTACAACCATACGAAAAATGTGCATTGACTTGTGCACAGCTCACTTAGAATATCAATGTGACAGACACTCAGGGTGAGATTGTGTCATTAAGTCACTGCCCGCATTGGCAAAAGAAGGGGAGGACTGACAGCAGACCAGCAGCATCTCCCAGGGGGCACTTTGCCTCCAGCAGGTCCTAACTCTGCAGGAGAGACACACAACAGTGGTATGTGCTATACCTTTCTAACAGGGTGTAACATGTAGTCCCTCTGGCAGTCAGCAACCAACTCCATAGCTATTCACTCCAGGCCAGGATATGGGGGGACCCTGCATGGTGACACTAACCTTTTGTCTATACTGCATTTTGGAGCCTGCGGGAGCGAGCCTCCCAGCCTGGTTTGACACTAGGACTCACACTAGGACTCTAAAAATAGCTGTATAGACAGACCTTTGAAGTCAGCTTGGGCTGGACTGTGGGCTCTGAAGCCCACCTCCCTCCCTAAGCTTCAGAGCCTGACCTGCAACTTCAAAGGTCTGTCAACCCGGCATGGGAGGTTTGCTCCCACGGACTTCAAAATGCAGTGTAGACATACCTTAAATTCCCAGGCTAACGCAAGACCAGGGAGAACCACAGGGTTTGTCTGTATCCAGGAGCCTCAGTAAAAAATCCTCTATAATCATTAAAATCTGTTCTCTACCATGAGAGACTCTACATACCCGATGGTCTGTACTGATTCTACTCTACCCCATCACTCCTCTTTGGGGTTTCTAGCACTGTGTCTGTGCATGAATCTCCTAGGCCCGGTACATCGGGAGTGTGAGGACTGAAGCTGTACCTGACTCCTTCACAGGAGGGAATGTTTGTGCAGAATGAGGCACAATCCACCCCACAGCAATTCAACAAAAGAGTTCAGCTAACACAGCTGATTCTGCTGCCCCTGCTGAACATTTACGAAGGAGGAATAGAGATCTACTGGGAGACATAAGGCAGGGGCTGGAAGCCTCGTTACTTTAAAATAGAAAATGGATACTGCAAAATGAACAGCCCTCTAGAAATCCATTTGAGATGGAATTTGTTCCATGTTCCTACCTCAGAATTAATTTTCATCGTCTCTTCAGTGTGGTAAAGTAGGAGCTTTTGCCCAGAAGAAGTTAAGTTAACGTACACCTGTAGGCAGGGGTACTGAGAGATTTTCCAGCAGTCTGGACCACAGCTAAATGAGCAGTTAAATGATTCTGTGATGGATGCATTGAGGAGCGTGCACTGAGCCTCTTCTGTCCAAACACTAGGTAGAAAAGAGACAGGTTAGACAAATCACAGCAAAAATGGGCAGCAAAGTAGTAAACAGAGCCGGGTGTTACCTTCAGGGATATGATACTGTAAGTCGTTAGGGGAGAAGCTCTTTCATGAGACTGTTGCTTACAGGGTGGACTTACATTCTCAGTACAGCTCATCCATCATAGAATGGATTATTATTCTGTAGCATGTGAAGGTAATGTCTCAGGAATACAAATACAGTGGTTTCACATGCATGTAATGGCAACACACTTGGGTGGGTTGTTGGCAGTAGGGATTTAACCTGGTCTGTTAACCAAGGCTCTAGCAGATTAATCAATCTCTAATTGGCCTAGCCATTACTAGAGGGAGACAGAGCACCACACTGACTGGGCATGGACACGTGTTATGTTCTTCCATAGACAAAAAGCAGACAGGAACTTTTAGTTTGTAGAACACTTATTTGAGATTAAAGGGAACAAAGAAAGCTAAGAACAAATGTAAAACATGCCTGGGAGAGACCATGGTCTGCACGGCTCACTCATTAATGGCAGCCATCTTGAATTAACTCTGAGAGTGCACTCCTCAAGGCAGAGTAGGAGGACCAATTCACTCTTAAAGGTGAAGTACTTAGAAAATACCTTCATGGTTACATAGACACATTGTACCATATGGCCCTCCACCACCATATGGAATGCTACTTGTCAGAATACTTTTTCTTCTGGTACAGGTCTCACTAGGTTTTGAAGAAGATAAATCACTTTGAGAAATCATTCTGGAGAATTTCTGGTCTATCTTGGGTACATAAGAGCCTAACAGGGAGCAATGTACCATTTGAACCCCCCGATAGGTACTGCATCATGAACCTTATTTCTACTGAGATGGAAATAAGAAAATACAATCTATGACTAGGCTTTTCTTAGGGACAAAGGTCATTGGAGTACCACAACTGACAGCTATTCAGGAAATTCCATTAGTGTCCAGAGGGGGTCCCCCTCTCCCATTGGTCTTCCTCTGAACCTTGCAGGGAGCCCCAAGATGTTCTGGCACCTTTCACGCTTACATTGCAAAGGCTGTCCTATCTTTCTGCCACAGAAGGGCTGGGACATAGCTCATTCGAGAACATATCAACCCTTCTCCCTGATATAGTAAAGTATTCCCAAACTCTGCAAGCTGTGGACCAAGTATGAATCAGGGTTTGTCTACACAGGGACACTCAGGAAAGTTAATCTGAATTAACTAAAGATGTGACAAGATTATATGCTAAGTGATTTAAATGATCTCCTGGATAATTCTCTTACTAAGTATTTTGCTCTGGTAACAATTATAGTTGTAGGTTCCATGTATTAAAAATGGTTGATAATTAAAGTTCAATTATGGCATGATAATTCTGTTAATGATTATGAAAAAGTGTAGGATTTTTCCCCATCAGGGCAAGATGTATTTTGGTGTGTGTGTGTGTGTGTGTGTGGGGAATTGTTCTCTTTAAGGGGTGTGGCCTAATGGCTATTGCAGGAGAAATGACAGAGACTCCTGGGATCTATTCCTGGCTCCTTCACTTTTATTTCTCTGTACCTTATTTTATCCATGTATAAAAGGGTTATAATTACACCTATCTCACAGCTGAGTTTTGAGGCTTAGTTAATTAATATCTTCAAAGTGCTTTGATATCCTTGGACAATATGTCCTATAGCTCCTAACATAACTGATCTTTCCAAAAAAGCAATGTTGACATTAACAGCCTCCATAATTGACAATGATATTGCTAAGGAGGTCTGGGAGAGAGAGTGATTTTGAAATGTAAACACTCTTGGATGTTTAAACAGGCTTGATCTCTGTCTCTAAAGTTTAAGATCTGTCTGGATTTAAAAAGGGATGAATAATTTTATGCCTGGGAATAAGATGCAGGGCAACTAATCCTCATGCATCACTGCTCATCCTGAGCATTGCAGAGGTCAGGAAGGGATAGTTTCCTGCAGGTACAGCATTACACAATGGATGTTTCCCCCGCTTCCTCTGCAGAATCAGGTATTGGCCACTGGCAGTGGTAGGATATTGGGCTTGATGGACTGATGGTCCAATCCAGAACGGCACATTCTTTGTTCCCATGTCTTCATGGATCAGAATAGAAAAGCACTGCTGACAGCTCCATCACAAGTCTAGGATGGAGTCTAAGTAGGGCTCATGATTGAAAGTTACTCTGAAGCACAGCCAGTGAATCAGAGGGCAAACTTTCTGGTCCTTAGCTAAGAAGGGAAGCTGTGGAAGGACATCAGAAAAATTACATGCAGTATAATAACTATGAAAGATGATGTCTCACTTCTAGCAAATTACTATATTTCAACAGGATTTTACTTGTTAAAATGAAGGAATTAGCTTACATGAGAACTAAATGCTATAAAATAGCATGATCCGTTTTCCAAATTAAACTTCCATTTTTCATTTGAAAGGGTATTGTTTCTCTAGGCCACTGAATATTATTGCTGCTCCCTGCTGATACTTACAGTATCATATCCCTGAATAGACAGGGGCTCTATTTTACAGCGATAGCCACTCCATAGTTTATGGACTCCAGGAGGCCACAGACCAGCTGTTAAAGATATTACACAAAATCTATATTGTGAGGGAGAAGGTGTTTTCAGAATCCAAAACTGTTCATTTTCCTCCCACTCTAATTAAACAGTGACAAATCTAAAACAGGTGATCAGGGTTTTGTCAGATACCGTAGCACTGATTCTGCTCTTGCTTACACCAGTATAACTCACCTGTCTGCAGTGGAGTTACTCCTGATTTATAATGGTGTAAGTTAGAGGAGAATCAGGCCATCCTGATCAAAGGGCAGTATGAGGAGAAGAGAAATCATTAAAAGGTCAAAGCAGGGAGGGAAATGAAATCAGCCGAACCAGAAATTCCAGGAACAGTGTAACCACAATAAATATACCTCTGCATGTATGACCGCAGCAGCGTAATTCCCAGGAGGAAGTACATCATAATGGAGCACACCATCATAGTCAGTCCTAGGAGTATGGCCCGATCTTCTCCTGCTTTCAGAGCTGTGACTGTTTTCCTTTTGTCCAGTAGATCGTGATCCCTGATTTTTTGGTAAATATTTCTGAGGTTGAAAATAATACATTCTTATGTGAAGTTTATATTTAACCAGTGAACCCTCTAAAGGGTGGGTAGTTCCACCACCACTTCCATCTCATGCGTGAGAAAGGTTCCTCAGATGTCTTTTTCAGTGGATTCATTCTGACCTGGCAGGGAATTAATTCACTTCCAAAATATTTTACAGTCATTCCTGAAAAGGTAAAATCCTTATATTGCAAATATAAACATTTGGACACTTGGGCCAGCTCAGTAAATCCATCTCTGATGTATCATCGACTCCAATGGAATTACTCCACAGTTGAATTTTGACCCATTAACTCCAACTCTTGCCCCATTCCCCTGAACATTATTAGGCATTTTGCTGGGTGTTTTCTTCAGGGCTAAGTTCATTATAGTAGCCAGGCCAGAAGACAATATTCACCGAGAAATGTCTGAGGGGACCTCATAACGCATTCTTTCTCATTTGCCTATGGGTTAGTAAAGGAGTCTGATTCAAAGCCCATGGACGACAATGGAAGTCTTTCCATTGACTTCCATGGTCTTTGGATCAGGCCCTTATTTTCTATTTTTGAAATGTAACTCATGGGAATACCTCTTACGCATTACAATTAATACCCTATCTGAAAATTATCCACCAAAGCTACTTTTCCCCTGCAATTAAGAAAAATACAATAAACTATTCTCCCCTGCAGCTGAGAAAGTCCTTTTCACTTCCTATGTCCTTTCATCTCCAGGCCTTTGATGATTCAAAGGTCACGGGGACAGAGTGACAGGGGAGGGATGTACTTGAGTACATTTCAAACACACTCAAACTTTGTGGGTTTAAAATGTACTTACAAACCTGAAGCTGATCATAAGCTTCTGTGTTTTCTGTTAAGATTCTTTTGAATCTTCCAGGCAGCACCCGATGCATGTAAGCCGCATACCTTTGAGCCTGGGCACCACCATAAAATGGCCATAGTAGTACCACCCGGAAGTAGTTCATCTTCTACTGTCTGCAAAATGGCAGGTGAGCATCAGAATGAGCATTATTTTGGGTTCTAACAAACCTGCAACTCATCTAAGCTGAAACTATCACATTTCATTTGTTCTTATTAGAAAAAACCAGTAGCATGTAATCTACATTAATAGATCAAACAATGCAATTTCCAACAGCGTTGCTATTACATACAGGGATAATACTGCAATCATTTTAAAAAGAATGGTTTTGATGGAAAATCATAAATGGGACCTCCAGGAAACAGGAAAATAATTTTACCACAGGTCCCCAAACCTTTGCAATACTTTTGATGAATCTAAACGGAGTTTGAGTTTATAGTGAGAACCAAAACCAGAAAAGGCACATGAGGTTTGGTGTTTTGTAGCAAAAGTTTTGCCCAGCTCTTGTTAGAAACTCTCAAACATTTCAACATACCTAAAATACAATGGGTAAAATCCTGGTTCCACTGAAGTCAATGGGCGTTTTGCCATGGACTTCAATGGGCTAGGATTTCACCCCTCCTCTCTACGTTTCTTCTATTACTACTGATATGCCAACTGTTTTTTCTTTGAGCTTTTCTAGTCATTACCTTCTCCAGATAACAATTTTCTTTCCCAAGTTTATGAGTTCACTTCTAATTTACTTCCTTAGATTTCCAGGGTTTCTCTATAAAACCTGGTTCCTTAAAGACTTGCTACTATTTCCTTTATTGGAAACTAAACAGTAATTCAGCCTATTGAGATTTTTTGTGGTGTTGTGGGGAATCTTTTGTGATTTTATTGGATGCTGTTGCCTTCAAAGAACTGATGTAAAATAATAGTCAGATGTTACACTCCTTCTATTATTTATCAAAATGTATTTAACTTTGATAGCTGCTATTAAGATATGCATTGCTTCCAAATGAAAGTAGGCAGTAAGGTACCAATAGTCATACAGTTCCAGAACATTAGCCAATCACACAGCTTGACTTATGTCAGTCTGTAGATGTAAACCAGACACAGTGCAATCAGTCTCTAATGTCACCAGAACATAAAAGTGATTTAAATGGACGATTTCAAAACAAACAGCTAATTGAAAATACTTACAAATGTTTCCCATGTGGCTTTTAGCCAAGAAGTGTGCAATGAAAGGTAAAAAGTTGGACTATAAGGTATGTTGTAGAAACAATCTACCTACAAGGTGACTGGAAACCGAGCAGTGTGTGGGGAAAATCTGCCAGTTATGTTTTCAAGACCCCGGGGCCACGGAGAATAAGCATCTGCTGATGAGGTCATGTCAGAAGCATTGACAACTATTTTTCTGTTGCCATTGTTGATGAAAAGCCCTAAAAAAAAGATGGAATTTGATGCATTTTATGTGATGTCTTCATCCCCTGAATTGCTGCTATAAGTGAGTGTGGGTAACAGTTGAACACTGAGCAAATATATGGCTAGACGGTGACTTGAGGCACGGATCTGAGAATGTGGTGGTGTGTCAGATGCACCAATGCACGCAGCAGCTCCAGGAGATACAGCACTAAGTATGCTCCCCTGCTTCCCCCTTGCTCCAGCGGGTTAGTGGGGGAACTTGCTGCTGGTCGAAACCGGCAGCAAATTCTGATGCTCTCCCTGCACCAACCAGAAAAAGTAAGAGGGGGTGGAGCCACGAATCTGTGCATTCCCTACATTCCTGGCCCATCTTTTGCAGTGAAAGCAGTCAGATGGTATGTAGCACCTGTTTACATCTATGAACCCTCACTCGATGCCTGGGTAGCCTGCACAGTGGCATAATGGGAGATCTTACCCACATCTGACTCGCTTGTGTGGGTGTGTAGTCCAAATCACAAACTAACCCATAAACCGCATGTCCTGCCACCAGCAGAAGCACCACTCCCTCATTTCAGCTGGAGTAGCAAAGTTATTTTACTGGGACAACTGTCCTTCAGGTCAACACAATGGACGATCCTACTAAAATCCACTCTGTAGTATGTGGCTGTGTGATGGAGTGGTTTGGGCATATGTGTAATATGTGCCTCTCTGTTGGGTGGGATTTGTCAGATGTGAACCATTAGCACAGTGGAGGAGCTGCTGTCACTGGGCCGATAGAGAGCTATGCTTAGGCAGCTGATTTCTGTTCCTGTTGCTGCTTGGACACAATGAGCTCACTACTGCAGTGTGTATAAATGGAGTCACAGATCAATGCATCCCGGCCATTACATCTTGATGATTCACTCTAATAACTGAGCTCATATGATAACTCTCCACATGTCTAATTGTTTTCTTTAAAGTCCCAAGCATGAGAACATGGGTTCTCCCAGGTCCTCTCTCTCCCTGTGTACAAAGGAACTTAATGTAAATGAGCCCAGGTGGACAAAAGGTCTTTGCTCCTCCTACTGTTTCTCAGTTGCCATTTCCACCTGATAAATCCCCAGGTTCTCCTGTCAAATGGCTCTCATCTGATGCAGCTCGGATGACTGCACACTCTGACGTGACTACTACGAGAGAAAAATTACACAGGGCTGTGTTGTGTAGGATGGGGGTGGAGCAGAGGGAATCTCTTCCTCTCAATTCCCAGTATCTCTGCAGTGTAGTCAGCACCTTATATGATATCTGAGTCCAGGCAAGAGCTTAGGGAGACCCTATGCAATGAAACTAGGCCGCACAGGCTATGTCTTGGCAGTCTGGGAACTAGAGAGACAAGGAGATCTTCAGGGTCTGTTCGAATCTAGTGGCTTGAATAATGAATCCTGTTTATGTTCATTACAGTCAAGAACTGTTCATTCTCCATCACAAAGGACACTACATCCTCTTAGCACCAGCCACAGTGATAGGAGGGGGCCTTGCCAAATGCATCCTTCTATACACTAAAGTCTCAGGGGTCTGGTCTTCTGACTTGAGGGTGTGGTCGAATCAGTGCTCCTGTGCATATGCTGAATTTGTCACATACATTAGAGAGGGGTTCATATTATATCTTTTTAAAAGGAGAAGCAGGGTGTGCTAGAGGGATGAATGGCTCAGAGACCCTCTAAACAGCCAGCATTACTCCTCTCCACGCATCTTACATTTTATATGCAAAATCTTGCCCTTACTCAGTATAGCCATGTATGTGCTAATTCCTACATTCTCTTTGGCAGCTGAGAACTCGAGATCCCATCCTGAGAGGTGTTGATTGTTTACAAAACTCAACACAGTCCTTAGGAGCTGTGGATGGTCCCAAATAGGTCCCAAATTGGCAGGGTCTGGGCGCACTGAAGATGTGAGGAATAGGACTCTCAGGATTGCCCCCCTAATTCAAGTCTCCCATAGAAAATCTACAATAATTTACCAGCCGAGCTAGAAGGACATACTTTGGATTTTGAAAACAACCACGAATCAGACCAAGAAATCTCATCCTTAATGGGTTTAATGGGTTAGTTAATTTAGACACTTCCTAATCTGACAGCATGGTCATGCGGATGTCAGATGGGAATACACATGTGCTTGTATTATTCTAAATAACTTTGAATCCCGATTCAGTTCTCTGATATCACAGTTGTTATGTGGATATCATTCAAATTACCTCATGCCAGGCGTCTTTAGTACCTGAAATCCTTGAATGTAGAGGTCAAATCCAAACCTCCCTCTCACCTGCAAGGTTCCTGGTGCTAAATGCTCAGTGACCTTTTTGCTCAGCAGCCTCTGTCCCTTTCATTTATTTAAAAAAAACAGCACATCTGTATGTGGTTGCATCATGTTTGTTGTAATGAGAACTATAGTAACACAAGCAAACTCAACTGGGGGCCTGATCCAAAGCCCATTGAAGTCTATAGAATGACTCCCATTGCATTAGATCAGGCCAAACAAGGTCACATAAAACCCTCCAAAAAGACATTCCTCAGGTTTGCCAAGCAAAGGAACTTGGGCTAAAAATAATAGAAGACAATTGAGAAATGACCGAGGGCTTAAACAGCCTTCTTTAGGGCTCCCAAAACTTAAAGGGTGACATTTGAAAAAAACAATGTCTAAAATGAGCATGCATTATATGCAGTTTCCAGCCTTACTCCTTCAAATACTTATGCCTGTGAGTAACTTTACATGAGAGTAGCCTACTCATGTGTAAAGTTGCTCAGGTGCATAAAAATGGTTGCAGGATCGGAGCATTAGGTGCTTATTTTTGAAGATACGCCCCCTCAAAAGTCTGTGGTTGTGGGGTTTTGTTATGGGAGCATCTTATTGCTCCATCCCATAATCTCCCTGTATGATGCCTGAAAAACAAATTCCTATGAAGGGATCATTTTTGGGGGTTGTTTCTCTATAATTCACTCCTTATTTGAGATGGTGATTTTGCAGGTGACCTTGTATGTACTAAAATCACTGCAAAGCATAGAGTTCCTCCTGTTAGCACTCCATTAACTCCTCTCCTTTTGTATTTCTGAGACCGTAGTTGAGATGCTCTGATTTCGGTTTTCTATTCCATCCCATTCACTCTCACAGAATATCATTTATTACTTGCATGGCACTAGGAGCACCTTAGATATGGGTGTACGGAGATGACTGGGAAATTAACCCAGATCCACTGTGTCAAAAGCAGCAATGGTAACTACTGTCTTGCCAGTGCAAGGAGAGGTGGTAACTGTTGTACGTGTAATGGCAGCTGCTGATCACAGAAGGCCATCAACGGCTCCCACTGAAGCCAATGGGAAAACTCCCATTGATAGAGTGACCGTATTTCCCTACGCTGAATACAGGGCACCTGGTAAAATTACTTGTATTCAAGCGAGTTCAATGGCAATCAATCAGAACTATGCAGTACAAACATTTAAATTAACATCAAGTTGACTGAGCCCCTGTGAAAAAGAAATACTGCGTAATTGGGTTCTTTTTATTTACCTTCTTATCTTTAAGGCTTTAGGGTTCACATGGGGAGAGGTGACACAAACACACACTCCCGTACACCTCTCCCATATGGGGGGGTGACCGACTGACCCGACCCTCCCTGGCCGACGCTCTCCACCCTCCATGCCTGGGGGAGCCCCTGGGACAGACCCACCTCTCCTGGTACCTGGCGCCATGTCTTCCCAAGGCAACACGTGGCGGGGGTGTGTGTGTGTGTGTCACATGTTCCCCTCCGATTTCTGCCAGGGTTCACACCAGAATGTGGCCAGCAGCAGCCTTTCGGCACTGTGCGGGAGGGAAGGGACAGGAGCTGCTTCCAGCCGCAGGGGAGTGGGGTTGGGGGAAAGGGATGACCTGGCCTATGTCTTTGAAGAGCTCATCTCTCTCCTCTCTGCCATCCCCCCAGCTGAAAGCAGCTTGTCCCTTTCTGCCCGCATAGTGTTGCAAGACAGCTAACACCTCCAGGCTGCTGCTGGTCACCAACATAACCCAGCTGCCTACTTTGAGCAAGAAGGGGTTAAGCCCTAAGGATGCATTGTGCACTAGGGCCCAGGGTACCTGACTGCAGAGGCTTCAGTGAACCCAGCCAGACAGGTGGCTCATCAGGGGAGGGTGCCTAGAGGATGGAGCAGCCCCATGCTCCCTGGGGGCAGGACCCAGGGCATGCGGGCAGTGGGGGTGAAAAGGGTGCTAAGCCCCTGCTCGGGGAGCTGCTGTGGAGCCTGCAGGTTCGGGGCATGACAAGGCTGGAAATTGCTTCCCCTCCCGCCACTCCAGAGCTTAGCTGAGGGGCAGAGAGGCTTCCCTGTGCCAGTGCTGTGCGGGGCTTTAGCACATTCAGGGCTCGGCTCCTCCTGGCCAGTTCCCTGGGCCAGAAGATCTTGGGCTTTCCTGGGGCACCAGCCCATCCTTAGAGGTTTTTAAGGTCAGGCTTGACAAAGCCCTGGCTGGGATGATTTAGTTGAGGTTGGTCCTGCTTTGAGCAGGGGGTTGGACTAGATGACCTCCTGAGGTCTCTTCCAACCCTAATCTTCTATGATTCTATGAAGGAACCTGCCGGCCAAGCTGTTGGTGAGCTGAGCACTCCAGTCACAGGCTGGTTCTCTCCACAGCACTGGATGCGCACCGCGGGGGTGGCGGGGGGGGGAGGAGGAATATGGAGGAGTAGCAGGGCTAAGGTGTGTGTGAAGGGGCAAAGCAGAGACAGGATAGCGAGAGGGGGAGCACGTAAAGGGCCGATGGGTGGGCAGCCGAGGTGACACGTAACCAGCTGACACCTCGTGCCGGCCTGCACTCACCAGCCACCGCAGCTCACTGCGCGCAGCCAGTGCCAGCCGGAAACGGGACTGGGGGGGCAGGGTCCTGCTGGATGAGAGCCGGCACGCAGCGGGGGCTGTGCTGATGGACCAGCGGGGGAGCGGCCGGCTCTACGCGTTCGAGCTTTGCCCCGCCACCAGCCTTGCAAACCCACCCCCATTATCGGCCACTGGACCCCCCCCCCCACTCACCGCTGGTGGGCAGGCAGCTGGCGAGCAGGGATCCGGCCGGCAGCAGGACCCACCAGTACTGATGGGGGGAGAGACAGAAAATATGGGAAAATTTGCCTATCTTTTTTTTAAAAAAAAGTCAGGACACCTGTAGATGGGCTTAAATATGGGACTGTCCCTTTAAAAATGGGATGTCTGGTCACCCTACCCATTGAACTGAATAGAAGTAGCACTGGGCCCATATTGCTGCTGTTTCCTTACGAAGCAGAATATAATGAATGTAATCAAGGCATACTGTAGACAGTGTCTCACTCCCTTAGACGCCTGAATTGTCTGTGCTGCTGGGTTACAGCGTATATCCGACACTGGATGCAGGTGGTATTGACTGCTGAATAACTACCCAGCGCTGGAAAGAACTGACTGTGTCTCTTTGCAGAATGGTACGAAGGGTCTGATTGTCAAAAGTGCTGAGCACTGACAACATCAGTGGGAGCCCGTGGGAGTTGTGTGGGGCTCATTAAATCAAATCTCCTGTAAATGTCCATAACAAGGCTAACCTTGGACAGCCCTTTCCAGTTCTGGGTATAAATACAGAAGAATGTATTTTTTCAGACCAATAAGCATTTAAGGGGGACATTTTCAAAGGCACAGAGGGCAGTGCCTTTGAAAATGCCATAATCCCACTGGTAGTCAATGGGAATCGGGTGCAAAACTGGCCGCTTTGCCTTTGAAAATCTCCCCCTAAATATTTTACAAAAATACAGCTATATAGGACCAGATTTTCAGAAGAGCACAGGCTCCACGTGGGGCCAGATTTTCAGAAGAGCTCAGCTCTCATTTAAGCACCAAAATAACTGGGCAGATTTTCAGACGAGCTCAGGAGGTTTGCTGCAGGTTGAGCACCTAACCCCGAAGGACATTTTCCAAAGCAGAGGCCAGCCAGCCGCAGTAATATCCCAGTAGAACCCACTGGGGTTGTGGATGCATTTATCTCTGTTTTTGCTTCAGCAAGGGCTGACTTTTTGTGATTACATTTCATAGCCAGTGCAAGGGGGATGGAGGAGAGAGAAAAAAGGAAGAGAAAAAAGGGAAATGCAACCGAGTGGTGGCGAGAAAGGTCGCCTGGCAAATCTCACTACAAACAGGAGAGGTTTTGGATGGATGGGGCTGGGCACTAGCGAACAATTGTTCTCTCATCAGTGATATTTAACTTCTTTCATTCCCAACTGAGCGATGCCTTTGTCTATGGACTTTAAACCTCTCCCCTCCTTCCCTTTCATTCTCTTGTATGTAATTCCCAGCTGCTGAAGGAACTCTAGTAACTTGCACTGTTCCTTTGTCTCCTTCAACCAATCCCCTGCACCAGCACCACTCAGATGAGCTGGCCTTTTCATAATAATTAGCTCACTCTCATGCCCTAAGTGATTGTGCAATACCTATAGGCTTGGAAGGATTAGATTTGCATCGGTAAATATCGGCAAACATTGATTTTGCTGCACACGCACAAACTGACAAAAATATTTCTATCTAAATTTACAGATAGGCAAGTAAGAAAAATTGTGCTTGAGAACTTATTACAGTTTGATTTCAGGATATTTACTTTGTATATTTTGACATGTGATGTGGACAATGTGTGTATTAATGGTTATAAAGCTTTAACTTTTTGAATCTCAGCTATTGCCATTACGTAATTACTGTCTGACCACCCCCCATAAGTTCTGTGAAAATTTAAATTGATAAAAACTGAAAAAATGCTTGAAACCCATAATTTTACACAACCGTGAACATTTAAATTGGAAAAAAATTGAAAAATGCTTAAAAATTAATGCCGTTATCCATCAAAATTACAAAACAAAATAAAAATCTAATACTGTACTGCATGTCCTCTCTATTTACACACACACACACACACACACACCTATGACAACTCTCTAATTTCAGCATGTGCATCGTATCAGTGGGATGCATGGAATTTATTTAGAGTGGCGTTCTGGGTTGGACAGCAAAAGTGTTGGGGAGAGTGTTGCTTGAGCAATGGTAGCTGGAGGCATGATCCTGCAGAAAACAGAATGTCGTTGCTAGCCTTGGTGGTGGGGTTGTGCTCATGTGTGGTGACTAGCACATCTGTAAAAAGGTTCAGGGTGTGCCAGCCTCAGAACCGAACTCCAAGTGCTAGTGACCGGGGGGGCGGGGAGAGACCAGAAGGACCTTGGACACACATCCAGCATGTCTGATCAGACCCCTTTTGGGGTGCTGCACCAGAAACCCCCTCCATTTATCAAGCAGTTCTATCCTAGAAGTCTCTGGCAGGGGAACACTGGGGGGCAATGGCCTCTTGCATCCATCCCTCCCTCCCTCTTCCCCCTTCACAACCACCTGGGGAAAGCCAGGGTCTGACGCTTCAGAGAGACCCCGGTTTAAAAACCACAAAACACAGTAAGTGCCATTGCAGTTTACCTTTTCTCGTCATGTCTGTAAGATGTGGAGGTCCGGCCACTGGTCCAAATAAACATCTTAGAGGATTGCCCAGTGGTGCCTTTCCTTACTGTGGAGGTCTTGGAGGGATGACGGAAGGACCTAGAAGGAGAGGGATAGTCTCTGTCAGTATTCATTTGAAACACACCAAATCATGTTGTGTCCATCGTGCTAAGTTCCCGGGCCTGGATTCCTATCCACTTGGCAGTGCTCAGTGGGCTCTGTGCCAAGGAGGTGGGCCTTCTGATTATTCGAGGCGATATGTAAAATAACAGAGATGCCCTCTTTGTACCCTTCCAGGAGCTTTGCTTGACACAAAGTTATCTTCTACTTTTTTCTCTCGCTCATTTGTTTTGCTAGCACTGGCTCACATCAGAGATAAGATGTCGTTTCCTTGCCTGTGCTTTACTGCCTGGACAAACGCTTGCTTTGCTGTTGGATCAACCTTGCACACACTCTGGAAAATGAAAACTTCACCTTGGGGTGAACTTCAAGCGCTGGCTAAACAATAGGCTGGAATCTTTTGCTGTTCCCATCACTTTTGTATGCTTTCCTCCTTGGCCTGAGACCTCTTGATACATTTGTTCTAAGCAGCCATAGATTTTAAATAATTATGTGAGCCCATGATGTATTCAGAATGCACTGATCTGTCACCAAACTCATAGTTAAATCTAACTGCAGTTACAGTCCCTCTCCCAGCTGGCATTCTGATTGGCGCTGCTTGAGAGAATCATAGCAACTTGACTAGGTGCTCCATTGATGCATGCAGAATAAATGTTGAGGACAGTTTGTTTTCCTTTTTCTATTGCTCATATAATGGATTAACTCTTTGACTGCCAGGATTCTTAGCTGGCTCTTAGGCACTAATATAATAAACATGATTAATAAGATCAGGATAAGATCATCCATGGGCTGATCTTTCTGGTGAGTCTCTGCCAGCATTATACCTTTTCCCCAGCACGTCAACATGATGTATATTAATTAACAGGTTATGTATCTGTTACAGTTCATTATGGGCTCAGTCCTGCAACCCTAAATCAGTCAAAATTCCCAGTTGGGTACCTTGCCTCAGTAAAGATGGAGTTGCAGCACCTGGAGCTATTTATTCTTTTGGAAGTCTATCTGATATCACTATAGACTATAAAAGGATTTATTGTTCCAAACCTGTTTAGCTGACAGAGTCATGGTTGTCTTAGAAGCAGAACCAGGATTTTGTTTTTTAAATGGGCTTCAATTAATTTCCTCCTACTGTCCCCTTAATCTACACTCCCTTCAGCAAATTCTCCCACTCTTAAGATTTATGTTTTCTTTCATACCCCCAACCCACTGCCCGCCTGGCACAACCTCCCACTTCATGTCTGCCAAGCAGGCTCTCTATCCTCCGCCTGCCATAGCTCCTTCCTACTGCCTTCTAATTTACAGTGATTTCCCTAAACACTCTCTGAGCAAAACTGCTGCCCGGGGCTTTCTCCTTTCTATGGCAGGGCATGATACCAGTAGCATTTCATTTTCAGAGCTTATGATTTAAAGAGGGGAGAAATGTAAAGGAGTTTTGATCTAGGGTTTTGGTTTGGACTCACTTCTCTCTTTTAATTCATCTCTACCTAGGTTTGCCAGGATCCAATTTACTTCTTTATAATTTTGATGGATGTTTATTTTTAAGCATTGTATTTTTTTATCTATTTGAATTTTCACCAGATTATGGGTTTTATGTATTTAACATGTTTTATTGCTTTAAATTTTCACAGTTGTGGGAAATTGTGGCAGGGGGGAGTCAGACAATTATTTAATGACAGTAGATGTTGAGATTCAAGGAGTTAAGGCTTTTTAACTGTTAAAGCACAAGTTGTCAACCTCACCTGTCAAAGTATACAAAATAAATATCCTTAAATCAATCCCTAATAAGTTCTCAAAAGAATGTTTCTTACTTTGCCAATTTTATTTATCATCAACAGAAATATTTTTTGTCACTTTGTGTGCATATGGAAAAATCAATGTTTACCAACATTCACCGATAAAAAGCTAATCCTTCCCAACCTAACTATATCTCAATTGGTTCTGAACACTCATCCTTACAAACAGGTGACTTAATGATGCTCAGCATCTCACCAGATCGGGCCCTTGATTGTGAAGTTCCTTTGGGCAGAGGCCATATCTCATTCTATGATTTGTAAAGCGCTGTGTGCATTTATTGCTCTGTGGAGCAGGACTCAATAATAAAAATGAAATAGTCTGGATTCTAAGTGCCTTAATGTAAAAGCTTTTCATATCTCAGTGGCCATTCCCTAGCTCACTGAGAAATAAACTTGGCTGTTCGTGGTTTCCACTGAGGGTGCACATGCATTCCAGAGTGCTGTTTGTGTAAAAAAACATGGTGTAACGCCACCATCTACAAAGTCATACAAGGGCTGATTCATGAATTTGCGTAGCTGTGAACCTGACTGAGACAGATTTGGAGGGAAAAAACCAGAGCTAGATCTGAGTTGAAATTTAGCTTTGAGTGTGAGAGGGCTGGAATCCAAATCTGGATTTGGATCAGAATTTCACAGCTGGACCCCTATTTCAGTAATGGGGCAAACAAAACCCTGGGTCTTTTCACTTCAAACTTTGCAGAGGAGTGGGAAAGAGCTTGACATTTAGAGACACCACCACCCAAACATTCTGCCAATTTAGGCCTTGGGGTGACACCATAAAAAGCTACAATGTATATCAATCAGTGAGTCGGCTTTTTGGCAAGTGCTCAGTGCCCTATTGTTAGCACTGAGCACCCTCAAAATCCCACTGAAATTAATAAAATCCATCTGTTACTCTGGGGCAGGGACCATCTTTTTGTTCTGCATTTGTACAGTGCCTGGCACACTAGGATCATGGTCCATCACTGGGGCTCCTTGGCGCTACCACAAAATAAATCAGTAATCTGAATATTTGTATCACACTCATCGGTGGATGCAGATTAGGCAGGAAGGAGAGCTCTTTGCATCAGCCAGAGAGGAGGGAGAGCACTGCTTAAACAAACGAGGAAGAAGAAAGGAAGCTGTGTTCTCCCAGTCTCCTTACTTTAACCCCTGATCATAGAATATCAGGGTTGGAAGGGACCTCAGGAGGTCATCTAGGCCAACTCCCCGCTCAATGCAGGACCAATCCCCAATTTTTAGCCCAGATCCCTAAATGGCCCCCTCAAGGATTGAACTCAGAACCCTGGGCTTAGCAGGCCAATGCTCAAACCACTGAGCTATCCCCTGTCACTGTGGTAGCTGATCACCTAAACAGTCTTTTCTTTCCTTTCACCTGAGCAAAAAACCGTAGTCAAGGATTAGGCAAACAATGTATAAGAAAAGGCATTTGTGACTAAAATAACTATGGCTTGGAGGATGAAATAGTAGCTACCAGCATCTAATCAATCTGATGACCCATTAAGGAGAGTTTTCAAGCGGTCAGCATAGGTGCTGGAACTGGAGGTGCTGGGGGTGCTGTCCCACCCGCTGGCTTGAAGTGTTTTTCATTACATACAGGCTTTACAGTTTTGTTCAATGGCTCTCAGCACCCCCACTGTACAAATTATTCCAGCAGCCTTGGCCATAAGAGTAGAGAACTTGGGATACAGGACTCCTGGGTCCTATTCTTGGCTCGACTACTGACTCACTGTGCAGCCATGGGTAAGGCACGGTCTACACTAGAAAATTAGGACAACATAAATACGTTGCTCAGGGGTGCGAAAAATCCACATCCCTCAGTGGTGTAGTTAAGCTGACCTAAGTCCCTGTGTAAACAGTGCTAGGCAGACGGAAGAATTCTTCTGTCAATGCAGCTACCGCCTCTCTGGGAGGTGGATTACCTACGATGACAGGGGAACCCCTCCCATTGGTGTAGGTAGTGTCTACACTGACGCACTAAAACGTTGCGGCTGTGCTCCTGAAGTGTTTTAAGTGTAGACAAACCCTGTGACACTCAGGTTGACTAAAATGGCCTCTAACATTGGTGGCCTCAGTTAGCAAACAGAAAATTGTGGCATCCAATACCATATTTATTGTCCATTTTTATAAATTGAGGCCTGGCCTGAGCATCAGTTTACTCAGTCTGTTCATATGAAGCAGTTGTGAGGACTCATTGAAATCTTCAGGAGGAAGGCCTCTAAGGTTCTGTTCACACACAGTCCTATCACTCCTGTTGGTGTCACTTACTGAAAGGTAAAGTTACACATGGTGTGTGAACGGCTAAAACTAAAAGTACTGTAATAGGGCAGCTGAGTGACGCAGCTGGACCTACTGGACGCTGTGCTGATATAGCCTAAACCACTGCCATAGTCATTGGGAGACCTGGAGGAGCTTGGTTATCACAGACTTTGCTCTAAACTAAACACAGCTGAGCATACAGTTGAGGTGATATTCAGCCTTCTCAGGTAGGATGAATAGTAGCAGCATCACCACAGGTAGCTACGCATCTCCTGACTCACCTAGTCAGAGTGAAGGCTTTGTGATGGCAGCCTTCAAAATGGAGAGGGGTGGCTACAATGCACAGAAGAGTGTATGGGAAGGAAGGAGAGGTCTTTTTCTCTGGAAAAGTTTGAATGATTTCATAATGTTTCAGAATGCCGGTGCCTTGGAGCTACCCATATGTGATATCATTAATGCTGCCTGCTTCATTAGCTGCGCAATCCAAGCCACCCTTCACTATTTAACAGATAATTACATGCCTAATCTTGTGTAAAATTGTAACAGTAATGACATCACAGCAGCCACTCCAAAGGTCAGATGTAAGTGACTTGATTCAGTGTTTTCTTTAGCTGTAAGGGTCACCTATACATTATAATCCTTTCACAGGAACAATGGGGTGTGAAATCTCCAGGATCCTTCTTCTGAGGGCCTTTAGGGGAAAAGAGACATTTCACATGGAGGAATCTGAAACTAAGTTAATATATGCTAGTTCAGTGGTTTGGTTAGACAACATGTGCGTTTCCCTTGCACTAAGCTTCCTCCCCCTGCCCAAATTGTACTGTGAATCCCAGTCCTTATCCAAAACTGCAAAATAATTTACCCATAGTATTGGAGCAGCCCCACTGATAAAAGGAAATACTTTTTCACACAACATGTAACGAAACTGTGGAACTCATTGCCGTATGATGTTATTGAGGCTTAGAATTTAGCAAGATTCAGAGAGGGACGTTTATATGAATGACAGCCATCTCCAAATTTATAAAATAGTATCTACTAAAAAGAAAAGAGTTTTGAAATGGATATAAACCCTCAAAATCACATCTTAAAACAACCTCTGATTATTAAGAGTTAGGAGAGACTTTCCTGTGAGGAAGATGATCCAACATCTGCCTACTGAAGCAATATCATGTATCTTTCTCTGAAGTACTTGATGCTGGCTACTCTCAGAGACAGGATTAGAAGGACTTTGGGTCTGATCCAGTATGGCAATTCTTATGTTCCTCTTTCAATGGGGTTAATATGGAGATTGGAAAGGGAGGCCATGTTTTAGTTTTTGCAAAATCCAATTGGTCCTTGGGATCAGGGTTCCATTTTATTTAAATCACCACTGTTCCAAGGCAGGGTCCGGGGGAGCTCCAGGTGTACTGAGGTAAGCAATCTATCAACAGCATTAAAATGGAGTCCAACTCCCACTAGTGTTTTCAAGTACGGGTTACATTTACTCCCTTTCCTGTGCTGCATTTTCTTAGGGGTAGACTTTGGTATCCTCACTCATGATGAGTAGCAGCATTCTCCAGGAGCAGTCCTGCTGCTTTCAATGGCGCTACTGTGGCATAAATAGATCTGGGCAAAATGTTTTTTGGCAAATAACAAATATGACAAAAAATGCATTTTGAGAGGCGCCAAAAAAATGCATTTGAGAGTCATCAAAACTATTCACGAATTTGGGTTGATTTTGGTAAATAAGTTTCAGCCAAAAAAAAAAGGGGGGTTGGTGGGGAATTTCAGAAATGTTAATGGTTTGTTTCATCATTTTTCAAATGAACTGTTTCAACATTTTGTTTTGAATCAACATGACATTTAGAAAATGTCATTTCAAAATTATGTGCAAATGGTTCATTCAACCTGAACAATTTTTTCTGGTTTTTCATTTGATGAGAGAAACAAAACAAACAAACAAAAAAATCAATTTCATTTTGAAATGAAACAATTTCTTTTTTTTGGCCACTGACCCGAAAAACATTAATTATTTGCTCAGCTCTAGTCATAAGGTATTGCTTAACATGAGTGAAGGTGGCAGAACTGGGCCTCTGTGCTTCAGTTAGCTGTGGAGAAGATGTTTCAGATAAATGGTTTCAATTTTGGTCCACAACTATGTAAATAAAATATCTTACTGCAAATTTGACTATGAAACAAAATTGCTCTGTGCTGTTATTAGCTCCTCTAGAAAGAGGAAACAAAGCACAGAGGAGCAATGTTTGCTTTCTATCAAGTGCTTAGCATCAAGAACATTAACTTTTTAGTTCACGTCTTTCAGATCTGTTTGTTGTCCTAGGGATGCAGCAAACTGTCCACAGGAGATTTGGCCACTGCTGAACATGGGGGAGGCAATACAGCAATTACACACACACTGTGGGTATTATCCTCAGAGTTGTGATGTCACAGGGCTGTAATTCTTATATACTCACACTTCAAGGGAAATATTGTGTTGAGTTCAGCAGTTTCTATCTCCATTTAAATGGTGTGCACAGGTACCAACGTACAAATGCACCTCAGAAGTAGAAAATAACTTCAGCTCATATTTTTACACCCTTGGTTATAAATAGACTGTGAAACATCGGTAGCTGCCTAGAACTTAATTGTTGCCACTACGCTGCATACAATAGTCCTTTGGCACTTCCAGCTAGCGTCAGGGATGGAACTCAGATCTTCCTGCCTCAGAAGCACAGCGAAAGGAGAATCTTTCTCAGCAGCATAGGGTCTGTGACACGTAGCCAAGCAGCTCTGAATTAATCCATTAGAGGGAAATGGATATACATTCTAATCGGGTCATGATAGCATTTATGCACTAAAGCCCCACTCCTGCTGAAGTCAATGGCAAAACTCCCATGGATTTTAATGGGCAGGATTAAGTTCTAATCTAACACTTCTGCCATTTACCATGACAGTAACTGGAAATACATTCCCACTACAGCCCAGATCAATCCAACAGCACGCAAGTCATCATTACAACCAATAATAACAGGTACAGTGCTGTAAATTTAATGGTGCTTTTGATGATCAGGCAAAAAGAGTTTAATATGAGACAGCCAAAGACAAGAAAAGAGGTTTCAGAGTAACAGCCGTGTTAGTCTGTATTTGCAAAAAGAAAATGAGTACTTGTGGCACCTTAGAGACTAACCAATTTATTTGAGCATAAGCTTTCGTGAGCTACAGCTCACTTCATCGGATGCATACTGAAAAGATGTGGCATCACAGTTCAGGGGAAGAGATAGCAAGGAGAACAAGGTACGAAAGATTTCTGGGAGAATGGGTTTGACGTGGGAGAAAGAATGTGTTTGGCGGAATGGATGGGGGAAAGTGTTTCAAGCTGAGAATGGGAGCTGGAGTGGAAGGAAACAGTCAAGAGAGAGGGAATGCAGGGAGTGAAAGGAAGAAGGAGGAAATGAGATCAGAGAGGTAGGTGAGGCCACTGAAAGTAAGGATGAGAGAGTTCAACTGGATGTGGTAAAAGACAGAAAGGTGGGGGAGGGATTCAGTTTCTGAACACATTTTTCAAATGTCTAAACCCAACTAACGTTCCATCCAGTTCCTTCCAGAATTGCCACAGCTTCTTCTAAGCCTCTTGGCTAAGAACAAATGTAGTGTGGTTAGGGTGATCAGATGTCTTGATATTATAGGGACAGTCCAGATTTTTGGGTCTTTTTCTTATATAGGCTCCTATTACCCTCCACCCCCATTCCGATTTTTCACACTTGCTGTCTGGTCACCCTAAGTGTGGTGTCAGTTTAATATGTGCTCTGTCCTGTCCTACATATGGGACTGCAATGGAGACAGACTCAGTGATCTTAGGAGTCATTTCCATCCTATTACTTCCCGGAGAATCGCACAGGCTCATTTCTCACTAGAAACCCTGCCCACAGTTCAAACTATAACTCCAATGAAGATTGGAAGCTCTTCTGATTTGATTTGAACCTGTTCATCCAGCCCTCACGCAGATTACCATCTCTGTTGCCCCTCAGCAGTGAGCTCCATTATGCTAAGTGTAGGAGAGGGAATGGTTGCTGATGACTGCTCTAATTTATACTGGGGACTGACCTGGTGTCTGGAGGGCTTGAGGATCAGGCAGACAAAAAAGAGCACTTTTGTTTTCCCTCTTCTTGGCTTCACTGCCATAGTGGAGGATTCAGAGTAGCAGCCGTGTTAGTCTGTATTCGCAAAAAGAAAAGGAGTACTAGTGGCACCTTAGAGACTAACCAATTTATTTGAGCATAAGCTTTTGTGAGCTACAGCTCACTTCATTGTTCCACTGAATGCAGCCGATGAAGTGAGCTGTAGCTCATGAAAGCTTATGCTCAAATAAATTGGTTAGTCTCTAAGGTGCCACTAGTACTCCTTTTCTTTTATAGTGGAGGATGTGGCCCCAAAATGCTATTTGTGTGTGTATTTGCACGGACTCAAGGTCATGAGGGTCTCCTTAGCATACAGATTACACTGGGAAGGAGTAAAACAAGATTCAGAGAACTGTGACTCTTCCTCCCCCCTCACAAACAGTTTATAAAGAACAATCCCACCGTTTGAGTATTCCTAAGAATCATTTTGTTCCTGCAAGGCCAATGCCCTTCCCACTGTAATTCTAGGGAGCAGCCCTGAAAATCATTAGATAACTCACTGGCATATTACGCAGGGCACTATATTCACGCCACATCACTTATCAAGGTTAGAGTTAAGTGTCTGGATGGGCTTCTAATGCCTATTACCTCTAATTCTTCACCTTTGTATAGAGTCCAAGAAGGATAGTATGGGTAATGTTTTAGGAAGGCATGAGAGGCTGATGTTTGTCTGAGGTTTGCCTGTGTTCAGGTTTCTGACAACAATAGGCTCTTTTGAGGCCTCAGTGGGCCATTTATGGCACCAAAATAATGAGATCAATTCTCCTTACGGCATTTCACATCTTGGATAGGGGGAAATTTGCAAAAAGATCAGCACTTGTGTTAATTTGACACCATAAATGGTGAAGTATTAAAAGGCTTTTGAAAACCATGCATCCGCATAAAGATATAATCACTGAGCTGTTTGGGTTTGCCTGAATATGGCCATTTCCTTCATTATCTAGGGTGTGAAGTATTTGGATGCACACTCCTAATATTTCCCAATTGAACAAGTCATTTGCCTCCCAAGGGGAGTCTTCTCTGTCCTTCAAGCCTTGAGGATTCCCTGCTAGCCCTCAGTTTAATCTTCTACTCCTCCCTGCCTTTCACTCTGTGCACTGCAATCATGACCCTTCCCGTTGAAGAGGCCATCAATACCACTTATTACTTAGACAGAATAGTTACTATTCAGTTGTGTGAGGTATTCAGTATTCCTAGTGGCTCAGCAGTCTGCTTTTGCAGTGTTCCTAGCCACAGAAACCCAGAGATAAAGCAAGAACCTGGAACCAGGAGTCAAATCCCATCCTCCCACAAACACAAGCTTTGAGGTGTATTAATTGAAGAGACAGGGACAGTCGCTTGTGGCTCTGCTCAGTTCTGAGACACCAAGCAGGGAGGAAGATTGTTCAGGATGGGGTATAAATAAGAGTAATAATGGGATACATTTCAGAGGAAAATATAGACTGAATATCAGGAAAAGTTTCTTAGCTATGAGGTTTGTTAGAGTGTGGAACCATCGCCCAAACAGAGTGGTGGAATTACTGTTAATTAAGATCTTGCCTGCCTGATTCAAGGGATGGCCCAAAAGGAGTTTTCTAAGCCTAGCATCAATGATTCTAAGGCCACACAGCAGGTCAATAATAAAGCTGCGAATGGAACTCAGATTTTCTGATTCCCAGTCCTGTTCCTTAAAGACAAGACTGACCTTCTTCCTTGACTCAGTGGTGGTTTTGCCTGTGTAAGGGTAACCCATACACCTTCTGGGAATGGTGTTCTGTCCCATCTAGTGGCACTGAGACTGTTTAAAGAGAGAGATAAAATGAGTCTGCTCTACAGCCTTAGCTAACAGCCAGGTGGCTTTTAGCTCATGCGATAGAAGCTCAAGCACTAAGCTCCAGAGGCCCCAGGTTCGATCCCACCCACCAATGACCAGGGTCTGTCAGTGTTACATAAGGACGGCAGGTTCAGACTCACCTGTATACAAAGCACTCTAAAGTACTGTAATAGAGAAACTATTGCATTGTATACCAGAGCAGCAAGAACAAATACCCAGTCTGTGAGCATATAAACCAGTGGCATTCAGGCGAATAGTGTTCACAGGAAGAAAGGCTTCAGGAGGTGTATTTCTTGGAAAAATCCCCCCCCCCGCCCCCCCGGTTAAGTGGGTCAAAATACCTGCTCTTCCTGCAGGTCTTTACATTAATGCCAACATTTGCTGAGCTGGTTCGACTTGAGGCCATTACCGAAAATAAATACTCTGCAAATCAGGGATGCAGAGGAACAGAAGTAAAGCCAGCATGATCCAAGAAGAACAGCTATAAAGCAACTAGCTAAAGGAAATGCATCTGCATTAGTGGAAGACAGCTACCACTTAGGGAACATTTAACGCCCCGGTAGCAGCCACACTAAATCGTGCAGTGGCGAAGGCAGTATCAAACGGCGTGACTCTACTTCAGTGCTGGCATTTACTGTAGGGCAACCAAATGGTACAGAATAGGAACAACAGACCTTAGTGCAAGACAATGACCTACATAAATAGCTCTTATTTATCTGCAAAATTTTATAAGCGACAATGCTGAATGCCGATTACAGCAACTGGCAAATGACGGTGTACAGAACTCCATTGGTATATGCTTGTAGGGATCTCATGGATTACTCCCATGTAGAATGCCCCTCTGGCTATACATTTTTCAGCTGAGGGATTTGTCCTTTTGTTGAAGTAGCTGGGGTTTCCTCTCCCGCATGTCTCATGACCAGTGGCACCAACAAGCGCCATGCTAGCAAGCATTCCTGTCAGTCATTAGATCCTGTAAATCCCACCTCTAAAGTGTGGGAGGGGGTCAGCATTGTGGAGGAGAAAGATTGGTGCTATCAGTAAACTAATGCTGCCTCTGAGAAGAGCTTAAGAAGGTAGATGGAGGATGTTGCTGCTCTATGACTTCTGCCTGTTCTCTGCCCTCCTCCTGCACCTTCCTAAGGTGTAGTTCCCAAACCCCAAATGGGGAATTCCACAGAGTCAAAGGCACCCTCAGTTTGAAATGTGGGGTTCACATGGCATGAGGGGTCACCAACATGAGGGTGGAGTTAGCTAGCTACAGAAAACAAGAGGATTTTGTTTTTTAAAAAGGCAAAATGTCTTGACTTGAGGTTACTGCCTATGATTTTTTCTACGTGTATTTCATTATTAATATTTCTCCTAGTGTTTGCAAGAATAAAACAGACCTATGAAGAAAGGGTGACACATTTATACCCCTGTGCTGCAGGCCTGCACACAACCTACATAGGCTACATGTCACTTTCCCCACACCTAAGTTCTCTTAACCTCCCAGTTCCCATCTCACTTTTTACCTACCGTAGTTTATGCTCCTTCTCTAATGCTGGATTTCCATGCTGGGTGGTGGGGAGAAGATACATCTGAACAACCTCTTGAGTCTTGCCACTTAACTCTGCTTTGTAACTTTCTGCCTTCCTGCTCCTTCTCTTGTTTAGGGAAACATGCTTACTGTGACTCTGTTTAAAAGCCTCTGTGCTGAGTGTATAGAATTTAAATTCCTCACTTTTGACTTGAGGGCTTTTTGGAGCAGCTTCCTCATTTGTGTTGATATCCCCCAAACATGGCCCCGAATGTTAGTGTCACTAGCTAGTTTTTGGTATGCTCCCTCTCCTGAGGATGCTGACTGAATTATACTGGTCACTATTACTTAGTAGATCAGTGATAGTGAGTTCTTCAATCAACTACCATATGTTCCCTAGATTATCAATAAGGGAGGGACTGCTGTGCCGTGGTTACTACCTGCGACTAGGAGCTGAGGAATCCTGGGTTCTATCCTTGGCTCTGCCTCTGGGTATGCCTGTGCGGCAATCATGGGGTGTGACTGCCGCTCCAGTTGACTTAGCTGAGCTAACTATTTCAGGTACTGGAGCAGTGACGCTACAGCAGCCCATGCTTCAGTATGGTTCGTACAAGCCTTCCTGGGACCCTGCGTAATTGCTCATGTGGCTAGCCCGTGCCGAAGTACATTCTGCCACAGCTTCACTACTCCAGTACCTGAGCTAACTATATTCAAGTTAGCTTGGTTATGTCTACACAAGCTGCAGTCACACTCTGTGACTACAGTATAGACATACCCCCTGCGTGACCTCTAGCCAGTCATTGAATGTCTCCAGGCCTCAGTTTACTCAGTTTACTCCTCAGTAGAATGGAGATAATATTCCTCCTCTGAACTTGTGCGGGCTATTTGTATGGCACCTTGAGACGACTGAATGACTAAAGAAAAGCCAGCCTTTATTATTCTCATCATCATCTGGTGATGATGAGTTTGCAGTCCCAGCACGTGGCAATCACATCTCTTGGCGCACTGCAGTCAATGGGGATCACTGTCCCTGGGGAACAGCCAGGGATAATTGTCACCTCTGCCTGTCAAAACTCAGTAAACATTTTAAAGCTTTCTGTGCCCTGTCAGTTGTAAACGCATTTGCATTTATGTAGGAAATGACATGTTGGACAAGCGCTATATTCATCATTTCAAAAGCTCCCAGAGTGCCGGGGAGGGCAGGGACTATAGGTAAAATGGTCCAGCTTTGTGTGGTGTGTCCAGCAGTAGGAACAATGGCAGCAGAAAAAGGCCGGAAGGCATGAGTCTCCACTGTCTTCATAGCACACAAAACCCCACTGGGGCTTGAGTGGAGAAGTTTAATGTTTGGAATCTAGCCCTAACAGAGATCTCAGGAGACTACATTAAGGAGGAAGGATGTTGAAGGCAACAATGGTGGAAGTTCACATCTAACTGTTTGAGTCACACAGTCAGTGTTTGAATCTTACTGGCACGACCAGCATTGTCACATATAAACAAGAGCTGCATGGACAGGAGGGGACATAGGTGCAGGCAAAATAAAAACTGTGGTTCTCTCTGGCATTAGCTCTCCATTTCCATCTTAAACCAGAACATAGACTGGTGGTGGTTTGCTTCCAGCATAGAGCTTGAGCTGGAGTCTTCATCCTACTTCTCAATGCCAAAAATACCTTCTCCTCTAGCCTTGCTTTCCTGGGCATATAATTGGCCAGATTTCAGAAGAGCTCAGCTTCTGTTTAGACACCAGATTTTCAAAAGAGTTGGGTGCACTTTGGGAGTGGATTACTTGTGAACCTAGGTTCATGAGTGTCACAATGGGAGCTGCTGGGAGCTGCACATTGTTGAAAATCTTCTCCTACGCTGGAGCTGAGCTCTTCTGCGTATACTGTGTAATGGTCTGCTGTGAAGCGATATGCTAACGGGAGATTCTCTTTGACTGTATAAATGGTTAACTCTTTACTGTATACAGGAATGCAGTTGGATCTATCTCCGGCCCCCATTACTGTAAGTACTCGAGCCACTCAAAACTTTCATGCATTTATCCTCACAACAGTGCAGCAAGATAAGGAAGTGCTATTATTCCCCTTTTACAGATGGGGAACTGAAGTCCACAGAGGCTATGTGACTTGCCCAAGGTCACATAGGAAGTCTGTGGCAGAACAGGGCCTTGAACACAGTTCTTAGAAGTCCTAGGCTAGGAGCCTAACCACTGGACCATCCTGTCTCTCTGAGGAGCTAGTACTCTGATTGAGAAGGTAGAAACAATGGCATAATTACCCTAGGATTAAGTTTAGTAGACTGAAACATGGGGGGAAGCCAACAGTGTGCTGACAATACCAGCCAAGGAGTAGGGAAGCCAGGGGGAGTGCTGTTTATCCAAGTCAGAGAATTAGGGGGAGAGCTCACTGCTGCTTTGGGATCCCTGATAAAGTTAAAAGGACCATGCGCCAAATCCTGGCCCTAATGAAGTCAGTGAGAGTTCAGCCATTGACTTCAGCAGGAGCAGGCTTTGGCCCTGTGTATTTCTGTAGCTCTTAGTTTCCCACATTTCTAAGTGTACATACTTGCTTGTGCCTTGTGAAAACAGAATGGAGATTTTCATTAACTGAGCAATACCTGGCTTTGAAATAAGAAAAGGAGTACTTGTGGCACCTTAGAGACTAACCAATTTATTTGAGCATAAGCTTTCGTGAGCTACAGCTCACTTCATCGGATGCATACTGTGGAAAGTGTAGAAGATCTTTTAATATACACACAAAGCATGCAAAAATACCTCCTCCCACCCCACTCTCCTGCTGGTAATAGCTTATCTAAAGTGATCACTCTCCTTACAATGTGATCACTTTAGATAAGCTATTACCAGCAGGAGAGTGGGGTGGGAGGAGGTATTTTTTCATGCTTTGTGTGTATATAAAAAGATCTTCTACACTTTCCACAGTATGCATCCGATGAAGTGAGCTGTAGCTCACGAAAGCTTATGCTCAAATAAATTGGTTAGTCTCTAAGGTGCCACAAGTACTCCTTTTCTTTTTGCGAATACAGACTAACACGGCTGTTACTCTGAAACCTGGCTTTGAAATGTCACCCAACGGCACGTGTCACCTGGGGAAAGCTAAGATTAAAAAACTGATGGTGGCTGTGTTTGTGGGTGGGAGGCAGAAGCAGAATTTGTGATATGATCTGTGTGAGGGAGAGGATTTTATAGAAAAAAAAAGAGGCCCCCCCACCCCAGTGGAAATGACAAAGGAGGAGCAGAGATACACCAGGGAAGCGGGGGAAGGAAGGAGATAAACAGCAGCAAAACAACCCCCAAAGGAAAAGAGCAAACAGCAGGGGAAGATATGGCAGCAACTGTTCCTTCTCCCACTGCACCCATCTAATTCCTTTAGGGGGCCAATCATTTCTTATCTCCTCTGTTTCAACCCCTGTGCCACAGAGGACAGCAGCTGGAGCAAAGCAAAGGCAGAGGCAAAGCTAAAACTACTGTGCAGTGGGGATTGAACACTGTGGGATTACTTAGTTTTGAGTCTGGCGTTTGGATTAGCTTTAAAAAGAGACGTGCAGATAAGCAAGCAGGCAATTACTGCCCAGATGTGCCGTTTATGAATGGAAAGAGCTACCGTCTATGTGGGCCATACTGAAATTCTAATTCAGTTAGGTTCCTTTTGTCACACCATTCATCATGGATGCTATAGGAGATGGAATTAAAAAATAAATACAACTCTATATTGCTTTAGGCCTGCCTTTTTTTACTCTTTTAATTTGGTTGTTGTTGGGTTTCATTTCTGTCCAGAGAAATACAGCAGTTCAGTTTTAGTGGGTCAGTAAATTGCATGAGGAGCTCAAAATACATAGCTGACAAACACCTATAGTGCCAGATATCTGTTGATTTTTTCTGGGACACAGTTAGACATGAATAATAATAAATAGCTCTTCTATGAGGTGATCTCAACACTATTTACAATGGAGATCATTATCCCCATTATACAGATGGGGAAACCCAGGCGCAGCAAGGTGATGTGGCTTGGCTAATGTTACCCAGCAGATCAATGGCAGAGTTGGGAATAGAACCCAGATCTTTGGTGTTATAGACCTGAGCTAAGGCCACACTGCCTTCCTAACAAGCAAGTGGATTTCTTACTTCAAGTTTAGTTTAAAGACATATTATCACTGCAGGCAACCTATCTTTCTGTTGAGTAACTGCCGGGGACTATAAAACCTGTGATCTAATGAATGATCAGAGCAGGGAACAGGGAATCTGGACTTCTGGACTTTATTCTTAGCTCTGCCACTGGCTTGGTGTGTGACTTCAGGCAAGTCACTTACCCTCTCTTTGCATCAGCTAAGAGTTACAAAGGGATCTCACAAAACGGGGTGACGGGGTAACAAAATGGCGGATGAAATTCAGTGTTGATAAATGCAAAGTAGTGCACATTGGAAAACATAATCCCAGCTTTATATACAAAATGACGGATTCTAAATTAGCTGTTACCACTCAAGAAAGAGATCTTGGAGTCACTGTGGATAGTTCTTTGAAAAACATCTGCTCAATGTGCAGCTGCAGTCGAAAAAGCTAATAGAATGTTAAGAAGCATTAGGAAAGGCATAGATAAGATAGAAAATATCATTATAATTATCATATATAAATCCACGATATACCCACACCTTGAATACTGCCTGCAGTTCTGGTCGTCCCATCTCCAAAAAAAGATATATTAGAATGGGAAAAGGTACAAAGAAGGGCAAAAAATGTGATTAAGGGTATGGAACAGCTTCTTTTTGAGGAAAGATTAAGAAGACCGGGACTTTTCAGCTTGGAAAAGAGATGACTATGAGGGGGCTATGACAGAGATCTATAAAACTGTGACTGGCGTGGAGAAAGTGAATAGGCAAGTGTTATTTACTCCTTCACATAACACAAGAATCAGAGGCCACCCAATGAAATTAATAAGCAGTAGGTTTAAAGCATACAAAAGAAAGTATTTCTTCATATAATGCATAGTCAACTTGTGGAACTCATTGCCTGGGGATGCTGTGAAAGCCAAAACTGTAACAGGGTTAAAAAAAAAAAAGAACTAAATAAATTCATGGAGGATAGATCCCTCAATGGCTATTAGCCAAGATGGTCAGGGATGCCACCTCATGCTCTGGTGTCTCTAGTCTCTCATTACCAGAAACTGGACATGGATGACAGGGGATGGATTACTCAGTGATTCCCTGTTCTATTCATTCCCTCTGAAGCACCTGTCATTGGCCACTGTCAGAAGACAGGCTATTGGGCTAGATGGACCATTGGTCTGACCCAGTGATGCCATTCTTATGTTCAGCTTCCTCATCTGTAAAATTGAACGTGTAGCACTCTTTCTAAACACACTGGGCTATTGTGAGGAACAATTAATTGATGTTTGGAAAATGCTCTAAGATCCTTGGATGAAAGGAACGGTGCAAGTACAATCTTGTTTTGTGTGCTCAATGGCTGTCACGATTCCATCAGCAATCAGTCTCCTCTTTGTCCCTGCCACAGAATGATACAATTCTGCATTCAGGAGGGATGTATGCAAATACGAGCTATGAACAGTACCTCTTCTGGAACCCGACAACGACTTTTGAGCAGAAATTAATTGTCACCTTAGGAACTAAGAAATGGGTGGATTTGAATGATATTATCTTGCAACAGAGACACAGTCCTGGCTGGCAGACAATGGATAGGCATGATCTGGAGTAATCATTCATTCATGAACAGCCAGTGGGATCAGGGCACAAGGGGATTGAACTTGCCTCTGGCTTCCTTTTTTTCCACTTGGTTAAATTGTGTGCATAAAGGTGCAGATAGAACTTCGGAAGAAAGCCACCATTCCCTCTGGTAGTTCTAGTTTAATAAAATAATTACAGTGAAAGCCTTGTTGGGCCATTGTATTAGAACACAGTTTTGTCTTGCTTATGGGGCCATTGTGTGTTACCGGCATGTTACAGAATTGTGCTACCGCCTGTAAAGTCCAGGGTTGTAGTAAAGATCCCATAACCCAGTCCCAACCAGCCTTGCAAGACCAAACCAATTACAGCATGGTACTAGGGGCTGTATTTACACCTACTAAGAGAGTGTCCCTGCTCCAGAGAACTTAAAATCTAAATAGACTAGAGAGATAAAAAGGAAGTATTATTACTCCCACCTTACAGATAGGGAATGGAGGCACAGAAAGACAAAGTGGGCTTCCAAGATCACATAGGAAGTTCGTGGCAGAAATTGAGCCCAAATCTCCCGAGTCCCAGTCTAGTGCTATAACCTCAAGACCATCTTTCCTCTTTGCCACATTGTAATACAGTACATTTCACAGAAGAGCACTTCTCGGGGCTGGCACCTTATCATTCCAGCCTACCTCCTGTCCACACGCAGCACTTTGCTATTTGAAATTCACCAGCCGCTAGATCAATGTCCAAAACACAGTCTTATGGCTTAAAAAGCCGCCCTAGAAAGGCACCAGAGATATATTTTTATATATATTTATTGCAGTTTTTTACAGAGAATGTGAATGTTTGGGTCACATTATAGTACCCTGAAAAAACTTTTTATAATTTACTAAATGGAGCTGCCTGTTGGCTGGTGAGCCAAAACTTGGGTACATTATGTTTTCATAGCAGACTTTTAGTCTAAAACCAATTTAGCATAGATTCAGAAAAGCCAACAATAACAAAGAACAAAAGCCAAGTCTCCTTGAGAGACCACAATGTGCATCTCCCTTCTATACTGGGCAACAGAAGCAATGAGAACAAAACACTTGCTGTTTTAGCAGGGTTCTTAGAAATGTAAAGATGCAACAAAAAACAAAACAAAAAGCACAACAGTTTCAGGCTAAATACCCCAATACAGAAATGGCAACTATGCTAGGAGCTGGCACAGTGGCTGCAATTTTTCCTATCACTGTAATCTCTATTAATTACAGCAAACGTACAGTTTATAAACACGTACAGTTTATAAGAATGACGCTGCAGTACTATTACTGTTGGACAATGATGGTTTATTTTTTTTATATAAAGAGGCAGATTTTTTCCCCCTAATCATGGTTCCTTGGAATAGAATCTAAGGGTCTAGCCTTGGTTCAGCTGAGATAAATGGACATTTCCATGAGTTGCACGGACACTAGTTAAAGCCACTATTAATCCTCGTTCAGATTATTTTCTTGCCTTCTGTGCTATTTTAGGCCGTTTCTAGATATCATTTTCAAGAAGGAGCTTTGCAGAACCCCGTGGAGATGGGCAAAATTTGGGGGTGGCTTGAGTTTTGCAAAACTAAAACCTGAGGTGATTCCTAGCCAGGTCCCATTTCATTTGAGCCCCAAAATCCGAAAGAGACTAGGAATAAATGGTTCTGGTTTTGACCCATTATTTAGTACTGTTCTATGCTCGCATTTCACCTAGATCAGCAAAAGGTTACAATGTGATTTTCTTTGGTCTTTTCACTCTCCTGAAACAAGAATGTCTGTGACAAATCCTTTCAGACCAAGGCCTGGCACTGACCAAGGATCTGACTGACTAATATGTTGTTTGATTTGGAGCCCCTATTTATTATTTCAGCTGAAGTGCCAATATTAGAAGTTAACATTCAGCACGGCAGATGGGGAACTGGCGGCAAAACTTCTGTCAGTGATAACAGGACTTTCATGCTTCACTTCCCCCAGGGCACACTGAATGTTCCCCTTTTAAATAGTGCTGGGCAAGAATGCCTCAGGGAATTTGTGGCAGCAAAATTGGTTGCAGCAGAAACTCATCATGATGCTCTGGATGCCAGACTGGACATGTAACACCTATTTCATTTTTAGGAGATTATTTTCTAGTAGCTCATGGAAGACACATGTCCAGGTACTGAAGTGCAAGTGCAAAATGCCCAGCAGAAAATTCCTTTCCATCAAGGAGAGGAGAAGATCTGGGGGTGAATAATATCATCCGAAGAGCAATGCTCTGACGTGACAGAGTTACATCTGACCACAGTATCATCCAGTGATCAGACCTTAGACTCAAAAGAGATACTTGTTGAGGGGTCTGAGTCTACAGACCTCATCAATTAGGAGGCAGCTGGATCTCTCACTGCCTCTGACTGGTGTGTGCTGGAAACTGCCACACTATAAATGTGCCTCTCTAGAATCCCCTTGCTGTACTGAGTGTGAGAAGAAGCTATGCAACATGATCACTGAATGACCTGGCTCTTCCTTCCTGTCTCTCCCCTGCGTTTATCACTCCTGATAACGGGGGAGATGTAGCTCCTACAAGTAAAAGTGGAGGCTATGTGTTTGTTGCAGGCACTCTCCCTTAATCCTGATACACTGAGACTGACCATGACACACAAACGCTGCAATAGTTTGACCTTTTTCCTTTATGGCCCATCCTGTTTTGTAAGAGCTGCAAACATAAAAAAACTTCTCTCTCAGCCCTGCCCTGTCTCAATTAGGCAGCACCAAAGAGATAAAAATTTAAATGGCTGCCATACAGGACATGCTTGGAGAACACTTGCACTGGTATAAAGCCATTAACACTTTAGGTGCTTGCTAGGAACTGAGTGGAATGACAGAATATACAATACCAGACACTCCCCAATATCAGGGGCATGGTGAGTGTGTCTTAGTCAGGTGTACTGTTGAAAGCAGTTTGAGTTATTGGCTTTGTCAACACAGTGCTGCAAAACGGTGATACTAAGGGCTAGGGGACTATGCATATGACAGCTGCTCAGTGAAGAATTATGAAAAATTGGACCACGTTAATGCATCTATGACATGTTCTTGATGCCCCTGCCTAGCCACTTCCACATCAGCTTGTTTGGGGATGTGGGTTGGAGGAGCAGGAACACGCAGTGATGAAAATTTGATCATAATGGGTTAAACACAATGTTGCTTCAGTTGTTTACAGTATTTGAGCACCTCATTATTCCCATGTAACAGAGGGGGAATCGAGGCATAGCAAGATTAGCATGGTTGTCCATAATTACACAGGAAGTCTGTGGCAAACCCAGATCTCCTAAATCCCATCCAAATTCCTTGTATGCAGCACTATCCCTACCATCAAGAGACTTGCACAGGCTATACAGCACCACAGAATTTGGCCCACCGTAACAATCATAGTCAGACAGTAATAACACCTGGATCTTACCTAGAACTTTTCATCAGGAGATTACAAAGTGCTTTACAAAGGAGATCAGTGTCATTTGCCCCCTTTTACAGATAGGGAAACAGAGGCACAGACCAGGGAAATGACTTGCCCAAGGTCACCCAGCAGGCCAGAGGCCAAGCTGGGACTAGCACCCAGGTCTTCTGAGTACCAGTTCAGTGCTCTATCCACTAGCCCACACTGCTTCCCACTAGTGTGCGGTCATGTAGTGCAGCCTGTATTTGGAAATACACCAAGACTCTACATGGTTCCCCTGTTTAGTGTGGACAAGAGAATTCTGTTCCTATCTGAGGAGAGGCAAATCTGAAGGGGATAGTTTGCCATCTGTTTGCTGCCTGGTATAAAGTGGGGCAAAATATTTTACTGAATCAGTAGCTGTTCAATGGACATATATGTGGTGATATATGAGACCAGACATGCCTTTTATTTCCTGCCTCTTCTACAAGCAGGCATTTCTCTCAGCCTAGTCATACGATCACATCAGTCACATGACCCTAGTGGAGATTACACAGCTCTTAGAAACCTGGCCTTAAAGAGGGCAAGACTGCAGAACAGGTGTTCTGGGTTGTGCCTACCTTTAAAGGGTCATCACACTCTGTTACAATCTCTAGCACCCAACTTCATATCTGGCCTTTATGTCTACAATAGGCCAAACCAAAATCTCAAATCCCAACATGACCAGGATTTGAGGAAACTCAGACCTAGATACAGCTTTACACTGTCCCATATCCATGTAATGTAACAAACCTAAATCCAAGATCCAACACACCCCCATCCAAACTCTGGGGCTCCAGCCCTACTCTCTCCTTAATGTATCGAGATCCTGTAGTGGGAATTAATCAGCTGCTATGAGTATTATACTTTATGTCTGGGTATATGTAGTTACTAGGTAAGTTACCAGGAGATGGCACTCAAGAAAATACAACAGAGTTCCTGGGTTATGTGGGACCAGTTAAGCTTGTTGTGCACTGCAAGCAGCTGCCTCTGCGAAGCGCTTTTCCTCAGCTCTCAGCAACAAGTAAAACAAATCCTGTATCCAAAGTCAAATGCAAAGCGAACAGCCACAGTCTATACAAAACAAGGAAGTGAGGTTTCCTGACTCCTGGGTATTTCAAAGGAAACTAAGGCTGGCTTACTGCAGCTAGTCCCAAAATGTTCTCTTGCATCAGGACACAGCCACTTCCCTTTCAATTCAGCTTCTGAAGCCAATGAGTTCAAACACCTCTTCCTGAAGAGGAATCATCACCAGTAAGCCTAGTCCACTCCTTCTCACATTAGTTCCCATGCGGTGCCTCTGCTGAGGAAAAACACCTGTTAACTTCTTGGTCTGGAATAAGACTTTAATCCTTCCCTGGACAAACATGGGACAAGCTTTGTCCATCCCTCCCACATATACAAGGTTATGAAAGCGGTGATGCTTTATTGGCCAGCATCAACTGGCACCTGCATTTGCCACTCTTTCTTCTCGGGGCTGAATATTGGAGAACTATGGGGAACTCACAAAGCAGGCAGCTAGTTAATCTGCCATAGGCAATGAGTACTCATGATCAAGGAATGAGACACAGATAAATGTCCCTTTACTGCTTATCGTATGGGGCACTTCCAAGTTGGAGAGCCACCTGGCCTCGCACTGGACTTGGTCATCGCAGTATTCTGATGGCTTTATTCGAGGCTGCAGGATTGCACCACTGATGCCCAAGGCTTCATGTGTTTGCAGGGCTTTATCGTGCTCATTATTCCCATTGGCTCACACAGCATCTGAAGCAATGGGTGTTGTGTATGTGTCTGCTACTCTGAATATTCCATGGCCCTTCAGGCTGAGAGACAGAGAGAGAGAGGGAGGTGGGGGATGGGGATCAGAATAGTTTGCTTACCGGGTCCTGAAACATCGCACAGGCCAGCTGCCATCCAACAGTTGTGGAATGACAGGAACGATCAGGATCAAAGGAAAAGTTCACCATCCAAACCTGCCAAATGTTATGCGGGAAATTACAACCAACTCAGAGCTGTGGAAACTCGCATCTATTGCTGCAGACCATGCAGTACCGTGGAAGCCTGGGCCTGTCCTCGAGTTCCAACGGGAACTGGTTCAGAGAAACTTCATCTGACAAATCTTGTCCTTCCTTTTTAATCTTTTACTCCACACTCCCAGTATTCCCCCCGGCAGGCGCTCATCCATCTTTCTCTCCAACAACAAAAAGCTTCTACAATGAATTTAGTATTGCTGTTGATTAAATGAGGAGATGGACATTAGGAAGCAGAGAAAAGTGAGTTAATTTTGCCTGCTGAATATTTTAGGGAAGTGTAGCAGTCTCCTCTTAATTTTTCACTTTTCTGCTCTCTGTATGCAACCCCTTGCCCATGCCTCTCTAATATTCCCTTGAGCTCTGGTAATCACACAGGGAACGTTCAAATCAAACCCAAGTGATGCTGTTTTTCAACACTGACCTTGAAGATTACTTCCACCGGGATACACACACATTACAGATCTCTCATTGCAAAGCTGCTCCTGGGACATATCACCATGTTCCCCATTAAAAAACAAATAGAAGGAGAAGATAGATTTCACCAAAAATGTTGCTCTTCTTCAGGCCCCGTCTTGATAGGCAAAATGGTTCTTTTCTGCAATTGTGCTCATTCAATTGAGTTAGCTTAACCTGATTGAAAAGCCCTCTTAAAGCTAGTTAAGACAACAGCTAACATCTTTTAGATCATTTATGCTGGTCCTGTTGTATCCCAAGCTCCTCACAGCGTACAATATAAGTAACTCAAAGTATCTAAAGGTGTTAGTCTACATCTTCCTAAGCGAGTGTTCAGAGCATCTCCTCAGCAACACAGGCTACCATGAATACTTCAGACCTGTCCTTCACGCTGTGAACTGGCCTCTCATACAATTTCAAATCAAATTCAAGGTCTCGGTCTTTATCTTCAAAGTGCTCCATGGTCTGGGCCTAGGATATGAAGATAGCCAAAAGTGTTGTGATGAAGACCATGATCAACAACTGTGTTCATTTGGCCCAATGGAACTGTTCGCAGTAAGAGAAAAAATTATCTGTGTGGGAGACAGAACTTTCTCAGGAGCCTGTCTGAGGCTGTGGAATGAGCTCCTCCAGGAACTAAGGACCATCAGAAACCTCACCACCTTTCACTCCAAGTAAAAGTACATTTCTTTGACCTTGCCTTCTCTTGTATTAACACATAAAAAACCTAAAGCCCTACCAAACCAAGAGACGCCACTACATATTCTATCCTGGGGCAGAGGGGAGGATGAAAGAGCAAACAATATGGAAGAGATGTGAAGTCACATTGCTTAATGCACTATTGGAAGGACTCCGATATTATGGAGATGAGTGTGATGTAAGAACCTATATAGAACAGAATAGAAACACTTGGGTTTGGTTCTGCCATAGTGACAGACCAAAATACTCATTTTTACTCTTTTTATTGTAGTCCCTTTGGAGATTTTAGCATTCGGACTACAACTGTGTGGGTACTTTTTAATTTCTATTAATTAAATTGAGAAAAGTTCCCAAAATCTGAAGCTGATTTCTGGAGAAAGATTCTAAAAACAGACCTCAAGACTGGCACGATGTGGAAGGATACACCCTTTGTTCTAACCTTGTTAACATTTAAAACCAGAATTCATTTCAATGGGTATAGCAAGTCCATGCTGAATTTTGACCTTCACATAAAGGAAGGACCAGCTGCAGATCTTTGCACGCTCTGGGCCAGGAGAGAGGTAAAATTTTAAGAAGTACTTAGACTGAAAACCAAAATTCCTCCTTGTGTTAAACAGAAACCTGGATTCAGCCAGATTCTTTCTTGTTTAACTCAGGTGCAATATCGCATCTCAACCATTTTATTCTAGGCAACAGTTGATGAATGTAATGTCAAAAGGTATTAGTAAACATCTGTCCAGCTCTTAGATTAATAGGGGGAAAATAATGGAGGTTTTAAAATGGTCATATTTTCTAATTATGGCAGATGCTTTTATTTATAAGCGTAATAGGGGGGAATGAAAATCATCTGTGACACCAAGTCAATATATACAGTAAAATCCAATCATTTAATGGCATTACACTTGGCTAAGGAATCACATTGACAAAAAGCACCCAACTCCTGAGTAAGGGCAATTCAGCTGCTGGTATGTACTTCGTGTAATAAAATGATTATGAATAATTTTACAATAAATCACTAGGAAAAGAAAGCACACCCCCATTTGGTATATCAGAACGCCTCTCAAATGCTAATTGAGAGCCTGATTATGCCAGCCCAACCTTCTGGGCCTTGGGTGAAATTTGTCCCTGTGTGGAGGGTCAACACAGGGTCTATGCGGCACTGAAGGCCTCAAAATAGGGCGTAAGTGGGACTTCAGTGCCGCATACAGTGAACAGTACCGTATGCCATGAGCAGCCCCATTGCTTTTAAGGTAATATTCAAAGGAGGAAATTAGCCCCTGTGTAGAAAATTAGCCCCTGTGTAGAATGAGGCCTGTATGCCACCTAAGTGCTCCTTTCAAAAGGGCTTGACGGGGATTTTGATTGTCCCTGCTCTTAGTCACTTTGGATAAAATTCACCCCTGTGCAAAGGTGTTGCCTATGCTAGAAAGTTGCATCACATTAACTATACCAGTATATCCCCTACTGTGGAAACAGTTATATCTGTATCAATGTACATTATTGGTGTAGCTATTCCAGTACTGGAAGGGCAATAAGCTATATAAGCTGTATAAGGCACTAGTATAATGGTAAAACTGTGTCTGCATTTGGGGTTATACAGGATAACTATATTGGTAAGAAATCACACCCCTAATTGACATAGTTATCCTGGTACAAAAACTGTGTGCAGAGCCTAAAGCCGGAAGGATCAGGCCCGTAACCCTTAGTGTAGCCGTTTAGTATGCACCCTAACATTCTGCCTTTTCAAAGCACTTTGCATCCATGCACCGAAGTAGCTGGGGTAATAAAATACGTCCAAGCTGAGGCTTACTGTACTTTTGCTGTCGTTAGCTGTGGCAAAACCAGCTAATGCTGTAAACTCTGCCTCATGAAGGCTCCTTAGCTTTACACCTACCAGTGGCTGTAAACTATCGTGAGCACTTCCATGGGAATGATATTATCTTTTGCCAGAGAGATAAATAAAAGAAAATTTCAAACCTTTCTATGTTTACTCCTCCTAAGAGAGAGGAAAATGCCCATAAAACTTCTATTAAAACACATGTCTTCACTAGTCATTAGTGCTTGTTGGCTAAACTCGGAAGCTAACGATTATTCTGCCCTTACTAGAAGGTGCCAGTGCAGTCATTAAAGAGCTGCTGGGGTTTAAACAAGCATGGGAAAAACTGAGTCTCTTTTAAAAGGCCATTAAAAGAGAACTCATAAACCCTCCAGATTAAAGGGGGAGATCAGAAATTTTATAATAAAGAAATTTCTCTGATGCACTCCCTACTTCCCTGAAAAATAGTTTCATAATCCAGCCAGATCCTCCAGTGCCATTGCTTTGAATACATATACATAGTAAAGCAAGTAAATGCTACTTTTTGTATTAATGACATGGCAAGGTCCTGTGCAAAAAACAGAATTCAGCTCACGCCTATGCATCTGTACGGCGCTGCATAAATAGTCATATCTGAGCTGTTTAGGTCAGAGCTATAGTGTCTTCACATTCAAATAAGCAAAGCTGAAATTGACAGATGTGTAAAGTGTGATGACATTTAGTTTAGCTGTTCAGGTTCTGATCTAATACCCACTGGAATGAATTGACTTCCATTGACTTCAATGGGTTTTGGATCAGATTTTTAAATACCACTTTTCACTGTAATCTTGTCAGATTTTCCAAACTAAGAAGGTTTGGGCCTCGTCAGTCTTTTTTTAACGGGAAACCTCAGAACATAGTGAAACTATAAGCGCTGCAGGAAGTAATACTGGTGTCACAATAGCTGACACTCTCCGCTAAGTCTTGGCTAAATCGTTGCCTTAGCAGGGTGCTACAGGGCATGGTGCTACTGTAGATGCCATTTTGCAGATAGAATATAAATAAAGAGGATCCTAACTACTTGTGATCCCATGCTATTTTCCATAAGTCCCATATTTTCCATGTTAGCCCCAGACTCCTGGTCAAATTGCACCTTTACTTTTAATTGCATGTCACATGTCTCATCTTTGACCCCTTTGGCATTGTTCCTTTGGCACTGTTACAATAGTGGCTGTGTTCTATGCCCAAGGTGGCTTTACTTTAACAGCAAGCGAAGCTATTCCTCTGTGCACGTGAACATAATGGGCCAGCATCATACCCCAGGATCCACATGGAGCGGACTGTCTGGGCATGGACCTCCTCCTTCATGTTAAGGCAGGATCAGTCACCTCTGTGACGGGGTGGATAGAGGTGAAATAACTTGCCCAGGGTCATGCAACAGATCAGTGGCAGAGCCAGGACTAGAACCCGGGTCATTGGATCACATGGCCTCTAATAATAGTGTTTGCTCCTTAGTCCTTTCTGACTGAGAATACTGCAGAGCCCCTGGGTAGAAGAGCATTTTCCATCACCCAGTGCTGATTCTTCCATCAGTTCAGGTGTGGCATTAACAAATGTCAAAGGAAATGTTGTCTCCTCCCTGTCTGGTGGAAGCATTGTGGTTATAATAGTGCCAGGGAATAAAGGGGGTTTTTCAAGGAATGACACAAGATTCTTAGTGGTACAGAGAAAAGTTAACATGCTGGACTGATCATTCCCATTCTTCTGTAGCTTTTTAACTTCCAGGTGAAATAAGATTTTTCTCTTTACAACATCAAAAAAGTGGCAACAAAAGGTTGGCAAACCTATTTGGTAGCAAGCCACAGACCCATGCTGCAAATACAGAATTTTGTAATAGCAAACTGGCTTGACAGAACAGTGCTCTCCGATAGCTGCAAGATTCATTTTCCAGTAGCTATAACATTGTCGTTAGCAAACCACTTTTGAAAGCCACATATTCTGATAGCCAACTGCTTCAGCAGGCCAAAGGAAAAAAAAGTTCTCTGGGACATAGTGCAAAAGGTTGATTTTTCATTTACTTACATATCCAATACTCACAGAGCTACTTTTGATAAATTTTAAACATCTGGCTCAGGCAGTTGACTGGAAAAGCGATAAAATGCTCAGCTTTGACTGAATGTGAGACTTGAATTTCCATTGTGGCAAGAGGTAAAAGTAAAATACAAATGCTAGGAGGAAATAATATGCCTCTCTTGGGCCAAATGCTCCAGACTGATCTTTATGGAACAATCGTGCTTATGGAGATTGGGTCAGAAATGGTGCTTTTACCTCCTCTTTGGCCCTCCGTCTCCTTCTTCTCTAACTCATCTTCCTAGCCTTTCCCACCTGCCTACTTCTTTCTTTCCCTCCCCTCACCATGCTAACCACTTCTGCTAGCATTTTCCACTAGACCATGTGACCCAGTTCTTCAGCAGGGTTAGATGCCGTAACTCCGCGGATTTCAATAGTGTTATGCAGATTTACACCAGCTGAACAACTGTCCCTGGGTCTTTAATATTACTGTGGATATCTGGCTGTTATACAGGGATTCACATTTTTTAAATGCAAAAATTAGTGTGCATAGAAGCAACAGGGATGGATCTAGGTACATTAAGACTCCATAACTGACGGTCCGTTCTCTTTCAGTCCTCTCCCTTGTGAGCCATGTAGTTCGTTGCCACCTCCCCCCTTATCTACACCCCCTTCTTCTGTCAAAAGCCCCATCTTGCTGAGATCCTGCTTTAGGTACAGGACGGCTGAGTATGACTCCTTCTAGAATCCGTCAGTGCTACTCATTGCCTCCACCTGAGGTAGGCCACAGTAAGAGACACAAGCAGCTCCTTGACTCCCATGAAAAAGGCCACAGTCTTTTTGCAGCTCCTGGCAGCCAGGGACCTGGTTTAGATCCCTTCTGGGGCTGCACATTGTGTTGCCACCAGACGACAGGATCACAGAGCTGTGCAAAACTTTGGTTACAAACTGAACGTCGGTCCAGATTCAGCAATACCGGCAAACTTGGGCCAAGTCACAGTAGAATCACAGCCTGGGTTGATTTATGTTTGAGGAGTGGAAACCGTGCAAAACTTGGCGGCTTTGCATTGTGTCCATTAGAAATATGTGAAACATTTGCAAGAAATTTGAGCTGTGAAAATGTTATGGCATTCTCCTCAGTGAACAGTGGTTAATAACAGCTCATCACCCTTGAATAGGTGCTATCGAAAAGGTCTGGAAGAGCGGATGTGAGAGACACAGAAAGGGGAGGCCTCTGCTGTTGAAAGGCTGAATTCTATACTCAGGGATCATATGGTAAAATGTGAGTGAAGGCCAAACTGGAACTCTCTCTGAAGAGGCAGCATCATGCCCTAGGAGACAGAGAATTGGCCAGGAAGTGAGGAGACCAGCGTTCTATTCCGAGTTCTGCCAACAGCCTGATTGAGTGATCTTGGGCAAGTCAATTCACGTCTCTGCACCTCAATTGCTTCATCATTGAAATGAGGATCCTTTGTAAACTGCTTTGAGATGTACTGTTGAAAAACACTAGCTAGGTAATATTTATTATTATTATGATAAGATTAATCCTTACAAGAACTCAAATTAATGGAAAAAAATCCTGCAGACTGTGACCATGTTTGGTTTTTATGCTGAGTTGTTGCACTAGTTCATAGCCCAGATGCAACAAATCACTTAAGGCACAAGCTTAACTTAGAGCATATGAGTGGTCCTATTGAAGTCAGAGGCTCATGAGAGTAGCGTTAAAGCTAAGCATGTGCTTAAATGCTTTACTGGATTAAGGCCTCTAGGAGTATTTTCACATATTATGACAAGTTCACACTTGGTGCTGTTGCTTGCAAAAATTTTGTGACATTCTTTGTTGACAGACAGGACCCACCCTTTCAATCTAAAAGATTACAACGTGAAATATTTTCAACCTAAACTTTTGCACTACAGAAATGTGGGAAACGGATGGTTTTGAATATTTGTCTGACATGTAATTTTCATAATATTTTTTGCAAAATTGCAGCATTCCTAGGGGCTCAAAATGAGATAAAATGAACCTTGTGGAAAGTTGTGTGAAAATTTCCCCACAAGTTTACACAACTCAAGTTTTCACGTGAAACCAAGCAAAATGTGGCTGTTTTGGTTGAATTTTGCTTTGAGACAAATTTAGACCCAGTGTAATAAGATACAACCACTGAAGTCAAGAGGCAGCACCTGGTCTAAGTCTGGACTTGAAGCTAAAACTCAAAATGAAACTAACACTACTGTGCGCTCTTTGGGGCAGGGACTGTCTTTTCATTATGTGTGTTCAGCTCCTTGCAGATCGGGATCCTGACTCATGACTGGGCCTCTAAATGCTACTGCAATTCAAATAAATAAATCAATAATAATAAATAATGAGGTGCAAACCCTAAGATGTGAGATATGCAGGAACCAAATCCAAAAAAGGATTGTATGAGCCTTTGTGAGCCCGAACCTCTGAAATCCATTCAGCAGTAGTCAGGACTCTCCTATAGGGTGCAATTCACCCCTATGCCAAGGGCCAGCACAGAGGCTGTGTGTTGCTTAAGCCCTCAAAATAGAGCTTGAGTGGGACTTAAGTGGGCCATAGACCTTGCTGTGGCCCTCTTCACCGTGGTGAATTTCACCATTGGAGCCCAATCCAGCTCCTATTTATGATCATGTTAAAATCCCCATTGACATCAATGGGTGCAGGGTTAGATTGTCCAACTGTGGAAAATTGCTACATGTTGATCCTGTGAGCTTTCTAACTGGCTTCAATTCTGTAGGAGTGCTCAGGTCCTGGAGAGTTATTCATGCCAATTGTTTTGTTCTAAAACACTTTAGGGAACTGTTAGGGTTCCTTCCCACTCTGAACTCTAGGGTACAGATGTGGGGACCTGCATGAAAGACCCCCTAAGCTTATTCTTACCAGCTTAGGTTAAACACTTCCCCAAGGTACAGACGTTGCCTCGAACCGGATGCTGCCACCACCAAGCATTTTAAACAAAGAACAGGGAAAGAGCCCACTTGGAGACGTCTTCCCCCAAAATATCCCCCCAAGCCTTATACCCCCTTTCTTGGGAAGGCTTGTTAATAATCCTCAGCAATTTGTACAAGTGAACACAGACCCAAACCCTTGGATCTTAAGAACAATGAAAAATACGTCAGGTTCTTAAAAGAAGAATTTTAATTAAAGAAAAGGTAAAAGAATCACCTCTGTAAAATCAGGATGGAAAATACTTTACAGGGTATTCAGATTCAAAACACAGAGGATCCCCCTCTGGGCAAAACCTTAAAGTGACAGAAAACAGGAATAAACCTCCCTCTTAACACAGGGAAAATTCACATAAAACAAAAGATAAACTAATCTGCCTTGCCTGGCTTACCTATACTAGTTGCAATATTGGAGACTTGGATTAGGATGGGTTGGAGAAGATGGATTTCTGTCTGGCCTCTCTCAGTCCCAAGAGAGAACCAACATGTAAACAAAGAGCACAAACCAAAGACCTTCTCCCCCTCCCCCGCAAGATTTGAAAGTGTCTTGTTCCCTTATTGGTCCTTTGGGTCAGGTGCCAGCCAGGTTAGCTGAGCTTCTTAACCCTTTACAGGTAACAGGATGTTGCCTCTGGCCAGGAGGGATTTTATAGCACTGTATACAGAAAGGTGGTTACCCTTCCCTTTATATTTATGACAGGAACAATTTTTAAAAGGCCTCATGTTTTTTCTTCCATTTCTACCACTCTTGCCTGTCTCCTTTGAGATGGATGATACTTGCCTATTTTTCTGTTCTCCCCTCTCTGAATCATTAATGCTTTTTTTTTTTGTGGACTCTCTTTCTCAAAATTGCCTTTTTGGAGACACACATAAACAGCTATTAATTGAAATGCGAACTCCAACAATTTCACATTGCACATTCCCAGACCTATTTTATCATTGTTGTTATTTTTATTTAATCTTCTCCTGGGTGTTTGCCCTGATTCTAATCTCTCTCTATGGTGCTTATCTGTATCAATAGATCAACAGCTTCTGGAATCCAAACTTCTCAAGAAGTAGCCTAAGAGGCTTGCTTTTGACTTGACAGCTTGTGCACCTAATTGATTAATATAGCAGGCCAGCAAAATGTATGATCTATAAAATGGCTTTAATTCTGTTTAAGAGTAAATGAGCTTCAACCCTTTTTGTGCGGGGCAGGGGAGAGGGGTGGTTGTAGTCAGTCTTCTACTTTCCCTTTTTAATGCAGAAATACTTAGTTCAGAGTTAGGAAGGAGGTTTTTGGTTAAACAAAGAAACATTTTTCAGAAGTTGACAGTGAGTTGTGTTAATAGTGGGTCCTTCCAAGGAAAGGGGAGATCAGCCAGTACTCATGCTATGATGGGGAGAGGAATGGTTCTGGGGCTTGATCCTAGCAGAGTGGGGGATCTGGTAGGGATTCTTAGCCTGATTCTGCCATCCTGATTCTGCCTTGCTGCCTTTCACCACAAGTACCCCCTATACAATTTGCCCTGTGAGGTTTAGTGACTAGAGATGCTGCCGCAGGAGCAGCACGGGGAAGGAATGGGGCTTCTCAGAACAATTCCTCCCCGCTTGCCCACTTGCTCCAGTGGGGTAGCAATGTACAATTGTCCCTTACCAGAAAGGTGATGACTGGCACATTTGGGTGGAACCAAGGCTCTGCCTACTCCTTGCCCTCTTTGCCCAATCCCTGCCCTCTTATGCAGTGGAGGGGAGTAGGAGGTGGGCAGTTTCTCCTTATTCCTGTGCACAGAGGCATGTGTGTGGGAAAGTTTAATTTCTCCCATGATTGTGCACAGATGCATAGCCTGGGCCATGATCTGTGCCACTGGGCACCCCCATGGAATAAAGTACTACTCAACAGGATTACAGGTGGTAAAATCAGGATCTTCATTATTCCTGCTTGCAGTAAAACAAGCCATCTTCTAAACTGACACCGAATTAAAAGTAGCTACAAACAAAGATTTAGTTTTAGACAAGACAGTTTCTTTCAGCCTGCTCAGTGAAAGCGCCCTTTGCCCTGACTTCTTCCAACCCAATTTTAGACTAAGTGAAAAATGTGGTACCATGAAATCTCAGTGCTAGGCCACCAGGAACACAGAGAGATAATAGCTCAGCAAAATAAAAAGATTACGATTACGTGTGGCCTTGTAAGAAATAAGAAGTGAAGGAGTTAATGGAATGCTTGACAGGGAGACATTGCTAGGACTTGCACAGAAGGATAGACTGAGATAGCTCAGTGCTTATCAGCTACCTCCTGTGAAAGAACATTATATGCCTAATCTATTCCATATGCATGGAAGCCTACTTAATTCCATGTGGATTATGGCACTGGAATGTCAGAGACACGTGTAATGAAGCTGATCATTCCAAACAGGTGTGTGTAATAAACAAATAGATTGAGTACAATGAACTGGCCATTAGTGAAATGAGCAATACAATGGCTGGCAACACAATTAGTTTAAAACAGACTGCAGGTCACTGACCTTTAGATAATGGGACTGGGGTTCCTGTATAGCTTATCATCATAGTGGCCTGCACTGCGTGTCATCACATATACTTTAAGCATGCATGAAATTTTCTTTCTACAGACTTGTAAATTTTTTGGCTAAATTGATTATGGTTTAATATATTGCAGAACATAATGAATACGACACTAATACAGCAATGAATTTAACATTCTGCTTTTAAGAACTGAAATGCGGTACATATTCGGAAACGGTATCATTCTGGAAATTAACAAATTAGCTTAATCACCATAACAAGTTACAATGGCATATTTTGTGAGAACAATCATGTCACAATAAAAGCAACTGACAAACCAAAAACCTCAAGGGATTGATCCAGCCGCCATTGAAGCTGGGGGAGTTTTTCCATTGACTTTATATGCGTTGGACTGAGCCTCAAAAGAGTATGTCACTGGTTGAACTATTCTGCTTTTGCAGAGATGGTATTAGAGCATTACCATTCTGTTAAATTACTTTTCAAGCTAATTTGTTCTTTTCTCTAAGGATTTTTGTCTTAAACCCTCTTACCTGTTTGGTTTCAACTGGATAAAAAATTCATCTTCACTTTCTGTCTTGAACTGCTATATAGTGTTACCATGAGCTGTTAAACTGTGGCCTTGTTCTACCCACATGATGGGCTACATCTCACTGCTGACTGGGTGAAATATTTCCTATGTATATTGAGCCAATTTTTCAAAGGAGAAGCCTGAACAGGACCCTGAGATCCTGCAGCTGCATCTGTTTATGTTTGTATTTGTGTGCACATAAATTATTAAGTGCTCAGGCAAAATGAGAAACTGAATTCTGGGTCAAATCTTCAAGTGGTATAAATTGGCCCAGTTCCACAGAAATAAGTGGTGGTTCTGGCCCGTACACAGGCTTTGTGCATTCCAGCTTTGGGGCACATTTTAGGAGAATGCTTTAGAAAGCACTACATGATTGTAAGTTATTATTCAGATATGAATTACTAAATATCCATTGATTCTCTGTTCTTTTAAACATACCTATTTATCTGTGGTACTTATATGCCCCCCCATCACATAGTATCTAAGCACATCACCGTCTTTAATGTATTTACCCTTACAATATCTCTGTGAAGCAGGAAAGTGCTATTATCCTCATTTTATAAATGGGGAACTAAGGCACAGACAGACACTAAGTGACTTGCCCAAGGTCATACAGAAAGTATGCCTCAGAGCAGGGTACTAGCACCCAAGTTTCTCCAGTCCTAGGCTAATTCCCTAAACACTGGACCATTCTGCCTCATACCTTAAAGTGAGACCTTCATGTCATAGCACTTGGCTGTATTTTGAAAAAAAAATTTTTTTAATGAAATGGGTCCCTAAGAACTTAGATATATTAAATTATTTGTATTATTTACTCCTCTAATGCCAGGAATGTGCTAAGTTCTTTACAGACATGTAGGCTGACCAAGTTCCTGCCCCAAAGAGCTAAATATTCATATGTGATTCAAAATAAAGCATACTCAGATTTTGATTGCAGTAATAAATCGGATTAGAAAGGATTATCTCTTTAAATTAGCTCACAGAAATACAGCACCGTGAGGGGCTGGAAGCAGGCAGCTCTGGGAGAAGGGGGAGCAGGAGCTAGAACATACACAGTTTAAATCGCTCTACCTCGAGATGTAGAGCCTCAGAAAAGAAGCAACAATGAACATAATACGGCAGGAACAGAGGCACCAATTTAACGATTTTGATGTTATTATAAAGCTTTGGTTTAGTACCATAATCCGAACATTGGTACCAGATGGATGCTAATCAAGCTAAGTACCAGAACTGGGATACTGAGAACTGAGGCAAACAAATTGCACTAACTGAAAGGTGGGCCAAAAAAAAAAAAAAAGTGAATCAAAGGCATAATCCTCACTAATTGTGGTGTTTATCTTTTATTTAGAATTTTTAAAAACGGGCCAGTTTCACAAAAAAAAAAAACCAACGAAATTTCCATCTGGACTTGAACATGGTCCTGTTCAAATGGGAGAATCTTAAAAACTTTGAGGGAAGTCAGTTCATGTCAAAATAAAAGGGGAGGGAGGAATTTTTAATTTGGCACATTTTTGATGAAAAACGGACCATTTGGGAGATTTTTCATCCAAAACAAAATTTCTGGGCTATACCTTGGGCCACAACATAATGATGAAAAATTTCACATCAAACTCTCCAAAAAAAAAAAAAAAATTGTCACTTTTCTCACAGCTCTGAAGAACCCTGAAGTGATATAGCCAAGGCTAAACCATAGTCACTTCTAGGGTTAATCACTTCTGAAACGTCAGAGATACACAAAGAAAGCCATACCAACATATACAATAGAAATAGAAAGCTGCGTACTAACGGCATAGCAGGGAAATCACTTAACAGCTGTACATTGAAGACTGCATCCAGAATGGAACCCTGGAGTATGCTAAAATGCACAAGACCCTGTACCAGGGGCACCAAAGTCAAAAATCACTAAGCTATATACGGTTGAAACCAGCCATGAACAAAGACAAAGTTGGATATTTTTAAGACCATCCCAAGTCCTATGTTAATTAATCTCATGCAGATATTAAATGAATCTGAAATATTAAATACAAGTATGGAAAGCAATACACATGTCAACATTTGTAAAAGAAAATGACATTGTACATAGCCTGAACACTACTCTGCACTTATATTACCCTTCATCCGAGGATCTGAAAGGTTTTTACATTGGGGCTGACAGATAGGTAAACTGAGGCAGAGAGCCATTAGAGTGACTTGGTCAAGATCGCACACAACTGAGTCAGTATAAAACTAAGGACTTCTGGCCCCCAGTCCCCAGCTGTGAGGTTAGATCATGCTGATTTAATAAACAAGGACATCTCAGTGGCAGTACTTAATCTTAAAACTAGACTGAAATTTGTTTAAGAGATTGAAGTAATCTCTTTAAGTGTTGTCAAAGTCTCACGAAATAGCATTCTCCCTACGCTGGCTAGTGTACAAGGATTTGAGATCAAACGTAGGCCGAGGGTTTGTAAGGTAGTCGGGAGACAGAGAGAGAGACTTACTTAAAATGAAGCATCTTCAAGCTAGCTATTCTGTAGCACTCAATGAGACTCCTTAAGGAGCCCAGCTGGTCAGTCTGGGTACAGAGAATGGTAACATGCAGCTTGGAAACTACTTCAGAAACTCAGCTGCCCATGATTGGTTCTGGGGTTTGGTTGCCTGGCAAGCCAGCACTAACACATGCTGTGGTGATATTGTAATGTAGATGATGAAATACACACAGGGCCTGCTCTAGGGGTTTTACCATCTAGACAAACATTCACTCCTTACACACCTGCGGTCACTAGCCAAACAATCACTGTATAGTTTGTTGCCTCTGATAGTTTGCTGCCATAGGCTACTGCCTGTAAGGCAAAGCTAGGCTGGAATAAAGGAGACAGGATCTCACATTTTTGTAGGAAAATCAATGGAAAAACTCACACTAGGAAAGCCATTGATGTAAAAATGGTCCAGCTGTTAAATTGGTGCCTTCAATCAGTTTTAGTGCCCAATTCAGTCCTCCCTTTTATTTAATCATTAACTAATTAATTGGTAGATCTAGGCCAACGTCAGATCACTGATTTGGAGCCAGTTGAGATTTTGGTGGGGTGGGGTACAAAGATTTGGCTTTGAATCCCTTCATTGAAACGTACACTTAGAATTTTGATTGTGGGTTGGATCTGAAGCCAAAGGGGTCTGCTTATGGTCGCCTACTGAAATGAGGCTGAAATCCCACATGGTCCACAAACTATTCTGTCTTATGTACTTATCTGCCCCCCATCACTGTCAGATCTGACCATCTCAAAATATTCAATGTATTTATACTCCTAACACCCCCGAAAGGTTGGGAAATGCTATTATCCCTATTTTGCGGAGGGGAAACTGAGGCACGGAGCGGCTTAATGATTTGCCCTAGGTGTCACAGAAAATCTTTGTCAGAACAGGGAAGTGAACTCAGGTCTTGCAAACCAGAGGATTGTTTTTCTTCTCTCATGAAGCTTTGGCCCAAGATGGCAGAAATCTCACAAAAGCAGCTGATCCTTAAGGTTTCTGCTATCTCAGAGGAAATCTCATTTAATCAGCTTGTGTGATCTTGGTGCTGCTGAACCCTAGCTCTGATTCAACTTCAAACCTGAGCTCTTAAACCCTGACTCAACCTTATCCAGATCTAGATACAAACACCATCTCTCTGGCCCATCCTGGCATAGTTCAATGATTTATACATGGTGCCAACTTAAGTATACAAGACAACAATATATACAAATTTTCAAAACATGCGGCCCTTTGAATGAAGATTCACTAGCTGGAATCCCATGCTTTGCAGCGTGCTGGTCAACTAGATGCAGCTTCAATAGTAGAGATAGGATGCAAAACAAAACTTTAGGTATTAATAACACTTCCCTTATTTTGGGCCAGGGAGAGAGAGTTTGGAAATCTGAACCAAAATCCTGGTCCAGAACACCCCAAGCTTTGGAATACTTGATTCAGTATCTAGATCTGAATTTTGTGACTCAAGCCCATCTCCAACTAGTAGATATAGGAAGAGGATACAGGAGTCACCAGTTCTGAAGAACTGTTGTCGTCAACGGAGCAAAATAGAAAAGTCATCTAAGACTGTGTAGGCTCAGAGAACAGTCTGGTGACATTTTAAAGTCAGAAGGCGATGGCTTTAAATAGAGAGATGAAAACCACCCTGAATATGCTGAGTAAGATGTATTAGAGCAAGAAAAGCTGTACATTGCCAGAGATTGGGGGGGGGGGGGCGGGTCCTTGTATCTAAGGAAGTTTTACAATGAGGCTAGATAACAGGTCTGGGATCCCAGCTGCAGAAAGTTTATAACATTTATATGGCTGATAAATTGCAACAATTATGATTTTACTGCAAAAGAGAAAACATACCTCCCCTTAGACCGGGGAAGAGACAGTATTAATCTCACACCGCCTTACTACTGAGATATTTCTATGAATCCCCATTAATATTTTAAAATCAGAATTAATAATAGGGATAAATGGCAGCTTGTGTGATGAATGAACAACAGGAAGCACCAAACCATAGCATACATGCAAAAACCCCCCTCAAAACACAATCCTCTCCCACCTCTCCCAGACCCATACATTAAAAGGCAAAGGAGCCATTACAGACTACCGGACTAAAAGGGGTTAATGGAAGTACAATACCTAAAGCAGCCTGTGGACATGGAAAATATGAAAATAAAATGTCTACTAATGAAGAGAGTCTTGAACAGACTGCTAAGATTGTGAATCATTTGAGGGCATGGTCCATGTGTATTTACCTGTCTCTAAAGTACCTGTCACCTTTTTTGTGCGATATGAATAATGAGCCATCATCATTTTAAAGCAATATCCAAGCATGATAATAATGCATGCCTTAGTGACTGCCACAGGACCAGAAAAGGGGAGACACAACAAACTACATACGTACAAGGAGCCACAAGACATTGAAACCTTGGTGATAGTGCTGGTCCTGACTGATCTTTGAAATAAATGATGAAGGCTTGCTGACAGGCAGGCCGACTGAAAGAAACATCTATCTATCTATCTATCTATCTATCTATCTATCTATCTACCTATCTACCTATCTATCTATCTATCTCAAAATGCCCATGACACTGTGGTCCAGAGGAACAGCATGCAAAGTCACTCAGAAACAGCACCAAAGGTTGCGTTCGAGACTCAGTCATCATTACCTATCAGGTAAACCAGTAGTACCATGCAACAGACATCCCGCAACAGATTGTTTGATGGTGCTTTCAACTAGTGTGCAAGATCTCCCGGGGTTAAATACTTACTTTTGATACTTGCAAACCTATATGATAAAGCTTTAAAAGGAGACAGACAGCTGCTTCAGAAAACCATGATGCAACAATCAGACTGTGCTGCTTACGCAGGAATTGAGAAATGAAGGTGAGGAAAATAAACCCTGACTGCTTTTCGTAACTCCACAGCAGGAAGGTCAGGCTGCTGTGTTCAAATCCTTCCACAGTAATTTAGCTTCATACAACAAAACCTGTTCAGTGTGCCTCACCAGAGTCCCCCAAATGCCACAGCAGAAGGATGCAGTGTTGCTGTAGCTGTGTTGGTCCCAGGATATTAGAGATACAAGGTGGGTGAGGTAATATCTTTTATTGGACCAACTTCTGTTGGTGAGAAAGAAAAGCTTTTGAGCTTCCACACTCTGTAAGCTCAAAAGCTTGTCTCTCTCACCAACAAAAGTTGGTCCAATAAAAGATATTAACTCACCCCTTATCTCTCTAATAGCAGTCGGGTAGCAATTAGACACAGATGTAATAAAGTTCCACGCACAAAGTCCCAAGCCGAGAACTCTGGGCAGGCACCAACTGGCACTTCGGCCATTTGCCAGACACCCCAGAGAGACCTGAGTCTTCATTGTTTTTTCTTTTCTTTCACATTGTCACACCGAAACAGGGATAGCAGCCTAAAACACTGAACTAAAATAGAACCTCTAATGCGGGAGTTGGGGTTATTTATGTAGGAAGAGGTAGCTAATATTTTCAGCCTGTGCAGTGCAATCCAGTAGCAGATGGTTAAGGATTTAAGTAATGGAGGTCATTTCTCATCTATTAGATATTTTCTTCTGTTGATGCCCGATTTTCCTACAAGCCTCGAAGTCCAAATCCACTCAGAAAATACATTATGGGGAGGCGTGGAAGCACTGAACAAGGCATTTATAATCCCATTTCTTCAGGCTAAATTCTGCTCTCATTGACATAATCTCACCAACAGAAACTCTACTCGTTTCCCAGGGTAAGAACAAAAGTTGGCCCATAATTTGGGGCTCATTGAGCTTCCAGTGCAAAACAAGGGAGATAGTGTCTCAGTTACCAGAAGGAGTCTCAGTTGCCAGTGCCCTTTTCAAAATTTCAACCTGAACTTTAGGAAAGAGTAGAACCACAGCCTCATCCAAAGCCCACTGGAGCCCATAGAAAGGAGTGAATAATAAGTGCTCCAGCGCAATGCACAGACCCAGGAGGTTCTAAGACTTCAATCAGACTTTTGGGGGATAGTCCAAACTGAGCATTAAGTACAAACTCTGTGAAGTTGGCCAAGCACCAACCAGCTCGCTTTTATTAGTCTCTCTGAAATAGCCATTTTTATTTATACGATAGCCTAGAAGAACATAGTGCTGTACAGAATCCATCCCACCTCCAAAAGCAACTGAAAGACCAAGATACAATCATTTATCTTACTGCTTTATATAGACACAATACATGATGGTGTGGGATGGCCGTGTAACTCACAAGTGGAGAAGCTTTGTAATTTGTCACGTGTATCACCTCTGAATAGGCTCACCTTCATATGCATACCCATATATTTATAAAAGTTTTAGGTGCCTCTGTTTTGGGTGCCTGGCTTGGGACACAACTTAAAGGGCCCTGATTTTCAGAAGGCAGCTGCTCTGTGTGTGTGTATGTATGTAATGATACAGAGACATATTTCAAAACCTTGACATATGAGTCTATAGTTTTAGAGACTTCATTGAGGTTTTGACGTGTGTCTCTATTTTATTACTTTTACATACACACACGACTTTTATTAAAATATAGTTAAAGCAGAGAAAAGGGCAGAGGTTTGAATATTTTAAAAAGTAAAAATACAAACAAAGCAGAATTTTTTTTTAAAATAAACCCTATCTTTGCTCCCTGCCATCCCTCCAAAGCACCCACTAATAATTTGGTAGAATCACGTTGTGCACATCATTGCTATGTATAACTGTGATCTCATAATAGTTCCTCTTGTTTTCCCTCCTTCTCCCCTGACACTTTTTATGATATCTGTGCCTTGAGCCTACCATGAGCTCTAGGCAGGTGGCCACTCTGTGCCTGCCTGGAGCCCCATTGACTTCAGAATGGGGTCTACATGGGTGAGAGATTGACCATTAGATTATAAACACTTTGGGGGTAGGGTTTGTGGGTTTTTACATGTGTTTGCACAGCACTTAGCAAGTGAGATCCTAACTGAGGCCTTTAAGCACAGCTACAATGTAAATAAGGTGGTCAGAACCTTGCAGCCCTGGACATTTTCTTTGGTGTATTTTTTGCAAGCTTTCCCTTAATTTAAGTCATGTACAGCATGGCATGTAATATGATGATAGGTGTTTCTTTTAGCAATACTGATAATCATTAAAAACTGAATTTGTCCCATGGCTATTACATAGCGTGTGAGAGTGAGGGAGATTGTGCATTAAGAACATACTTTAATCATTTCCCCTTTCCCCATGAGTCCCCAAACACTAACTCATTCTCTACTCTGAGAGCAAAAGCCCAAGTGACCCAGATGTAGTGAACACAGATATCAAGGAGGTAGTTTCCTTAGCAACAGGAACCATATGAAAACATTCAGAACATCTTCTGTCCCCTGCTTGCTGTCCCTTGCTGTTGCGGCTATAAGCAGCAGAGGTTAAGGCTCCTCCTTGAATTTTTAAGGCACAATGTGGTATAGTGAAAAGCAGAAATAGCCTTGTTGTTTGCAAACTCATTACCTGCTGCTGCCTCCCATTTGCTGAAATTAAGTTACTTCCATTGTATTGTTACTGAATACTGACAATGCCCGTAAATGAAGCCAAGGGGCAGATCCTGGGCTGGTATAAACAGAAATTCCTGGAGCTATGGTGATTTACACTACCTGAGGATCTGGCCCTTGGGCTATGATCCAAGGCGCTTCCAATCTCGACTAGATCAATAGTGGCGATACAGCTCACTAAGTGATGACGCAGCATTGGAGTGGTGGGAAATTCTTGCAGTACTCACTGTCGAAACACTTCAAAGAAGATCGTGTTTTAAGGAGGAATTGGAAGGAGCAGGAAGTCATTTAGCACATGAGAAGAGAGGCATTTTCAACCATTTGGCAAAGCACAAGGTCGATATGTAAAATAATGTGTACAGTAACTTGAAAGTTTTATGCCATTTTTATCTGTGTACTGCACTTTTAAATGTCCTGGTCCATTGACACAGCAGCCATTTTGTACAGAGTTGCTGCAGTCTACTATGCAGGAAACACATACGCTGACTGCATGTTCCATATTGTTGTTTGACTTTTATTTTAGAATAAGGTTATCAGACTGAACATATTGTGCTTTGCCCTTTGTGCTCATGTAAGGCCATAGAAGAACTGGGCAGAAAAGGATGCCACTGATTTCAATCTGTCAGCATATAACCAGAGGGCCCAGACCTCTCGATAGGTAAATTCACCTGATGGAGCTTATTAAACAAACCAGTTCTGCAGGCTATGAGATGTGAATTATTCTCCGCAGCTGACCTAGCCAGATCAGGTCTGAAGTATTACCAGAAGCTGGTCCAGAGCCAGTTTTTACAGTCAGTTATGACAGTGCAGCAGGTTGAGCATATTTGGGGTGAACTGAGGCAATATGTGGAACATCCCAAAGTTAGCAATGATACCTTGCCTATTGGAATGAGATAGAACATCAGAAAAAGATGAGGCATTCAGGAGGAAAAATTGAGAGCTGCTCAGCAGACCAAGGCAGAGAGACAGAGCAATCCCCAGCCAGCCACACCACAGATAGCATGAAGAAACCAGCTGACAGAGGACAACAACCTTGCAGCTCAAGAGGGTAGATAGGAGAGAACTGAGGTATGCACAGGGTCAGAGTAGCGCAAGCAGATTCAAAGAGGGAGAGAGTGACAGTCAGAACGGCAGGCGGGAAAGATCATTTTAGCAGTTGTGTTTTGTATGGAGAGCAGTGGGTGGAAGGGTGAAATGCCTGGAGATCAGCAAGGAGGACATTTGCAGAGGCATGAGGTGACCAAGGGGAGATGGGAAGAAAGGGCATATTTGGGAGACATTGTGAAGGAGGAAGTGATGGTGGTGAGGGGCCCCTCTGAGAGCCCTCTATTTTCTCTCCCAGACTTCACCCCCAGTTGAGAAGGCTTGGGTGTGGGTCCTTGTGAGGCACATGAGTGCCACTGAAAGCACTGGCCACACAGAAAGCCTTAATCCCACCACAGGGTTTGTCACATTCCTATGTTTTGTCAGGCTGGGGAGCATGGGAGCCACAGCCATGCACTGTGCTGACACTCCCCTACCAGACCAGTTTATATTTTAATCTTTTAGCATCACCAGTGATAATGAATAATGTTCTACATTTAAACATCTAGCCCCAAAGTGCTTCACAAGCCACGATATAAAGAACCTCCAGCAGGTAGTGTTTTCTAGGGTGTAAGATTGCAGCCAGTGAACACTGAACTCAAGAAGCATAGAATTTAGACCATGCTCTTAGGATAAGTAACAGGACATCATCCCAAAACCCTCAACAGCAAGCAGTTTAATCCTGGGTTTATCTGAAGAGATAAAATGAGCCTATCAGGATGTGCGGCGGTGGTACCACACTGTCTAGTTGTATTGAGACTGATGCTCAAACCACTAATCCTCTACTTGAATACAAATGTGTTCTAATAAACTTTATTGAATTAGAGCAGCTATTCATACTAATACACAGATGATACGATGACATATCACTAGATGAGTTCTGGATTACTCTATACCAATGTTTGTTAACGATAACCCACAGAAACCAATTTCCTGGCTATGAGGAGACTAGGAACCACTGAAATGAAAAGGAGGATGCCTTTCATTTATCAGTGATCCCACACACAGGTCATAATCTCTCTGGTTATTTGTGGCTTGAATCTACTGCAGAATATTACATTCTGTAATAATGAACTAAATTTCAACTTTCATATTGTGAACCACATTAAGTGTGGTGAAAATACCCACTTGTCCCCACCACTATCCTGTATATTCATTCCACATGGCAAGCATTCACATGAAAGCTGTAGACACTTGAGTGTGACCAGATATTTAAAGCTAGTGCCCACAAGACTAGCAAATAATCATGCTTTTTTGGTGGCCTCTTTGCAGGGTGTAAGAGGTGTCTTACTGGCCAGCCACGCTGGTAGAAGCAGTGTTCACATTTAGCTGGGGAGAAACTTTGATCTGTTTTCCTGGCTGGAGTTTGCTACTGCTAGTTTTGCGGGTCTGTTTGCGTGGGGGGAATGGGGACACCCTTATAATCTGAAATCGGATCCGATTCTGTGCACTGGGCTCTAGGCAGCTCTTCTGTTCAAATTCTGCCTGCTCTGTGGCTTCCTGTGTCAGACATGCTTTATTATACTCTGCCCCTCATCTTGATACCAGTTATTTACTTGTATCTTTCAAGCTCCAGCCTACAATGAAACCAAACAGTTTGGGTCCCCGGTATAAAGAAGGATAACAGGTATAGGATTTGCTATGCAAATGAGAGGATGTAATGCTATAGTGGGCATGACTATACTATGGTCTGCTGTAAGTCACAGAGCTTCAAGCAGATCAGAATAAGCTGTAAATTATGCAGGTAACCAGAAGTGCTGAGTCTTTTCTTCTGACAAACCTAAATCGTAAGTGCTTATTTATTACACACAACAGCAGGCCTGTCTGTACCTCCAAGAGCTAGATCATCATACTCTTCAATCCCTGAATGGAGGGTGCTCAGCCTCTTGCAGGATTGGACAGTGGAAGCAGGCAAACTTTATACAGACGTGATCCCACGCTTACTGTGCCCTGGTCAATTGTTGTGGCTTCAAACGCTCTGAAGCACTTACCATTTCAACAAAACTGAAGCCCTTCTTTTCAAGGGGTGGGTGGTTATTTTTTATGGATCAGATTTTACTTTTCACTATTATTGTTAGAGTTGATTACATTTTTAGCATGGTCGCCCAATTGTGAGGGGATAGATACTTTGAACCAAATCCTGAAAAAAAGAAAGATAGCCTTTTAAAAGTAGTATCCATTTTATAACCATCATTAAGGGATGGCATGAAGTAATATTTTCTACTTGTTCTGACCTAGGACTCAGAACATCTGGGTTCTATTTTCACCTCTTTCACTAGCTCATTGTATGATTGTAGGGAAATCACAACCTGTCTCTCTGCCTCACTTTACCCTCCTCCAGTGTAGGGATAATAGCAACTGATAGTGGTGTCAAGTGGCTTGACATTTGTACAGCTGTTTCAAATCCTTGGTAAAAAGCTGTAATAGAAGACATTTTTAACATATGGGCCCAAGAACATTTATGAGTTAGCTTTTGGCCTTAGGGATGTTATTACATGTACAAGTCTACTAATAGATTATAATATCCTGATGTGCATGTTTTCATGATTAAAGATAGGTCTATTTTAATGGGGAATTTAAGCATTTTGTAAGCCATTTAATCAGATTGGACAAGAGAACAGCAGTAGTCACACCATAGTTAAAGTTGAAGCTTGCTCTCCACTTGAGATCTGATTTTCAACCCCCCATAGCCTCTCCAAAAAAAGAAACAAATCTTTCTGAAAACCTGCAAGTTGTAATTCCCTCAGGGTAGAGATTTTATGGCAATCTTCGGAAAAGTCGGACAGAATTTTAAAGTTAAAAGTGTTTTGAAAACATGACTGTAGGTCACTATAACAGAGTCCGGTGTCACCTTAAAGACTAACAGATTTATTTGGGCATAAGTTTTTGTGGGTAAAAAACCCCACTTCTTCAGATACAGGAGAGTGCCTGCTTAATGAGCACCCCCTTGTGGCCAGAGGTGGCTATGCAGGCACCCTGCCACAATGAGCCCCCTCAAGAACTCCACATAGTCTCTTTTGTGGCCAACAGCACCCCCTCCCAGGGCTGGTTAAACAGCAGAAATGGATAAAAAAATCCTCAGGGTCCTTAATAACAGAAATGGTTCAAGCAGTCATCCGGGTCTCCCCCAGTAAAGTCTCTCACCATAAAAACCAGAAGTTCATACTCCACCCTAGTTCTTCTGTCACACACACAGAGTTCTTCCTCTATTCTAATCTGCTCCATTCAAAGCCACCAGTCCAGGCTCTTGCTAGCTGGAGCTCCGCCCTGAGTTTCCTTCTCCTTCCAGCCTCAGCCTACAGCTTCCAAACTGTCTTCCCCACAGGAACCTTTCTTAATTCTTGCAGTTTCCTGAACTTTATAGGGAATTAATTGATCCAGCTCAGAAGTGCCTCTTTAGTAATCAGGATTGGCTAGCCCCAGGCTCTCCAGCCCTTGAGGGGCAAGCCACCCTGATACACTTTTTGCAAATACATTCTACTGCTAATAGCTTGGCCGAGAAACACCAACTTTGTTTGGTTTTGTTGACGTTGTGGAGAAGTTCCCTTTGGGAGGAGAAGGGAAAGGGTTAAAATGCACATTGAATTGTTTTTAAGTGTATACAGAGAGCATCATTTATAAAAATTAACTAACCTTATTCTGACTCCAGCTTCTTGGCTGAATCAGAGGCTGGATGCATGGATTGGAGGACAGGAGACCAAGAGGATATGTGGAAGGGCAGGAGTCCAGTAAGGTGTATGGAAACGGAAGTAAGGGGCAAGGGAGTACATGGATTAGGGGTGATGGACTGGGGGAGGCACCTTGAAGGATGGCATGGAGCCTTACTTCCTGGTCTCAGAATGAGAAAGCTTTAGGGGACAAGAGAAGGAGATTTCAGGAGGTGGGGGCAGGACACTAGTGGGTCATGGAATGGGGAACAGAAGGGGATTGCTGGAGCATAGAGAAGTGGTGGGTAGTTGAGGCACAGAATGGGGCAGGTTGAGAGAGGGCATAGAAGGGAGTGCTGCAATCTACTCAGCCATGGAAGGGGACAGGGAAAGACAGAGTGCTTACCTTTATACATATGGATCTTTTCACCTCTATACCTTCCATAATCCCCTCCTTGTCCTGCTAACATCTGGAGGAGGGGAGCCCTGCTTTGGTGGGAATCATGAGAGCTGCTGGGAGCAGCAGAGTTCCTCTTTTCCAGACAGCACATCCCTCCCCAATTAAAACTTCCAGCACTCATGAAAAACAGGGAAATTCATAAACCCAAAACTTCATTAAGGAATAATTAAAGTGGAAAATGTGTATCAATGGAGACCACCTAATGACCAGAAAGTGTCTTATAATTTCCACAGAATAATTCTTCTACTTCAAAAACATGAAAATCTGGAAGTGAACATTGAAGGGATGCAGCCACTTCTCTCATGCTATATAATTTTCCTTCCTTTATTCTCATTATATCTTCCCACTTGATCCTTTATAATTTACATACGAGCCAGCATGACAAAATGGAGAATAACTGGCTAGGTGGTAATACTTCTGAAAAAGGTCTGGGGGTTATAGTGGATCACAAATTGAATTTGAGTCAACAATGTGGCGCAGCTGTGAAAAAGGCTAGTATCATTTTGGGGTGTATTACTAGGCTTGTTGTATGTAAGACATGGGAGGCAATTGTCCTGCTCTACTCAGGACAGGTGAGAACTCAGCTGGAGGACTGCAAACAGTTCTGGGTGCCACTCTTTAGGAAAAATGTGGACAAATTTGGAATAATTCAAAGGAAAGCAACAAAAATGATAAAATGTTTAATAAAATCTGAACTATGAGTAAAGGTTAAAAAATGGACACATTCAATCTTGAGAAAAGAAGATCGGGGGTTGTGGGGGGACACACCTGATAACAGTTTTCAGATACGTTAAGGGCTGTTATAAAAAGGATGGCTATCAATTGTTCTCCATGTCCACGGAAGGTAGGGCAAGAAGTAATGGGCTTAGTCTGCAGCAAGAGAGATTTAGGTTAGACATTAGGGAAAACTTTCTAACTGTAAGGGAATTTAAGCTCTGGAATAAGCTTCCAAGAGCCGTTGTGGAATCCCCATCGTTAGAGGTTTTTAAGAACAGGTTAGACAAACATCTGACAGGGATGGTCTAGGTTTACTAGGTCCTGCCTCACCACAGAGGGTTGGACTTGCTAGCTTCTCATGATCCCTTCCAGCCCTAGATTTCTATGATTCTATAAGAACATATTATACATCTGAAGAAATAAACAAGACTAACATGTTGTAAAATCCCATTTTAACTAAAACAAAACTGGTACATAAATTAATTGGTAAACATTATGGGTCAGATTTTCAAAAGTTCTCAGTGTTGGCTCAACTCTTCTCAGATTAAAGTCAATTGTAAAGCTCCCATTGACTTAAGTGGGAGCAGAGTTAAACCTCACCCTAAGTGCCAGTTAGCACAGTCCTCTATACTCCCATAAATATTAAACCCTACAGGCCAGCTCCTCAACTGAGGTAAATCAGCATAGCTCCATTGACTTGTATATATCCAAAGCACATTAAGGAGACAACATTAAGGCCAGGTGGGGAGAGATTTACTTGCCTGGAGTAAGTGGAGGGAAGGAGGGATAAATGGCATGAGTGAAGTGGATGCATCCTTTTGGTGTTTGTTTAGAGACTGATCCAGCAAAGAACTTAAGCATGTGTTTAACTTTAAGCCCATGAGCAGTCCTATTAAAGTCAATGGCATGACTCTTCAACTTAAAGTGAAGCATATTCCGAAGTGCTTTGTTGGATTGGAGCATTAGACATTTTCATACTTTTGATTTTCACTGAAGTATGAGAATTATTCAGTGGAAATTAAAAGACACTTTCTGGTGGCTCCACTGACACACACTTCCCACTTGAACTATTTCCCAATGTTGTGTTTTGTTTACAAATGACTATTAAATCCACACTCTACTTACAGTAGTTGAGACAGTCTTGTAACCAACCTATTACTAAACCCAGCAATATTTAAGCACTTTTAATGGACACTTATGGGTAACACTCAGGTGCATGGAAGTCAATGGGTGTTTTGCCATCGACTCCAGTGATGCCAGGATTTCACTCTAGATGTCTAAGACTAAAGAGATCCCAGTAAAATACGTTTTTACCTTTGTGTTTACTATAATATCATCTGTGCTGTAGACCTTTAGTTTAATGCACAGTGAAGTGCAGGGTCAATCTACTTAGCAGTCAATATAATGATCCACAGTGTAGCAGCAAGGTGCACTGAGTTTGCCTCCACTAACAGTTTGGAGGGTAAAGTGTGAGGTGGTGTTGTTGAGAGTGGCTCATATCCCTTGATTAATAGCTTTCAGCACTCGCAGCTGCATAGCAGAGAATGCTAGCTGCATGTAAAGAAGATTCACGAGCTACAGGGCACAATTCAAATTGCTCTGAGTGAGAGGTGATGTGGAGCTGTACTGCCCCAGTGGGAGCACCAGAAACATTGTGTGGGGTACCCCTGGGAGCTTTCCAGTGCACAGGGGCAGCCTGACCATGACCACCATGCTCCCCTTTCTACTGGTTGAGGTGGCCCTACCTCCTCCCCGCTCCTCAACACCCTACTTGGGGAGTCTGGCAACCAAAGGGGCATTAGCAGTACGCCATCCTTGAACTCATTTGTACCTGGCCTCTGGCCAGGAGTTCAGGGGAGGGAAAGTCCTTTGTGTCTCACCCTCCTGCCTGCCCAATTTTGAAGGATCTAAGCGCAATCTGGCCTTTAGTATATTTATCTACCAATTGACTGGCAGATATAAGAAAAAAATGACAGAATGTTGACATCATTCACTCGGCATTTTTAAATGGAACATCCCAACAACACACAACATACTGTTGAAAAGGAGGTTACATCAGGGCTTCTAACAGTAAGTCTGCAAGGCAAAGTTTAATACTGAGCCGCACAGATTCTCTCCATGGTCCTGAAACTTGGCCTATAGAGTCACATAGAGAAAGAGCAATTCCTCTTTGACCAATTAAAAAAGTTTACAAGGAAACAGAGACTTTTACCAGATTTGAGGGAGTAGGGGCTCTGGGGCCTTCCTGTTGCCTTTCCCATTCCCTTGTTCCTTTCCTCTCCTGGGCCACATGTTGAAACAACCATCCTTCCACTGGAAGAGCATTGGCTTTGGTTTCCCTCCACAGCCCATTGACGCAATTCTTGGGTCAGCCAGAGGAGGTTGTTCAAGAATGGACTTGCACCCCCAAATCATGCCGAGCATTGAGTGTGCTGCCTTCCAGAACAGGCGAGGGAATGAGTTTGGTCCCAAATTCAGATCACCAGCATGGGTATCCAACATGCTGCATCCTCTGGACTATTGAGGATGACCCTGCCACTTGATCAGTCTCAAATGATTTTTATTTGGGGTTAATTTCCTATTAAACTGAAATGTGCAGCGTGACCATTTTGTACAAGGATTCAGATTATTTGGTGAAGCAATGCAGTTGCATAATGTGCTGAGGCACCATAGTGAGGAGCATGGTGTAAACTCTAGTGTGAATTTAAACGATCATTAGGGCAGGAAAGAAAGCTCTGAAGGCTGAAGGTAGCAAAGTCCTGTCAATGCCACCTGCCTGGCAAAGTGACTGCCACCAAATAATAGAGCTCCTCTAAAAGTCACACTCCCTTCTTGCAGGACAGGTGGGATTCTGCAGTGGGACTGTAGGGAATATGATCGGGAGATATTTGTATGGCCGTTCCATAAGTTTCCCCAGCAGCTGGACTCAGGGCACAGCGACAGAAGCCAAATGAGCACAGAATAGCCACATTTCTCAGAAATTCCATTTTTAAACAGGATCTAAATTTATATTTAAACAAAACACCATAATGAATGTATGTAGTTGTGCTGCAATAATCTATCATGTAAAAAATACTAATCTGCCATTCCAGAATCAGTACACACTCTAACAACACACATTTCCCTGATAGACCTCAATGGCTCAGAAGCAGCTGCAATCTTTAATTGGCAACTGATTCTCTTAACAGGTCCCCCACCCCCAACTTTATTTGTATTAATCCTACCCTAGGGATTTACACAGCAGACCAGACTCGAGTGGCATCAACTTTCATTATCTGCAAAAAACAATTTTTAGACCACTGTTAACCACCCCACAATGCCCACTCTGCTCCCCAAAATTCACAAGCAGAACCAGCATTCAGATAATGTTAAGGTATAAAGATCACAAAGCACAGCAGTTTTAGATACTAGTTTTTCAGCCACAGAGACTTGGGTTTTTTCCCGGTAAATGTCACCATGAGCCAATGAGTATGCCAGGCCTCCTGGATAAATAGGCATGATGTTGAGAGTCAAGAGACCTGGATTCTAAACCTAACTCTGACCCTGACCAGGTGAATGATGTTAGACAAGGCGCTTAACCTGTCTGTGCCTCAGTTTCCCCATGTAAAATGAAGTTTCCTTACCTAATGTGCTTTGATATTCTCAGATAAAAGCACTGTGTAGGGGCAAGGTATTATTTATGTCCCTACAAGTTGTTCACCCACAGTTAAAAAAGAATGGAAAGCATTTGGTAGAATAACCAATCTCCAGGACGAAATCTCCAGGAATAGCAAAGCTCTTGTAGCATAGGACTGAGCTTTAGTAGCAAATGTGGGCACGGAAGTTTGTGCTTTGTTTGTAGTAAGTCTGCCTTTAGCTACTGCTCTCTCAGTCTTCCCTCTTTAACGTTCACCTTAGGCCGCACCCATTCAAAATGATAAAGCACATAAAAACTCAGGCAAGCAAGCTCCAGTAACCCACAATATCCATGAAACTGCAATACTGAAAGTCTCTTAACTTGCTGCTCTGACACCATTACCTTGCCTGATGTACCTGAGAAGTGCAGCAAATCACTTTGTATAAATCCCTGCACTGATCTCAGAGTCTTTCAGCATACCTAGACACAAAAATATCAAGTTAAGAAGAGAGTGGCAGTGAATAAATGATGAGCTTTCAGCCAAATCCTGAAATTTCCTTGAGTTTGTCTCATGGTGCCAAAACCAGCTTTTTGTCTATAAGTGCTTGTCATAACACTTCATTATTCCATACGTTGTTTTCAATCACTATCAATCTACATATTTTGGATAATACTCTCTCCAAATGGGAGTTCTATAGTCTATTCTAATATGAAGACCTTTTTTAGTGGTGATAAACCTTACAATCTGCATTACTAAAATATTATTACCTTAAGCTTTTCATTTCAGCCCATAAATGCTGCCACCAGCTAATTTCATTCGTGAGATGAGAGAGTGTAATTTATGTAACAAAACGGTACTTGAAATTATTTGCCTATAAAATGTCCTTCACTTGAATCCCTGACTAACAATCTTGTTAGCATTAGCCTCTTCCCAAATGTTAACACTCCAGGAATTCTTCTTCCAAAACACACGTAACAGTAAAGCCTACATTTGTTCTAACACACTTTAATTTTCATTCCCAGACACGTCATGCTGGCCAGTCTAACTCTCAGATACATTCCTTATTTCATACATTTCAATATATCCTGCAATTTAAGCCAACTTTTAATTGATCAAGTTACCTTAGCAACAGTGGACTCTCTGTTCCCAGTATGGAGATTTCAACTGGATCTGACAAAAAGATTTTTCCTTTAATTTACATACTTCTGTAGTTTTCACCTTTGAGAAAATAACTTATTTTCAAGAGGGAGATTTCCATAAATCTTGTCTCTCGATGTCTGTCTTGGAATATTTTTCACTTTTCTTACAGTTCCAAGGGTGTTTAATTATTATTTTTTTAGGTGGAAAGGAAAAATACTGACATGTTCAGTAATTTTCCTAAAATGAGCAGTCAGAAGTCGCTGGGTGAGAAGACCCTCTGTTGAATAAAGTAAGTCTAAAGAGCTGAGCTTTCCACATGCAAACTTTATTTTACAGAGCTCCTTATTTTTGTCACGTTTTTTAAAACTCCTCTTCTCATCTGCTCTGTTTACACATCTTTGGCTGACTGAACTGTTCACATGTTTCATGGACATTATGGTAATTCCCATTAACATCAGGAAACTTCGGGTTTGTGCTGGATAAGTGCATTTTATGTCACTTTGCAAAATTCGTCACTTTCGCCTGGTACTTGGAGAAAAACTGTGTAGAAGTCGGAAACAAAACCAAGGCTTATTGACAATACTTTGGACACTGACGCATTAGGATAATTGACGAAAGCTGTTGATGCTGAATATAGTCTAGTTTCTGCATTCAGCCAATTTTGAACTGGTTTTGTGGAAGTTAGAATCCTGATCCATTCAGTCCAATGCCAGACGTGCAGAGATATATCGGAAGACACCTTTTCTTCTGACACAATCTTTACTTTTAGAAATACCAAGGCTGCAGCAAAGCAGATATGCAGATGCTTCTCCAGTACTCGCTTGACACTGCATCTTCTTGTTCATTCCTGTATGGAAATAGGGGCTTTTAAGTCTTTTCTTCTGTTGCCTCCATCTGGAGCCCTTTGTCCTTGGTTGGTATTTGTTTTTCTGAATCAAGAGTGCTCCAGAGAAATTCCCCCATTTGTCTAAATCTGTTAACTGATTCCACACAAAATGCACTTGCTAATTTGCTTCTGTGGCAAAAATAAAAACTGTCCTCACTGGCAGGAGAAATGCATGGTCCACAGTTGGTTGTGATGGGATCTTTCCCCCTCTGTTTAAAATGTAAGGTCTCATGAATTAAGAAGATACAATGTGTCTAGATCTTATACCAGTCAGACTCTGATTCATCAGGGAGTCTCCTTGGTAACTAGCTGTTCCTCTCTGATGATTCGTGTTATAAAAAAGCTCTCTCAATTTAAAGATAAAATACAGTGAAAGGAGAAAGAGGAACTATACTATATATATGCATTAGAAAGACACACATACATAATGTGTATGTATCTATGCTGTGCATTTTCTACATGCATGTGCGTGTGAGGGGAGGAAACACTCTTTCTGTAAAACAAAGATATATTATTTGCAGGGGGGGAATATACCCACACAAATTATTGTATTTTTGCTAGAAACCCTTGCTGTGATCACTGTCTTTGCAACGTAAATAATCTCAGAAGAAAGGGTGTTGCTGTTACTGGCATTTAATGAGAGGCGTAGCAGTTTATACTGTAGCAAGCCAAATGTTTAGTCTTGTGTGAGTCTGATCGCCAGTTGTAAAGATTCAGAAACACAACAATTTACTCTAGGAATAACAGCCAGATTATTGGATACTACTTAGTGATCCCTGCTTTAGTCATTAGAATAGTGGCTACTCTCCCTTAGATACATAAGATGCTATTATGTGTGCTTTCAGGTTGCTAAATTTGAAAGTGTGCTGCTTTTTAAAGACTATTTTTCTCTGAGAGCTCATGTTATATGAGAAAGTTAGTTCCGGGTGAGGTTAATACACACTCTGTTTAGATGATAGTCGTGTGTTTATAGTTAACAATCCACTCAAAACCATTTAGCACGCAGAAGAATAACCAAGCTGGAAAAATGTACAGTGGTAAGTACGGCTTACATTTCTCTAGTACCTTCCCTTTGAAGATCTCAAAGCGCTTTACAGACATTAAGCTGAGTTCGGTAAATATTATTCCCATTTTACAGAAGGGGAAACTGAGTCACACACTGAGGCCAATGTTTTCAAATTTGGGTGCCTAAAATTAAGCTCCTAAATCTACATTTAGAAACATAAATATGTAGCCAGATAGTCAGCATCTTTGAACATTTTGGCTTAAGAGATTTGTCCAGGGCTACAGAGGGCATCTGTGACAGAATCAGGCCTAGAACTCAGATCTTTTGACACCATATCTTATGCCTTAATGACTCCCACTTGTATAATGCATAATATCTGCAGATCTTCCAAGTTACTACAAGGTTAGGTCTTTATGAGGCCAAGTTAAACAAGACACGGTAGGGATTAATTCATCCCATTCCTCCCAGGGGGCCAACAACTCGAAGATGGTGAGAGGCTGAGAAACCTGCTTTCACTCCATTTTTCTAAAATAAATAAATAAGAAGCAGAAAATCACATTTCACTTTTGTATAAAAAGCCCTCTAACAATTTTTTTGTAGCTTCTGACAAATAAGTGACAAAAGGAAACTTAAAACTCTGGGCCAGATCCTCAGTTGGTGCCAATCGTCTCACACCTCAAGTCTCTCTTCATGAGCCTCTCTCTCTTTCTCTCGGTGGGTTCCTATGCCTTTTCTGCACTGTGTCCAAGATTCCTGCTGCTCCCACAAATAAATAAAAGAACAAGCCATATTTCCATAATGGCTTTTATCTCAAAGGAAGCCAAAGCACTTTGAACGCTAGTGATGGGTTAACTGTTTGTAATCACCTCTGGGGTTGAATCCGGTAATCATGTAGGCAGCCAGCACACTGCTTATTGTATGATATGAGGAATGGGCATTTTTGGTAAAGCCATGGGGCAGGCCCTCTATTCCTGCAAAATGGGCCACGGGATTTTTAACATCCAGGCAGAACAAGAAGGATCAAATTATCTATGTTTGAAGGAGGAAGGGCTGAATCAAAGCTGTGGGGCTTCAGACCTGTAGTTCCAGAGAAACTAGGTATTTCAACCCAGAAGCGTAGACAACTGTGCCATCCCCTCCAGCAAGAGCCTAACACACTCAGACCTTCATTTACCAAGTCACATGGTGGACATTCATTTATCAGAATCAATTCAGTGTTCAGACAATCGAGATAATTCTCAATGCAATTAATACACGTTGCGGACATGACCTCATTTTGGATAAGTGAGGTTTTTGGATAACCATAGTTGGGCTAATCAAGATCTGACTAGACTTCCTGAATGACTGAGAACCCCAGTCAGCCCAGCACAGCCAGGGAGAAGGGGAGAGAAAATGATAGGGGTGAGCTAATTATCTTTTCTCTCCTACTTTCTCCAAACAGACACCTAGGGACATCCCCCAAATGCCTTCTGAATTGGACAACAATCCTCAGATCTCACAGTGCTGCTGGGGCTACCATGGCAGGGCTGAAGGGGAGGGAAGGAGAACCCTCTCCCTTCCACCTTCTTTCCTTACCCTACTCTACCATGTCTTTTGGGCTGCAAGGAAGTAAAGCCTTTATTCTCTTCACATCTGCGTTTGCATCCCTCAGTGGAGCCCAGGGGAGCTGGAGAAGCAAAGATGAGTCCCTGACGGGAAGGAAGAGGAGAGGAAAGGAGAGTGGATGGGTGGGACTGATGCCCCATCTCAGTGAGAACGAAAGGGGTGAGCATGACCCGCCTCCGTGTGCCTCTGACTCTGCCTTTTTCATGCCCACTGGAGAAATCAGGAGGGTTTTCATTTTTCCAAGTGATTTATTTATGTAGTTTCCCACAGTTTCCCCTAGATGGAGAGGGAGAAAGGCTGAACAGTGCCCAGGCTTGGGGTGCCAACACTCTTAGGGAGTAGCTCTGGCTCCCTTAGGCACTCATTCACCCACCACCCCCACCCCGGGAGCCAACATGGGCCCTAATTATGTTCCTTTTAACTAACCTTTATTGTGACTTGCCTGCCTGAAGGATATTACACCTGCCTGTGTCTGACTGACCTTCCCCAATGTCACCCGGATTTCCTCTGGCACATGTTAAATGGCAATTTGAGCGAAGTTAAAGAACATGCATTTGGTGGCAGAAAAAATGCATTGTTCTGATAACATGGTGCTGCCTTCCTCAGCTCAGATACTCTGGCCTTCAGCTATTACATTGGTAATCTGCTAAAGGAACAATATCCGTGGTGAGTTGTACACATTCCCATTAGTACAGCCTTTCAAACTGTCCCAGACTAGTACACCCACCACTGCCATGGGCTATGTCCCAAGTGGTACAGAACCCCGTTAGTTCTCACTGCAAGCAGTGGGATGGAGTTTGGCACATCTAGCTGATCTGTCTCTCCAGGCATTTGTTCTAGGCTTATCACCATGAGCTTATCACCATGAGATCTCAGGCATGGCACTAAAAGGAGGCGAAAGGTGAGAATCGAAAAGCAAATGATATTTAACTCATCAGTCAAAACAATGACTGCCAAGGGAGCAAGTCCAGTTTTGTGTGTCTGCACTAGAAAGGGGTGGGCATTCTCTTCTCCCGTGCCCAGCCGCTGTGCTGCCCTAGGGGGTTGGACACTATTTTGAAACATGAGGGAAGAATAAAGAACTCCCATGCATCTACGGACAGATGTGTCGTGCAGATTTAACAGGAAGAGGGCTCCAAAGCTGCAGCAGGATCTCACACACACTTCACTGAATGGCCTGGCACCCACAGACTAATGGGCAGTTTTAGAAACGCTCTTCATTAATGAGCACATGAGCAGTTAAGGAGGGTTCCCAGTCACCCACCCACATTTTAACCTGTCACTTTCAGACCTTATATTAAAGCCACAGATATCCTATTCATAGAACCATCTGGGGCAGGTGTCCGTTTGGATAGCCTTGGCTCTGCGTTCGCTTCCAAGACCAACATTCTGTTGTCCCAGCAAACCAGCCTCTTCACTGTTCCACAAAGCAGCATGGTGGTGCCCTGAAAAGATGACCAATTGTTCAGGAACTTTGACAGCAAGTCAGAGGAGAGAAATCGGAAGCAAGGTGATTATAACTTGGGCTGAGCAAAATACAGTAATAATCTGAGCTGGTCTACGCTGGCAGCATGAGTGTCAGGGTGTCTGCCAAAGGGAACTCAAAGTGTCACAAGTTTAGGTGCTGTGGAATCGGATGTCCATCCACTGAAAACACGTTCTGTGCCCTCAGCCCCAGGTGGAAGGAGAGGGCTAAATCCAATGGGAGGTTTCTAGTTTCTTTCCTTCTCCTGGTTCTGGGCAATTGGCTTTTCCAATGATGGTTTGCAAGAAGAGGTGGTGAGGTCTTGACTGTCATCACAGGGCAGTTCACAGCTGGGTTGGGGCCAGGTTTACTGAACTTGGGGCTAGAAGCAGAACTTGAACATTTTCAGGTTTACCCAGCCTGGTTATATAGGTGCTTCAAAACCTTGAATGCCACACAGTATGCACCACCCTGAGACAAGACCTCCATGTTTCTGGGCTCCCCGAGGAGCCAAGGCTCGGCCTGATTCATCTGCTAGAACAGCTCTCCTGGACCTCTATGGAAGTTAAAAGCCTGACAACCACTGTGCTTATCTGCAGGTTGGCAGCAGCATGTGCCCCAAGCTCACAAGCTCCCCATGCTTTCCGGGTGCACCGACACTGTTGGTTCATTCCTGGCCATCTTTACATTCCTTGTCCGCACCACACACCCATGAACTCTTTTATTCAGCAATAACTGAACCCACAGCAGTGACTCTCTTCTCAGACAGTCTGGGGAGGTTGGAAGCAAGCAGCCATGTAGTGGCCTTTCCCTGAGTGGGTAGATAAAGGAGGAGGAGAGTACAAGGAATCCCGGCCCAGCTACCCACACCCACCCCTAAAAAATGAGAGGGCACAATTGCAGTCTCTGTGTTTAGGGGAGTGCAGGGTCGGCTCCCTGGGGTTCAAACCAGTCTGAAGAGCTGGCTGCATAATGGGCAAATGGCATTGTAGCTACTTCACTCTGGCCTGGAGAGAAGGCCAGGTGCTCTGTGGTGGGGGAACAGGCTGCATCGTGTACTGGGAATGGCAGAGCTTGCATGCGTTCTGTAAGCACACTGCCCTGACCAGGCCAGGGCCTTGCTGGCTCAATACAGACCATAGAGACGAGGCAGAGTTGGGGCTGGTATAGCTATTGCTGCAGTGCAGCAGCAGAATGATTGTTAGATGATTTGGGAGTTGAATTAGTGGGCTAGATCCTGGAGCTAGACTGATTTACACCTGCTGAAGATCTGCAGCAATATTTTGGAGGGAGATTTAATTTTTTATTATACATTTTAATCACTGGGATGTGAATTAGGGCTTAGAATAGGCACTGGGAGGAATCAAAATAAGTAATGAAATCTCTGTGCTGCCTTTCATTTGTTAACACGGGAGTTAATACTTAAATGTTCCTCTATTTTCTTATTTTCTTTCCTGGGTCCTTTTGGGTAAAAGTTAATATTTTAATAAAAATGAGCTTAAGCACAACTTCATCTCTCTTCTGGCAGCTTGTTGCTTTTTGGGGAAATCAACCAAATGGCGAAGCTGTGTGAATTCATGCTGTTGACCACGTGGTCATAAATCTTGTGTGTGTGTGTGTGTGTGTGTTTTAAGCAGTAGAAAGGGGTGTTTCCTGCCATTAAACCTGATTCCCTGCACTTGCTCAGTACAACACACAGTGAGGTTTTTCCATTTTATTTCAATCTCAGGTCTAATCTGCAATCTGATTTAAACCAAAAGGAACATCAGTGGGAGTAAAAGGAAATGTGCGCAGCTTGTGTAAGTATTTTTATGAATTGGACCTCTTGAGATGAGAGTTTCATTACCGCTGAAAAATGAGCCCACCGTGCTGTCGATATTATAAACGAGAATGGCCCATTTGTATTATGAAGACACAAGCTTATTATTTTTAGCCTGTTCGTATAGCATGAGGAAAGTTTAATGTGATAATCAATGTAATTGAAAAACTGAAAGTACAGAAAATTGCAACAAGCTAATAGGGGTGATAATGGCTACAAATGTAATATTAATAAATGGTCTAAAAGCTGTATATAGTATAGTTATAGGTCCAGATATAAATACATACACACATAGGATTAATTCCTGAAGGGTTTATCCAGCCCTTAGTCAGGCATGACTCCCATTCAGTGTAACTGGAGTTATGCCTGAATAAGGATTGCAGTGAATGGGTCATGCTAAAGATGATCCTGATTTAGACTTCCAAATATGAACCCTCCAATCTTAAAAATAAATATGCTCCAAGTTTGGATCTGAATTTTACTACTATGGCCTCTTTCTAGAATGAACTGAACTGAAACCATGAATTTGAATAATCCCACACTTTGTGGTGCTTCAAAATCCAGACCTGATCTTGGATCTAAACTACGTGGCTTAAGCTCATCTCTGCATATTATGGGCCACATCCTCAGAGGATGTAAAGCAATTTAGCTTCATGGAGGTTACTGGAGCTACACCAATTTACACCAAGTGAGGATCTGTCCTTTAAATGTTATATACCATGAACACAAACTTAAATTGTGTGTAAACTATATATACATATTGTACACAAAAAGCTTTGGGTGCTTGACTTTACAACCTTAATATTCTTTTAACCTAGTTTTTATGTGTAATTTCCTAGATTTTTAAAAACGTTAAGTGAACCACCCTCCCAGAAATTCCATCCTATGGCATTGTATTGTCACCCACATGGTTCGTCAGCAAGGTTGGAAGCTTTATATCCACAGCAGAGACCTCTGCCGCTTGAGCTAATGGAGTAATGGATAACTGTAGTAGGTTGTCATCCTCTATTTAGACCAGCCACTAGAGGGAGAGTAGTCAGTGAGTTTCACAGATATCTGCTGACAAAAGAGGAATGCAAGACCCAGGAATCTTGGATGCAGATTCTGGAGGGAGTGTTCTCTAGTGATCACAAACCCTTTTACCCCAGTTCCCTTCTTCCTCTCAACCCTCCACCCTGGTCCTGTCTCTTCCCAAATTCTCCTCTCTGGCTCCTAGGGGGTCCCTGTGTGAGATCCAGTCTCCTATGCCTTTCCAGCTCATCTTCTCAGTCCCCGCCCACACTTCTTGTCCCAGTCTTCTTGCTCAGCCAGTTACAGTCTCCTCCACTACTTCTTGTGCAAGCTCAATCTTCCTCACCCCATTTCTCCTCCCCAGCTCCCAGTTCCGGTCTCCTTGTCTAGCAAGTCCTCGTCTCTCCTTTCCCGCACCCTTCCATCAGCTCCCAGGCCCAGTCTCTTTCCCAGACTCCTTGTCCCTGCTCCAAAGCATGGAAGTGCTAGAGGTATTCAATTAAATGGTTGTAAGAATTTTAAATGGACAGAACAACTTATTTTCCCCTAATCTTGTTCTTGGAAACAGGTGCACCATTTTTGCTGAAACTTTCCCCCAGAAGTTCAGCCTGAGGCAGACAATCAGCATGGGCAATTTCAGCCTGAATGGTGAATTTGGCAAAGATATAAGAAACTTAAAACAGGGGTTTATAATAGAAAGTGTTGGGTAATCTTAACTATAGGTGGTGCTACCAGCTCTGCCTATAAAACACACACACCAACATACATGCAGACTGCCTGATTTTCAGAAGTGCTAATTGCTACTGTATTGACTTTCATTGCTCCACTGTTTCTAGAAATCAGACCTTTATTCTATTGCCACTTACATCAGTTTCACACTGAAGTTAGTCTGTTGACCTCACCAAGGTAAGCAAGACTGAAATCTGACCCAGTTTATATACATATGCACACGTAGACATTCCTAGGTATAACCATATATCTTTAGTGAGCCTGTGTTTGACCATTAAATGAACTCATTTTTAAAAATATACAACGTGTTATGTTATAAATTATATTTAAATATGTTAAAATGATTATTTTGTTCAGGGAAATTATTAAAGTCAAAGTAGAAGCTACAGCTGATACAGTGTACATTGCCTACAGTGTTCACATTCACAATGAAATTACTTACATCATGAAGCAATTATCATGATTTAAAATGCCAATAACATTCTGAAGGCATAGATGCCTTGGGTTTTCCATTTGCAGAAGTATTTCTTTTACTGCACATACTTGCCTAATAATTTTAACATTTTAGATACCTATAGGTATTTTACAACCCTCCCATGTGTGATCTTTGTTAAAAAAGAACAATAACAACAAACTCCAGAAAGAATATTTACTCCATTAGAGCACACTTTTACTCCATTGGAGCCATGATTACTTATAGCCATTACTCCATTACATCTGCCCAAAACACGATGGGTGAGCTCACATTTATAGTCTTTCCCCATGTAAATTTTTGACAGCAGATCCTCCAGCTGTGAGAGAGTAGATCATTGCATTCTATATCATTGTGAGTTCATCACCTCCTTTACAATCAATCTATACCCTTCAGGAGCAGGATCCACTCCTGCAGTACCTTTCCTTCCAAAATGCTACCTATATCATTATCAGAGGCTGTTTCTGTTGTTCCATGGATAGGCTAGTGGAGGGGATCAGGATGTAGGTAGCTTGAACTCCTTTCTTTTACCTTCTTCAGAAACCAGGCATTAAATTCTCTGCTGGTGCAGATCAGTTGACTTCGTAGAGCAGCACCAAATAACACCAGCAGAGAATGTGACTGCAAGCCACCAGCTATCTATTTACTGATCCTGGGCTTGATTCAATAGGCTTAGGATCAGGCCATCTGTGTGGTTCTAAGAACCCCTTGTATTGGGCTAGAACATCCTCGACTCCCATCAGAGAAAGTGGGAATTGAGGGTGCCCAGTGCCTTGTAGGAATTAGGGTCCAAGAGCGCATGAGTCCTGAGGTCATTCTCCAGACAGAGTTCCCTCCACAGCTGCAGGACTCTGCTAGCTCTTTAAAAACAAAAAAGTCATTACTACCAGACAACGGCTCAGTAGCCTCCGAAAAAAAGATTTTGTGGTCTCAGTCTATCTCCTAGAGAAGTTGCCAGGCCTCTCAGGAAATCCAGCACCACAACCGGCACCTTTTTTAGAGCAGTCTCAGCAGGACAAGCCAAGGACTGAATGGGCCATGGAAACTGAAGAAAGGAATAATTTCAGCTAGTCTTTATACATTAGCATAGGAGAAGCTTCCTTTGCTGTGGTCCAGGCTCCCTCTGTTCTCTGCATAAATGAAAAGGGACTTCAGTTTCCAGAGCTGTGAATTCACTACCTTTCACTGGCATTACATTTACTTCAAAAGTACACTGTGGACCTGATCAGCAAACGGCTATTGAACACGCATAAATGCTCATGAAATCATGTTACAAATGTCCACATTTATAGCTTAGGTATTTGAGTATGTAGAAGGACAGCTAGATGCATAATTGATAGGTTTACTTTTATGTAATCTATCTATCTGTCTATCATTTATTACTATATTAAGCCACTGAGTGTTTTGTCTCTGGGCAACCTCTGCTGAGCCAGTAAATATTTCCAAAGCCTTGACTCCCAGTATTTACCTTCATTTTCTGTAACATCTTAAAGGTCATACCGAATTCCTTTTGCAATCCATTTTATAACCAATAACACAAAATGTCCCTTCCCAAACCTCGCTGTCAGCAAACAAATGCCATGAAGCAGAATGATTTTTTTGTGTGTGCACCATTCAGAAGTCCATTAATTTGGTTTCTGTGGCGTTAGGTAATGAACGTTCCTGCAGCAAGGTCACAATTCCATTTTACATCAAATAACTATCTTTTCTCATGTATGATTCATTAAGCATATTTCTTGCTTGGGGCAAACTGTTTTATTGAAATTATTTTTCTTTGTTCTTTTGTACTGATTGTCCATAAGGACTATAAAGATTGTCTGCATGACATCTTTTTTTTTTTTTTTTTAAAATTCAATGCATAATTGTAACAATGGAAATTCATCTGATGCTACATTAATTCCCCCCCTCATTATCTTCTCTGAACAGGGGAACTACCTGTTATTATTTACATGACAACATAGGTTTCTCTTAGTCGCATGGAATTTTACCTTCAGGGATATACGCACAGGGTACATGCAGGGCAATGACAGAAATAATGTGAGGGCATATTGTTCAATCTAAGCTGCAAAGACAAATGGAAGCATGAATAGCAGAAGTGTTAAAGATCTGAAAGCAAGAACTTTACTGAAATAAATATCGGAGATGGGAACCCACAAAAGAGGTTAACAGCCGTTGCAGATACATCTAGCTGAGTGTTGAGTTGGGTTAATTTGCAAGGGCAATGGATGTCTTTGAAACTGAGAAGTGGTTAAGAGAAGACACTAGCCTTTGGGCTGGATCCTCAGCTGGTGTAAATTAGTGTAGCTCCTTAGAAGTCCATGGTTTACAGAAGCTGAGGTTTTGGATCCTTGTTTGTAAGGAAGATTATGAAATCCTAATAGACTTCCTTTTGTGATGAAAAACAACTGAAGACACAGCTGTCCTAACCCAGGACAAATCCAGATGCTTTTCCATCCCCTGTTACCAATGTGATTTTCACTGATGTCCATCGGTACACGGGCACTGTTATGCTGACAGATACGGGTGACTTCATGGGTCTCTTTAAGATTGCAGGTGAATGCACCCCTCAAATAACATAATTCTGAGGATAAGTTAATCACAAGCCCCACACATAGGACTAAAGGATTCGCAAAAAGAAAAGGAGGACTTGTGGCACCTTAGAGACTAACCAATTTATCTGAGCATGAGCTTTCGTGAGCTACAGCTCACTTCATCGGATGCATACTGTGGAAATTGCAGAAGACATTATATACACAGACACCATGAAACAATACCTTGTGAACCCACCCAGGCGTTTAGACTGAGTGAGCAGAGGGGTTTTGCTGAGTAGTGTGTGTGTGTGAGAGAGAGAGACGGATGGGAGAACACACAAAAACTGAGAACAGGCAAGAACGGCGGGAGAGACAGAGGCAAAAAGCTGTAGCCTGTGAACACAGAGTGACCCTCGAAAAAGCTAGTGAGAGAGGTTTTGCATCTGGTGTTGGCTAGAGGCTTGGGACTGTAAGCTGAGAAACTGCTCTGTTTGTTCTTGGTTCCTCCTGCCTATGGAGAAGCAGGACTTTGTACATTCCGTGTAAATACACAAGACTCCATCAATTTCTACTTCCAGCTGGAACATCCCCAGGGCACCACACTTTGACTTGTCTCTTGAGTCAAAAAGGGGCAACAGGCATAAAGGATTTATAGCGGGATTTCTAAAAGTGCTCTGTGTTGGCCTAATCTGGCTCCTATTGAAGCAAGGGGAGTTTTATCATTGACTTCATCGGGAATGGAGTTAGCAGCACTAAGTGCTTTTGATTATTCCACCTTTAATGTCTGTGTGGTGGAGATTGAATACAGAGAGTGACAGCAGCTGGGCCACTGTTGGTGACAGTAACAGTCGTGCAAATTTGAACTCAGATCTGCTAGGATTGAAAGTAGTTTGTAACATCTATGAGAAAAAAGCTGAATTTACACACACTAAATATATTAGACTAGGTCAGAGTAGCCTGTGTCAGTCTTAACTCACTGCTCTCCTAAAGGATCAAACCTCTGCGCCTGAATCCAACAGTTTCTGATTGCTCAGAAGCTGGGTCAAAACATACATAAGCACACACATATACTGATGTCTGAGAGAAAGAGATAGAGCTATATGATGGCCTGGTGTGATTAATAGGTTTAATCAGCACGAGTTTGGGATGAAGGTATTACACACAAGCAGCATTCAAAATTCATCTAAGCTACACGCCCGAAGTGACATCAGCGATGCAAAAACTCACCACAGCAATCTCATTGTTTCTTTGTGGTTTGTTGAACCATTTTCTCACCTTGTCTTATAATTGTGCTTGCCCTTAAGCCAGGGGAAACTTTCTGGCCTGAGGGCCACATCTGGGTGGGGAAATTGTATGCAGGGCCATGAATGTGGGGCGGAGGGTTGGGGTGCAGGAGGGAGTGCGGGTGTTGGAGGGGGTGAGGTGTGCAGGAAGGGACTCAGGGCAAGGGGTGGGGGTGCAGGAGGGGTGCAGCAGGGGGCTCAGGACAGGGGATTGGGGTGCGGGGTACAGGAGGGGTTCGGGCTCTGGTCCGGCACCGCTCACCTTGAGTGGCTCTGGGATGGCAGTGGTGCACAGCAGGGTGAAGGCAGGCTCCCTGCCTGCCCTGGCCCTGTGCCGCTCCCGGAAGTGGCCAGCATGTCCGGCAGTGGCTCCTGGGGGTGGGATGGGGCAAGCGGCTCCGCCACGTGCTGCCCTCGCCTGTGGATATCACCCCCAAAGCTCCCATTGACCATGGTTGCCCGTTCCCGGCCAATGGGAGCTGCGGGGGGTGCTGCCTGCAGGTGAGGGCAGTGCACAGAACCCTCTGACCCCCCCTCCCATCCCGGGGCTGCAGGGACATGGTGCTGTCCACTTCCGGGAGTGGTGCGGGGCCAGGGTAGGCAGGGAGCCTGCCTTAGCCCCTCTGCGCCACGGGGCTGGCAATCCTGCAGGCCAGATTGAAAGCCTGATGGGCCGGATCTAGCCCGCGGGCCATAGTTTTCCCTCCCCTGTCTTAAGCTTTTCAGACCCCAAGCTGCCAAATACAGCACCACCAGTCCTACTGCTGACCCAGGGGTCAGGCAGGGAATTTCCTCCTGCTCTGGTCTCATCATTGAGTTGTTCACCCATGTGAGACCTGCCCCCACAAGTATGGAGCACCTGAGTTGCTCATTCAAGGAGTCTGTCCATTCTTTGCACTGAATGGACAGGGGTCCTATGGAAAAAATGAACAAGGGGGACAAATTAAGATTGCCCAGGCAACCTTAATTCTGATATTTCCTAACAGTTGAGTGCTTGACTTTCTTAACTTAATAATGTTCTTTTAAGGTAGCTTTGTGTGTGCAATTTCCTAGGTTTAAAAAAAAATCGAAAAACTAGAAATTCCATAACATCATATTGACACCCACAGGTTCAACAGCAGGACTGGAACCTTTGCCACATGAGCTAACACGGTAACTGATAGCAATAGTAGGTTGTCATCTTCTATGTGGACCGGCAGTAGAGGGAGATGGGACACTTTGCCAGATGATTTCACCCATATTTACTGACAGCAAAGGAAGGGTGAGACTCGGGAATCTTGGGTCCCATTTCAGGCTCCGGAAGGTTGTGTGCTCCAGTGGGCACAGACTGTTCTGTCCCTAAGAGTGACCCCTTCTGCCCCATATCCTCCAACCCATCCCTATCTTAGGCGTATCTCTTCCCCATCCCTGCTTCCTTCTCCCAGAGTCCTCACCTAGCCAGTAACCACCTCCACTCCTCAGGCTTATCATCCCAGTCATCGTCTCCCCCTGGCTCTTAATCTGATCTCAGTCTTCCCCTCACCCACTAGCTCCCTGTCCTGGTCGCCTTGTCTAAGTGGTCCCAATCTTCCTCTAACTCCCAGTCCTAGTTTCCTTCTCTCCCCCACTCCCATAAACCTCCACTGTTCTTGTCCCAATCTACTTTCCCTGCAGGTCCAACTCTTGCCCCCTTGCATTTGAATCACACAGCTTCCTCCTCCACATTGCCTGGGCCCAGCAGGGGGCGGCCACTGAGAGCACAGGAAAGATAGTCTCCCTGTTCTCCGTTCAGACACCCAGACCTGGCATGGCCCACAGCACAGCAAAGCTGCAATTGTAGGGAAAATCCTTCTTAGCCCTGGCCCGGAGCATGCTCAGAGCATATGGAATCTTCGGGAATTTTAGCTGATAAAATCTAAGAATTCTCTTGAGCACGCGTGAGCCATGTTTTTCAAAGGCTTATAGCTGGGCCAGATAAAGGTGGATTTTCACAGGGGTAGCAAAGGGCACCCTCCCGGCACTGGTCAAGTTCCTGCTCCAAAGTACAATGGGAGGACAGTGGGTTATTTTAAAGGAAAGATTGCCGGGATTTTTTTAACATGGGCAAAACAACATATTTTCCCCTCGTCTCATTCTCAGCAACAGTCAAACCGTTTTGGCTGAAGTTTTCCAAAAATCCTGAGGCAGAAAAATTGGCATGAAAAATTTCAGCCCAAACAGTTATAATTTGACAAAGTTATAAGCAACAGAAAATTGGGTCTTACAAATGGTAAGTGTCAGACAATCTTAATAATATGTGGCATTACCAGTCCTGCCTATACTACTTAGTATCTATCAGTATTTAGGGCTTCATGTTCCAAGTGCTTAACTAACATAACTAATTATTGCTCACAACATAATTATTATTATTTATTTTTGTATTGTGGTTGTGCTTAGGAGTCTCAGCCCTGGACCAGGACCCTATCGTGCTAGGCGCTGTACAAACACAGAACAAAATGACGGTCCCTGTCATAAAGTGCTTACAACCTAGGTCCCTGTGAGGTAAGTATTACTATCCCCATTTTGCAGATGAAAAAACAAGGAGCAGAAAAGAGTTTAAGTGATTTGCTCAAGGACACAGAGCCCGTCCCTATTAATCTCCTGATAAATCTTTCATCCCCAGCATAAGGCATCGTTAAGGGCTATGGTATTATCCTTCAGCAAAAACTGAGATATACTTATCCTCTCAGTTTAGTCTAGTGGGGATATTTGCTCACACTGAATAAGAGGAAAATCATTAACTTTGCCTTTTGATATATATTTTTAATTCCTTTATTCATAATGAATTCCTTGGTGTGGCTGCGGGGGTGAAATATGTTACACTATAGGAATTTCCTTGCAATTTAGCATTAATTAATGTCCACTTCTTACATAGCGTTAACAATAACATGCCTGATCTTTTGGAAACCATTGTTGTGGGAAACTCTTTTCTTTTATTCTTTTTGAGTCTCTGAGTTGTCAAAAGTACAGTTCAATTTGCATTTTAGATTTTTAGTCAAAATTGTGTCTTGAGGGTTTTGAAGTGTTGGCAGACATTAAACATAGTGCCCTTGTCCTACTGTACTTTGTATAATTGAGATTCCAGTTCTTGTCTTTTCATGTTTGCAAGTCTACATAGGAAAGAACACCTCATTTCCAGAGAGACAATGATAAACTTTGTGTTAGAACAACAGGTCTGTCAATCCCCATTTGTCTTATTCCAGTTAGAGTCTTAGTTAAATGCACCATGTCATTTGCCAACATCTATACTTCTGTTTTCCCTGCTCACCATCAGAGGGAATTCTATTCCTAAGGCAGCTTTTGAAAGTCAACATCTGTAAGGTGTTTTTTTCATCTGTCCATTGCAATAAGAACTTACTGCAAGTTTTACTGCTCTAACAGCCTCTGGAGAATTAGATATGCTGTTTAGCAAAACTGACTACCGGGTACTAAGGATAGTGCATTCACATTCAAGTCACTGTGTACTGTGCATTAAGAGGCTCACCTTGACTTCATCAGTCCGGAAAAACCCATTTCTTTAAAGCCTAGAGGGAATGGCCTTAGTGGTCTAAGTTACAGGTTTGCAATATGTCCAGGGCTTCCATATATGGCTACAATTTCTAGCAAAACTTATCCAGTCCTCCTTGTGAGAAAGGAGAGATTAGAACAAGAATTGGAAGCCAGGAACTCCTGAGGTGCAGGCCTGGGAGGCAGTTGATTAAAGGTAGAAAGGGGCATTTTATGAAAATTGCACACTACTCTGTGTATTTAGCAACCCCACATGCCATGGGTCACCAGCTGGGGTTGAAACCAGAATCTTCAGCAACAAAGCACAGATCTCTACCATGAAAGCTAAAGGAGTAGTTCTATTAGCTGGCAGCAGCAACAGGTTATTTTCCTCTATGTGGACTAAAGGCTGACACAAAACATCTTTTGCAAGTGTGGCACACGTATACCAGGCAAAGGGAGTCCCATGAAATTAATTAATAGGTAAAAGTCCACAGGGTTTAAAGCAAGAGCTCCTGCCCCTTCTCTGAGCACCTTTAAATGTTGTGCAGTGCCCTGTCCACTTGGCTACTTCTTGTAACATCAGTCTCCTTATGAGTTTTGATGGATGGGCCTGGGTTCATCTGGATCCTGCCTCCAGCTCAGCAGGCTGTAACTTCCTTATTCTCTTCCCAGATATATTTACTTGGCGGTGCCTCCACCCCCTCACTCCTTCCTGACAGGATCACCAGGGCAGCTTAGAAGGATAATTCTAATCACAGGGTAACTCTGAGTTAGTTGGAGATTTCCAAGGAATAACACAATCACACCAGGTGCCAGCTCATGCCAGCGCCCCTAGGCCTCACTGAACACTGACAAATGCATACCTGGAAGTCAGTCTGACTCACCGGTATGTTAGCATTGTTAAAATAGATATTTAGTTGATAAAAATGTGCCTAGTCATGATGAAATGCTTCTAGGATGCTATATGTATTGATCTCAATTATAACATCAGTAGTCTATGGTATACAGTTATATTGAGTGTTTGCGCTGTAAACCTCTGTAATTCTGTAACTCACCAAACAGGAAAGCAGCATTAATTAGTGTAAAGAACTGGTCCTGCACACAAGAAGAAGGCCCATTGAATCCAAACAAGCCATTGTGAAACATCAAAGGACAAAGACAAAGGGATCCGCAAGCTGCATGACTTGAGTTAGCCCTAAAGGTTATATAGTTTGCATATTACAGCAGCTACTATTACCTTTTGGAACCTAAGACTGTATCTCATTTGTGTGTATATGTTTACCTGCTTTAACCTTCTAAATAACTATTATTTTTGTTCTTTTTCTTAGTTAATAAACCTTTAGTTAGTTTATTATAGGATTGGCTACAATTGTTGTCTTTGGTGAGAGATCTAGGGTGCACTTTATCTGGGGTAAGTGACTGGTCCTTTGGGACTGGGAGTAACCTGAATATTGACATGATTTTTGGTGTAAGGGATCCTCTGTCACAAGGGCAGGTTTGCCTGGGTGGTGAGACAGACTGGAGTTGACAATAGTCAACAGAGTAATTGCATTAAACAGGAAGTAAATACGACATAGCAGGGTAAACCAATACTTTCAGGGTTACTGATGCCCTCCCAACCCTGATAATACTTATGAATTTCCCCAAAACTCCTAGTCATGTGACTGAATGTAGCAGGAATAAAATTTAGAGTCCTGTTGGTACGTGTACGCTGTGGGGGCCTTTGACAACTTAAGAAAGCTATATCTTCTGTAGAAGCAATAAGTAATTTGGCTGAATTGGTTCAGTACAGCCCCAAAGACTCACACATGGGATAAGATGGTAAGTCCCTCCACCAGGCTTAATAGATGGTAAGTAATAAAATCCCCAAGGCCTTACCCCGTGGCTTGAGGACACAGTTGGGGGAATAAAGGTCTCACAAACAATTCCCCTGACTGACTAACTAAAAGATGGTGCACTCAAAACTCCCCAAACCTCAGGCTCAGAGCTGAATTCAGGCTCCTCAGCAGCTGCAGTTGACAGGCATCCTCTTCAAACATGTCAGATGACTTCTGTTTACGAGATGACTCCTCACCATAAAGGGATGCAGGGATCAGGTACAGATTATAATAACTATCTTCAAATGTCCTAACTCTAATCTCCTACCTTAGTGCTCAGATACAATCACAACCAATGGGCACGGCAACCCTAAACTAGCAGCAAGAGTAGTTAGCTGCCATGTAGTAACTGATTTACTGGGGAGATGAAGGACTAACTCAGCCTGACTGGGGAGGGTATTTTCCCAACAAAATTCTATGAACTGTGAGTCACCTTGAACAGGGAAAGGAACAAGTTTAGGGACATTGCTTCCACGTATCCAGAGGCAAGTTCTCAGGGGGGAACCCTGCATACAGGCCTGGGACTCCCAATCTCACTAGCAGTGGGCGCTACCCTGTCAGGGTACATCTATACTGCTAAAAAACCCTGCAGCAGCAAGTCTCAGAGCCCAGGTTAACAGACTCAGGCTCGTGCTACGTGTAAGGGGACTATTGCCCCCTTACTAACATTCAGTGGGGGTGTTTTAGTTGCTAGCTCCCAGTACTCAAAGGGAAGGGTCGATGGGGAATCAGGACCCCGAGACTGACAGTCCTCAGGAACAATGGGGAGAGGCCAATGCTCCAGGTCAGCTTGAATGACAGGATGGGAAGGCTAATCAGGGAGTCAGGAGACCAGGGAGGTCCTGTCCTCCGTGTGAGCTGGACTTGCCTGGGTCAGCCAGAGTGGGGCCAAGCTATGGAGAAAGCAGGGGCCCGAGCTGAGCTTGGGAGCAGAGCTGGGCCAGATCCAGAGGGACCAGAAAAGCAACCCAGAGAGAGCAGACCCTGCCCAGGGAGCAGAGCTGCAGCCCCAAAGCCAGAGGCACAGCCCAGAGAGAGCAGACTTGGCCTGGGAGGAGAGCTGCAGCAACCAGCACCAGAGGGGCCAGAAAAACAGCCCACGAAGCAGGTCAGTGCTGGGAGCAGAGTCACAGAAGCAGCCTGCAGAGCAGACCTGTCCTGGGAGCAGAGCTGTAGCAACCAGAGCCAGAGGGGCCAGAGAAGCAGCCCATGGAGCTGGAGGCAGAGCAGCAGCCGTGCTGAGGTAGAGTGGAGCTAGAGCTAAGACAGAGTGGAGCTGGAGCTGGAGCAGTCCGGAGCCGGGTGTCGTGAGCAGCTGGGGAGAGCAAGGGGGGACCCTGGGCAGTGGGCCCAGCACAGGGAGACGCTTCAGCCAGGAAGCTCTGCAGGCCAGACTCGGAGGGGGATATGTAACCCCGACAGGGCGGGGGCGACACTGGGAAGAAGGGCCCTGCCGCCTAGAGCCTGAGAGCGTGTGGCCACCACCAGAGCAAGTGTCCAACCCACAGCAACCCTGCAGCACAGCCAGAGCCTGAGCAGGAGGCCTGGGACTTACAAGGACCAGACTGTGAACTGCCCTGACGTTCCAGAGATGCTGTTTGTGATGTTCCCTGCCACAGAGCGGGTTGATGTGTTTCCTTCAACCTTTCCCATTTCCCCATATTCTTTTTAAAATTAATTGTTGATTAAATAACTTGCATTTGCTTCAAATTGTATGTAATGGTCAGTGGGTCAGAGAAGTGCCCAGTGCAGAGAGAGTACCCCGGAGTGGGGACACCCGAGCCCCTGTCCTAGGTGACCGCAGCAGAGTTAGGGTTCGAGCCCCCCAGGAATCCTGGGCCCAGCCTTGTTGGGGTTATGAGGACTCTGCCAGACAGGAGAGTGGAAGGGGAGTCCTCAAGGCAGGGAGGCCACTGGGTAAAGGAAGTGGGAGCGAGGGCTCAGATCCTTTCCCTAGCCCACTTCACTGGGGTAGTGCAGAAGCCAGGAAAGTTCCCCACAATAGCGGGACTATTCCCCCGCTTACATAGGAACAAAAAATCACAGTCTGGACAGTCCCTCTCAGGCTCTGAGACTCTCCCCGCTTGCCAAGTCCCAAAGCCCAGGCTCCAGCCCGAGTGGGAACATCTACATTGCTATTTTAAGTCCCATAGCATGAGCCCCACGAGCCTGAGGCAGTTGACCCGGGCTCTGAGACTCCCTTCTGCAGGTATTTTTTTGCCCTATAGACGTATTCTCAGTGGCTGGCTCCAGACACCCCGCAAAATGGCTTCTCTTCTCTCACAGTGAGAGAGGTGGGCATCTCACTGAGGACCTTCCTTATTGGTCAGGCTAGCTCTAATTTCCAAGGCTTTTTCCTATCAGTCATTTGAACTCTAACCCCCCTTTCTCTCAGACATTGGCTGCTCCTCCTCTGAGCAGGCATGCTGGTGGCCATCAGGCGCACCTAACTCCCCTAAGCCAGCAGAGGCCCTATTATTCAAACTAGTGTCTCTCCTCTGTCCCTATCAGTTGCCTAGCAACCGGACTCTGAGTCTGCCTTCCCCCAGCTTCTTTCAGGGTCAGCGAAAGGTTGTCATTTCCATAGAACAGTGGTTTTCAATCTGTGGTCCACGGACCCATGGGGATCCTCAGACTATACCTAAGATTTCAAAAGGGGTCCGCACCTCCATTTTCCATGCAATATATGAAATTCACAGGAAGGAACCTCTCCTGCGCTCCTTTGAATCAGGCCAGAGTTTACCACAGCAGATGTTCAGAGACTGAGGCAAGGCCCGGGGTACCATACAAAATGTACATTCAGTAATGCACATCCCTGTGCCGTGCACACTTTAATGAATTGGAAAGATGCATACACTATCAAGCATGTATGTCCTGGTGCACGCTTACAAGCTGTTCAGAGAATTAGCTAAGGCTCCAGCCTCACTTCCCACCCAAGGGCAATGAAGTCTGCCTTCACATTGCATGTTGCTTAATATTGCACACTGCACAGCCCCATCCACAAAGTGAAGGTTTCAAAGGCTCATAGCTCACACAAATCAAAACTGAATACCGAACTGAACCAGAACACTCTGAGTCCTTCTTCCTCAATGAGGACTATCTCCCTGCCAAGTTTCAACTTAATACCCTGACATGCTTCCAGATAGGTCTTTTCTATACTCACAAAGGTCACAGGAGGTTTTTGTTATAATGAGTAAAATCTATTTGCCCCACTCTCTGCATTCAAAAATGTCTCAACTGTTTTGTCTCAAACTCTCCAGGAAAAAAATATCACCTTCAATCAGAGACTGACCTTGGAAAGCAACGGCTTACAAGGTCAAAATTGGAAAGTTATGAGTGGGTAAAGACTGGGTCTTAGGGTGGAAATACTTTGCCAACCTTAAGTACAGTTTCTCTGAGAGTTCTGTCTACAATAAAGATCTGCTGAGAAACATGCAGTGAGTGCCTTGTTCTCTGAGTTCTGCTCACCTGAAGTGTTGACAGGGGGTCAAAGTCTTTGTTTCACTCACTGAAACTAAGATGCAGGTGGAAGTTAGTGGAACTCACTGCTGCATCTCTCATTTGTTGCTAGTTTTCTGTTGGCATCTGTTTCTCTTGAGATTTGAGCAAGGAGATGCAGCTTTAACCCTGCTATCAAGCAGGCCACCCCTCTGACTCTTCTCAGCTTTTAACATTCAAATTCACTCTGTTTCCAGAAAGAATGGGGGGGAGTGGTTCCCATGCTGAATCCTGATCCAGTCTATGTTAGTTAAGTTACCCATGTCAATTTCTTCCAATGTCAAAATTGAAAACCTACATGCATTTCCAGCAAATAAAATGTGAATGATGAAGAGAAACATGCATAACGCCTGAAGGGTGTATCTCCCCACAATGTGCCTGTGTAATTCTCATTAGTGCTAATGAGAGCTAACCATATTCATCAAAGGCAGAGTAAGCCCTTAAGTTAGTAGTTTACCGTATGGATTATAAATGGGCTTTGCAGAACAAAAAATAAACATATTTTATACCTTCCTCTTTGTTACACCCATTGGCAATTACAGCACTGCTTAATATAATAATTTTTCTCTAAAGTTTCTGTGCAACTTGAATTTGTATTAGGAAGATACAAAGATATTAATTGTTATAACACCTAATGAATTCTGCTATCAAAGATGTCTTCCTAATAAAGATAAGATATGTCAATGAAGCTGACACAGTTTATACTGGAGCAATTTTTGATTGAGTCCAGAGTAAATGTTCTATAATAAATTTTGTAACTGCTGTCAGTCTCAGTCTTAATAGCATGAATAGTCACTTAGCTTACTAAGCACTGGATCTAATTCAATGGCTTGTGGTTTTTGGCATCATGCGCTAGTGTTCTCCAACCGTTCCTGTCTTTTGTTAATCTGCCTGTGACTAATTCACAAGTCTTTTTATATTGTTAGAGGGGGCTCTGCTAGTGCCTTCCCTGACCCCTACTGCTTACCTTTTTATGATTGATGCTACCTATTTTCACTGTGAAACGTGATCAACATACTCCAGTTTACCCTGCTGGATTACTGAATTGCTTGAGAAACAGCAGTTTTTCCATAGGCGGCATTAGCACATTGGTCTTATAGCAGCTGTAGGATTTTTTTTTTCTTTAAACCCACAGAACAGATGCCATCTCTTTTCCAAAGACTCCAGATCAGACATCCTTTCTGGCTTTCACAGCCAGGTTGCTGTAGCTCTGGGCCAAATTACAGTTAGAGATAAGCTTTGCAATGTTGTGAATAAACTAGTATCGTTCATTCATTACCAATGATGTCACTCTTTTGTTGAGCCATTCCCAGGCAGATGTAAATCTTCTAAACATGATCACAGCCCACTGTTTCATCAAGAAACCTATAGGCCTTGGAGTATGAGCTCACATTTGTGATATTTGCTTGTTGGTGGCAATGATTACTGAGAAGTACTAAATATTAACAAGAGCTGTGTATCTAATATGAGCAATGCAAACTTTGGGGGCAGATCCCCAGCTGGTGTGCATTGGCACAGTGCCACCATAGTCAATGGATCTAAGGCAATTTAGACCAGCAGGAGACAGTTTACATGAACTGAGAATCTGGCCTTTTATATCCAATATTGCGAGACCTGCTGTTGGTAGCACATACAAAAATGTATATACTTCTGTGCGTATTCTCTCTTTTCTCTCATCTTATTGAAATCTAGGATGCATCATAAATATTTGCACCAATGCATAATTTGGACTTTCCAAACCTTTGGCCACTAACACTCTAACTAAAATGTGTGAGGGCAGTGGGAACGCTATAGTGCTGTATATGTGCAGATCAGAGTCAGTGTATGTCACCGTCCTTCCTCGCCACCTTATAGTCTCCTCTTTATTGTTCCTCTTTCTTGTTGTTTTAAATATACATGCTCACTGGCTTACAGGTCTGATCCTGCAAGGTGCTGAGTGCTTCATGAGCTGAGTAGTTCGATGGGAGTTGTAACTGCTCAGAACTTTGCTGTATCAGGCACTTAATGTTTTCAGAGCAACTGGTTGAAATCTAATGCACATCACTCATTTATCAAATCACATATCTTTGGGGAGCACACACTGAGCCAAACATGTTTTTGTCAAATTAATGTTAGAGCAAGTTACTGTACATTATCCTGCATGATTGTAGTAATTGACTTACATTGAGCTAAAAACCTAGCTGTTTAAGTGAAAGCCATTTAAAATCCCTTGATGGCTCTAATTACACCTCCATTGCAATATAGGGTGAAAAATCAAATGGGGAAATCAACAAAATAGAAAAAGATACAGTTAGTGAGAGGTTCAGTCAGAAAAAAAGTCTCTTGATTTCCAAACCTACTATATATGATATTTGCTTCTGGTTTTCCTGTGTAATAAATTACAGTTGTAAATGACGTAAAAAGCATTAAATTAAAAAGAGAAAGCTCTTAAACCTACAAGTACAGGGAACCATTCTTTCTGCAGTTATACTGATGTAAATCTGGAATCACTCCAACCGTTCTCCCCTCCCCACAAATCAATCTGGAAAAGTTTGTGCCTCTCTACAAGCAGCAGCAGTCTTCCTTTGAGTTTCAGCAAAATGTTCACAGTCCCCAGGATGTTTTTCCTTTAACTCTCATTTCATTTCCATGACTAAACAGGAATTTCACATGGTGTCATTACAAAAGGTTTATACAGCTCTGAGCATGTTGCATTTCTGCAGAAAACAAACAACAACACAAAATACTGTGTATTGTTAAATTGCTTTAGACTCAAAATCTGAATGCTAATGATCCATCTGATCCCTCCAAGTTTCAGCCTTAGGCAACTGGGGATGGTGAGGTTTCAAAACCTAGAATAATCGAGGTGGGACAGTGGAAACAACTGAGAGACTCTTAGCTCTAGTCATAATCCTGGCTGTTGCAACAATAGAGTACAAAACACTGCCAGAATTCACTAGCACATCAAATGTATTCCCATGAATTACTTAGCAAATCTAATTGAATGTTAATTCTGCTATTGAAGATAAGTAACAATTGAGTTTATGCTGAAAAATTGATTTTAAATATAAAAAGTCATATTCTTTCTTTCCCTCTGAGTTTGCCTGAGGTCATGCATAATGCCTCCTTTACAATGCAGTTTTAAGCTCTTCTGTTACAATCAGTTTGGTCTGACAAGTTGAACAGCACACTTGTCATCTTCCAGAGGTTCACATAAGCAATACACTGGGGGTGGGAGGGATTTTGAACACTTTAGGTTTTGTCTTTTTTAAAAATCAAAACTGCATTTGCCAAGAGCATCATGGAAAACAAGAGGTCCATAGAACAGGGCAGCAGGGCCCTTCAGCTGGGATATTCTGACAGATATTTAGAAACCTAACTAAAGCTGCTGAAATTCTGCTGAGTCAATGTGGTAAGTGTGGCTTGTTGATGCCCTCTGGGACACAAAGGAGATGGGAGTAGCTCTACAGAGAAGAAACTAGGGAGATAGAACAGAGGAGTCATGCAGGGAAATCTCCAAGGACCGACGAGCTTAGGTTGAGATTTATGTTGAATTATTGTTTATGAGTTACCAATAAAGCCAAGCCCCAGATCTGGACACTCAGGGTCTGTGTACTCCGTTGAGGATGGAGGAGTATCATTACCCATTCAACATGCTGTTGTAGTGACTTTGTCTTGCAAGCCTCTGTGTGCAAACTTTCCATGGCAACTAGTGGTCCTGGTTTCAGATGGAAATGAAAGTAACTAGTGGAAAGGACAATTCGTATCAGCTTTCCACACAGCCTCAGCATTACCTCCAGTTAATGCTGATGACAGTAGACATTTCTGTTGTAGGTACCTTCCTTGTTGAATCTGGGGCTTTATATATGACAACTGGCCAGAATACAGAAAAACAATTGTAAGTTTTCAGCTGAAATTTCCTAGTTCTCCACACAACTCTAGAACCTGCTTTTCTTTCTGAGTCTATTTTGTGTATTAAGTCAGGAGTCAAGCGTGGCACCCACAATGGGAGGCTTTGCTGGCTCCTTTAGAGTTGCTGCTGGCTTTATGGTTGGAATTCCAATCCCCTTTTCAGCCCTTGAAGCATCTAGTGATACAGTGTGTATTTTTCCCAATACACATCATTATGCAATATCACAGCAAGCGACAGGATGCTGCAGACTCAAGCCATTGCTAAATCTACCCCTGGAGATGATGGCCATGGCTGTCCATGAGGTAAAATTTAAAGATGTCGAGCAACTGGATAAGGAGCCTTTCCACTCTAGTTGACTGGTTTAAAAGAAGCTATGAGTGGTCCATTCTCTCTGGGGTTTTCTCAGGTCTGGAACACTCACCACACGCCCAAACTGAGCCCTAGTCTGCTGGCCTTCGGGGCGCACAACCCACATCTGTTTGCATGGGCTGCAGTATACAGTGGGGTAAGGAGCTGTATGTGGGGAGGAGAGTGTTATGTTTTGTAGGAAGCTGAGTTCTGCTTGCTGTCAGGGGGAAGCTGCTATTTACTAAGAGATTTGTTCTTGTAGCTTGTGTCAGGGATGCCTGGGGCTTTGAATAGGTAACCCTTTTTATTCTTGCATAAATCCAAATAAATGCAAATAAGTAACAGTTGCAATCCTACACAAGCTGGTAGTGGCTTAAAGTCATTAGCTGGCAGCTTGTTTGTTGGCCTATGTGCAAACTGATTAGGTGACCTCAATCCAGTTCTCAGCAGACAGACGTTCAAGTCCCAAAAATCCACCATTGCAAATGATACCCCCCAACAGCAGTCTCAGCAGAGACATCACCTACTGAACAGGGCCAAAGACTGAGATACCTTTTCTTACACAGAGGAAAGATCATCCTAGAACATGGTAAGAAGGGACACAAAAACAAGGCTGAAAAAAGCAGCTTGCACTTCCACTGTTACTGTGACTAACCAGAGAAATTCAGTCTCCAGTGCCGTGCATCTGAAACCTTTCACAAGCACTTTCAGGAAGACTATAACTAGACCTTGACACAAAAGAAAGAAGAAACATTCAGTCATATCAATAGTTCACTAGGCTGTTATGTTCGTCATGCCTCATGGAACAAGGCTTCCCCAAGTCATTTTTTTTGGACAGGAAGGTTCGATGTTTCAGAGGTATAATTACATTACATTAATTTTTACATAGAATTTCTAAAGCCAGAGCAGTAGGGGCCCAAACTGTGTTGTCCGTGTGTACCTTAGGGGCTACAGTTCTGGTGCAGGATATTTCCTTCAATTTCCTTGCTTTTGCTGGTGCAACCTGCACTCCTGATGATTTTCTGTAGCTTCTTTAGTTGTTTAACCATTTATGATGATTAGCGTCCATTTCAGCGAGAGTGTTCCAGACCATAATGAGCACAGCCCACTTTGTATTCTGCAACTGTTGCCTTAGCGGCACTGCCCGGCATTCTGAGTACATCTGTGCTACAGTTCATGCTCTGCATTATAGAAACCTTAATGGTAAATTAAATGCTCTATAGTTGAAGAAATCTGAGCCATGATCTTCGCTTTCTCGGTTTCCTTTTTTTTTTTTTTTTTTTGTTGCTCAGATGACACTCTTTAACTCTTCAAGACGTTTATTTGAAAAAATAAATTTGCGCAAGAGCAAGACTCCGGCATACAGAAAGCAAAATAGACTCGACTCCCATTGTAACCCCATCTGGCAGACGGAAACATTTTTTGAGCAGTATAAAAATACAATCTGTTAACAAGGAGGAGGATTGTAATCGGCGATGGTTAATGTATTAGGCACCAAGATAAAATAGCTTTCTTTGTCTCAGACAGAATGTTCTAATAGCTAGCTTTGTAATGACAGAGACGCGTCTGTATCAGCAAGGAAAACAGGCTTAAAGAGATACAGTTAGTCAGCCAGTCCCTCTTTCTTTAAAATGATGTGAGGTGTATTTTAAGAGGAGGCTTCTGGCCAATTAAGATGCTGTTAATACAATCTTCCATTGGTTATTTTTCCACACTATTTTGCATCGTATGGGAGATTTACAAAATCCCCATTTCACATGTTTACAGATTGCCTCTTTACCATTTTGCTGAAAGTTCAGACTTCACTTTTCCCTCTGGTGCCATAAAAATTCATACCTTTGCCCACCAACTGTATCCTTTTTTTTCTAATCAATGCCCTGAAATACAAGAGCAGCATATTTTATTACACTGGGTTCTGCCTCCATTTCACAGCTCTTGGTCTCTGCTGCGACAACTTGTTCAAATATAATGTTATCAGATGAGCATAATCAAAGTGGAAATAGCCCATAAAATATAGGCAAAGATACAGTGGTACGATCAGATGCTACACACCTGTTTTTTCCGGCACATAAGAAGAGATCAGATAGATAGTCACCATGGCAAAGACAGATAAGAAAAAGCCTTAAGGTAAAGGGAAGAAAATAGGAAACTATTTCCTACCCCCAATTTTAGTAGTATGCTCAGTATTCTAAAATAACCTCCACACTTATTTTTTTCAGCACACTATACTGCCTGGCTATGACACTTATTACTGCACTTATTGTGAATGTTACTTAACAATATTTTGTATTTTTAGAGTGCCTTTCATCCCAAATCATTTCACCACTATAGACATAAAACACCCCTGAGGTGTACCTGCCTCTGGAGTGCAGAACAAAAGAACATAAGAATGGCAATACTGGGTCAGACCAATGATCCATTTAGCCCAGTTTTCTGTCTTCCTACAGTAGCCAGTGCCAGATGTTTCAGAGAGAATAAACAAAACAGGGCAATTATTGAGTGATCCATCCCCTGTCCATCCTAGTCCCAGTTTCTGGCAATCAGAGGTTTAGGGACACCCAAAGCATGGGATTGCGTTCCTCCAATTCTAATATATCTTTTTTGAGATAGGGTGACCAGAACTGCATGCAGTATTCAAAGTATGGATGTACCATGAACTTATATAGTGGCATTATGATGTTTTCTGACTTATTATCTATCCCTTTCCTAATGGTTCCTAACATTCTATTAGCTTTTTTGACTGCTGCTGCACATTGAGCAGATGTTTTCAGAGACCTATCCATGATGACTCCAAGATCTCTTTCTTGAATGGTAACAGCTAATTTAGACCTCATCATTTTGGATGGATATTTGGGATTATGTTTTCCATTACTTTGCACATTGTGACAACCCATCAGTGAGCAGCGGTGGTGGGAGAATGCAAATTTCTGCTCAGGACAAATTTATGAAAAATGCAAATGGGATCTTTAATGTCCAACCAGGACTTCAGTTTTGAATGTTTTATGCAAAAGACAGCCCTCTCTCCTACCATGGTTCTCAACTTATCTACCTTGGAAGAAGGAAGGTTGAGTAACCCTTGATGAGATCCAAATGTGAAGCCCCAGAAATCTTGCAAGTTTCTAAACAAGATGCTTGCACCACTATAGGCCTGATCCTGCAAAGACTTATGCATGTGCTTCATTTCAGACATGCAAGTAGTCCCATTGATGCAACAGTAAGTGTGTGCATAAGTCTGTGAAGGATTATGGCCTAAATCATACCCCAGAATATTTATACATGTATCTATATGCATGTGTGTATGTCTCTCTCTATATATACACATAATACACACATACACCTAAACACATATGTTGTAATTGTTAGGAAGAATAATATAACTAAATTCCTTCTAAGACTTTGAACTCGACTGTTAAGAATTTCTGAGAATTAATGGGCTAAAAGTTATTCTGAATAAGGATCTGATCCCCAAAGCCTCGCTCAGTAATAAGTAGTCCCATTATGGTCAAAGTGAGTGCAGTTGCGCATTTTGTACAAAGGAATACTGGGAGTCTGTGAGGTGTCTGGGCTGCAAATGACTCCAACTCTCCTCTTCTAGGTTGTTCCTGAAAAAGGTTGGAATTTCATCACTGATTTTCTTTTCAGCAAGAAATTTAGAGAATCCTTTGGGTCCATTTGTAGAAAACATTATAAGGACACTTTGGAAATGAAAAGCATCTGTTCTGAGATGACATTAAACTGCTCTACAATTAGCTCAAGATTTGCTTCCCTGTGATTACAACCCAGACCCTCCAGGAACAATCACAGGCAAATAGAAAATCTAACGGCTAGAAAGAGCTGACAAGAGTCTAGAGCTGTGATCAACATCCAATGTGTTTTGCTCTGTGAATAGTCACAAAATCATGCTTAGGCAAAATATCATTACTTTCGCTGACAAGTTCTACCTTTGCAGGAGGACCAGCCAAATTCTGTCCCTGGGCAAAACTGTGAATGTTCCATGGTTATGATTTTGATATCATCGTAGAGAAAGTTTGGCACCTAGCAATGTGGGACTAGTTGCCTGGAAAGCCACAGTGCAGGGCCCGGATATGTTAGACTTGACTACTGTGAAACCGCTAACCTAACATACAGAAAACAAAGAATCCCAGCTTGATCATGACTACAGCCTTTTCTATAGACACTGCAGGAAAGTCTGCAGTTTGCAGATGAGACTAGTGCACAGTTGTGTGTGAAAATTGTTCCTCCCTGTGCCTGATGGTGGAGTTGCATCCCAGGGCTATTCACTCTTGGGGAGGGGAGGGGTATTGGCATGTTTACCTTCCTCAGGGGTTCCACTAGGAGAGGACAACTTTACTGTATGGCTGGGCTCCACAGGCTCCCACTTAGGGTGACCAGATGTCCCGATGTTATAAGGACTGTCCTGATATTAGGGGCTTTGTCTTATATAGGAAATTATTACCCCCCACCCCCCCCAAAAATAAAATAAAGTGTCTCGATTTTTCACAGTTGCTATCTGGTCCTATGCCCTCTGGTGGTGCCTGCTGATTCAGTGTGTCCTGAATGCCACGGCTATGCCCCTCCCTGATCAGTGCTGCCCACTCATGGGGTCGTGCTGGCTGCTGGCCAGCCAGGAGTTCCCGGCAGCTTGCACAACCTGGGTGCACTTTCCACCACGGCAGGTCCCTAGACTTCTAAGAGTGGAACCAGTGGATTAGCATCGGTAGATTAGCACCATTAATTCTATTAACAGTACAGTTCTTTTTCCATACACAGTTACCCTGGTCCATGAGACTAACGTCACAAACCTATCTGATTTTGGATGCTAAGGACCAGAAACCGGGGAGATCAATTGCAAATATCATGCTGCACATAACGGAGTGTTACTTTGCCTTGTTACTTGAACAAAGCCTTGTTTGCAGGGTCATCATTCATTTGTTGCTTTTTCTAGTTACATTTCTTACTTCAAACAGGAGATCACCAGGCTGAAAGAATCTCACTGTATAGATTCCTGGTACCAAATAAAAGAGGATGGTGGCAAAGATCATACTGAAATGAGGATTGTAGACCTAGGGAGAATAAAACATTAGCCAAACAGGGTCCAGTTCTACCCACTGAAGCATTTGGGAGTTACCTGGATGCATCCAAAGGCAGAATAAGATCCAGGATGTTTGTCAATTACAGTAAGAAGGGGCACCCCTAAAATTTGCAAGGCCCTGACAGGAGAATGACCAGAGCACATTTGTTAGAAATCACTGCCAGAAATGGCATTCTAGCACCTACATTGTTTTCTGCTTCAGGAGCCCTAATGTGTGTCATGGCAGCGAGGATGGTGTGTTTGCTGTATCACAATATAAGTGAAGGGTGACAATTCTCTCCCCAGGTTGCTTTGCATGTCAATTGCACTAAGAAAGAACCCTTTCCTGTGATTTCTCTGCTCGTCATGACACATGTGCTTGGTATTCGACTTTCCAATTTCACCTGAAAAAAGTGTCAAGGCAGTAAGGTCACTTAAAAAAAAAAAAAAAACAACCAACCCAACACCCACATGTAAAGCTGCTTTATTTTTCTTCATTACTGTGTTCTCTGGACCATATTCTCCTTTGATAGTGATGGCATTGGAGGTAAACTTTAACTAGACATTAATGTAATGGTTATTGAGCAGTACACTGAGTGTCTTTGCACCCATTAACAACATAATCAACATAACACTGCTAAGCTGCCCCACAATTATAATGAATCAGCGAGACAATGATGTTCTAACTGGCAGAAGAGCCCTTTCAGGACGTGATAAAAATATGTTATCAGTGAAAGGCATAATGAGGATAGATCCAATAAACACAGGGCAGGGGCACAGTTAGGTTATGTTCTCTCCACGAGCCATTTCCATGACATTATCGTGTGCATATGCAGAGCTATGCTACATCTGGATGCGGAATTAATCTTTTTGAACGTCTGGAAATCAAGTCCAGGCTTGGAAATTTTTTATTATCTCCTTTATTGCCTCTGTCTTAAACCTTAGGATACTGATGGGTCCTGGAGGCATATTTACACCATGGGGCTGGCCAGTGTCTGGGTTTGGGTGGTGGGGGTAACTACAATAGGGTAGGGAAGAAGGAGTGTCTATGGCTAAGGGTAAGAACAGGCCAGCTTAAGATTCCAAGATGGATCCACTTCCATCCACTCTCCACTCCCTCTGTCAGCAACCTCCCCTTCCTGCACGGTCCAACCTCCCCATGCTGTGGGTCTTGCCCTCTGCAAAATATCTGCAGTGTACAGAGGATGCAGTTACCAGGGGTTGGAGCTTCCTGACACATAGTCAAAGCAGCTTTGTGCTGGAGGGAGAAGGAGAATGTGGCTCTTTGCCTGCTGAGATGGGAGAGTGGAGATGGTCGGGAGTAGGAGCAGAGGGGAGGGGAGGCTGAGTGGCAGAGGCAGGCCGAGGGTGGAGGAGAGAGAAGGGAGGTAAGCTAATTTGACCTCACTCCCTCCCATTATAGACACATAGCTGATTATAATCATCTTTAGGGACCTAAGGGTTAAAGAGCAGTTCCAAGAAATCAATCCCCAGGCATTCAAAGGAACTGGATTTGTTTGGAAGCATTAACCTGAGGAACTGCTCCATCTACACTAGTTTTGATATGAATGGATGTTCATAGGGATTGACTTTTCGGGACCTGTACATTGAAGTGGATGTTTTCTGGATACACGGTGCATTCCTTCGACTTGCCTTAGGTAAAGAGGCATCTTCTGGGATTTCACTGAATCGGAGACATTGTAACTGAGATTCACTATCAGCAGCAATAGTTTGTAACTACCCTTTCCCCAGAAAGCCCTGAAGGAAAAAACAGTCAGAGTTAAGGGCAAGGAGGTCCTTTCTCAGAGGGGACTGCATTCCAGGATTGACCATACTCTGACTCCGAAGGGCAAACTTGACCTCCAGTTATATCTATGCATGCCCCTTGGCTTCAATGTGGTTTCACTGGTGTAAACCATGGATTGAACCCTGAAACTTTCCAAAAGATAGTGGCTATTTTCCACCCCAACACATTAACAAGTAGTACAGGCATTGAAATACATGGGTATTTCATTTTCCAGATTCCTGTGGGTATCACAGAGTGGCAGCTAGGGATCTCTCTATATTCTGATTCTGGTGCTTATATCTCTACTCCCTGAGTGCCTCCCAAGAGTACATAAGTAAATTGAGTAATAAATAGAGAGGAAAGGGCAGAGCTGGGAATCATGAGAGCTGTTCTTTTTATTCCAGGCTCAGCCACAGGCTCCCTCTGTGTCAGTGTGGAAGCCACTTTAATCTCTCTGCACTTCAGCTTCCCCATCTACAAAATGAAGATCCTGCAACTTGCTGTTAAGGTATTTTGTATGAGGCCGGATGCTTTACAACAAAGCACATTTTGATCCTTTCATGGAAGGCACTGTGAGAGCACCAAGTATTAATTGCCAAACAGTGTAAATATCAGCCCTCTGTGGTTGAGCCAAATGTTTCTGAATGACAGCTGGAAAACACACAGCAGCCAGACACTGAGGAGTGACAAAATGAGATTAAGTGCCAGAGGGGTATCCGTGTTAGTCTGGATCTGTAAAAGTGGCAAAGGCACCTTATGGACTAACAGACGTACTGACGAAGTGGGTATTTACCCACGAAAGCTTATGCTCCAATACGTCTGTTGGGCTAGGGGTTAGAAGGATATTTCCAAATCCCAAAAGAGTATGTCAGCCAATCAGTGACTGATATCCCGTGCTGTGGGAGATGCAATCATTCTTCATTCATTTGGAAGTGGCAGGGAGCCCTTTGCTGCTCCTGAAGACAAAGGTGCTCACTATAGTCAAATTTCTCTATATAAATTCCTCTATAAACATTCTTATGTACAGTGGCCCTGGAAGAGGAGTTGGAGGGTAGCACAGAAGGAGACAGCCAGGGCTTGAAACACAGTGCAGTTCTGGTGTATGAGAATTTGGGGACAGAGGGAAAGAAGCTCTTAATGAGATGATATTCTCTAATACACATATATGTCAGTTCCTGTGATGCTGCTGCCCATCTTCCAGCTAATCTAATTTGGTTGTTGCTATTCCCTGCTCACCCTGTATGTCTCTGCCTATGCTGCTGTGACTGTCTAGTGACGGGAATGGGCTTCCAGAACTCTACGTCTAATATTTATATTAATATGTTCTCAGTTCCCCTCCCCACTGAGCATTCTGCTGCTGCCCTCACTCCCTTGCCCCTTGCAGTTCATATTTAGTCCGATTATTTCCATGACAAAAGTCCTGAATCGGAATGAGAATATTCCCATATATCATCTAAAAAACAGGGCCATGGCATATGTGTCTAAATATTGGTGGTATTTGTACCTTTCTAGCACTTATTTTCCACCTGGCACAGCTCTAGTTGCTTCCCTTCGAAGTTACATGCATAGCAGACAAGGGACAAATTACCAGTGGGGTACAAGTGCAGCTGAGTTTAGTGGGAGTTTTGGGTGCGCAAGGAATGCAGGATTAGAGTCTAGGTGGAAAAAAGGGGGTGCTACAAGTAACTGGTAATTAATAGTCGAGAAACAGGCTGGAACGATTTTTTATCATCATCAGAGGCCGCTTTCTAGAAATACCTCTCAGTGACACAAAGCTCTTTCCCTGACAAGCATCTTCCTTTTCTTTTTAACAAAGCAGAAAACATACCGCTATGGCTGGAAAATAAGGAACAAAGGATGTGACAACTCTTTTCAGATTCACAGGCTCAGAAAACCATCTACGTTGCAAAACTTCGAGAAACTCCAGCTGCCAAAGTACACGTACAAGCAAGCAGATAATTCACAGTGTGTTCTGAGAAAGGCTATATTTTGGGTTCTCTTCACTGCGTACACACGGGGAGAAGATCGTGGGAGTGCTTTCCTCCCATGCACTCCTGCATCGAAACCCTGAGGAAAGGGAGGTCCTCAGCAAAGGGATGCGGCTTTGTGGGACTATTGTTCCTTCTCTTCCACGCTTGCTGGTAGCCTGGGACTGGCCCTTGGGGAGCATATGCTGCATCCTTCCAAAGGATGCATTATTCTTATTCTTATTTATTTGTAAGGTCCCCAGTGATAGAGCAGGACCGCATTGTGCTAGCCATTGTACTAACATAATAAAGCAGTTGTTATTCCCAATTGCATTTTCCCACTGTATACAGGGGCATTCTTTGCCTGGGCCATCATAGAATCATAGAAGCGTAGGATTGGAAGGGACCTCAGCAGGTCATCTAGACAAGTCCCCTGCACTGAAGGCAGGACTAAGTAATAACTAGACCATTCCTGACAGATGCTTGTCTAACCTGCTCTTAAAAATCTCCAGTGACGGAGATTCCACAACCTCTCTAGGCAATTTATTCCAGTGCTTAACCACTCTGACAACTAGGAAGTTTTTTCTAATGTCCAGCTTAAACCTCCCTTGCTGCTCCATTGTTTCTTGTCCTAGCCTCAGAGGTTAAGGAGAACAAAATTTCCCCCTCCCCCTTGTAACAAACTTCTACATACTTGAAAACTCTTATCATGTCCCCTCTCAGTCTTCTCTTTTCTACACTAAACAAACCCAATTTTCAATCTTCCCTCATAGGCCATGTTTTTTATTGCTCTCCTCTGGACTTTCTCCAATATGTCCCCATGTGCCTGAAATGTGGCATCCAGAACTGGACACAATAATCCAGCTGAGGCCTTATCAGCATGGCGTAAAGTCTTGCATATTGCAAGCAGAAGGTCTCCAACCACTCGCACCAATACAGTGCATCCTCACTAATGTTGAAATGGCGACTAAAGCCACACAACAGTTCTAGGTACATATCAATGTATCTTTGTTTATATGTCTTACCTCTATCTTTCTGTTCTTTGTTTTTTCTCCCATTATCTGCTATTTGACTATCAAGCAACTACTGTTATGGGCCAGACTCCTCCAAACTCAGTCAAGGTAGGTGGTAACTTACTCTGAGAGTAGATCCATTGTAAATCAATAGGACATCTTGCTGGATAAGTTACTAATCAACATAAAGGTGGCAGAATCTGGTCCTATATAATTTGTGCTTGACATTTATCGCGTTATCTTTGAAATCAATGAAATCAATGAAAATTTTAAATATTAAGAGAAAAGTTCATTGGACACAGTGGACCAGTTCCTTAGCTGATGTAAATCGATGTAGCCTCATTGACCTCAGTGGAGCTATGTCCAGTCATTCTAGATGAGGATCTGTCCCAGTGTCTGGTACAATTCATCCTGCACAGAATTTAATCTAATAGCCTAAACAAACTAATATTCTCAGGGGGAAAATCACCGCTTATAGCTGTGTATTTAGCCAAAATCTCTGCATCCACAACAGCTTCCTTAAGTGTTTTCTATGAAGATGTGAACTCCATACTACCCAATTAAAGGCATGCCCTTAATAATTTATCAGGCAATTAAAGTCATCATCACTCTTTTATTCCAGAGAGCTCTACCAGCAATATGTAGTTAGGTCTTGAGTTAAAACAGTACCAATATAAGAAGAGTGACGCAATGTATCAACAATAATGAAGTTTTTAAGGCAATGAAGGTGGTTTGTCAAGAGTGGAGTACATAATCGAATTCGCAGAGGTTAAATCTTAATTACTGGAAATACCACTTTTCTTGGGGGAGGGGGAGAAATACAAGTGAGAGAAATCTCAGTTACACATCACAGGAAAAAATCCTACATATAAATTAGAGATGGAAAAGACCTATTAGTGTCCCTACCCAATATTAAGAAACTTCAGAAAGTAGTGAGCAGCTGAAAAAAAAGGACTATATTGGAAGTTGCATTTCAATCTTAACTTTGGAGACTGCTCTTACTATAACAACACAACCACTTTTCATTTACATCCTGCCAAGTGATTTGCAAAAATAAAATAAATAAGGATCAAGGTTTAATTAACCCTGGCGGTGACTTCAAAGATTCCTGAGGGGATAGGTTCCAAACTCCCATGGATCTTCAATGGGATCTGGACCCCTAACTCCCTTAGATTCTTTTGATAATCCCAGCCATCACTGTAAAAATGGCAGAACCTGGACCAGAGCTTCCATTTGTGTTGCCACCAATTCTGGTGGGAATTCCCCCCCCCCCCCCCGCCTCCAATGGCCTTAGAAAGATCAGCAGGTAGACAAAATAGAGGCATGTTCTTTGTAAGATGTCGATCAAGAAAGAATGCTGGGTTGTTGTGTTGCAGGTTGCAGATTACCTTAACTTGCCATTGTTAGATCATTTCTGGAAAAAGACTTGGGGTGAAAACAACATAATCTTGATGATGAGTATCTTTATTGTTACCCAGAATTTTTGAGAACCCTTTTGTTCCTTCTGCAGAATCAATTAAATGCAATGCATATGGAAAAGGTAGGGTTAGAAATGACAGCAATATAAAAATAAATGGCTCTACAAATAGAATGGTGATCTGTATCTGTCTAGGACTTTAATCCAGACCCTTCAGAAGTGTTCACAGACACATTTAAATGAATGTGTTGAAAACAGCCAGCATGATTGCTGCGCTCTGACCAATAGTCGGGCTGAGCTTCACAATTTCTCAAGCTAGATTCTCTTGTGTGCCAGAGCACATCACATTTCAGTAGAGAGCTGCCACAACAAGGGTCAATAGGAGACTTCCTTACAGTCTCTTCTGTGGTAGGAAGAGGGATGCTGGGAGTCTCCATGGCCCACTTCTGGTGACCTTAGAATCCATTTTAAGAGACTTCATCTCCTGATGTCCCACAAGAACTTTAGAACAACCCAAGTACTGACTGACTGGACCGGCTCCACCTCAGGTTCTACACCAAGTGTAGGACATGCTGAGACTGGCCTTTGGGATTTGCCTTGATTTAAAGAACCATTCCAGAACCCTACTAGGCTCCCAAACTTATCTACAGAAAGTGCTTAAAGTGATCTGAAAAAAGTGTGTGTGTGTGTGTGTGGGGGGGTGTCTGTCATTACCCACACATCTGCTCACCTCCCTGCACAGCAATTAATTCTGTCTCTGAACCCCCACATTTATCCTGTCCCCCAAATCCTGCCATCACTTCTGGCCCCACATCTTGCTGCCCCCCCCAGCTCCTTATCAATTCTTCTCCCTCCAACCCCCTTCCCATATCAGTTCTCTCTCTCCCACACCCCAGTCTTATCTCTACTCTTCCTGCAGCTCCTGGGTTCTTTACCCACCCCCCACCCCCAGGCCTGTGGAAGGTCCCTTTCTGCCCCTTCCTAGGCAGGTGTTGCAAGGAGGAAGAGGAGAAGAGGGGAGGAGCAGAGAAGCTGCCCTGTTGCTCACAGGAGGGGAGGGGGAATGAGGGAATGGAACTGTGCTAAGGCGCCATGCTCTTTCTGGCTCCTCATTCCCTCCTGTGAGAATAGTGTCCCACAGTGACCAGCCCGCTTGTTAGAAATGTTATTTCTGACGTCTGTAGCCCTTTGTACTTTAAGCACTGTTTTCAGACCATCACTTGCTTATCCCTACTTTAAAGTATACTTTGTTATCAATGCCCATTCTGCCTGGGCTAGGGGTATGTCAACACTGAAACTAGGCACCTGTGGCTGGCCCGTGCCAGCCAACTCAGGCTCACAGGGCTTAGGCTGTGGAGCTGTTTCACTGCAGTGTAGACTTCCAGGCTTGTGCTGGAGCCCAAGCTCTTGGACCCTTCCACCTTATAGGGTCCTAGAGCCCTGGCTACATCCCATGCCAGGAAGTCTACACTGCAGTATAACAGCACTGCAGCCCAAGCCCTGCGAGCCTGAATCAGCTGGCATGGGCCAGCCATGGATTTTTCATTGCAATGTAGACCTACCCTCAGAGCCTTCAGCTATGGTAAATGCTGACACCTACATCTCTGGGTGAGCTGGTGAAGAAGCCCTGCATGGCACCAAAAGAAGCTAGCAAACAATATTGGATTGGGCCAGGGACTAGTGCTTAGGAGACAGTGGTTCTATCTTGGCTGTGCCACTTGTGGGCAACTCATTTCACTTCTATTTCTTCTCATATGCTTTGTTTAGTTAAATTGCAAGCTCTCTGGAGCAGGGACAGTCTCTTTGTACATCTTTGTGTGGTGCCTAGCACAATTACTGTAATGCAAACCACAATAACAGCAGCAAAAGTGGATAAATGTTTGTGGGTGAAATATTAAACAATATGGAATGGACTGTATTGAATGGACCAGTGTAATTGGACGCAGGAAGCCAGATTCTCCCCCTCACTTACATAGCCTAACTCTGCTGATTTACACTTGCATAAGAGGAAAATTGGGCTCAGACTGCAATATGTTGCCCCCATTCCCTTTGCAGAACTTACAAGAAATCAATCAGAGTTTGGCATAAAATTTAGAGATGGGCCTGAACCAAAACCAATCTTCTGCTCTCACCAAACTTTGGAGAAGTTCTCAGCAGGATCTAGGTCCAAACCTAGAACCTGATGAGGTCCATATCTAGTAAAACTCAGTGTGAGGATACATAGCCAAACTGAGTCAATGAGGATTTCAGTATCATGTATGAGAAGATAGTTTGATTTTTTTCCGGACTGCTATTTTCTGAATCCTCCCCATGTCATATAATTTATGTTAATTGAATGCTGATGGAGTCCAAAGAAACATATTGATGGGAGATGTAACTGAGATAGTGTTATTAATTCATCATTCAGTAACTAGTGCGTGAAATGCATTGCTGTGCATAGATTTAGGACACTTCATTTTCAGTATTACTGAGATGTCTCGCTCCCTCTCATCTACAGAAAGAACCCATCATTCCGCTGCTTGTAAAAAAATAAAATTAATTTGAGACAGATTGGCTGAACTGCATTGTTAGAGTCATATTTATTTATACACTTTCAGATTTATATGATATCCCTAGTTCTATTCTCCAGGCACATGGGCAATAAAACATTGATATAAAAACATACATCATAATAATAATCTAATGTAAAAAGTGGAGTGCTTCATTTTCAACCCACTGTCTCAGCCTGAAGGAATACATGGACCTGCAACTTGGATTCATAGAATCATAGGACTGGAAGGAACCTCGAGAGGTCATCTAGTTCAGTCCCTTGCAATCATTGCAGGACTAACATTATCTAGACCAGGGGTGGGCAAACTTTTTGGCCTGAGGGCCGCATCTGAGTATGAAAATTGTATGGTGGGACATGAATGCCTGGTGGGACATGAATGCCTATGGGGTGTAGCATGGGGGGGCTCTATAAGGGATGTTACCAAGATGAGGGGAGGGGGGACTTATGGGGTGTGGCGGGGGGTTTCTACAGGGGCAGTACCAGGGACTCCTAAGGGCCCTACAGGCAGTGACACCAAGGTGGCTGTACCAGGCACCGCCATGGGCAGAGGAACCCTAGCTGGGATGGGTGAGGCCCCTGGGCAGTTTCGAGGCTCTCAAGGGTGGAGCCGTAGGAGACCAGGAGGGGATTGGGCATGATGCTGCATGGGGGGAGGTGCTGCCACGAAGGGGTGGCGTTCCGATCCCGGAAACAGCGCAGTGAAGTCCCCCCTGCACAGTGTGACTCTGCGTGTGCCGGAAGATGGTGGAATTGTGAATCGGTGGCTGGGAAGTGCTGGGCGGGCTGGCAGAGCAGGGCAAGCCCATGATCCTGCTCCCCAGAGGGCGCTCAAGGGTCAGATAAAAACATCTGACGGTCCGGAAGCAGCCCATGGGCCGTAGTTTGCCCACCCCTGATCTAGACCGTCCCTGACAGGTGTTTGTCTAACCTGCTTTTAAAAATCTCCAGTGATGGAGATTCCACAACCACCCTTGACAATTTATTCCAGTGCTTAAACACCCTGACAGGAAGTTTTTCCTAATGTCCAACCTAAACCTCCCTTGCTGCAGTTTAAGCCCATTGCTTCTTGTCCTACCCTCCGTGGTTAAGAAGAACAATTTTTCTCTCTCCTCCTTGTAACAACCTTTTATGTACTTGAAAACTGTTATCATGTCCCCTCTCAGTCTTCTCTTTTCTAGACTAAACAAACCCATTTTTTTCAGTCTTCCCTCATAGGTCATGTTTTCTGGATCTTTAATAATTTTTGTTGCTCTTCTCTTTCTTCAATTTGTCCTCATCTTTCCTGAAATGTGGCACCCAGAACTGGACGCAATATTCCAGCTGAGGCCTAATGAGCACGGAGTAGAGTGGAAGAATTAGTTCTCATGTCTTGTTTACAACACTCCTGCTAATATATCCCAGAATGATGTTTTCTTTTTTTGCAACAGTGTTACACTGTTGACTCATATTTAGCTTGCGGTCCACTATGACCCCCAGATCCCTTTCTGCAGTATTCCTTCCTAGGCACTCATTTCCCATTTTGTATGTGTGCAACTGATTGTTCCTTCCTAAGTGGAGTACTTTGCACTTGTCCTTATTGAATTTCATCCTATTTACTTTAGACGATTTCTCCAGTTTGTCCAGATCATTTTGAATTATAATCCTATCCTCCAAAGCACTTGCAACCCCTCCCAGCTTGATATCATCCGCAAACTTTATAAGTGTACTCTCTATGCCATTATCTAAATCATTAATGAAGATATTGAACAGAACCGGACCCAGAACTGTACCTGCGGGCCCCCACTTGCCTGTAAGATTAGCAGACTTGGGCTCTATCAGTCCAAGTAGGGTGGGGAGTGAATTCCAGATGGAAGATCCTCTACTCTGTTTTAATTGAGGGACTTCCAACCTGGATATCCCAGATGATGTCTACGGTCACAGTAAAGCACAGAAAGAGATAGGTGATCGCTAGATACCCAAGACTCAAATCTTAAAAGGCTTCATAGGACAAAACCAACATCTTAAACTGCACCCAAAACAAACTTTATGAAACAGCACAATGGGCCAGATTTTGATACTCTTCAGCCTAGACTATGCTATGTTGGCGAGGAGTATGAGAAAATTACTTCCCCAGTGAAGATGCAACTACGCTGACAGAAGAGTGCTTCTGTGGTCAAAGCGAACCTCACTATGTCTATACTAGGGGGCTCTGCAACCATCACAACACTTGTGAAGGCTCTGTAGAGTAGACAAGCCCGTATTCATGTTGGGTATCATCTTACTCCACAAATAGTCCCAAGGGAGTCAATGGGACTATTTGTAGAGAACAATGCTACAGTACTTGACACAAGTAAGGATATTGGGATATGACCCTAAAAGTCTGACCTGGAGCCTACTAAAGTCAATGAGAGTCTTCCTCTTGATTTCAATGTGGTTTGGATCAGGCCCTAAATAAACAGCAGGTCTATTCTGCTCTTCTTGAAGTTCTAAGCTGTCCTGGATAGTTGGGGACAAAGGATAAACTCATAGGGACTAATTTTTCCATGATGCTGACCACCTGTAGCTCCCAGTGCTTGAGCTAGGGGTGCTGAACCCTTCTGGCAGTCTACAGTGTCCCATTAGACTATTTGGCTGGAAAGTATTCTGATTAGAAGAGCCCTGGAACCTAACTGGTTCCACTAAGCTGAGGCCAACCCAGAGAGAGTTGCCATATCCTAATACTGAACAAGCAGCTTTATTAGAATAAGGAAAACAGTATTATCCCTAAAACGGCTTTCTTTGCCTGCCACTGCTTCCCCAGAATCTTCCCCAGGCCCTGCTTTACTTCCTGTTACTGTTAAGTAGAATAAGTATAGATGTCCTCAGACTGCACTGCTGGGGGCAACTGGAAGTCCTTACTTCTAGTAAGAGAAGGTGATGAGCTACCCCCATAGAGGATACAATTGTAATATTCTAGTTGAATCCTGCAAAAAGGTTGGGTGAAGCCCTTAAGTGGCTTTCACCCTTAAGTGTAATGAATTGATATATCTTAGATTTTTTGGTTTGTTTCTTTAATGGGATTTGAATCAAAGCTAATTTTATACTGGTTCACCCCTAACAGTTAGGCTATGCCTACACTACAGACCTTACTGCGGTACAGCTGTGCCACTGTACGGTCTCCTATGTACCCTTCTTTGCCGGCAGGAGAGAGTTCTCTTGTCAGCATAATTCAATCACCCCTAATGAGCAGCAGTAGCTATGTCAGCAGGAGAGCATCTCCCACCGACATAGTGCTGTCCACACTTCTATCGGTGAAACTTTTGTCTATCGGGGGGGTGTTTTTGACAAAAGTTTTACCAACAAAAGTGCTAGTGTAGACATAGCCTCAGACAAAGTGGCTCAAATTGGCTGCTTCTGTTTTCTCTTCTGGTTTACAAGTCTTACCATTTCAGAAGTAGCAAGTAGGCTGTGTGTTGACACCCCATTCTGCTAATGAATGAGAAAATTCACACTTATGCTTTTGTTATTGCTTTCAGCCCTAGGGAGCAGGCTCATACACAAAAGAGAAACCTAATGATATTCAATTACAAGTTCAGGGCTTGTGTATGCTTATAAATGCCATAGTGCTTCAATGTAAATACTTCTCCCCTCAGCATAGGTAATCTACCTCCCTGAACAAACAATGGAGGAGTCCTTGTGGCACCTTACAGACTAACACATTTATTTGGGCATAAGCTTTTGTGGGTTATAACCGACTTCATCAGATGCATGGAGTGAAAAATACAGTAGGCAGGTATAAATATACAGCACATGAAAAGATGGGAGCTGAGAGGTGGTATACCAACATAATTACATCAGTTAGCCGTGTGATATTTTTACCAAATCATTATCAGTACAACCCCTAGGGCACAGTTATACCAGTATAAAAATAACTCATTCTGGGATAGGTTATTCCCCTTCCCACATGGCAATAACTATACCACCAGTATAAAAGCAGCTTTATACCACTATAACTGCATTCACATTAGGTGGGAGGGGGCATACTGCTTTAACTGTATTGATTAAAGCATCCTGGTGTGTAGGTAAGGCCCTATGGTGGTGAAAAGCAAGACAAACTCCACTGAAGGCAATGGGCCAATGTCTGCCCTCATTAAAACCAGTGTAAATCTGCAGGTTTCAGAGTAACAGCCATGTTAGTCTGTATTCGCAAAAAGAAAAGGAGTACTTGTGGCACCTTAGAGACTAACCAATTTATTTGAGCATAAGCTTTCGTGAGCTACAGCTCACTTCATCGGATGTAAATCTGCAGTAATTCCACTAGCCTTAACTGAGTTCTGTGAATGAAGGTGGAATTTGACCCAGTGCTAGAATATACTAGATATATCTTAGATAGAACTGTTTGAAACATAGAAACAGGAAAAAGATAATTTTTTCTTTCACTTTTTTGTCAAAAATTCAAAATTAAAAAAAACCAAAAAAAATGAAAAAACCAAAACAAAACAAAAAAGACATTGTTCACCTCTAATCTTTGATGTTAGAAAAGTTTTGCCATGTTCCTGTATGGGCACTTAACTGAAAACTAAGCGTAATGAGATTCTGAGAACACTGTCGTATGACTGCAAAATGGGTTGACTGACAGCAAATCAGACAACAAGTCATTAGTGCACTGTGGATGTTTTGGTCAGCCTGGTGATCTAATGGCTTCACAACAATGAGGATCCAAGGTAGGGTTCTAAGTCAGGCCTATGGCTCCCTAAACTCTATAGGCGAAATTCACCCATGTGCAAAGGTCTGCAGTAGGCTTACATGCCACTTATGTCCTCAAATGTGTATTGTTCACACAGTCACTTTTCAGACTAAAAAAAACCACACTTTAATGGCTGGCAAAATCTTAGTTTTTGTCTCTTCCATACCCCCTCCCACTATGGTTGGTGGCAACATGCTTAATATGTGCATCACAATGGAAAGTATTTTTAATCAACTCGCTACAGCAGCTGGAAATGGAAACCATTGCAGGATTCCCAAATGTGAAGCAGGTTAGTAAAAAAATATTTAAACTCTTTCCATAACTGAAAGGGTAATAGGAACGCCTAAGGGAAAGTAGTCTGTTTTCTTCTCATGCTGAATTTAAGGGCCCATCTGTTGGAGATGGCTCCTGTCTGAATCTCCCAACAAACACACATATCCAAAAATATAAGTGGCTGTATGCACGGTAAAACCTGTTTGTAACAGACTCTAAAGAGCCATCCAGATCTTCTTGATGCTCTTAGAGTACAGTTCTGAAGTCACAGGACAGTCAATTAATTGCCCTAGATCTCTAGTGTGGAAAGCATTCCATGGACAAGGGTGGAAATTAAGTGTGGCCCCACTCAGTGGGACACAAAGTTGTAAGTTTATGATACAGACAAGGGGCTTGATCCCAGGTATCTGCCAGCTTTCACCTGCAGAACCTAGGATGCAGACCCCTGTGATGGACTGTCTAACTAGGGTGAGGCTATATGGTCTCAGTGGTGAAAGGCTCAGAGATAGCCATCACAGTCCCCAAAGTGGGTGTTAAGGGACAAGCATGGGGCATGGCCAAGGTGTACAAGAGACAAATTGATTCAATGCATCTGTCATATAGTCCCTGTGGGTCAAACATCCAAAAAAAGTCCCAGTCACAATTTAAAGCTGGCCTCTCCTGCAGGAACCCCTAAATGCTTCTACTCTCCCCAGAGGTGAATGTTCTGCCCCAGATGCAGTAGCCCCCACTGGCACCTGGGTGTATGTGTGCCAGTTACACCCTCCTGTGTAAGTAGGGATGAATCAAGCCCATCATATTCAGAAGCAACGGACAGAACAGACTATTTGCTTATCAATCTCCAGGGACCTATGTACTGCACTATCAAGAAAGAAATTAAGAACTCAAAGAGGGTTTTTTTGTGCATCTGTACAGAAGTGATGGAAACATTCCAGACTGTAAATGGCCACTACCCTGGTCTACTCCTTGGAAGAAATGAGGGAAGTGTCTGCAACCCCAGTGGTAATTCTGCATTCTTACTCATAAACATTTTAGGTTGTTGGCTTCTTTTAAATATAATTCCTTTAGGTTCTTAAATTGCCGCTGGAAAAATGCATCAGTTAGAAAAGAGGTCTCAAAACCATTTTGTTTTGCTAAGCTATCTGAGTTATTCAAGAACAAGTATGTCTTAAAGGTGTTTGCTAAGCAATTTATTTTGTGTGTATGCATGTGGTTGGCTGAGGGTAATACGCTTTACCAAGTTTGCTCATTATTTTTGCTTTCATTCCAGATAAATTTCGTGCTTAGGAAAGGTGACAGACTGTCTGGAAGATCGAAGTCTTCCATTTATTTCACCTGCTCTTTGACTGCCTTCCCTTGATGATGTCTGTCTCAACAAGGATGGCCAAATATTATTAATGATTGTTAGAAGTACGTGGTTAGTTTTTTTTAGGAGTGCCAGTTCTGGACATGTTCAGGAATGATTTTTGAATTGCCAAAATATTCGAAGGTTGATTTTTTTCCTTCAGAGGCACTTTGTCAGAATGATCTGCACCTCCACGACCTTTAGGCTGGATCAAGGACCTGAGAATAAATGACACCTGAAATGTGTGTGATTGTGTTACGTATTATAGGAGTGGGTTTTACCTTTAGTATTTAAATCTTTAAATAATATAGGATAAATTTACCTAAATTTACCTACCTTTACCCTACCTCTTGTTGCAGTTTCCACAACTGTACAGAAACTTTAGGTCCCTTCAGTTTCACCCCTGGAACCCAGATGTATGTTTGCTTTAACCATAACATTCAGTTTTCATTGGTTTAAATTTTGTAGACTATCTTTGCAAGGAAAAGGTTTAGAAACCTTTTTAGAAATGAAATCTGCAATTCTCCTTAATTTCTATCTTCCCCCAATTTCATGGGACCCAAAAGTCAGATGCTGTGGGGCCCAAAGACCAGCTCTTGCATCCTGCAGGGCAAAGCTCAAGAACTTTTAGCTTCCTTCTGAATGTGTGAGTTCCTTTGTGTTATTTAGCACTGTTATGGTTTCATCTACCTCCACTCGACTGGGGACTTGCTAACCTATTTGTAATCTATTGTTTTAATTATTTTCTGTTCAGGTGCCCAAGGACCTTGCGGCATTGAGAGACAATAACACACATTATTTATTCATTAAGTATTCATTATAATACTTTATTATTATATTACATTTAATACAATATAAGTATTATTATAACTATGTTCTTTAGCACAGGCGATGACTGTGCAAGCTTCTTCCAGACAACTGCACTATCATGTTCTGGAAGAACTAGCACCAGGCATTAAAGGGTAGGTCACTTTATTTGCCCATTCGTTTCCTAGTGGTCTCTGGTAAGACTGACAAAAAAGTGTCAAAAATTGTTAGTTCTGGTAATTGATTTTTTGTGATGTGTCACTAAGAACTGGACCAAGACCATCAGATCATTTCACATAGGCCACTAAACCCATGTAAAAAGGTGACAACTCTCAGTCATTGCTGATCTGCCCTAAAATTACTACTATATTTAGACATAATGGTGCATATGAGAACCCAAAAGTTAGGCTAGATACTACAAACTTACTGGTTTACCAAATGGGTCTTTCTTCTCACCTTGCTCCTATTACCTGTACATGTGCATGTATGTTTGGAACAAAGCATCCACAGTTTCCTTTACATCATTATGAATCAACCCTGTTCTGGAAGGAGCACCTCAAGAAGATAGGTTGCTTCCCATGCCCATTCAGTCCTCGGTATCTCTACTAAGACTGCCAGCAAGAGTACTATCAGATACCAGGTCTGGTCATGATAATACTCTTTCCATTCCACTATTGTCTCTGGAGGATATTAAACAGAAGCTACTAAAGTTAGAACTTTTTAAATCAGCAGGTCCAGACAACATGCATCCAAGAGTTTTAAAAGAGCTGGCTTAGGGGCTTGCTGGACCATTACTGTTGGATTTCAATAAGTCTTGGAGCACTGGGGAAGTTCCAGAAGACTGGAAGAAAGCTAATGGTGTTCCAATTTTTAAAAAGGGTAAATGGAATGACCTGAATAGTTATAGACCTGTTAGCCTGACATGGATTATCGTGGACATGATAATGGTGTGGCTGATATGAGATTCAATTAATAAAGAATAAAAGGAGGGTAATGTAATTACTGCAAATCAACATGGGTTTATGGAAAACAGATCTTGTCAAACTAATTTGTTATCCTTTTTTGTTGCGATTACAAGTTTGGTTGGTAAGGTGTGAGCTAGTGAGCTCCCAGAGGGGACACGTTACCATAACTCACATCAGGATTGACCTACTCATTGGCCCAAAACACTGTTGTCATAATATGTGTCTAAAAGGTGTCATTTGAGGTATCTTGCAACCTGGTAACATGCTGGTCATTAATATTATTGAGTGATATATGTGTGGGTGGTGTATAAAGAATTATAGATGTGTGCTGGAAATATGCTCTTGAAAGGTGTTTTGCAAGCAGTGTATAAACCCAGCTTGTCCTAGACAATGGAATGTTGTTTTGCCAGTTTTTACATGTCTACAGTGTAAATTGAGCCAGAGCTATTTAATACCTCAGAGGACAATGAAAAGTACATCTACATATAAGGTAAACAAAGCCATTAAGCTAACTGGGTGGGGGTGGGGGGGGAGACTGATCAGTGATCACGATATGGGATGGAGTCTGCACCACCAGAAAGCCTTCCTGGTTCTTGAAACAGAGACAATAGACTTTGGAAAATACAAACAGAAAGACAAAGTCATTTTGGAATGCATTGCCTGGGTCACAAAATGGGGAGCAGCACCCTTTGAACTCATGAGAAATGGATCCTCTGGGTCTGAAAACCAAGAGTAACTGGAACGGACTATAGGTGAGAAACCTGCTTAGACAAAGATTGTAACTTGCTGAAGTTAGTTTTAGTCACTAGAAAGTGTGCTTTCGTTTGTTTTACTTTAACCATACCCATGTCTTCTATTCTACTTATTATCACTTAAATATCCAGTCTTTGTTAATAAACTTACTCTTGTTTTATTGCAAAATTATCTCAGTGCTGTGTATTAAACAGAGTGGTGAAGTCCTCAGCCAAGCTAACAGGCAGGTCTGGAGGCAGCGAACTTGATAACATTGGTGAGTGTCCAGTGAGAGGGACTGGATGCCGCCGAGAGACATCTCTGGGGAACTGGGATTCACTGATTGTTACCTGCAAGGCAATGTTTGGACTGACAGAGACCTGAGGAGTTTGTTGGCAAGGCAGATACGCTATTGCTTCAGGACACGTAGCTTTGCCTCAGCAAGAGTGAGTTTTGCTGCTGCGGAGCAGTTACATGGTGGCTCACAGTTCTGATTGGCCTGAGCAAGACGTCACAAAAGGTAATAGTGTTGACATAATGAACTTAGACTTCTGTAAGGCATTTGACTTGGCACCACATGATATTTCAATTAAAAAACTAGAATGATATAAAATGAACATGGCACACATTAAATGGATTAAAAACTGGCTAAATGATAGGTCTCAAAATGTAACTGTAAATGGGGAATCCTCATTGAGTGGGTTTGTTTCCAGTGGGGCCCTGCAGGGAATCCGTTCTTGGCCCTACACTATTTAACATTTTTATCAATAACCTGGAAGAAAACATAAAATCGTCACTGATAAAGTTTGGAAGTGACACAAAAATTGGGACAGTGGTAAATAATGAAGAGGACAGGTTGCTGAGTCAGAGGGATCTGGATAGCTTGGAAAACGGGGCACAAGGAAATAATGTGTTTGAATACAGCTAAATGTAAATGTATACTTCTAGGAACAAAGAATGTCAGCCACACTTACCCGATAGGGGACTGTATCCTGGGAAGCAATGACTGAAAAAAGATTTGGGGGTTGTGGTGGATAATCAGCTCTCAGTGCAACATTGTGGCCGAAAGGGCGAATGCAATTCTTGGATGCATAAACAGGGAAATCTTGAATAGGAGCAAGGAGGTAACTTTATCTATGTATTTAGCACTGGTATGACCACTGCAGGAATACTCTATACAGTTCGTGCGTCCACAATTTAGGAAGGATTCGAGAGTGTTCAGAGAATAGCCTTGAGAATGATTAAAGGATTAGAAAACGTGCCTTATCATGATAGACTCAAGGAACTCAATCAATTTAGTTTAACAGAGAGAAGGTTAAGGGGTGACTTGATTACAGTCTATATGTACCTACATGGGAACAAATATTTAATAATGTAGTCTTCAATCTAGCAGCGAAAGGTATAATATGATCCAATGACTGCAAGTTGAAGCTAGCCAAATTCAGACTAGAAATAAAACATACATTTTTAATAGTGAAAGTAATTAACCATTGGAACAGTGTACCAAAGGTTGTGGTGGATTCTCCATTACTGGCAATTTTTAAATCAAGATTGGATGTTTGTCTGAAGGATCTGCTCTAGGAATTATTTTGGGGAAGTTCTCTGGCCTGCGGTCAGACTGGATGCTCACAATGGTCCCCTCTGGCCTTGAGATCTATGTGAGGGGGACACATCCACCAAGAACTGAACTGAGACCAGCTACTCATTTTGCTACATTTTAATACTGAACAGGCATCAGTTGGTGATGATTTCAATCACTACAAGAGAGAGGTCTGCACAAAACCTTCAGATACCACCACCCATGAATGCTGCAGGGGAAGACAGACAGACAGAATCGAAACTTGGCAGCTGTGTCTTAATTCTCAAACCAAAGCTGTGTTTCCCACACACCGCTAAAATGTGGAGGATAACTATGTGTTTGGAAAGCAAGGTCCACCTTTAATCACTGCCAGCTAGGGCTGGATTTGAACCAGCAATCTGGATGAAAAGCTCCCTACCCCATCAGTGCCATCACCAGTCCTCCTTAGTGTGTGCAGCAGCTGATTTTACAAGCTATGCAATCATGCATGCATGTGTCTGAGATCAAGGTCAATCCCTCTCTCTGGAAGAACACTGCATGCTTTTTTCTTTTACAGTGGCTGTTGCAAGATAAAGCAGCAGAAAGCGTCCCTTCAAAGCCCATTATAAATACAATTCCTAATGAGCTTTATCTATACACCAGGTTTTTTGAAACCTAGGGTAAGTTTTAAAAGGTTGCATGAGGTTTGGTTTTTTTAAGAATAACCAACAAATGTTTAACACTTGATTTTACCTTCAGAAGAAATCCCATTAATTAGTTAATTGATTGCTAGTGGGTCAGAGAGAGAGAAAGGGTGAAATTCCTCAAGTGGAGCTGTTAGAGAGCCCAAATTGTTTTCAGAGAGAGGGATGCAGGCTGAAAATTAATTACAGTTAACTCACCTGATTAACAAAAAAAAACCAAAATGTGATTAATAGCACTTTAATTGCGCTGTTAAACAATAGAATACCAACAGAAATTTATTAAATGTTTTGGATGTTTTTCTACATTTTCAAATATATTGATTTCAGTTACAACACAGAATACAAAGTGCACAGTACTCACTTTATATTATTATTTTTATTACGAGTATTTGCACTGTAAAATGATAAAAGAAATAGTATTTTTCAATTCATCTCATACAAGTACCATAGTGCAATCTCTTTATCATGAAAGCACAACTTACAAATGTAGATGTTTTTTGCTACATAACTGCACTCAAAAACAAAACAATGTAAAACTTTAGAGCCTACAAGTCCACTCAGTCCTACTTCTTGTTCAGTCAATCGCTAAGAGAAACAAGTGTGTTTACATTTACAGGAGATAATGCTGCCCGCTTCTTATTTACAATGTCACCTGAAAGTGAGAACAGATGTTCACATGGCACTTCTGTAGCCAGCATTGCAAGGTATTTACATGCCAGATATGCTAAACATTCGTATGCACCTTCATGCTTTGGCCACCATTGAAGAGGACATGCTTCCCTGCTGATGACGCCCATTAAAAAAAAATTTGTTAATTAAATTTGTGACTGAACTCCTTGGGGGAGAATTGTATGTCTCCTGCTCTGTGTTTTACCCACATGCTGCAATATATTTCATGTTATAGCAGTCTTGGATGATGACCCAGCATGTTGTTTATTTTAAGAACACTTTCACTGCAGATTTGACAAAACGCAAAGAAGGTACCAATGTGATATTTCTAAAGATAGCTACAGCACTCGACCCACGGTTTAAGAATCTGAAGTGCCTTCCAAAATCTCATGGGGATGGCATGTGATACATGCTCTTAAGACTTCTGAAAGCAACACCCTGATGCAGAAACTACAGAACCTGAACCACCAAAAAAGAAAATCAACCTTCTGCTGGTGGCATCTGATTCAGATGATGAAAATGAATGTGCATTGGTCTGCACTGCTTTGGATCGTTATTGAGCAGAATCCATTATAAGCATGGATGCATGTCCTCTGGAATAGTGGTTGAAGCATGAAGGGACATATGAATGTTTAGCACATTTGGCATGTAAATATCTTGCAACGCCAGCTACAACAGTGCCATGTGAATGCCTGTTCTCAGTTTCAGGTGACATTGTAAACAAGAAGTGGACAGCATTATCTGCTGCAAATGTAAGCAAATTTGTTTGTCTGAGCAATTGGCTGAACAAGAAGTAGGACTGAATGGACTTGTAGGCGCTAAAGTTTTACATTGTTTTATTTTTGAATGCAGTTATTTTTTGTAAATAATTCTACATTTGTAAGTTCAACTTTCATGATAAAGAGATTGCACTACAGTGCTTGTATTAAGTGAATTGAAAAATACTATTTCTTTTATTTTTACAGTGCAAATATTTATAATAAAAAATAAATATAAAGTGAGCAGTGTACACTTTGTATTCCGTGTGGTAATTGAAATCAATATATTTGAAAATGTGGAAAACATCCAAAAATATTTATATAAATGGTATTCTATTATTGTTTAACAATGCGATTAATCAGGATTAATTTTTTTAATCGCTCGACAGCCCTACTTTCAGAAAGAGGCTATAACAAGTGCACAATGTATGGTGCTGAGTTCTTTTCCTCCTTGAAGAGAGATCATCTTAAGCAGTTGCCTCTGAAGTCCTATTTGTTTTATGAATTTCTGGAAATAGAGGGAATCATTAAGCCCAGGAAAATCAAGTTTCAGGCTGCTGGGCACCATGTTAACCACCAGATTCGCTGGGAGTGTTGAGATAGCTTCTGGTGCCTTGGGAAAGACTGTTGGTACTGGCCCTATGTTCCCACCTAGGGATCCTGCAGCCACCATAACATGATCAGCTGGAGGAACTCTGCATCCACTTGACTAGCGCACATGATTGCGCCAATATTCAAAGAAGTTAAACCTCTTGATACCAAGAATGGGATTTTTTCTGCTGACAAGTCCTAATTCAAAGTCCATTAGTATCGGCCAGGAGGCAAGAGTGGAGTGGGAAATTCCAGCCAACCGGTACTCAAGGGTTAACTTGAGCATACTGGATGGCTAGCAGATGTTCTAATGGAAGACAATTCAATTTCCGGGACAATATGTCCCTATAGATTGAGCCTGAGGTTACTATTGACTTTTTCTGTGCCCCTGTTGCCAGTGAAATTCATTCTCTCTCTCTCTCAACAACAACTTGAAATGAACGTCACAGAGAATACACTCAGCAGCGAGGAGACCAAAATGCTTCCCCTGCAGTGCTAGAAGTGCATGTCCCTTCCGCATAGAGTTATCCTGCTGGAGTCAGCTTTACTCTGCTTCTGCACTCCATGCCTGCTGGTTTGCAGTCCTCACCAACCTGTTTCCAAACACAGTCACAGCCCACTACAGTTGTGACACACTTGCATCCACACCGTACACGGTTATAAAATCCACATTACAAACATGTAAAGAAATCATTCTCAGAAAGATCGTAGCTCATTCTGTACACTTACTGGGTAGCCGATGGCTTAGATTCAGCTACTACTGTTGTCTGAAACAAATCCTTGTGCAGGTAGGGTGTGAATATCTCAGACATTTTTGAGGTAAATCTCCCATTCTCAGTCTAGCTCAGATGCAGCTCCATCAGTGTTAGGAATAGTAGACGTGCTAGTGTAGACAGGGCTCAGGTCTTTTTATTGCCTTACCTTCCAGACCTGCTCAGACATGGCTAGGCCAGTGATCTACACTGGTGTTCTTATGGTTGTTAGCGCCTGTGGAGCTGCACTGGTGTTAAAGCAACGGTAAATGATTCTCACAAACAACTCAGTGTAGACAACATCGTAATGTCCTTCAGAATGGAAACATCTTCTCAGGAGGTTGGGGGACAACATGCATCTGTGGGGACTATGTTGCCCTGCCTTGGTTGATGCTGGGGTAGAAATGGCTCTTAGCTGAAATGGAAGTATGTCAGAAAAAGTCTGCCTAATGGAAATGATGACCATGGCAATAAAGACATGAAAGGTATTTTTTGCTTTAACACTCTCCCTGACACTCATCATGTTAATTTCACTGGGCCCCCAATCTGTTTGCTTGTGTGTGTCTGTCTCATACAGCCCCGTGTCTGTTTCGCATCAGACACAGGTGGGTAGCCAAGGGCTGGAAGGCACTGGAAATGGGATTAACCAGAGCAGCCCCTCCACCAAACACCTGCTAAACTTGGTTTAACAGAACACCAGACAGCTGCTCATTGATTTTTTTTAAAATTACTATTCCAGTAAATGCTGAATACTGAAGGCTTTACTGTGCGCGATTACATAGAGCCTCCATCACTGTATAGAAAGTGATAAAGTACAAGAGTGTTCCAACATTTAGGTGAATGAATTACCTATATCTTATCTTACATTATCATATAAGCTATCACTTTCACTAAACCTTCCAATAATCCCATTTTTTAAATAAAACCATTGCTAGCTGTATACGTTTGTTGCAACTCAGGGAAACACAGTAGTACCCAGTGCTTTTCATATAAACAAAGTGCCACATGATTGTGGCAGCTTTTGTGTTTGATTTCCCAATGCTTGGAATATATCCAGCACAGTCCATCTTTCCTGCAACTGGGAGACAAGCAGACCTAATCTAACTGTACATCTGTCTTTTTCTATATCCAATGCATGTCACAAATAAAGAAGCATTTCAGACTAACATATGCAGAAACTGGTTTTTACAAGCATCTCTGATACAGATATTTAAATCTCTTGTTTAGAAGAAAGGAAAAACAAAGTCAAAAAGATCCTACCTTTGATACATGGTTGCCATAGTACAAACAAACTTCGCCCACGAAAGGGGTGTGAGAATGCAGAAGTTTGTATTGACTCTCTTTTAAAAAATGGTAAGAGCCTTAGGGGAGGAAAACCCTTTTAGAAATTTCACCATAGATCATGTGGGACAAAAGAGCCATTGGAAAAGGTTTTAGTGCAATCTCAATTATGATGATGATGCTTTCAACAGGTCTTGCCAGAGTGTACAAACCACAAGCCCTTTTAAACTTTTATAATTGCACAAAGGGGAATCATCCATTTTCTGTTTGTAGAAACACAAGTGACGGAAAGTGGCTCTGGTATGGGGAGTTTGCTGGTGATAGTTGTTTTGAAAAACAATGGCTCTCTCTGAATCCTCCCTCTTTCTTAGTCTGTCAAGAAAATATATGTGCCAGATGCAAAAAGTATTGGTAGAGAGACATATCACCAGCGAATAAAGAACTCAGTAGGATAGATATGCATGGATATAATACACAGACAAAACCTATTGCTTGTTGTATTAATGTGTATTATTTTGCTTCCTGGTACAATCTTTCAACAACAAAAAAAAATAACAGGTACTGAAAACAAACAGCCTTTTGTCAATAGGGTATCTGCAGTTACATGGAAGGTACTAAGTTAATATAATTATGGGAGAAAATGTAACTAATGATTGGAAAGCAGTACTTACATGAGGGTGGTTTTTTTCACATCCGTGGTGTTACAAACATTGTTTGGTTACTTTAGATAGTGAGAGACTGACAGTGCTGGATAGAAACAGGTGCCGTGCATGCTTTTCCAACCAGCTCTCTGCATCTAAAGGACCTCAACCTATTTGTGTCTCCTCCTTTCCTTTGGCACCCCTTTGCAGCCATGTCACCTGGCAGCACATTTCAGAATCATCCCAAACGGTTTTGGGATAACACTAAGTTCTAGAAAGAAAAGGAGGACTTGTGGCACCTTAGAGACTAACCAATTTATTTGAGCATGAGCTTTCGTGAGCTACAGCTCACTTCATCGGATGCATACTGTGGAAAAATTTATTTGAGCATGAGCTTTCGTGAGCTACAGCTCACTTCATCGGATGCATACTGTGGAAATCTTCTGCAATTTCCACAGTATGCATCCGATGAAGTGAGCTGTAGCTCACGAAAGCTCATGCTCAAATAAATTGGTTAGTCTCTAAGGTGCCACAAGTCCTCCTTTTCTTTTTGCGAATACAGACTAACACGGCTGTTACTCTGAAACTAAGTTCTAGGTTTGAGACCATTATTTTTTCGGAAGAGGTATCAAAACACAATCCCCGCTGACTTGTAATGATTGAAAATCTTATGGCATTTGGGCAACAATAAAGGTGGGCTCAATTGGGTAAATCCATTCTGCCTACTGAAAATTTGCCTTTAGTTTCAGTGGTATTCTTCACACACTGTGCTAAGGCTCAGGGGTCATTCTTCAACAGCTGCTCCCTTTCGTGCTAGAGGTGACTACGTGTTAGTAATGGCCGAACTGATTCCTATATACGTGGCATATAGTTTGTAAATCAGTTTGTGAGGTGCTTGGAGATCCCTTCTAGTTGAAAGCACAATGGATGAAATCCTGAGGAACCACGTCAGTATGAACATATTTCAGAGTAGCAGCCGTGTTAGTCTGTATCCGCAAAAAGAAAAGGAGTACTTGTGGCACCTTAGAGACTAACCAATTTATTTGAGCATAAGCTTTCATGAGCTACAGCTCACTTCATCGGATGCATTCCTAGTTCCGAGTCAGCTCTTGACTGCAGTTGTGAGTTTATCTGAATAAAAACTGAGTAAAAATCCCATTTAGTCCAATGGCTATTTCAAAGCATGCATATTATAGATAGGGTTGTGTTTACACCATTTCCCCTACAGTTTCTTGTCTCATTGTCAGTTTGCCTTATTTGATAAAGTATGCAAATTACTCAAGTGTTCTTTTTTCTTAATTTTAAACATGGCATTCCCCAAAGCATAGGTTAGGGATAGTCCAATCAGACTAACTGTTTGCCAGAGCTGCAGCCAATTGAAGTCAATGGGATTTTTGCCCTGTGTATTTTTTATACCTCAGCTATGAAAAATGTGCTTCAGGCTAGAACCTTTACCTAATATGGTGATGATCGCATCAGTGCCCCATTGTGGTAGGCACGGTACAAACAAGGTTTAAAAAGGCATTCCCTGTCCCAGAGAGCTCACAATCTAGGATAAAGACACTATACAACAGGTAAAAAGAAAAGGAGTACTTGTGGCACCTTAGAGACTAACCAATTTATTTGAGCATAAGCTTTCGTGAGCTAAAGTTCACTTCATCAGATGCATACTGTGGAAAATACAGAAGATGTTTTTATACACACAAACCATGAAAAAATGGGTGTTTATCACTACAGAAGGTTTTCTCTCCCCCCACACCCTACTCTCCTGCTGGTAATAGCTTATCTAAAGTGATCACTCATCCGATGAAGTGAGCTGTAGCTCACGAAAGCTTATGCTCAAATAAATTGGTTAGTCTCTAAGGTGCCACAAGTACTCCTTTTCTTTTTACCAACTAGAGAGTGGGTTTGTTGGCGGGGGGGGGGGGGGGGGGGGGGGGGAGGAGGGAGAAAACCTGGATTTGTGCTGGAAATGGCCCACCTTGATTATCATACACATTGTAAGGAGAGTGATCACTTTAGATAAGCTATTACCAGCAGGAGAGTAGGGTGTGGGGGGAGAGAAAACCTTTTTGTAGTGATAAACACCCATTTTTTCATGGTTTGTGTGTATAAAAACATCTTCTGTATTTTCCACAGTATGCATTTGATGAAGTGAGCTGTAGCTCACGAAAGCTTATGCTCAGATAAATTGGTTAGTCTCTAAGGTGCCACAAGTACTCCTTTTCTTTTTGTGAATACAGACTAACACAGCTGTTACTCTGAAACTTATACAACAGGTAGAAGACACAAAATGTGGGAGGGCATGGAAGATGAGATAAACAGTAAGATGAGCATGTTTTGCATAATATGCGCCAGTCAGCTCATCACATGCCTAGTAGGTCTCTGCTCAAATGCAGCATTTTTTGATATTTCAAATAGTTTTTAGTAAATTAGTTTGGGAATTTTAAACTTGTATAAATGAAGGAGGAAAAAAACAAGCTTGTCAATTGCTGATACCCCCCACCCCCCGGTTGTGTAACTCAAAAACCTTTTTTATTAAATAAAATGAAATTTGGCAAATGATTAATATACAAAGGTAATCTGATCACTGAGGATGTTTGGAAGAGGAAATTAAAGCCATAGTATTCATATTTTTAAAAAGCCGATTACTCTGCATGTATAATATTTTTCTTAATGCTTTCTACCACACACAGTACGTGCCCTAATTCGTATTAATGTCTCCAAAGGAGCCATCACAGTTTATCAAGAAAGTAATATGCATTTTAAAAGTATTCAGAGATTTACATGATAAACCTGAAATGACTCCAGAGTGTATTATCAGTTATCACAGACACTCAGAAGCATTCACTCACTTCTGGCAAACTAGATAATTCAAGGAAGCCCTTGAAAAACTTTAGTTAGGTAGGAAGCTGTTACTCAGCTACTCTCCATAGGATTTATTTAATGCATTTAGGAATACTTTCCATCTTACTCTATCTAGTGGAAGTGGATGGCCCATGAACAACAAACATCATATGGCCCTGTCTAAAGAAAACAACTAGCTAAACATTAAGGCCCATCATTTATCAGTTACATTAATACAGTCTTAACTCACTGGCAATATTTTACAGCTATTGTCCCGCCAACCAGGAGCTAGTTAAAATATCAATACAACCAGGGCCTGGTTGGGAGGGCAATATCTGTGAAATATTGCAAGGAAGATAATAAAGTTGCCAAGATGATGTTTTTAAATCATGCCCAAAGCCAAAGGCTACACCAAGTGTTAATGTCCTTAAAGTCAGTGGAAGAAATTAATACTGTGAAAAAGTGAGGCTAAAAACTGCATTTCTCCCAGCAAGATGAGATCAAAGGGGAATAGGAAGAAGGACAATTAAATGGTTTTTAATTATGCTGCAGACTTTCCTCTAATGGGACCCTACTCCGCAATGAGTTGCTTAAAAGCAAGAGAAAATGTACTCTTGGGATTAAATTCGGTACCCACAAGGGGATGGACAAGATGACCTAAGGGTATGTCTACACTGGAGCTGGACCTGGAATAGCCGGCACAGGTAGACTCTGACTCAGCTCGCACACTAAAAATAACAGTGTACCTGGGGCTGCTCAGGTGGCAGGACAGGCTACTTGCCCAAGTACAATCCTGTTGAAACCCTAGACATATACTCAGGGGAACTAACCCATCCTGCCATCGCTACACTCCTAAGTGGGGCCCCAACACAGAGATTCATTCAGACATGAACTTAATTTCAAATACATGACTAGTTCCATTGACTGCAATGGGACTGCTTACATGCTTAAAGTTAAGTATAGGCTTACATTTCTCACTGGAATCTTCCTGCTGTTACTCCTGCAAACAGTAGTTGATAGGCTGCATTGTTTACACAATACATCAACAGGGATACAGTTAAGGAATATACCGGTACAGCCATGATCCTGCAGTCTGACCTGTGTAATTGGACTTCATGTGGGACCCTGCCGTGCAAAAATCTGTCCAAATTAAGCGTGTAAGAGCGCTTGATTTTACATTGCTAGCTGGCCAGCCACAAACAGAGCTTTTGGGGAACAAAGCTCACAATATTTGGAAACCAGCGAGGGAGAGCCAGTGGTCCAAATTTGTCAGTTATGCCAGTATAAATCCATAGTAAATCCACTGGAGTTGCCTGACTGGTGTTAGTCATTTCTAGAGCTTATCAAAAAGGTCAAAAATTGACAAACATTTCACTGATTTCCCCCCTATTTTTCCTTGAAAATGCAAAGCTTTCAAAATTGCCCAAACATTATTTATTATTATTATCTTACTGTAGCACCTTGGAGCTCTAGTCATTGACCAGGAAGCCACTGTGCTGGGGACTGTGCAGAGAGCGAACACAAAGATGGTCCCTGCCCCAAGGAGCTTACAATCTAAGACAAGAGATGGATATAGATATATGAGGGAGTACAAGGAGACAATATTGTGATAGGCAGTGGCCAACTCTAGAACTTGCTTCCACCACAAGCTTACAGCTCTTAGAGTTCTGAGTCATGGCTGGACTCACCACACTTCTTTAAAACTTTGGAGGAAATTGTCCCGAAGGAAATCTGAAGAGCCTAGATAGTCTCATACTATTCAGAGCCTCCTCCCTCCATGTACAGCATTTGCTGCAAGCTCTTTAGAAGGTTATGATATGTTCCACAGTTCTTGGTCTTGACTGTGAGTACAGAATTTGGGGCTGCATATGAAGAGACATCCCTTCACAGTACAGGGAATTGGTGACACTACATTTCAGATTCCGACAGACATTTGTACAAATTGGAGGGGGTTCAGAGAAGAGCAACAAAGATGGCTGACAGCTTGTGAGGCCAAGTTGTAAAGAAAGATGAAAACAACGAAATGTATTCAGCTTGAACTGACCGCCGTGGGGGATGGGATAACCATCTTCAAATATCTGAGGAGAGTAAATGCCAAAATGTGAGAGCAACTGCTTAGGGTGGTCTGGGGAAGGGACATAATGAGGAAGAATGGGATGAAACTGAGTGAAGGATAATTCCATCTGAATATCTGACATAGCCCCCTAATAGCGACATCTGTTTCCAAGACAAATGGTGGGACCCCCGCTGTAAGTCATTTACAACCAGACCGGACAAAGCCAGGAACAATCCCATGCTGGCAGGCAGCTGGCAAGGGTCTGATTCTAGCAGCACCATGGTTTCCCTCAGGCTGACAACCTGGAAGCACAATGCAGTGGAAGCACTGCGAGCATTACTTGCGGCTCCGATGAACAGCTCTATCTATCTATCTCACTAGCTCTTGAACTGTTGAGTAATTATGATGGCAGAATCATATAGAACTGATTAGCACATCAGCGAAGAGCACCTTGGGGCAGACTTATTCAACCCTCCTTCTATTCCGTGATTCGGTTTGTGCAGAACGGCCACACTGGGGTAGAGAATTAAAGGGAGGAATTAAAGGAGAGTTTACTGAGCCTCGTCATGTTTATATCACCAGCTGGATGAGGCTCCAGAAGGAGAACCCCCTCCCCCCTTGGCTAGTTCCCATAGCAATTGACCTCTGAGCTAGTGCTTTAAATATATCATTAAACATAAAACAAAGACAACAACAAAAAGCATTGCTTGGATAGCAGGAAAGGAGACAGTATTTACACCACCTTGGTGCTTCATAATGTCTGCAAATATATTCTAATAATAGCCCCTGCCCCAACCGTGAGGAATAAAATATAGTGTCCAGGGCACGAGAGAATGCACTCAGATGAGTTTGGAACACAGCGTTGATCACCTCACACCTGGGCTTCAAAGCAAACAGGCAGAACAAGAGCCATGCACTGAATCCAAACTGCTGCTGTGCTGACTAGCTCAGCGGTGGGTGGAAATCTCAGTCAGGCTTCACTGGCACCAGGCAGCTGCTGCCAAGATGCCCAACACTGAAATGAAAGCTGGAAAGATCAGGTGAGGGCTTGTTTTTTCCCCCCCTTTAAAGTACTGCATGGCACGGCATGAATGAGCAGTCAGGTTACTGCCTCTGTGGAGTGAATCTGTGCCATCTTTATTCTTTTTAATTAAAGGTTGTTGTTTTTGCCCAGATACAATAGCCCAGTGGTTCTCAAGACTACTGTACATCTTTCAGGAGTCTGACTTGTCTTGTGTACCTCAAGTTTAACCTCACTTAAAAACTACTTGCTTACAAATCAGACTTAAAAATACAAAAGTGTCACAGCACATTATTACTGAAAAATTGCTGACTTTCTCATTTTACCATATAACTATAAAATAAATCAATTGAAATATAAATATTGTAATTACATTTCCATGTATAGTATATAGAGCAGTATAAACAAGTCATTGTCTGTATGAAATTTTAGTTTGTACTGACTTTGCTAGTGCTTTTTATGTTGCCTGTTGTAAAACCAGGCAAATATCTAGATGGGTTGATGTACCCCCTGGAAGACCACTGAGTACCCCCAGGGGTACACGTACCCCTGGTTGAGAACCACTGCAGTAGCCCAATTGACAGTTACAAGCTTTTACAGTGCAGAGTCCTTGAACTAGGGTGGATGTACAGAATATAATAATATTTAATTTTCACATAGCACTTTTCACTCGGAAATCTCAAAGCACCTTGAACAGGAAAGTAAGTATCATTATCCCCATTTTACAGATGGAAACAGAGGCACAAAGTGACTTGCTCAGGGTCACAGAGCAGGGCAGTAGCAGAACAAGGAATACAACCCAACTCACCTGATTCCTAATCCAGCACTTTATCAGCTAGTCCTTACTGCCTCAACACATATGTACGCATACAAATACAAATAAGGATAACAGCATTTCCTTTCTTCCAAGCTTTGTCTGTGAATCTTTCTGAGCAGGGACGGTCTCTTACTCTGTGTTTGCACCGTGCCTTACTCACTGGAGCCCTACTCTCAGTTATGAGCGCTACAATCTGCCATAACGCTGCTTTCACTGGTGATGAAGAGAATGTCAGCCTTACCTTTACATTTTCTGCAGTTAGTTTGTTTCTGGCATTCTCAACTTTTTAAAAATGTTTATTTTTATTGCCTTTTAAATAATGAATCTTTGTGCCCCGGTATTATTTTTAAACATGAGGATGGATAGTGAGGGGAATATGGAACTACTTTACGGTGTGGGCATTTGGACAATGTCACCGTACTCTGATAGGATTAATTTACGATGAAATGCTTCTTTCACCAGCTATGTGATTTGTCAGAAAAGATAACATGAAGCAGGAAGCATCTGAATCTCAGGCGTTGGTGAGCTGCTGTCAGATACAATTTGTAACTGTTTTCTCATGTCGGAAAATAAAAGACGGATTATAAAGGAAAAAGAACGCTATTCTGATAAACAGCAATGACTAACTATCCTTGTGTAAGGGTTAGAAATATCAGATCTTATCTTGCATACTGGGGGAACAAAAATCTACCCTGGGAAATATATATTTGAGGGTCTGAAAGGCACAAGCAACTTGAGAGTGAAGATTTTTCAGTAGTTAGCATGAATATTTATTAATGAAAATGTCATACCTTGGGATTTGTAATATTATACCCTGCATCCTAACTGCAAGTGACAATCTCTCTAGTTAAGTCCAGTGACTCTGTAAACATATCCTTCTGCCACCCCAAAAGAACGAAAGAGAGAAGGAGCTAGGAAACACTAAGGTCTCTAATTGCCTCCTCTACCTTTTCAGTTACCCAGCCAGATTAATATTGGTCTGTTTACCTCTAGGATATTAGTTATCACACAAAAAAGTTATCAGATAGCTAACAAATAAACATGCAGTATCTTGATATGTCAGTTCATTTGGAGCTTCTACTGTCCTACTCTTTCATCACTTTCTGCTGTTCACTCTAAACAGTTTAGAAATATGGATAAAGCCTCCAGGAGGCTGAAGCAGCCAGAGAGAGTATGTGTGTGACAGTGAGTATGCAGCGGATACAATGCAACCTGCTGTCGAAAGACACAAAGATTGCTCATTGGCCAGCATACTCTTAGGATATTCATGGTGCTGGGTCAAAGCACTTGACTCTGCAAACTAAACAACAGCCTGCCTAGAGCAAAGGACCAAAAAAACATGGCTAAGAGGTTACTGTTTTCATAACCGCATACAGTATTTCATTTACAGATTTTACAGTTTCATATACTGCACACTGCCAGATCTCTCCAGTGGTATCTCCTCTTACTATTTCTGTTTTGTTTTGTAAGAAATTCTGGAGCTGTCAGCAGAATTATTAATAAAATACTGCCTGGTAATTATTGCCCTATTGTATCTTCTGCTCATCTTAGGTGTTTCCAACACACTACTAACATAATGTACAATGTAAGCTGCAAACATACATACACACACCCACGTGGAGTTACATTCTTGCTTTCAAATATATAATCAAGTCTGTCAATCTAAAGTGGGATTGTGACTTTGTCTACATGCATGTTCAGGGGAGCAAGAATAAGATTCTGCCTCCCATGACTCAGGGGAGCCTTGAGAGAGGAATCTGGTGTCAATCCAATGCCTTTCATTATATCCACACAACTTTTTTTAAACTGAAGTCTGTGGTTTGTACAGAGTCTGGCACAATGAGATCCAACCTGGCTGAGGTCTTTAGCTGTTACTGCAATATAAATGTTAATTTATACATATATGTGCCAATTAGGGGCGAGTATGCAAAGTAATTAATGGGCTATTGCATCACACACGAAGCTGCACAAAACTTGACAAGCTATATGCATGGTCTAGTAGACTGAAATTGAGTCCCTCTGTCACTTAGACCTGTGATTTAAAAAAATGTCCATCAATTTTGGATGCTTCAGTTAAAAAAATGGAGGCACCCAAAATTAGTGGATACTTTTTAAAAAATGGGATTTTGTGGCTGATCTGGGAAACTGAGGAACTCTCAATGAATAGACACTTAAAAATAATTGGCCATAGTGTCTTTGTATCTCAAATTTCTCACCTGCAAAATGGGGATGATAAAAATAATGCATTTAAGGGGGCTCTTGTGAAGATGAATTACTTATGGCATGATTTGCAGAGTGCAAATCCAGCTCTCACTAAAGTCAACTTGAGCTGCAAGTGCCCCTTTAAAAACAAGGCTGTTAATGTTGGTAGAGGACCCTGAAGAGTAAAAGTGTTATTATTTCTGGTTTCACAGTAGCAGCCGTGTTAGTCTGTATTCGCAAAAAGAAAAGGAGTACTTGTGGCACCTTGGAGACTAACCAATTTATTTGAGCATAAGCTTTCGTGAGCTACAGCTCATTATAGCTTATGCTCAAATAAATTGGTTAGTCTCCAAGGTGCCACAAGTACTCCTTTTCTTTTTGTTATTATTTCTAGCATTTCAAGATTGTAGCTGACCCAGAACGTGTGATCTCATACTTTTGCTCACCACCAGCCAAAAGGAGAAATTTAGCCAGAGAAAGTTAACACTTCAGAGCTGTGGAGAAGTGTTTGAGTTTGATTTTTCTGAATGTTGGGCAAAGGCTCACAGTGGTTTTTATTCAAAGCAGTGTGCTCCTCTTAGCTGAAGGACACTATTCATTAACATATGATCTTCTTAGGGTAAGGCAGTTTCACATTTGATGGTAGAATTCAAGATAGGGTATTTTAAAGCAGTAAAGTTTATTGCCTGATTATCTTTAATAAAGTATTTAGCACAACTAGGCATACTTAGTTGTTACACTCTTTGACACACATGTAAGAAATGGAAATCATCACAGTAAAAAGAAATCTAAAGATCATTAAAGATGCAGTTAGATGTGACTGTGATATTTATTCATTCACACACATCTTGGAGACTGCTGAGGCTTCCAGTGTAATTCACTAGGTCACCACATTTGAATACAAATTATAGGAATACTTGCCATACTTCAATAATTCTAATACCAAAAACATTTTGACATTAGAATTATTGAAGTATGCCAAGACTAGAGAAGACTGTGGGGAACTTCAGAGAATACCTAGTAAGTTTGGTGAATGGGCAGCATGATGGCAGATGAAATCCTTTACTGACAAAAGTTAGGTAACGTTTATTGGAAGAAATCATTTGAACCACTCACACACATTCCTGGGTTCTAAACTGATTGTACTGTAACAACTCAGGAACAAGACCTGGATGTAGTTGTGGGGAACCCCATGTAAATGTCTGCTCAACACGCATCAGCACATGCAAAAGCAATCAAAATGTTAGGACATAGGATGGAATAGAAAACAATTATTATGATATTATGTAAATCAACTGTCTGCCCCTACCTAGAATTCTGTGTTCACTTCTGGTAATCCAATCTCATAAAAGGCGATAGCAAAAATAAAAGGGGTTCAGAGATTGATAACAAAAATGATTGGAGGAGAGTGAAGGGGGACTTCCATTAGAGGAGGGACTAAAAAGATTGGGACTGGTTAGAGAGGAGATAAAGAAGAAGGCATATGACAGGGGAATACAAAATAGTAGTATTGAGAAGGCAAACTGGGCACCCTATTTACCCTCTGTCATAGTACAAGAGAACATTCAGTAAAACTGAAAAGCAACACATATAAACTTGTTCAAGGCAATGCTTTTTTACATAGCACATGGTACTCATTGCCACAGGATATGATGGAAGCCAAGTGCTTAGTGGAATTTAAAATAAATAAATACAAATGTATATAGCTAAAGAGAACATCCATATATTAGACATGATAAACTAAGGGATATAATCCCTCATGCTTCAGAGGGCATGAATCAAACACTCCCTTGGGGAGTTAGGAAAAAAATTCCCTTACCCACACTGGACAATTACACAACAGCCTTTCTTGCACTTTCTTCTGAATCATCTGGTACTGGTCAGTTAGAGACAGGATACTGGACCAGATGAGCCAATGGATGGGGACGAGATTCCTATGTGCCTATTTTTTGGGTAGGATTTGCAAATGTACTTCAGTGAAATTCAATGGGACCAGTGCTCCAAAGTCATTTAGGTGAAAGGTGGCTTGTTATTCAAATTCACTTAGGTGCTTTTGAAAATCTCATGCTTTCTTTTTAATTTTTTCAGGAGAACAACAACAAAAAGAGACAACTAATGTCTTTTATTGGGATAAAAATAGTGGCTACTGTGTGTGTGTGTGTGTAGGACTAGAATAATAAAAGAACTCATGACCTATCAACACTTAGATCCTTTTGGTAGCTGATTTAGAACCAAATCCTGCTTGCCTTACTGATGCAATTAGCTTGATTATTATCAGAGGGATATTCATATGATTAAGATGAGCAGGGTTTGATCCTTATTATAGTAACCAATAATATATACAGAATCAGACTACAGAATATACACACTGTGCTTGATGCTATGGTGATGGGCACTATGGAAAACCCATTGACAGGGAGACAGACAGACAGGTAACACAGTAGTTTTCTGACTTCTAGAATGAGGATCAATTGGACATTATTTTAAATGGAAAGAGAAAACATGACAATAGGGGACATGTTCTCCAATATTTTATCTATGTAACTGTATCTATTGTTACTTTCTCTAACTCAACCCCGACAGATTTTCCATAGAAGAGAATAGGGAAATTAGCTGCACTCAATTTCCATTAATCAAACAAAACAAAAAAATCTGAAATTTTCAATTGTGCAGTGGTATTTCTTGCCTTATATTACGGTACATAAGTGCCATCTGGATATTTGCCCTGTGACCAGTGGGTTGATATATGTATGTGTATGTGTGTGTGTTTGTGAGAGAGAGAGAGAGAGAGACACTGACTTTTAAAAAGAGCCAATCGGAACAGAGATTCTGCATATTCAGAAATATAAGAAAACATCACAAATCTTAATGCAGGCTGAAGAAATTGCAAGTCATCCAGTGAGCAAGAGGGTTTAAGAAATGAAGAGTTGGATGGATTTCCCAGGCAAGGAATGGAGAAGAGCAGAAGACTCCATGAAGTCCACAAGGGATCTTGCTATGTTGATGTAATTCACATGGGAAGTGTATGTAGATGTTAGAGAGATGGATGCAATTCAAAATCCATAGACAGATAAAGAGTGAAACTGTTTAATGGCTGGAAGCTGTAAAAGAGTTATCAGTACTATTGCTGGCAGGTGAAAAAACTTCTGCTTTTAGTTATGATGGTCCCTGGTTCTAGTTTGCATTCTTAATATGGGTCAGTTGGAATTATATTAGGGATGGGCACAAGCCACAACATTGAGATCCAGATCTGAATTTTGTAGCGCCAAAGTTCAGCGATGTTGGCTTCATCCATCAGAAAGCAAAATGACGTCTATTAAATTGAGTTCTAGGTTTGTTTTTCGAACAACCCTCAAGCTTAGGGGTGCTTGGATCCAGGATTTTAGTTTACATATGTCTATATGCATGTGAAGTACCACTGTGCATCCTTGATCAAATCCAAGTTCATGGATGTCAATGGAGTTTTGTCATACTCTTTAGAACTGGTCCCAAATTGGAAGCCCCCTATAATGGGACTTAAATTTAGTCCTGTGTTTGTATATACAAAAAGAAAAGGAGTACTTGTGGCACCTTAGAGACTAACAAATTTATCTAGTTTTAAATCTGTTAGTCTCTAAGGTGCCACAAGTACTCCTTTTCTCTTTGCGAATACAGACTAACACGGTTGCTGCTCTGAAACCTGTTTGTATATAGGAGCTAATTCAGTGCTAAAGGAAGAATGGGAGGTTTCAGGAATGCATCCGATGAAATGAGCTGTAGCTCACGAAAGCTTATGCTCAAATAAATTGGTTAGTCTCTAAGGTGCCACAAGTCCTCCTTTTCTTTTTAAAGGAAGAATGTTATGCCTGATGAAATATCCCTGTTACTAATACTGCTAAAGTCAATTAATAGAGATTTTCCTTCAAGTCAAGTGATCAAACAGCAGAATTAGGACTTCTAATGTTTAGACAGAACTTTGCAAGTTTTTGGAGGGCTTTTGACAGTTCAGGTCCCAGCTAAATCCATCACTCTAAATCCATCAAACGCTCAGCAAGAGAGAAAAGAGAGATACACTTATATAAAGTTTGAGTTTCTGAGTGAGATCTCCTCTGCTTGACTTGGAACACTCTAAATATGTCTACTAATAAAAGTATTCACTCAGAAGAACACAAAGGTATGCATACCTGAAAAAGAAATCCTATTCACACCTAATACGTCCTATTCACACCTAATACATTAGATACATTGCTCACAAATACCAGGGTTCTTTTGTGAGCTCTCATTGAATAGAAGCAGCCACATGTGCTTCCCAGTCAAAAAGTTTTAATTAATTGCTTTCAGTCATTTTCCTTATATAAAATTGGAATAGTTATAGAAAGGACTGGCTGTAGATGCTTTTGGTCGTGGTGGGATGGGGGATGTGTGGGGGAGTATTATACTAAACTATTTGAAATGTCTAAGATAGAAACCAAAAATAGATAAAAGCAATTTCTTTGAGGCTGTTTACCTGTAACAAAATTATTCAAAATCAGCTTCATACAAAATGATTGGATCTTCTTAATTAAGACCTGAAAAAGATTTAGTCATGGACGTCCTGAAAAATACCATGACAAGACAGATGGGTGGAAGTGACACTCTTTGGCGGGGGGAAAATATAGATCTGATAAGATTAACTATTGGGAGATCAACAACAGATATGAAAGAGTGGAATGTCAAGATAAAGCAGCAAATACAAAGGGAAAAAGTTGTCAGAAGTCTGTGCTCTGCCCAGACGTGTTATTAACCAGGGTTTGCAACAAGTCAGCAGGTCTATCCTTTTTATTTGCTGACTCTTAAGTTAGTTCATCTGTAACCATAGCAATTTATTTTCTTTGCTTAGTGTTTCAATGATTGTTTCCCATGCCTGGAACTGCCTGGGCTTTGTTAAATGGATTGAAAAGTTGCCTAGTTTTCATTGATGCTTTTCATTCGGTATCCTTTTCTGGAATGCTACCTTCCTACATTAACAATCCTTAGTAAATCCCAACAGATATCATTACACCTTCTGTGCAAATGTGCACTACAGAGGCTATTTTCACAACAGCATCAGTTTCCTACTCTCCTCTACGACGTCACCACTGATAGATAGCTCTTCCACTTAAGCAGTTTTCAAGTTAGTGCTTTATCAATTGATAGATAGGTCAAGATGACTGAAAACCAAAGCTCAGACATTCTGTTGACTTCTATATTTTCTGTCTTTGCTCATGTCTGTAGCTCAGCAAGGCTTTCCCAGTTTCAGGATGGAATTATTTCAACTGCATCCTCAGGTCATCAAGGGGACAGAACTGTGGACCTTCAGCGTCAAAAGCACAGGTCTCTATTATCTGAGCTGAAAGAACAACTATTACCTAGCAGATACAGAAGGCTCTTTTCTTCTGTGTATAAAGAGAACCGCCCCCCTCCCCCCACACACAAAAAAGCATGTTACATTTTTTTCTTCTTCCTGCCTTTGATTATACCATAGGCTGTGGTATTTAAGCACCAGACAGTAATTGGAGACAGCAGTGAATATGCCCCAAAAGGCACATTCTCAGTCTTCCCACCATTCCCAATTTGGTCTTTTCCAGGTTCTCTCTCTGGAACATTATTTGCTCATTTCTAGAGCCTATCTAGTGTATGTGAGGTGTGACATTTATAAGCCGAAGCTCCACTTGCAGATAATAAACAGGGGTTAGCAGTGGCTGTCACTACACTCATGTGGGACATGGTTTGCTGGTTGGTAAGGATGGGATGAAACCAAATATATATTGCAGTAAGTGTTCTGCAGGCTGGGTGATTTTGTTCCAGCCAGCCTAGCTGGTAAGGAGTTCTCAGCACCTATAAAAGGAAAGGATTGTCAGCAAAGGATCCATTTGTGACTGGAAATGGACTACAATAGTCTTGACATTCTAGAATGTTGATCTTGGATGAGTGAGTTCCCCACACCTTTGGGACTCACCTCCCTTCTTTGTCTGTAACAGAAGTTGTTTGCCAACCTTCACATTGCTCTGCAGAGCCCAGCTTTTCTCCCTTGCTCATAAGGAGATGAGTAATGGGTAGCTGAGGTGCAATATTAAGGTGGGGATTTGGAGGGAAGGTTGGGCTAACTGACTTTTGCTATACTCTGAGTTGTTGCTGGCTTAATTGATCTTGGAGCAACTGATTAATATAGTTTTCAAAGGTTGTTGAGGACTCGTGGAGCTTTGGAAGGATGCTCTCTTCTTGCAGAGAAATAAACCCTTAATTAATAAACAGGTCCCAGATCCTCAAGCATTTTAGGAACTTTGCTGTGGCCTCCCATCTAGGCAAAAGAAGGCGCAGCACCTCCAAAATGCTCCTGGGTGTTTGTGCTGAGTTTGATGGTGGGTGCTCAGCTCTGTAAGTCTCTGCACTACCCCAGGCACCAGAAGTAGCCAAGCACTGACCAGATGGCCTATCCCTGCAGCAGACAGTGTGAGATATTTGAATCAGTGTGACCGTTTTTGTATTTTCCAATTTAAAAAAAAATTACTAAAAGTTTTTTTTTTTTAAAGCCAAAATGGTCCACGCAAAATTACCCCACATGGTAAACCAGTATGGGTGTCCACCTAGATTATTCATAATTTAAATATTGGTCTATAGGGGGGAGCTTTACATTGAGAACCTGATGGTTGTATTTGAAAAAAACAGGGCCAATAGGATCTGAACTTTAATAAAAGGGGAGTTTGGATCCAGCATTTCATATCCATGTAAAATGATTCAGTCCTTTTTCTAGTCACATCCTCTGTTTTTTTCAGTTCTGCTAATTCTTCTAGGGTTTTTTTTTTTTTTTTTACACTCTCCCAATACAATATATAAAGGTTCAGCACAATGAATGCACTGGCAAAATATGCTCACACAACGACTGATTGTACAATCTCCTGAAAGTGTGTGTGTGCAAACTGGGCAACTGCCATCATGGCACCTTGAAACCTATTTATTGCACTGATCTTTGACATCTTTGGCATCCATCGGACAAATATGGGGCATCTATGAATGACTAGATCCAAACTCCATCAAAAGGGTTGATGGATCTTTTATCCTGAAGGGTCTATCAACTGACAGCACAGCATTGCTGGTTTGTATAGCTACAAGAATCCTGTTAATTCACAGCATCCTTGATTTTTATTTTACCCTGAGCAGAAGGTGGGTTGGAAAATAAAATCCAGTCTCTATGAGATTTAAGTTTTCCTCCTACTTGGTATAAGCATAGAGCAAATGTAAATCAAAGTCAAATATATTCCTGGCCTCCTGTTTTATAAACTTCTTTTCCTCATTTGTCACAAAGTCAAAACAGCTTGACATTTTGACAGCTGAATTTTTTTTCCAGGAGAGAAGCCACTTGACAGAAGTTCTTACACAAACTCATTTCTCACTGCCTTTTAACCACACCCCAGTGTTCTTTTTTTCTTTTAGTATGTTACTGTCACAAGATTTTCATATTTCCCAGGTACAAGGTTCCTCCCACGGATAATGAGGGCTGAGCCTTATAACACCCCTGGCTTGCACTGTACTTAAAATGTGTCCATGTATTACATAGAGAATAAAGAACAGGGCTGGGAAATTGTGAATTATGGAGCTCTATTTCCATTGACAGGGTGTGGTGATACCATAAATCATCAAGGAAGATCTCCAATATCACCAGAACCTCAAGTTAGAATATTGATCCATAATTCAGAACTGTCCAGGTCTTTTATTGAATATCCATAATTGATCCACATCCCCAATCCATGCATTTCCTCCCAGCTCCCTTTATTGTTACCTCCTCTACCCCTTCTCCTTACCACTGTTGCTGTCCTCCCTCACAGCCTCCTCTATATGGTGGTGATGATGTTCTTCCAATCTCCTCCCCAGATGCTCCTCTCCCAGCCCCAAGCTTTTCTTCTTCCAATGTACAAGACAGACACAAAGAAGATGGGATGCAAGGCGAAATATAGCAATGGAGATGACAGTGTGTTTTTTGTTTCAGTTATACGTACACATACTTCTTGTGGGCCTCCTGGATTTATAAAAGGGACTGAACAGAGGGAGGGTGGGGACTTGGCACATGTGGCCGAAGAAAGCATTCCGTAAAATGTATGATGCTGAAAATTAATTTTAATAGAGCTGCAAGAATTAAACGATTTTCCCATGAACCTTCATATGAACCTGATGTGATTATCTTTGTGTAGACATCTCATGAACAGAAAAGCAGGTGAAATTAATTAAATACATTATTCAGTTTTCAGACAAGTTGTGAAGTAGAGTTGTGTGATGTCATTTACCTAATAATAAGCTATATTTTAATGATGATGGGGAGGGGAGGCTGAGAATATGAACCACCATTTGTACAGTGTTTTCTTTTTGTTCCCATTTCAAATCTCAAATATTGGGCACTTGCATGGCCACCCAGCACCACAGTATCTGATCCCCTCACAATCTTTTAGTGTATTTATCCTCCTGTGAGATAGGGATTCATAGACTCATAGATATTAAGGTCAAAAGGGACCATTATAATCATCTAGTCTGACCTCCTGCACAATGCAGGCCACAGAATCTCACCCACCCACTCCTGCAATAAACCTCTCACCTATGTCTGAGCTATTGAATTCCTCAAATCATGGTTTAAAGACTTCAAGGTGCAGAGAATCCTCCAGCAAGAGACCCGTGCCCCATGCTAATGTGATATTATCCCCATTTTACAGCCCACGCTCCCACAGAAAGGCTGTGATGGGGTAGGGAATTGAATGCAGGTCTCCCAACTCCTGAGATAGTGTCCTAAGCACTCAACCATCCTTCTCCACAAAGTGCACCAAAGCAAAATTGGAAAGAAAGTTAACTGAACATTTCTGAATCTTGCCAAGAGGTTTGGTTTGGTTCGAGGAGGGGAAAAACCCCCAAACACTTTATTTCCATAAATAAATTTCCATAAATCTGCCCATCCCTAAAATTTATGTGGCATTTCTCATCTATGAATGAGGCCTTTGATGCCTATCAGAAAACCCTAGAAAATGTTTTTCAGGAGAAAGTTTCCCCTATTTTTCTTATTTTCTGACTGCTATCCATGACACAAGTAAAAATAATCCTTTGCCCAATTTGTAACTTAAAAGCAAAACATTTAGCTGAAAATGTTGCCTATTTACTTCAGATGCTAAATATTTATCATTTAGATTTCATAAAAGATGATAGATATAGAGAAATGGAATTCTTACTAGGCTAGACCTACTCTTGCATCTCCTTAGCAAAGACGGCATTTACTGTCACCGAACAAGTTTAATACTTTTGTCACTAAAATGTCACCTGAAAATCACTATCAAATGAATTGCATCATGACCCACTTATAATGTACTCTAATGTAATGAAATTCTCCTTAAAGGAAACATTTGATATGATGACTGAAAGCAAATTATTTTGGTAAATTCCTGATACACTGAACTTTTTCTCGTAATGAAGATTTAATGAAAACAATCAGTTCTCTGAGTTGTGAACTTTTGACAACAGGACTGTAAAGTACATCCAACGACAACCACATTACAGTAGATTTAAAGCAGTATCATAACCCTAATTTTATTATTTAGCAGAGCAAGTGGTACTGTACCTTTCACTGCAAAATGCGACTCTCCGTTCCTTTAAGTGCATTTTTTAAAAGCCCCTTGAGAAACATTTCCACAAACAGAATATCTCTTGTCACTAGCTACTGCTGATCCCAAAGTCTCTGCATTATTGTCTGGATATGAAACTTTAATGCATCAGCAAGAGTAATTTATCAAAATAGGAAGCAATATCTTCAGATCAAACACACTGAAAGGTCCAATGATAATGATGCTGCATATGCATGTACATAAGATATTCATTCATTCATTCATTAAGTTCCTGCTACTTATCTTGGTGAGGGTCATATACAATGACAAATACCCAAACTTGGAACCTGTCTCCAGACAAGGAAGATGCATAATCCACATTGCCTTGTTTTGCCTCAAAAATCCCAGCCTGTGATTTTCTGACATTTCCCTGTCTAGTTATGCTAAACCAAGCACATAATGAAGTGTAAAAGGCTTATAACTTTGCATAGCACCTCATATTCCTCTGGACGCTCTCTCTCTCTCTCTCTCTAAAAGAAAAAAAGCCCTTTCAAGGAGAATATTTCTTTTGATGTTGCTTATTTTGAATGTCCCCCACTGCCCCCTCCCAAATCATTCAACATCTAACTAACTAAACATCGTTTACATCTCTAGCTACAACCCTTGCGGGGTGGGGGCGGGAAGAGGCAGAGAACCTTTCCTGTCTGAAACTAGAGTTCTTGTCTAGCAAAACAATTAAATGTAAACAGTGCAGCTGAGGCTTTCATTATGCAAAACGGATGGACACATTATGCTGTCCATGGCAATAGGTTATATTTTAAATAGTTCTGAATCAGGGAAATCACCCCTTAATGCTTCACTTCCCCTTTTCACATGACAGCAGGGACACTCAAGGCACATTTTACATGTTAATAGCATATATTCCTTATCTAACAGGTTTCAAGTCTGTCACATCTTCCCCCTCCTATTTTAGGACCCCCCCCCCAACTCCCAACCCAACCTTAGAAACAACCTAGCTGGCATGGTAGATAAGAGGTAAAGTGTTTTCTTCATGACCTCTATGCATCGTACTCCATGGGAAAAGCAACGTGGAATGCACACTCAGCAGGCTATGAGATTCGAACCAGTTTGTCCTCAAGGCATTTCTGCCATAAAACATAGTCCTACCAACGGTATTTTTATTATAAGCAGCCTGGCTTCCCTTACCCCCATCCCCACCCCCTCTCTGCTTACTGCTTCTCGCTGTGCACCTGGCTGCATTTGGAAACCCACAGAGCAAAGCATAAACAATAAGCCTCAAACAGCAACAGACTCCTTTGTTTTACATGCAAATCCTACCTCTGGTAGTTGTCACATCTTCCTCAGGAGCAAAGCCTAATTATTAGCAAACAGAGATCCAGTGGAATCCTCCAAACTGCCACCAGTTGTTAAAGGCTGTCATCCTTACCTCCTGGTGCTTGAGCCTTTTTGGACCATTAATGTCACAACCCCTGCTAACTCATAGCTTAAGACTCCCTGCTCAAAATGTCTGAAATAGTTTGGAAGGACAATAGGAATGACAGGCACACTAGACAGCCATGCTTGAAATTAGTTATCTGAAGCTCTGCTAAGGCTGTTTCATAGTGTTTTAAAGCATGCATTAGGTAGGATTTATTAACCTATCATAGGCATGCTATTTCTGTTTTCATTAAATGCCGTAGCAGGATGTCTGTTAGAAATGCAGTGATAGGTCTAACGCCTTTCCCCCACTGCTTTTAAATCCTCACGTTAGAGGAGAAAAAAATCAGACATCCTTAAACTTACTAAGGGTACCGTTTCTGCAGAAAGGAGTTTCACACATTATTTTGAAACTAAAGAGAAATTCACTCCTTGGAATGGAACGTGCGGTAGCTCCCAGGACTAATGTAAATGAAAAGATTAATCTTCATGCCACAAAATCCCTATCCACCCCAACCCTCTGCTACAGAGTTAGTAAAAAGAATACAGACTAACACGGCTGTTACTCTGAAACCTGTACAGAGTTAGTGAAAGTATTGATCAAAATCTGAAACTTCCCAATGTTAACTAAGGCACATGCAGTATTAAGTCATTAAGGATGAAGCGTCTACACTATCTTATTTTCAATCGCTTATTTAGTGCCATAGGTGTTTGTGAGGTTTAACCAAAATTAGAATATGATTCACAGATAGCAGCATCTCACTTTACAGTCTTAATGCACTAGTTGCTACACTACAGAACAAACAGTGATAATGAGCAGAATAAACAGAGTGCCCTTATGGTCTTTACAGCCTCAATGGTTTGTGGAAAAGTTGGGGTTTTGGGAGGGTTCTTTCCTACATCTGTTTTAGATATGATTTATGTGTAAATATAAATCTGAAATCTCAAACGTTAGAATTAAATTTAGAATATTCGACTCTGGAGCCTTTCACTCCTAGGTGACTGGTTCAATATCAGCCCAGGTCAGTAAAGATCCAAGTTGGCTCTTTAGTGTTGCTGGTCCGGTTCTGTGTGAATAAACATCCACTTTTCAAAAGCCACCAGCACAGAAACATCTTTGCTGGTAGTAGCAGTCGAGAGGCCAGAGGACTGAACGTGCAGATCAATGCCGAAACTGACTGGTAGAAATGGGTGGGGAAGCTACTACTTCTGGTGTCCACAATGTACTGTTCAATGATTAACAAGTGGACTACAGTGTCCAGGGCTCTCAATCCAGGACATTTCACAAGCATTAATTGACAATGAAAAAAAATCACAGTGAGCAAGCAGGGAAATGAATCATGAGCTGAGCAATTAGGGAGCAAGGCGGATCAATGTAGCGATAGTTAAAAAATAGATTCAACTCTATTAAGATGTGGGATTTGATGGCATAACCACCCCCTGTCCCCGTCCATTCCTGAAAAAAAAAATCAGCAATGAAGAGGTTAATAAACCAGTAACAAAGGGAAAATGTGTATTAGTTTTTATCATTAATGGGTACTAGATGGGACAGGGGATTGGTTATGGGATGTGAAACTTTTCCTTTAGCGTCATTGGTTTGAATTTGGACTAGTGAGTCACTTCTGTATAGCTGAAGCTCAACACTGCTGGAGAGGAGATTATGGGCCTATGTTAAACCAATAGGTAGATTCAGTCCAATTCCTAGGGAGCACCTGTCCATGCTGCAAAAGCCACTACCACATTTAGGACCAGTTGCCTACTTTGCTGAGAGTTTTGCCAGACAGCCCAGGACTGGGTGCGAATTTAGAGGTGAATTATTTTCTCCCTGCAAAGGCTGGCCTTTCAAGCATACACTGGGTGAAATTCTGAGCTGATTTGCACCCGTATAAATGTACTGAAATTGATGGAGTTACTCCAGATTGCTGGAGTGCAGAATTTGGTCCAATATCCATCTAA